>NC_140579.1:190455128-191055128 GCF_964204655.1 Triturus cristatus
TATTCTCTACTACTCACTCACTACTCTACTACACACTCTCTACTACACTCTCTACAACTCACTCTCTACAACTCACTCTCTACAACTCTCTCTACAAGTCTCTCTACAACTCCCTCTCTACATCTCACTCTCTACAACTCACTCTCTACTACACACTCTCTACTCTACTATTCCCTACTACTCACTCACTACTCTACTACACACTCTACTACACACTCTACTACACACTACTACACACTCTACTACACACACTCTACTACACACTCTCTACTACACACACTCTACTACACTCTCTACTACTACACACTCTACTATTACACACTCTACTACACACTCTACTACACACTCACTATTCTCTACTATTCTCTACTACTCACTCTATACTACACACTGTACTACACACACTACTCTACTACACACTCTACTACACTAACTCTAATACACACTCTACTACACTACTACTCACTGTCTACTACGCACTCTACTACACACTCTCTACTACACACTTATTACTCCACTATTCACTACTACTCTCTACTACACACTATAACTCTCCTACACACTCTGTACTACACACTACTACTCTCTACTGCTCACTCTCTACTACTCACTCTACTACACTCTCTACTATACACTCTCTGCTACTCTCTACTACACACTCTACTACACACTCTGCTACACTACTCACTCTCTACTACTCACTCTATACTACTCACTCTACTACTCACTCTCTACTACTCACTCTCTACTACTCACTCTACTACTGACTCACTACTACACACACTCTACTACTCTCTACTACTCACACTACTACCCACTCTACTACACTCTCTACTACACACTCTACTACTCACTTTGTAACACTCTCCTACTTACTCTCTACTACTCTACTACACTACTACATAGTCACTACTACACACTCACTACTCTCTACTACTCACTCTACTATTCTCTACTACTCACTCACTACTCTACTACACACTCTACTACACTCTCAACTACACACTCTACTCTACTATTCTCTACTACTCACTCACTACTCTACTATTCTCTACTACTCACTCACTACTCTACTACACACTCTCTACTACACTCTCTACTACACACTCTCTACTACACACTCTCTACTACACACTCTCTACTACACACTCTACTACACACTCTCTACTACACACACTCTACTACACACACTACTACACACACACTACTACACACACTCCTACTACACACTCTCTACTACACACTCTCTACTACACACTCTCTACTACACACTCTCTACTACACACTCTCTACTACACACTCTACTACACACTCTACTACACACTCTACTACACTCTCTACTACACACTACTACATACACTCTACTACACTACTACACACTCTACTACACACTCACTATTCTCTACTACTCACTCTATACTACACACTGTACTACACACACTATTCTACTACACACTCTACACTAACTCTAATACACACTCTACTACACTACTACTCACTGTCTACTACGCACTCTACTACACACTCTCTACTACACACTTATTACTCTCCACTATTCTCTACTACACACTCTCTACTACTCTCTACTACTCACTATCTACTACACACTACTACTCTCCTACACACTCTGTACTACACACTACTACTCTACTGCTCACTCTCTACTACTCACTCTACTACTCACTCTCTACTACTCACTCTCTACTACTCACTCTACTACTGACTCACTACTACACACACTCTACTACTCTACTACTCACACTACTACACTACTACTCACACTACTACTCACACTACTACCCACTCTACTACACTCTCTACTACACACTCTACTACACACTCTACTACACACTCTACTACACACTCTACTACTCACTTTGTAACTCTCTCCTACTTACTCTCTACTACTCTACTACACTACTACATAGTCACTACTACACACTCACTACTCTCTACTACTCACTCTACTACTCTACTATTCTCTACTACTCACTCACTACTCTACTACACACTCTACTACACTCTCAACTACACACTCTCTACTCTACTATTCTCTACTACTCACTCACTACTCTACTATTCTCTACTACTCACTCACTACTCTACTACACACTCTACTACACACTCACTACTACACACTCACTACTACACACTCACTACTACACACACACTACTCTGCTATTCTCTACTACACACTCACTATTCTACTACACACTCTACTACTCTCTACTATACACACTACTAAACTACTGCTCTCTAACACACACTCTCCTACACACTCTACTACACTACCCACTCTCTACTACTCACTCTATACTACTCACTCTACTACTCACTCTATACTACTCACTCTCTACTACTCACTCTACTACTGACTCACTACTACACACACTCTACTACTCTACTACTCACACTACTACACTACTACTCTCTACTACTCACACCACTACCCACTCTACTACACTCTCTACTACACACTCTCTACTACACACTCTACTACACACTCTACTACTCACTTTGTAACTCTCCTACTTACTCTCTACTACTCTACTACACTACTACATAGTCACTACTACACACTCACTACACTCTACTACTCACTCTACTACTCTACTATTCTCTACTACTCACTCACTACTCTACTACACACTCTCTACTCTACTATTCTCTACTACTCACTCTCTACTATTCTCTACTACTCACTCACTACTCTACTACACACTCTCTACTACACTCTCTACTACACACTCCCTACTACACACACTCTACTACACACACTCTACTACACACTCTCTACTACACACTCTACTACACACTCACTACTACACACTCACTACTACACACTCACTACTACACACACACTACTCTGCTATTCTCTACTACACACTCACTATTCTACTACACACTCTACTACTCTCTACTATACACACTACTAAACTACTGCTCCCTAATACACACTCTCCTACAAACTCTCTACTACTCTACTACACACTCTCCACTACACTCTCCACTACGCTCTCCACTACGCACTCCACTACCTACTCCACTACTACACACTCACTACTCTCTACTATTCTCTACTACACTCTCTACAACTCACTCTCTACAGCTCACTCTCTACAACTCACTCTCTACAACTCACTCTCTACAACTCTCTCTACAAGTCTCTCTACAACTCCCTCTCTACATCTCACTCTCTACAACTCACTCTCTACTACACACTCTCTACTCTACTATTCCCTACTACTCACTCACTACTCTACTACACACTCTACTACACACTCTACTACACACTACTACACACACTCTACTACACACTCTCTACTACACACACTCTACTACACTCTCTACTACTACACACTCTACTATTACACACTCTACTACACACTCTACTACACACTCACTATTCTCTACTATTCTCTACTACTCACTCTATACTACACACTGTACTACACACACTACTCTACTACACACTCTACTACACTAACTCTAATACACACTCTACTACACTACTACTCACTGTCTACTACGCACTCTACTACACACTCTCTACTACACACTTATTACTCCACTATTCACTACTACTCTCTACTACACACTATAACTCTCCTACACACTCTGTACTACACACTACTACTCTCTACTGCTCACTCTCTACTACTCACTCTACTACACTCTCTACTATACACTCTCTGCTACTCTCTACTACACACTCTACTACACACTCTACTACACTACTCACTCTCTACTACTCACTCTATACTACTCACTCTACTACTCACTCTCTACTACTCACTCTCTACTACTCACTCTACTACTGACTCACTACTACACACACTCTACTACTCTCTACTACTCACACTACTACCCACTCTACTACACTCTCTACTACACACTCTACTACTCACTTTGTAACACTCTCCTACTTACTCTCTACTACTCTACTACACTACTACATAGTCACTACTACACACTCACTACTCTCTACTACTCACTCTACTATTCTCTACTACTCACTCACTACTCTACTACACACTCTACTACACTCTCAACTACACACTCTACTCTACTATTCTCTACTACTCACTCACTACTCTACTATTCTCTACTACTCACTCACTACTCTACTACACACTCTCTACTACACTCTCTACTACACACTCTCTACTACACACTCTCTACTACACACTCTCTACTACACACTCTACTACACACTCTCTACTACACACACTCTACTACACACACTACTACACACACACTACTACACACACTCTACTACACACTCTCTACTACACACTCTCTACTACACACTCTCTACTACACTCTCTACTACACACTCACTATTCTCTACTATTCTCTACTACTCACTATACTACACACACTGTATACTACACACACTACTCTACTACACACTCTACTACACTACTCACTGTCTACTACGCACTCTACTACACAACTACTCACTGTCTACTACGCACTCTACTACACACTCTCTACTACACACTTATTACTCTCCACTATTCTCTACTACACACTCTCTACTACTCTACTACTCTACTACTCACTATCTACTACACACTACTACTCTCCTACACACTGTACTACACACTACTACTCTCTACTGCTCACTCTCTACTACTCACTCTACTATACACTCTCTACTACACACTCTACTACACACTCTACTACACTACTCACTCTCTACTACTCACTCTCTACTACTCACTCTACTACTCACTCACTACTACACACACTCTACTACTCACACTACTCACTTTCTACTACTCACTTTGTAACTCTCTCCTACTTACTCTCTACTACTCTACTACACTACTACATAGTCACTACTACACACTCACTACTCTCTACTACTCACTCTACTATTCTCTACTACTCACTCACTACTCTACTACACACTCTACTACACTCTCAACTACACACTCTACTCTACTATTCTCTACTACTCACTCACTACTCTACTATTCTCTACTACTCACTCACTACTCTACTACACACTCTCTACTACACTCTCTACTACACACTCTCTACTACACACTCTCTACTACACACTCTCTACTACACACTCTACTACACACTCTCTACTACACACACTCTACTACACACACTACTACACACACACTACTACACACACTCTACTACACACTCTCTACTACACACTCTCTACTACACACTCTCTACTACACTCTCTACTACACACTCACTATTCTCTACTATTCTCTACTACTCACTATACTACACACACTGTATACTACACACACTACTCTACTACACACTCTACTACACTACTCACTGTCTACTACGCACTCTACTACACAACTACTCACTGTCTACTACGCACTCTACTACACACTCTCTACTACACACTTATTACTCTCCACTATTCTCTACTACACACTCTCTACTACTCTACTACTCTACTACTCACTATCTACTACACACTACTACTCTCCTACACACTGTACTACACACTACTACTCTCTACTGCTCACTCTCTACTACTCACTCTACTATACACTCTCTACTACACACTCTACTACACACTCTACTACACTACTCACTCTCTACTACTCACTCTCTACTACTCACTCTACTACTCACTCACTACTACACACACTCTACTACTCACACTACTCACTTTCTACTACTCACTTTGTAACTCTCTCCTACTTACTCTCTACTACTCTACTACACTACTACATAGTCACTACTACACACTCACTACTCTCTACTACACACTACTACTCACTCTCTACTACTCACTCTACTACACACTACTACACTCACTACTCTCTAATATTCTCTACTACTCACTCTATACTACAGTCTACTACACACACTACTCTAATATTCTCTACTACTCACTCTATACTACACACTCTACTACACTACTACTCTACAACAGGCTCTACGACACACTTTACTACACACTCTCTGCTACACATTCACTATACTACACACTCTCTACTACTCACTCTACTACTCTACTACTCACTGTCTACTGCTCACTCTACTACACACTACTACACACTCTACTACACACTCTACTACACACTCTACTACACACTCTACTACACTCTCTTCTACACTCTCTTCTACACTCACTACTACATACTCACTACTACACACTCACTACTACACACTCTACCACTCTCTACTATTCTCTACTACTCACTATACTACACACACTCTACTACACACACTCTACTACACACTCTCTGCTACACTCTCTGCTACACTCTCTGCTACACACTCTACTACACACTCACTACTCTCTACTACACTCTCTACAACTCACTTTCTACAACTCACTCTACAACTCTCTCTACAACTCTCTGTACTACACACTCTACTACACACTCACTACTCTCTACTATTCTCTACAACTCACTCTCTACAACTCACTCTCTACAACTCACTCTCTACTACAACTCACTCTCTACAACAACTCACTCTCTACTACAACTCACTCTACAACTCACTCTCTACAACTCACTCTCTACAACTCACTCTACTACACACATTCTACTACACACACTCTACTACACACACTCTACTACACACTCGCTACTACACACTCGCTACTACACACTCGCTACTACACACTCGCTACTACACACACACTACTACACACTTTCTAACTCTCTCCTACTTACTCTCTACTAAACTCCCTACTACATTCTCTACTACACACTCTACTACAGTCTCTACTACCCCGTGCTACACACTCTCTACTACTCTCTACTACTCTCTACTACTCACTCTGTACTCTCTATTCTCTACCTCTCTCTACCTCTGCCTCTCTACCGCTCTACACCTCTCTACCTCTCTCTACGCGCACACATATGCACATATATATGTATATTTATGCATTAATATATATATATGTATATGTGTATATATATAAAAAAATATATATACATCTGCATATCCATCTAAATACATGCATACATGTACATATATGCATACATATGCATGTTATGTACGTAACAGTTTGAAAAACACTAATAAAAGCAAAGCTAGAAAACCACCTAATTACAAACACAATTGCTTTAATTTAAACGAGGGCGAGACCTATTGCATTTTCAATTCTGGTTCTCCAAAGGCCCTCTTACATTTAGTAGACTCTCCCTGGAGCTCTGCCATGGCCCACAGATGACACTTTGTGTTATGGAAGTCTCCCATTCGCCACCTAGGCTAGCTCCTTCCTTCCATATTGAATATATCCAGCACCTTCCAAGACTTCCTCAATATTGAGCCGTAAAATGACCATCCCAGTGTCGGATAAGTGTGCCCCATCTTGTGCACGGCTTCCCACTCAGGGCCTGTTCAAAAGACTGTGTTTAATGAAACTAAAACCAGATTGCTTGAAAAAATGTGTTCAAGTATGACCCGGGCACGGCATGCAGCCCTCCAGACTTTTACATGCATCAAAAGCAGCACTGGACTGCTGTTCACTTGACTCAGCACAAACATTAAAAATGTGTTAAACAGGCAAGCTTTTATTTAAAGGTTAATTTAAGTTAATGAAGCAACTAGGTTTCTTGCTCAGCTGATCATTTGGAACATCTTAATTTTTAAAGGTATCTTGCAGCAAAAGTGCAAAAACATGATCGGGTCTGTTCAAAAATCAAAAAGTGCATTTCATTAGTTTGCAGAACCATTTAAACTTAGTATATCAGATATCAGTGCATTCAGAAGTAATTGTTTAAAGTGATAGTTCTCAAATATGAATTTAGAAACATTAAATCAAAACGCAGTGCCAATAGTGAACCTAAAGTCAAGTCAGTTATTATGTGCCCTCTTACGGTGGTCTAAGTTCCTATTATAACTGAACAACATTATGGTCCATTAAATCAAATACAGGACAAGGTTTTGTACAGTACACATTCTGAAGTCCTGTATTTTGAAGTCCTCTTATATGTGATAATGAAGAAAAGGAGGGAAAATCAATTGCCTAAGATCACACAATTTGGTAAAGTGGGGGAGCTGCGATTAATCCCAAGTTTTCTGGTTTCAAATTGTGCAGCACAGCCACTAGATGTATATTCTTTGCTTCCCCTGTACCCACGTTACTGCCCTCCTCCTCCACCAGATCACCACCCTGCTGGCATCAGTGCAGTCCTCGGTCACATCACAGACCAAGCTTTGTGTCCCTTGATAAAATGTTTGCGAGTACCCATGTGTTTACAACACCAAAGCCTCAAGGCAGATTATAATGTAACATCCGTGCCTGCAGATAGGGTAGCAACATTAATTGGTATGAGGTATCTGTGCATGTGGTGCCCTGAATTGGCTCCCCCCCCCCCCCATTCTAACTTAAGTAAATTCTTACTGCGTGGCCATTCCACAGAGTCTCACTAGAGACTCTGTGGAATGGCCACGGTGCAGTAAGGGAGATGTCTCCTCGATCTTTGTTTTTGATTTTTTTGGGGGACCCGTCATGCGAGCAACAAAAGCCTTGGCGGTGGGGAATCTGGGAAAAAAATTGAATCTCCCCTTATTCGGAAACTGCTGAATGGTTAGCCTAACTCAAGTATGCTTTGTGTGCATTAGAAAACACTGCCCAAAAGAGTCCACATGTAACAGAAGGAAATACTTTGATTACTGTGGCTATCTTTATTCGGTCTGCTAGTGGACTTACTGGCAGGTCTAATGTACTCCGGAGCGTCATTGAAACGTACAAAAGAAGGAGCTGTTTAGCTGACAAGTCGGTGATAGTATCGCGTGGATGAGCTGCACCCGACACAAGTCATTTGTCACTTACTACAAACGGAGTGTGCAGTATTGAGTTAAATGCATCCCCGGCCCCGCCCCCCACAGTAAACCGTGGCAGTCTGATAGGCTTCATAGATTCGTTTGTTTGTTTTGGTCTGTGATATTTTGAGGTGTGCTGCTTGAAGTCGCTTCTCATAACTTACACAATATTAGTATCTTACGATATCCCTTAGTTGCCAAACTAGCATGGCTTTTTTTTAGCGGTCTGTTGTATCGAATCCTCTCCTGCAATACGACATGGGGTGGGCGGAATTTGCGAAATTCACTTAAGCAAATTATCGCAAAAATGTTAAAAATCTCCGCAAACACGCGGAAATATCGCGAAGATGCAGAAGTTTTTTTCCCGCCCGTTCGCTGTATTTTCTGTGTGGTCGCGGGCGCGGCCATCTTGTTTTCATTTGTCTCGCGGTGCATGATCGCGAGAAGAAAGACGTGATCGCGCGACGAATGACGTTACTGCGGGCGCGAACTGTCGCGAGACAGCGCAAATGGCTACCAACATTCCAACATCTCATGGAGAACGCGACCGGATCGGTAAAACTTGTCGGCGAATGCGGGGATTCAGGTAAGGCGATCACGCACGCGAGAATGTATTATTTTACAGCGCGAGCAAGCAAAAAATTTCCAGTAAAATGCGGATTGCGGAAATTTTGACATTTTCGCGCTCTCCGCGTAACGCGAAAATGTCAAATCATCGCAATTTCCGCGAGCGAAACGGATTTTTAGCCCAGGCCTAAACGACCCGAGTGAGTTGAAAAAAATTAAGTCGCAGTCCAAAATCTCCCCCTCCTCTCCTTTAGCATACAGTGGTGAATCCATGTCAGAGAACCTCTGTTGTTTGAAAATGCACCCGCTCTTGTACAGTTTTAGATGTATGTCATGTTCCCTCTGAGCTTGTGAGGTGTCGTAAACAAGTGCTTTCTGTAAAAACTCCACCACCTCGTACTTCCCATCATCTTCACGAGTGCCCCTGTAGAATGCTCCCAGCCAGCACTGAGCCGGGAAGTTATAAACCACCTGTTATATTTGCATAACGTCCATGCGAGAGGCCTCGGAAACTAACCTGGGAAGAGAAGTACTCTGGGAAAATATTGCAGCTGCTATTTCGGCCTTCCTAGACTTGTTGTACTGTAACCTACATGAAGCAAGGCTATGATGACAGGAAACCATTAACCGGCCCTCCAGGGTGAACCTTATACGGAATCCTGGACCGGTCTCTCCTTTAAATTCACGGGGTGTTTGATGGGTTCAGGTCATTTGCTCATAGAGCTAGAGGAAGCTGTTGCCTGTAGCCCACTTGCTTTCCATATGGCACCAGCACCTTGTGAGTCCCTTTGCCCGGGCTTTTTGATTACCAGATAAGACCATGACACATAGCTGGCCCTGAGATTTCCTTTTACAAACTGCTGCAGTCTCATACTTTTTTCCAAATTCGCTGCATTTTAAGCAGACCAAGACAACCACTCCTTAGAGTGCATTATGTGTTTGGCTGAGCGACCCTTGACCTTCCTGGTAGGTCGCTCCCCCCCCCCCCCGCTGCAGCTCCGCCTGCACCCCCGCTGTCTCTGCTGCTGCCGCCTGTAAATCGAGGCCCTCCACCACCCGCAGGTTTCCACCTGCGCCTCATCCCTGGTGGCCAGTGGTGGCCATAGGTTCGTTTATCGCTTGCTGCCTGTTGCTTTGTGCCCGTAACTGTCTGTGCCCCCTGCCCCCCGCTCACCGCTTTGCTTTTGTGACCCTTTTATTCTGTACCCCTCGTCAACTTCTGTACCCCGTGCTGACTTTTGTGCCTCTGTGACCCTTTAATTTTGTACCCCTTTTGCTCTTCTGTGCCCCGTGCCGGTCTCCTGTCCCCCGTCCCTGCCGCTGCTTCCCCTGCGGCCCCGCCCCCTCCGCGCCCATTAGTTACACCCGTCCCTCACCTCCCAGCTGCTCCTCCCTCCCCACCTCCCCATATATGGCGGCCGCTGCGCGGTGAGGAGAGCGACCCTTGACCTTCCTGCTAGGTCACTCCCCTCCCCCCCGCTGCAGATCCGCCTGCACCCCCGCTGTCTCTGCTGCTGCCGCCGGTGAATCGAGGCCCTCCACCACCCGCAGGCCTGCGTCTCATCCCTGGTGGCCAGTGGTGGCCTTAGGTTCGTTTTTCGCTTGCTGCCTGTTGCTTTGTGCCCGTAACTGTCTGTGCCCCCTGCCCGCCGCTTTGCTTTTGTGCCCCTTTTATTCTGTACCCCTGGCCAACTTATGTACCCCCGTGCTGACTTTTGTACCTCTGTGCCCCTTTGATTTTATACCCCTTTTGCTCTTCTGTGCCCCGTGCCGGTCTCCTGTCCCCCGTCCCCGCCGCTGCCTCCCCTGCGGCCCCACCCCCTCCGCGCCCATTCGTTACACCCGTCCCTCGCCTCCCGCTTCCCAGCTGCTCCTACCTCCCCATATATGGCAGCTGCTGTGCGGCCGCGCCACTGGCGCGCCAAAGGCGAGCCTAAGGCAAGCCTGTCTGCGCCCGTCCGTGCCTGGACCATGCCCAGCGGCAGAACCCCTGGCCCCTGCACCAGCCACGAAGACCGCCTCCGCTATGACGCCAAAACCCTCGTCGCTCTCAACCCAGGAAGGACCCACACCTGCTGCAAGGCTGCCCCATGGCGCACCCACGGCCCCTTCACCTGCCGGAACTGCAGCTTCTCCTGCCGCAAAAGCACCAAGACACCTACCACGACGGAACCCAACCAGCTTAGATGCATCCTGATCAACACCCGCTCCGCACACAAACACGCCATCGAACTCTGGGACCTACTCAACACCACATCACCAAACGTCACCTTCCTGACCGAGACCTGAATGAACGAAGCCTCCTCGCCAGACATCGCCATAGCTATACCCGACGGGTACAAGATCACCCGCAGAGACCGCACCAACAGGGCCGGAGGAGGAATCGCCATCGTCCACAAAAACACCATCAGGATCTCAACAAACATCAACGACACCCTCAGCACCGCCGAATACACGGACCCCAAGACCACCCTAAGAGGCACCCTCGTCTACAGACCGCCAGGACCCCAGTCCCAATTCTGCGACTCCATCGCCGACCTCATCAGCTCGCACGCGTTGACCTCCACCGACTACATCCTCCTCGGAGACCTGAACTATCACCTAGAGAACAACAACAGCAACTCCTCCACCCTGATCGACAACCTCGCCAACCTCGGACTGAAACAGCTCGTCACGACGCCGACCCACATCGCCGGCCACACGCTAGATGCCATCTTCTCCTCAAGCCCCCACGTCACCTTCAACCACGCCTCTGAACTCACATGGACAGACCACCACTGTATCCACTTTCCGAAAACCCCGCACACACCACCGCACACCACAGAACCCCCGCCGCTGCTGGGGCAAAGTCACTGAAGAACAACTACAGACAAGCCTCGCACTCAACCCTCCGACGAACCCCACCAACCCCGATGAAGGTGCACTCACCCTTGAACGCTGGGTACCCGCTGAAAAACCCCAGCAGAAGAGTCAGCTGGTTCACCCCGGAACTCCTCGACTCAAAACTCACCTGCCGGAAACTGGAAAACATATGGCACAGCGACAAGACGCCAGACAGCCGCGCTGCCCACAAAGACGCCATCCGCAACCACCACCACCTCATCAGGACCGCCAAGAGGACCTCCTTCACAGACCGCCTTGACAACAACGCACACAACAACAAGGAACTCTCCAATGTCAACGACATCCCACCATCGCAAGCCCTGTGCGACTCCCTCGCCGCCTTCTTTCACTGGAAAATCACCGACATCCACAACAGCTTCAGACCCCGAACGACCCATGCCGACTGCACCGCACTGAACTCACCGCACCCCTCCGCCCACGACACGCTGACAACCTGGGCCAACGTGAGCATCGAGGACACAATCAAGACCATGGGAACAATCCACTCCGGATCCCCGTCTGACCCTCTCCCGCACCACATCTTCAGCAAAGCCGGCAATTCCATCGCACCCCACCTGCACAAAATCATCAACCTCTCCTTTGAGACAGCCACCTTCCCTGAGAACTGGAAGCACGCAGAGATCAACGCCCTACTGAAGAAACCCAAGGCGGACCCGAGCGGCCTCAAGAACTTCAGACCCATCTCCCTGCTTTCGTTCCCAGCTAAGGTCATCGAGAAGATAGTAAACACCCAGCTCTCCCGTCACCTCGAAGACCACAACATCCTGGACCCGTACCAATCAGGATCCCACAGCACCGAGACCGCCCTCATCGCCGCCACAGACGACATCAGGATCCTAATAGACAACGGCGCAATGGCGGCCCTCATCCTCCTGGACCTCTCTGCCGCCTTCGACACCGTCTGCCACCGCGCACTACGCACGCGCCTCCACGACGCAGGGATCCGAGACAAGGCCCTGGACTGGACCACCTCCTTCCTCTACGGCAGAACCCAGAGATTCCGCCTCCCCCCATTCCGGTCCGAGGCCTTCGAGATCATCTGCGGCGTCCCTCAAGGATCTTCCCTCAGCCCGACGCTGTTCAACGTCTAAATGGCGCCATTAGCACGCATCGCCTGACAGCACGACCTCAACATAATCTCCTACGCCGACGACACTCAGCTGATCCTCTCCATCACCAAGGACCCCCTCACTGCCAAACCCAACCTCCACCAGGGAATGAAGGCCGTCGCAGACTGGATGGAGGACAGCCACCTCAAACTGAATACAGACAAAACGGAGATCCTCATCCTCTGGTCCAACCCCTCTGCATGGGACGACTCCTGGTGGCCCACGTCACTGGGGTCCCCCCCCGGCCCCCACCGACCACACAGGCAACCTGGGAGTCATCCTCGACTCGCAACTCTCCATGACCAAACAAGTCAACGCAGTCTCCTCCACCTGTTTCAACAGTCCCTCCGCATGCTCCGCAAGATCTACAGATGGATCCCGACAAACACGAGGAAAACAGTCACCCAGGCCCTAGTCAGCAGCATACTCGACCATGGAAACGCGCTCTACGCTGGAGCCTCGTCCAAGCTCATCAACAGACTACAGAGAATCCAGAACGCCTCGGCACGCCTGATCCTCTACGTCCCACGCCGCGACCACATCACCCCCCACCTGAGGAACCTGCACTGGCTCCCCGTCGACCAAAGAATCTCCTTCAAGCTCCTGATCCACGCACACAAGGCACTCCACAAAAGCGGCCCAGCCTATCTCAACAGTCGACTATCCTTTTACGTACCCAACAGGAAACTCTGCTCCGCTGACCACACCCTGGCCACGGTCCCACACATCCGGAGTACTGCTTCCGGAGGCAGATCCTTCTCCCATCAAGCTGCCAGGACCTGGAACACCCTCCCCCTCTACCTGTGACAAACCGAAAACCTGCTGACCTTCAGGAGACAACTCAAGACCTGGCTCTTCGACCAATAGCAGCAGCAGCATCCCCCCCCCCCCCATTCCCCTCCCCCCCACACGCCTTGAAACCCTCACGGGTATGTAGTGCGCTTTACAAATCATTGATTGATTTACCTACTACTGAACACAAGTCACCCAGGAACAGTATTCTTTTAATCTGCTTGACAAACAATTATTGTGGCGTTGTGCCTATTCTTATACCAGCGTGGGTTGTATTTCTGTGCTGTATCATTAAACTGAGACTTTGCCTTCTTAGATCTTGCTTGCAGTGCGCGTTGGAGATGGCCTGTATGACTCTTATATGTGATTAGACAGGACGGGAAGCCAGGATGCACCAAACGAGGATCCAAGTCCAACTGCATTACCAGCCATCGGAAGACTCACTGTAAGTAAATGATTGACACCTTACATGGTGATCAGATGCCATACATGGTTAGGTGAACGAGAAAAGTCTGAGCTGTTTCCATTTAAAGCACTGGATTGCCTTGAGCAATGGTCCTACCTGTCGGAGTCAATCAATCTGTTAAATGGTAGCGGCAGTCGTAGTCAATAACCTTTCAAGTATTGCCCGGCGGTAATCGCCTCTTATACCATTCGATGCTAAACCAACAAAGAGGCAGGCGCCGGAGACTGGAAGGCAGGAAACAAGGTTTTATTCTCTCCGGAGGAGAACACATCAGGTCAGACAGCAAGGTATCGTCATGAGGTGCTCTAACCACATCTCTGAGGCCTGGCCTCTTATACACAGGTTTATGACTTTATTGCAGGTTTATCATACATGGCACATTCTTGAGATCGGTTTGACACATGAAAGAACATCCTCAGAATCCCTACTTCAAGCTCGTTCCCACACATATCTACAGTGGAAGTCCCCACCCCACCCACAGTAGGAGATGGTTATCACACAGCTGGACATTCCGCCAATTCCCGGGGGTGTGTGTGTGACCGGTCGGGTCTCAGGGGGTGGGGGGCCTTGATCTACTGTAATCCCTTTGATGTGGGGTGTTTCCCTTACAGTAGGGGCAATAAACTGCATCCGCAGGGCTAGGTGATGGCCTGGGATCGGTTCGGACAATGGGGCGCAGAGGAAGGGGGTTATCAAAGAGATGCATGACCATGTATGGGATGTCGGTCAGGTGTGGGATGTGGTTCCATGGCAGGGTCGCGCAGAAGGAGAGGGTTTATGGCCCGTGTATGAGAGAGCGGGGGTGGCCGGCGCGCGGGGGAATGCTCGCAGCGCCAGGGGGACGCGCTGGCGATCGGCAATGAGCAGGGAGAGACCAGTGTGCCTAAAATGGCTGCCGTGCGCTTTCCTGTGTGTCGCGCTGGGGAGAGACAAGATGGCGCAGATGATGTTCAGTTCGTAAGCTAAATTTCCACAGTCCTCCCTTTTAACATATCTTGCCAGCTTGTTTAGTTCGGATCTATCCCCATAATACTACGAACTTCCACCTTATACAAAGCTTTCATTCGCTCCGCTTCAAAGTTCAAAGTCTTAGGGCAGATGCAGTTCATAAAAAGCGAACATAAAGGTGGCAGACACTGAATCCCCAAGCAACATCCACATAGTATCACAATTGGTATTAGGATAAATGAAAACAGCCTCCATCCCCAACTTCTAATAGTGTCCCAAACCCAACTTCCCAGTGACCATTCTTCTTGCTCCTGATGAACCTCTGCAGAAAGTCTGTGGAGGTGTTCAATTGCTTTGTAGACTGAGGGTGAGTTATCCGGTACGTAGGTACAACAGCTGGACCCAATGATGCGGCATGCTCCTCCACGATCAGCCAGAACCACATCTAGAACGAGGCGGTTCTGAAGAGCCACCAGGCGGACGGCCTGAAGCTCGGCGGTGTTGTTTGCGAGGATGCCAGCCGTAATGTTCATCGCCGTTTCGACTGCCTGAGTTAAGTGGCGGATGGCACGGCTGTTTGCCATTGGACCCCAGAGTGGAACAAGTCCTTTTACTGCGTCCATGATCTGTGCTCCGGTGGAGTCGGCTTGCACAATGTCTTTGGCACGTTTCTGTCGGTGATGGTTTGCTGGAGCCACATATGTCGGAGGAAGGACAAAGGCGATGTAGCAGGTGCCTCCCCAACCTCTCGGAAGCCAGGTGTAGGCCTTAGTACCACAGACGAAGTACATATTTGGGGAGGCGACAAAGGAGGGTGGATCAACTGAGTCCAATGTTCGGGTGATGAGGCAGGAGCTGTGGCCTACCAGCTGCGCCCCCAGGCCTTCGAGGCACACAAGTCCAGTGATGTTGATGACGGATAGGGCCACTGTTAGGGTGGCGGCCGTTCGTTTCCGGAGGTAAGAGAAGGTGGGTCTGGCTGGGTTGTTAAACACCTGCATTTCAACTCGTTCTTTGGCAGGGATGTCCATGTGAAAGGAAGTGTTTGATCTCAGAGGACAGAAGGGGGCAGAAGTTTTTCCAGTTTTGTTCAGCCAGAACCCATGGTAGAAGTGTGACACAGTTTTGCCGGAAGTGGCATTGTCCTTGTAGCTTTCCTGCAGGAGGATTAGCCAGGCGAGGCAGGAACCATGGACCGAAAAAGGTGAAGGGATGAAAGGGATAGAGTGTCCAGTGGCATGTGGTAGCAATCCACAGATCCAGCAATTAGTGGCATTGGAGGCAAGATTGTGTTGGTGGAGCAACTGCACAAAAGAGTTATTCCAGAACTCCTTACGCCTTTCTCGGAGTTGGGGTGAAAGTGAGATCAGATGGTGTTCTTTCATGGTGGTAGGTGGAACGGTGGTCAGCAATGTCTTATGGGCGGGTGCGCTCTCCTCCATGATCCAGAAGGTGACCATGAGGAGAAGGCAAAAGAGAAGGGTAATGAAAAGTGCAATAGTCTTTGAGCTGTGCATTTTGTCAGTCTTTGGGATTTTGTAGTGGATCTTTGGGCGTCCGGTTGCTTCCATCATCTTCATGTCGGATGCTTCCATCACCTTCAAGGGACTCGGTAGCGGGCAGAACCACAGACTTTGTTTAGTTTCTCTCCTGGTGGCCTTTGAGGTGGCTAGGCAACCGCTCTGAGATTTCAACTTAGTTTGTGGTCTGCTTAGCCGAAGTTCCCTCCTTTCGTCGTAGGTTATACCCTTCTTTGGATGGCACAGTGGGATCGGGATATTTCGTTAATTCAAGTGTCTCTGTATCCGGGCAGTGGCTCAGGGATGGTCGGTCTTTGTCCAGAAGTTCATCTTGGGCGGTGGTGTTGTCCGTGGTCGTCAGGGTCGATGATACCGTCTTGCAGTGGTGTGCATGCAGCCAATTGCGCTTCCCCTCCACTCGAAGAGCTGTTCGGGTGGTGATCAGGACTTGCAGAGGGCCCGTCCACCGGGGCTCCAGACTCTTGGTGCGCTGGAAGTTACGCACTAAGACAAAGTCACCCGGTTGGATGTCGTGCCCGGGGCCCCTGGAAACGTCGGGAATGGCTTGCAGCACCTGCTGATGGATAACAGACAACGTTTTAGTTAGGTTGTACAAATAGTCAGACATGAGGACGTCCGGGACGTCGTGGATTGATGTTGGTTTCGGTGCAGTCCACAGGTTCATGGGCCGCCCGAAGACGACCTCGTAGGGGGTTAAGTGGTGCTTGGTGGGGGTGGAACGCATTGATAGCAATGCTAGCGGGAGAGCGTCTGGCCATTTCAGTCCTGTGGTGGCAACTATTTTTGCTATCTTAAGCTTCAATGTGGCATTATGTCGCTCAACCAAGCCTGCAGATTGGGGATGGAAGACCGCATGGAACTTCTGTTTTACACCCAGCCCCTTTAAGATGAGTTGGATAACCTCGGCTACAAAGTGGGGGCCGTTGTCGCTCCACAAAATTCGACAAAGGCCGTACCGGGGGAAGAATTCTTTCAGTAGTACTTTTGCGGTAGTCATAGCGGTGTTGTCGCGGGTTGGGTAGGCTTCCACCCACTTGCTGAAGGCGCACACAACGACAAGTACGTACTTCAAACCTTGGCACCTTTCTAACTGGACGTAGTCCATTTGTAGGACTTCAAAGGGATGATTGGGAACCCCAAACCCTCCCCGGGGTACAGCAGTTCCTTTCCCAGGGTTGTGTTGGAGTCAGACCAGGCATTGCTGGACCAGACGTTTGGCTGAGTCTGAGATTTTGTCGTTGTGCCAGACTTTGGAGATGAGTTCGATCATGGGAGCAGACCCTATGTGTGCGGGGGAGTGTGCCATGGTCAGCATGGGGATCAAGTATGAGTCTGGTAGCAACCCTTTGTTCGAGTCTTTAGTTCGCCAGCAACCGTCATCGTCCTTCAATCCCACCCGTGCCCATTCAGTTAATTCGTGTGGTGAGCTGGCTAATTGGATGTCCCTAATCGTTTCCCTAGCATCCTTCCATTTCTCAGTTTGTGACCTGGTTACGTACATACGGGTCGTGGACCTATTCTCGGCTGTGGTTCGGGCAGTAATGTCAGCTAGTGCATTTCCCTGTCCTATAATGTCTGTCACTTTCTTGTGTGCCTGGCATTTGATCACAGCCAGCCGTGTGGGGAGGAGGACTGCTTCGGTCAGGGCAGAGACTAGATCTCCATGCAGGATGGGTGTGCCATGGGAAGTCAAGAATCCCCTCTCCTTCCAAAGGAGCCCAAAGTGGTGAACTACCCCGAAGGCGTATTGGCTGTCTGTGTAAATGTTTGCGGTTGTCCCTGCTGCCAGGATGCATGCTCGTGTGAGAGCAATCAGTTCAGCCGCCTGTGCGGATCGCTGTGTGATGCGGGCTGTCTCAACAACTGTTCGGGCTGTGGTGACTGCATAGGCAGCTGAAGTGGTGCCATCGGGGAGCTTGATGCATGAGCCATCCACCCATAGTTCTCCGTCAGGGTCCGGGAAGGCAGTATCTCGAAGGTCAACCCTACTCTTGGTCTGTTCGTCGGTGAGAGTCACGCAGTCATGTATAGGGGGCGCATTGGGGTCAGTGTCAGGGAGAGGTAGTAGAGTGGCTGGATTCAGAGTGGTGCATCGTTTCAATGTGATGTGGGGTGCAAGCGGGGTCAGTTCATAGCCAGTCAGTCGTGCGCTAGTCAGGTGTTGAGTCTTGGTCTGGTTCAGGAGGGTGTCAACCGCATGGGGTACCAATACAGTGAGGGGGTTCGAGAGCATGATCCCCTCACTTTGCCGGATAGAGACAGCAGCGGCGGCTACTGCTCGAAGGCAGGTGGGCAAAGCTCTGGCTACAGGGTCAAGAGTGGCAGAGAAGTAGGCACAAGGGCGTTGTTTAGGACCTATGGACTGGGTTAGGACAGACAACGCGCATCCCTCCCTTTCGTGGGTGTAGAGGGAGAAAGGTTTAGTGTAGTCTGGGGTTCCTAGGACTGGGGCCGAGCAGAGGGCGTCTCGTAATTCTTTGAAGGAGGATTGGCATTCGGGTGTCCAGGGGAGGGGGAAGGGGACATCTTTAGCCAACAGGGAAAGCAGAGGTTTTACAATAAGACTGAAGTTTGGCAACCACTGTCGACAAAAGGAGGTGAGGCCTACTAGAGACCGCACTTGCTTCTGAGTTTTGGGAACAGGGGTTTCTAGGATGGTCTGAATTCGGTCAGGGGTAAGTTTCCTCCCGTCCTTGGATAGGAGGTGGCCTAGGTATGTCACTTGGGGTTGGCAGAACTGTAACTTCTTCCTGGAGACCTTGTGACCATTCTCCGCGAGGAAGTGGAGGAGGTGAATGGTGGCTGTGACAGCAAGTGGGGTGGTGTCGGCCGCCAAAAGAATGTCGTCGACGTACTGTATTAACACCACTCCATCGGGTAATTGGACTGCATCTAGTTGTCTCTTGAGGGCTTGGCTATAAATGCTGGGACTCTCAGTGTAGCCTTGGGGTGCCCTACAGAATCTGTACGACCGGGCTTTTAAAGTGAAGCCGAACAGGTAGCGGCTGTCTGGGTGGATGGGGATGGAGAAGAATGCGTTCTTGAGATCAATAACAGTAAAGGTGGTGGCAGTGGACGGAATTAGGGTGAGGATGGTGGTGATGTCTGAGACCACGGGGTACTGAGGTATGACTACTTTGTTAACTTCTCGTAAGTCAACAATGAAGCGGTATGCTTTCTCATCTCCCTCGCCTTGCTTCTTTACAATGGGTAGGATAGGGCTGTTGCAAACATTACTGACTACTTCTTCTACTACTCCTGCATTGACTAGGGACTGGATGATTTCCACCAATGCCTTCTCACCTTCGGGCGATATTCGATACTGTGGAAGCTTTGGTAGCACTGCGTCCGGTCGGACGGTCATGTGTACTGGGTCGATCACCATGCGCCCTACATCTGAGTCGGTTTTAGCCCATAGATGTGAGGGTAACGTGTCGAGTAGGGACAGGTCAGCATCAGTTATAGAGAGCATACGTCGTGTGTGACAAGGTCTGAACAGATCTGGGTTATCGTACAGGATGACTCGAACTCCGTCTGGGGAACATCTGATGGTAGCTCGGAAATGTTTTAGCAAATCGAGTCCCATAATAGCATCGGGGGTGTTGGAGGAGAGCAGAAAGGTCGTGTCAGTGGCGTTATCTTCTAAGTCAAAGGAGATTGGTGCTGATAAGGGGTTAGTGGAGGGCGTTCCATCGAAGCCTATTGAGGTTACGTGTGAGCCAGACAAGGGTGCCCTAGGAATCAGTCGTTTAGATAACGCACTACGTGTCGCCCCAGTATCTACCAGAAATGGAGATTTTGTGCCCAAGACCTTAGCAGTGACGTAAGGACCTTGCTGGTCAACACGGAGTTCGACTGGATCCCTCCCTTGCCTCTGGCAGTCCTATGCGAAGTCATGGGTGCTTTCGTAGTCGGACTGCTGATACTGGTTTTGTCGGGGGCGATCAAAGGTGTTTGGTCTGCCTGGCCTGTCGTTGATGGCGTCGTTCGTGTACCCTCATCCCTGTCCTCTATTTCTGGGGTCATATGCTATGTCTCTGGGGTCCCTATTTTTGTTCATTTCCAGAAGGACCGGGCACTGGGATTTCCAGTGTCCGAACCCTCTACAGAACGCACATTGGTTCCCATCTAAATCTCTCCGTCCGTTGTAGGGTGCAGGTGTATGGTCTCTAGGGGGTAGCTTTCTAGAGGCGGTTGGTTGGTAATTCCCTTTTGGGGGCTCCCTTCCTATGGTCACCCCTTGCAACTGTGCTATCATTACCCTCTCCTTCAGTTCCTTTTTCTTCCTCTCGGACGCCCTATCGTTCTCATTCTTTTGGTTTTCGTAGTATTGGGCCATCTGGAGGATTGCTGCGGGTTTGGAGGCTGTCCAACTACTCTCGCTGGTCTGTAGCTTCTGGGAGACTTCTTGTGACAGGCCCTTCACATAATTCTGGACAAAGAGGTGATGTCCGGTTGCAGTGGTCATGTCCTGGCCACTATAATCGGAAAACACGGTCTTGAATCGAGAGAAGTATTCAGACACATCCTCCTGGGGTTTCTGGCGACAAGCCGTGACTATCGACCAGTCTACCTTTCTTTCTGGGATTAGAGTCTTCAACTTCTGTACAATCTTGTCTGGGAGCTCCAATATGGCTTTCGGGGGTTTCTGTCCCGGTTCTCGCTGTTTGTCTATGGTATCAAGTTGTACCCAAGTATATCCGAACGGCTCAGCGTGGTCAACTTTCCGGATTTGCTTCCACACATCAGCCGGCAGACATAACCCGAAGAACAAGTCGATATCTGCTAAGGTCATTATTGTTGAACCTAAGGCTGTACCTAGTTCGGTGTAGAAGGCAGTCGGGTTCTTTCTTAAGTCGGGTAGGGTTTTTCTAAAGGTCAAAATGTCTTGTCGGTCCCATGGCTGGTAGACCCAATTATATACAACCCTTCCCTTCGCATCTTGGTGGTTGATGTCGTCATGTGTTCCCTGACCTCGTGGGGGGACCCAGTAGGGGGCGGCCTCTTTGATGGGCATCATGGTATCAGCCCTTCCTGCCTGGGGCTTAGTCGCTATGGGGGTTTCTGCTTTGGTTGACTGTCTGTGCTCTTTAAGGTGCCGGTAGACCTCGAGTGTACGAGTGAAGAGGTCCGTCACATCGCCCTCTCCTTCTTCCCCAATGTCTACCTTCCTATATAGGGCCGCTAAGCCTTCGGGACCTTTATCGTGGTACCTATCCTCATATGTATTCAGGGCGTGATAACAAAGTCGTACGACAAAGTGTCGTCTGCGGTTGTCGGCATACGAGTTATACACGTCTGTTATATACTCCTCACTTTCCTTTCGCTCCACCAGTGTCCTTACTATCTTGTCGATTCCTGCTCGTTCATCCTTTGTTAGTCGATTCATTCTGGTGGAATCTTTCTTTCTCATCTCAGGGTCATCCAACGTTATCGCCAACGTTGTGTTCAGTACAAGAGGCTCGGCCGGCGCGGAGGCCGTGAGGACCGAGGCCCCGGTACTGCTTTCGCTTGTGTTTGGGGGTTGTGGGTGTTGCACTACCGGTTGGGAGGGTGCGTATGGAGGGGGCATGTAAATGATCGGGGGACCTAATAGCAATTCATCATTCGTTCGTTGCTTAGAAGACAACTCAGGGTAGAGCATAGAGGGGGTCCTAACAGGGTACTGGCCTGATGTTTCAGGCTCTTGTCTTAGTTTAGCTTCCCTTCTCTCCTTTATTTCTTCCTCTAACTTTCTAGCGGCAAGGTGAGCTGCCTTTCGTAATTCCTTTTCTGCTTTTACTTCTTCCCTCTTTTTCCGTTGTGTTGCTTCTTTGCGCCACATGCCGATACTGTCAAGCATAGTAGGCGTCGTTTTATTACTACGCAGGGTTATTTCTAGCATTTCTATTTTATGGTCGTCGAAGGATCCCATCAGTGGCCACTGACTCTCGGGGTCCTTCTTTGTATATTTATGCCAAAGCTTGCTATAAGCTACGGCGACTAGTCCATATTTAGTGAACATGTCCTTATTAGGGGTGCCCTCCAGTGGAGCCGGGTGGTCCACCTCTAATAAGCGGTCCGGGCAGAACCAACTACCAATCAGTGGGGAGAAGATAGGCATGACGGGTTACAACGGGGACAAAAGTCAGCACTACCTATCTTTTCACTGCTTGCAAAGACTAGACAGAATATCTCTATTCCTCGTTATTTGTAAGCAGAGAATACCTCCAAAGAACCAATATCGAACAACTAGTGTTCGGACAATCAATCAATCAATGGTGAGAAAGAGATAGGCACGACGGGTTACAATGGGGACAAATGTCTGCGTTACCTACCCTTCACTATTTGCAAAGACTAGACAGAATATTTCTATTCTACGTTATTTGCAAACAGAGAATATCTCAAAGAGCACTATCCTTCAAAACAATCAATATTCGGACAATCAGTCAGTGGGGAGATAAAAATAGGCACGACGGTTTACAATGGGGACAAAAGTCTGCGTTACCTACCCTTCACTATCTGCAAAGGAAGAGAGAGTATTTCTACTCCTCCCCGTTTGTAGACCGCGAATATCTCAAAGAGAACAATCAATAAGCAAATACTAGTATTTCAATCAATCAATCAATCGTTTCGCAATTTGTCGTGTTTCACGACCTTACCCGGACCGCGTGGACAGTTTCTCGTCTTCCGCCTCCAGCGCCCGATCGTCCTCTACTCTCCGTTATTGCCGCGGCACTCCTGATGGTTCCCAGTCAGGACCGTAGATCACTCGAGAGAGGTCTGCTCGGAACCAGTGAAGTTCGGATGATCGGCTGCCAGACGAGGGTCTATCGGGCAGGAGCTCTCCCGATCGTTGCAGTCGTTCACTCTGTCGTTGGGACCTCTCCCACTGGATCCACGTGTCGCTGATGGGCCCAATGTTGGGCGCCAATTGTTAAATGGTAGCGGCAGTCGTAGTCGATAACCTTTCAAGTATTACCCGGCGGTAATCGCCTCTTATACCATTCGATGCTAAACCAACAAAGAGGCAGGCGCCGGAGACTGGAAGGCAGGAAACAAGGTTTTATTCTCTCCGGAGGAGAACACATCAGGTCAGACAGCAAGGTATCGTCATGAGGTGCTCTAACCACATCTCTGAGGCCTGGCCTCTTATACACAGGTTTATGACTTTATTGCAGGTTTATCATACATGGCACATTCTTGAGATCGCTTTGATACATGAAAGAACATCCTCAGAATCCCCACTTCAAGCTCGTTCCCACACATATCTACAGTGGAAGTTCCCACCCCACCCACAGTAGGAGATGGCTATCACACAGCTGGACATTCCGCCAATTCCCGGGGGTGTGTGTGTGACCGGTCGGGTCTCAGGGGGTGGGGGGCCTTGATCTACTGTAATCCCTTTGATGTGGGGTGTTTCCCTTACAGTAGGGGCAATAAACTGCATCCGCAGGGCTAGGTGATGGCCTGGGATCGGTTCGGACAATGGGGCGCAGAGGAAGGGGGTTATCAAAGAGATGCATGACCATGTATGGGATGTCGGTCAGGTGTGGGATGTGGTTCCATGGCAGGGTCGCGCAGAAGGAGAGGGTTTATGGCCCGTGTATGAGAGAGAGGGGGTGGCCGGCGCGCGGGGGAATGCTCGCAGCGCCAGGGGGACACGCTGGTGATCGGCAATGAGCAGGGAGAGACCAGGGTGCCTAAAATGGCTGCCGTGCGCTTTCCTGTGTGTCGCGCTGGGGAGAGACAAGATGGCGCAGATGATGTTCAGTTCGTAAGCTAAATTTCCACAAATCGAATGGGATTTGACGCATCTTTTACTGAGGGGGAACACGCTATTTGTTTGGGGACTTTTTGATGTGCTTGTCAGGTGTGCTTTGGGGGGGGGGATAGCGAGAGGATCCCTTCAGGTGGCCCTCAAGGTGCTGTGGGTTTTGTCTTAGGCTACTGACCCTGCACATGTGGTGGGTGAGATCAACATATTTTGGGAGATTCTGACCGGGCCTAGCAAACCTGCTGGATACGTAGTTTTACAGCGTGAATCTTTCTGGATTTACTATGCTGTGCATTATTCCGCGATCTGGTGGTTGGGTCCGGATTCGCAGTCTTTCTTTTGTTTTTTGTTTTTTTGTAGCCCAGGTGGGCGTCGACATCCCACCATTTGGTGCACCCCTCGTGACGTCGTCGTGCTTCCTGCGGAAGTCCCACCTTTGGGGCGCCATCTTCACATTCTTTTTTCCGCCGTTGGGTCTGGATCGTCATCGAGAAGCTCCAGAGTTTTAGACGAAGGAAGAAGGAAATTACGCGAGTTTCATCGAAGGAGAACCTTTAGAAGACTACAGAGAGAAAGGTATTACAGCCGGGACGACGAAGAAGGAGGGGATCCTCGCAATTCTTCAACGCCCATAGGAAAATGCGCACTCAGAGGCTCTGAGCGCAATGGACAAGACACCATTTAAGTTCTGCCCTAACTGCCACCACAAGTACGCGCAGAAGGACCAACATTCGGTCTGCAACCTTTGCCTGCCGATCGACCACGAGAGCAAGGACTGCAACGCCTGTTCCGCTTTCGCGCCGAAGACTCTCCGGGTGAGAGAACGACAGAGGAGAGCCAACTTCAGCATGGAAGGCAAGGGTAAGGCCCCGTCACTGTACGATCTGGGCCTCTCCACCGACGATGAAGACAACATCGCCGAGGGACCTGATGTCTTCACGGTCGCAGAGACCGATAAGAAAACGCCTGACGAGGTAAGAGACACGTCGAGTACAAAACCACCAAAAGGGCCCCGAAAATCAGAAGGTGACTCTCGAAAAAATGAGTCAAAGTCCTCGAAGGGAACACCGGCGCCGAATATTTCGACGTCCGCCAGTGGTTCAAAGGACAGAAGGCCGAGCGGATCCTTCGAGAAGGACTCCCAAGTGCCGAAGACCGCCGAGAGACAGAGTTCGTCGAAACAGACCCACGAGGTGGGACGTTCGGCGACGAAAGACAAGGCCGCGTTGACACAAGCTCCGTCGAAGCCTGCGGTCGATGCCGAGCACATCTCCGACATGGAAAAGAAAAAGAGAATGCTCGAGGCGGAGATGGAGAGCATCCTTCAGAGGAAGAAGGAGTTCGACGAAAGGATGAAAAAATTCAAAATCCCAACGGCCCCGTTGACGGATGTCGTCGAGATCGAGGAGCAGGGAGATTTCGACGCCGAAGAGCAGTCGAGAGGTCCTGAAGAGGAGGAAGAAGGCCCCTACTATGAGGGAGAAGATGATGAAGAGGATCAGCAGCCGTTCTACGGCTCGGCGCCGTCGACTACTCAGGAGCTGGAATGGCAGGACATCGACGCCGAAAATCCCGAAGAGCCCGTGGACTCGTATCCTTCGAGGCCTTCGCCGCCATACGACATCGGGGCTTACAACATGGTCGTCAAGAGTGCTGCAGCAGCCTTTGGTGTGAAATTGACGTGGAGAAGCCGAAAGCAGACTTCCTACTCGAAACTCTGCTCCCCATCCAGACGAGGAGCCAGTTCCTCCCCATGCTCCAAAGCGTGATGAACCAAGGGAAGGAGGCGTTTAAGGACCCAGGAACATGCCGGTCCATCACACCCAGAACGGAAAAGAAGTACAAGCACTCCTCGCAAGATCCTCCTTACATCAAAGGATCGGTCACTGCCGACTCCATCATTGCTTCCACGGCCAGGAAAAGAGCCAATGTGTCCCGGCGACCTCGGGCCCACCTCCTGATAAGGAGAGCAGAAGGATGGACCTCACTGGAAGGAAGGTAGAAAGAAACGCCGCAATGCACTGGCGCTTGTTAAACTCAAACGCGCTACTGAACAGACACCAGTACCAGCATTGGGATGAGATGGGGGAACTAGTCAAGCATCTCCCAGAAGAGTACCATCAAAGGGCTTCCCATCTAGTGGAGGAAGGGAAGAATATCGCCAACTCATGCATTAAGACTGCATTGGACGGGGCGGAAACTTCGAGCAGACTGATGGCCATAGGGATCACTGAAAGGAGACAGGCTTGGCTCAGAATTTCTGGATTCAAGCAGGAAGTCTAGAACAACATACTGAACACCCCTTTCAACGGTGAAACGCTGTTCGGGGAAACTGTGGACGAGAAGCTCACCCAACTGAAAAAGGAAAATGAGACGGCAAGATCCATGGGGGCCCTGCAATTCAGAGGGTTGCGAAGAGGCACCCCAAATCGGAGACCCTACGGAAGGGGAGGAATCCAGCAGGGTACGTCGCACCAGACATTCCAGCAAGGGACAGTCACAGCCAGCAGGGACAGCAGAAGCAGAACTGGCAGTACCAGCCTCGAGGCCAGTCCTTTCGCGGGAGGGGAAACGGACGTGGCCAAAGGAGGAGAGGGGGAGACCAACCCTCATCTAAGTGACTTCACACCCAAAAAGACGTTCACCCCCAGCATACCCCGAAGGGTGAAGCGCAATGTAAGAACACCAAGGGGGTTACACAAAACAAGCGCCTACGAGCATGCAACACCGGTAGGCGGAAGACTGGGCCTCTACCTTCAACAATGGCAACAAATAACCTCAGACAAATGGGTTCTCAACGTCATACAGCACGGATACTGCATAGAGTTAGAGAAAAGGCCTCCAAACAAGAAACCAAAGAGAAGACAGCGCTCGGGTCAAGAACTCGCTCAACTCAGGGAGGAGACACTTCCACTACTGAAAAAGAGGGCCATAGAACCAGTGCCATGCAGAGAAAGGAACAAGGGAGTGTACTCAAACTACTTCCTGGTACCAAAGGTGGACGAATCACTAAGACCCATCCTGGACCTAAGATTCCTAAACAAATTCATAAAGACGCAAAAATTCAAGATGACATCACTACAAGAAGTGCTACCCCAAATACGAGACGGAGACTTCATGTCCACCGTGGATCTCAAAGACGCCTACCTGCACATCCCAATGAACAGACGACACAAAAACCTGTTACGGTTCAACATCAACCAGGATCATTATCAGTTTACAACCCTGGCATTCGGTCTAAAGTCCACCCCAAGGGTTTTCACAAAATGCCTTGCAGCAGTAGCAGCGTACCTACGAAGGGAAGGGATTCATGTGTATCCTTACATAGACGACTGGCTAATCAAAGCAAGCACTCGCGACAAGTGCGAGGAGCACGCAGAACGGGTGACAAGAACACTAACAAACCTGGGGTTCTCGATACACTGGGGGAAGTCATCGATGGAACCAGAACAGGTGAAGATCTTCCTGGGGGCGAAGATCAACACCATATACGGAACGGTCATGCCCAGCAACAGAAGAACAGTAGCCCTGCTGAACGAGACGCGTCTCTACCAGAAGGGGCGAGTTCTGACAGTGAGAACAGTGAGCAAGATCATGGGGATGATGGCGTCATGCATCCACCTAGTCCCCAATGTACGGCTTCACATGAGACCATTCCAAGAATGGCTGCAACAGCAATGGTCACAAGCAAGCGGGAGTTGGGAGGATCTAGTGGTTGTTACGCACGCAGTGCAGGAGGAGATAGCATGGTGGAACAGGGAGAACATAACTACATAAAAGACCTTGATACCACCAAACCCAACTGTGACCATCACCACGGACGCATCACAAATAGGATGGGGAGCACACATGAACAAGCTCAGGGTGAGGTGTCTGTGGACTCCGGCAGATGCGGTCAGACACATCAATTACCTGGAATTGAAGACAGTCCTGCTAGCCCTGAAGGCCTTCCAGAAGCAGCTATACAACCAGAAAGTGTTGATACAGACGGACAATACTACTACCATGTTCTATATCAACAAGCAGGAAGGGACACAATCGTTTCCCCTTTCCACTCTGGCACAGGAGATTTGGAGATGGGCCATCCCATTTAAGATTGACCTGCTGGCCATACACCTACCAGGGAAGGACAATGTGGAGGCAGACTGGCTCAGCAGACAGACATCGGCATCCCACGAGTGGGAGCTCAATGGACAGGAAACGCAGAGGCTATTCCAAAGGTGGGGAACACCGACAATAGACCTGTTTGCAACACGCCTGAATGCAAAATGCCAAAACTTCGCATCCAGACAACCAGAACAGCAATCCCAAGGAAATGCCCTATGGATAAGTTGGTCAAAGACATTTGCCTATGCTTTTCCACCGATACCGCTGTTACACAGGGTGCTCGACAAGTGCAGGACCAGCAACATGGCACTGATCCTAGTGGCACCACAGTGGGCAAGGCAAACCTGGTTCTCTCAAATAGTGGAAATGGCACAAGGCACTCCTCACAAATTCACAAGAAGAAAGGACCTGCTCTCCATGCAGAACGGAGAGGTCCTGCATCCAGAGCCAGAGAGCCTCAGCCTGGCGGCATGGCTCCTGAAGACTTAGAGTTTGCGCACCTGAACCTACCTCCAAGCACTATGCGAGTGCTGCGGGAGGCAAGGAGACCTACAACACGCAAATGCTATGGGGAGAAATGGAAAAGGTTCACAATATGGTGCAGCAGAAATAAACTACAGAATAAAATGACAAGAGAGTCAACGGTGCTTAGATACCTCACACACCTACTAAAAAGTAATCTATGCTCATCCTCCCTAAGGGTACACCTAGCGGCAATCGTAGCTTACACACAAGGGGAGAGAGGAGGAAGTCTCTTTACGTCACAGGTAGTAAAGAGGTTCCTGGAAGGGGCGAAAAGAATTGCGCCACCAAAGAGGATGCCGCCGCCGGCATGGAACCTCAACGTGGTCCTAACCGAACTTATGAAGGCGCCGTTTGAGCCCATCCACAAGGCCACGCTGCAAATGCTGACGATGAAAACAGCCTTCCTGGTAGCGATAACCTCGCTGCGCAGAGTGAGCGAGCTGCAAGCACTGACACTGCAAGAGCCCTACATCCAGATACACAAGGATAGGGTGGTTCAAAGAATGGACCCACACTTCATGCCTAAGGTGGTGTCGGCATTCCATATGAACCAGACAATTCAGATACCGAGTTTCTTTCAAAACCCCACAACAAGCTCAGAAAGGGCACTGCACACTCTAGACGCTAGAAGGGCAGTGATGCACTAAATTGAGAGGACCAAGGAGCACAGGAAGACCAAGCAGTTCTTTGTCTCCTTTGCAACTAGTTTCCTGGGTAGACCGGTGACAAAAGCCACCATTGCCCGATGGATCGCACTGACAATACAATTCTGCCACAAACAGGCAGGGCAGGAGCTATCGGATGGGCCACGAGCCCACTCCACAAGGAAGAAGGGAGCAACTATTGCCTTTCTGGCAAATACGCCCATTCAAGACATATGCCTGGCGGCAACATGGGCTTCAGTGCACACGTTCACTAAGCACTATTGCGTGGACATACAGATGAACAAGGAAGCACAAGTAGGACAGAAGGTGCTTCAACATATATTCAATGGCCAACACTCATCTACCACCCAGCCGCCACAAAGATGACAAACCGCTACAAAGTCTATGAACAGCATAGTGAATCCAGAAAGATTCACGCTGCAAAACGAATAGTTTCTTACCTGTCGGTGTAGTTTTGCAGCTTGAAGATCTTTCTGGATTCACTAGCGAACCCACCCACCTCCGCCAGGAAGATGAGGCTGGAGAAAGAGGTGGAAGGACAAGGAAGAACAGAATAATTGAAATACTAAAGGAAATTTGAAAAGGAAAATTAATAGAACGCCTAGGGTTAAAAAAAAATAAGAAAAAACAAGAGGAAAAAAGAACCCGAAGATGGCGCCCCAAAGGTGGGACTTCCGCAGGAAGCACGACGACGTCACGAGGGGTGCACCAAATGGTGGGACGTCGACGACCCACCTGGGCTACAAAAAAAAAAAAAAAAAAAAAAGAATCCGGACCCAACCACCAGATCGCGGAATAATGCACAGCATAGTGAATCCAGAAAGATCTTCAAGCTGCAAAACTACACCGACAGGTAAGAAACTATTTGTTACGTATGGTGGGACTACTTGTGAGCGTTGTGGCAACTGCACCTGTTTGTTGAAAAAATGGGATGAGGCCTGCTTGTGGTTGTGATGTGCTGCTTGATGAGGTCTGTAGTTGCAGATAATAACCTGAAGGTCTTAGACGTGCATGTGTAGGAGCGGGAGGAGGGGCCTCTAAAGTTTGCTGTAGGAGTGTCTGGTTCAACTACTTGTGAGCAGATGTCTGGGAAGATCTACTTGTGTGGTGTGACAGAAGATATCATCTATGGGGGAATGGAACTACTCTTTATGGTGAACGAACCTCTTAATCCTCTTTTCCAACATTACAAATCCTAGTACTGGGATTAATAATGAAGGTGCACCTTTAATAACACATACAAAGGCCCTTCAAAAACTATTCCAAGGAGCACAGTGGGCCCTGGAAATCATTTACACCCAGTGCACAGACGAGCAGTCAGCATTCAGCATCTTTGCACAACATCAACACCTGGCCACTTACTCAGTTTTAACTAGATACCTTGGCATGCTTTTGCAGTGACACTGACAGTAGCTGATACATTATTAAGTGTCCTTCCTAATGTTTCTCAGAAGGCTGGTCTTCACCGTGACATCCAAGCCACCCTAAACATTACGTCATGGTCCAAAGTGCATTGTTTGTCAGGCCAGTTTGTTCGCCTGAACCTCGGGAGCACTACCATTACAGGTTATCATGTTAAATGGCCTTTTTCTGTATGCACACTAACCTTTGGAGTATAGGCTGCATTTTCTTTTTATGCTTTCAGAATAGGTCATAGACATTTTTATTACTGTAGGAATAAGACCCCTTTGATTGTAGTGTCTTAAACATAATTGTGTAACTTTATTACATATCGGTTGTTTATATAGCACTTGGGCCATTCTCAGACCATTTGAAGTCACTGAGGAGGAAAAGGGTCAGTTTGAAGAAGGGACCATGTTTTGTTATGTTGCCGTTTGTGACGTATGTATACTGTAAAACCAATGCTTCAAACAACTTTGGTTGAACTGCAGAATAACAGCGCGGGCGTGAAAGAGAAGAGAAAGCTAATGAGCTTATGGGATAGAAGAAGTAGGGCTCATGTTATGCTATGTTTGTTTTATGTCCAGAAATTGCACAGCCCATGCACATCTTTGAAGCATACAGGTTGGTGGGTGGTAGGGAGCAAAGAGTGCAAAGGGAATAACAAAAACAAGAGACCTTGATAAGTTGTTTTGGTTTCTTGTGTAGCGCTTGCATAGCGTCTGCCTTATCCCACTCCATAGATCATAGGGAGCAGAAGTGGGCATAAAGGCACCTTAAGTAGTAAGGCCATGCTCTAAGATTAGACCAAAACGTAAGAGCCAAGTATGTTGGAATAAGATTGACCAAGACTGGAATGCTTGATATATGATGATAAATGTGCAGTATTCTTGCTTGGATTGAAAAACGCAGTTTGGTCTTTTTTGCTGACCTTCCCCCCCCCCCCCCCCCCCCCCAAGCCCTCCCCCTTCTGCCCCATCACAGCGGGTTGCTTTGTTGCTTGCTCTAATATGTTGTTCAAGGCAAAACTAATGGATGTAACCTATGTGTTAAATTGACTCTATTTTTGGTGGACCCAATACCGAAGTGTCCCTGTAGTTTAAAAAAAAAAATGTTTTAACATTTTGGATTTCGTTGGAAACGAAACATTTCTTGCTCAGAATTTTGCAAATAAGTGACGATGAAGCCAACCAGTGGTAAGCAGTGGGTGTGCTTTAAGTCCATTGTAAGCTAACAAAATGTATTGCAAGCGACTGGGCATGCACTGTCTCAGTCGAGGCCTAAATATGCCCCTGTGTGCAGGTGGATAACATGTGTGGGGGGAAAAGTAAGCAAAACATTACCCATCGAAAAAAACATATAAAAAGCTTAAATTAAAGCAGAGATTGGCGTGCTAGCCCTGACACTGAAGTACAGATGTAGGTCTCTCTTGTAGGCAGATGTGCACATATGCATATGCAAGAGAAAAACACTTATCACTCGCAGTGAAAAGAGCAATGTCTCAAGTGGACTAACCCATCGCTTTATACTGTGGTGTGCGGGAGCAAATTGTAAATGATACTTGAACAGACCAATGGATGATGGCTTTCCGAAAGTCACTATGTAAATATATTTGCATTTTAATTATGACTTAATATGGAAAACATGAGTCTGGCAAAAAAACAAAAGCTAGACCAGGTCTAAAAACGTTTATAAACCTTAATAGCAGAATTGTTTTAACCGCACTGCCCAGGTGTCTGGCCTGTAACGTACTCTGTTACTGAAGAGAGAATTTTTCCAGTCCTGCATTTTCTTTTAGCAAGTTCGTGCATTCTAGGAGCTGTGTGTGGTTTTGGTTCTTTTGAAAGGAACCAACTTAACTGAAGTCCATGATGAGAATGGTTTGTTGAAATAAGCCTCTAAATTACAAAACAATTGATTAGATGACCTAAAACTACATTTAGACATTGTTTTTTTTGTTTATTACATTTTACATAGCATAGTTCGCAATATCACGGCCAGCTTCTCATTTTAACTGATCTACAGAAAAAAAGATTCGAATACACAAAAAGAATAACAGGGAGGGACAAACCCTTCTTCATATTGGACTTGTTACTACATCTTCTGCGTTACCTACATCCTGCATAACAATCACAGTGCGTATTTTATTGACCGTGGGTGGGCAGTTTTCCAAGCAGACTCATAGGGCTTACAGGGGTCAAGGTATTCAGGTCATAATAGTTAACGATCGTAGCCTTATGAACAGTTACAAATCGTAGCAGGCATATGCATCCCTTGAGGTGGCCGATTCATGCCTCTCCACCCTCTGGCTCTCATTTACACATTGCTTCTTGTCGACACCTCCTATTGCCTCTCACTTATACTGAATCATTTGATCTGTTGTTTTACAGTTCAGCGTGCTAGGCTGAAGAAACCAGTATTGAATGTGGTGTGTTTTGCAGTGTTTCTCGCACCTAAACTCTTTATGTATATTTTACTTTCTTTGTATAGCAGGGCCTTAATAAAAGACACTCTTCAGTCTGCTTTCTTTTACCTCTTAGTTACTCATACAGACACCATATAGCAACGTGTGACATTGAGGTGCTTGTAAGGAGGTCCTAGTGTATTATCTTCCTCCACGTCTGGACAATAGAGCATGTCTTCTAAGATCCTGTGTCAGGAGAAATACAATGAATTCAACTAAAGGGACGCCTGTGGTGAGGAGCTCGGTCTCTGGTCAAGTTATGTTTATGAGAAATTTCCGAAATTACACCACTTCATGTAATTAAGTGCCTTTCGATCTAAAAATGCAATTCGTAGTAAAAATGTACCACAAATGGATGGGAACAACAGAACGTGGGCGACTGTTGTTCGTGGTGCTTTTATTTATTTTCACTTTTTTTGTGTGAAATGCGCCCTCATGTCAAAAATTGACACATGAACCATTTTGCGTAAAACATTGTGAGAAATGCCGGATTTGGATTTCACATATTTTGTGTAATAACATTTTGTATGATTACGCGAGAGCAAATTGATCAAATCACTCATACTTTTGATTTAAGAAACCTTCATCCCTGCACCTCTGCATAATTCACAGACGCAGGGCCTCGGTCCTAAATCCTCTCTTGCTCTGATGAATTGTAATTAGTGAAACAAAAGAATTTTACCAGACTCAAGATTTTCCATTAGGAACTAAACTCTGTAGATTAAAAATATCAATAATAAAAAAAACCTTTCTTCTGAGAAAGAAAGCAGTTTTCCCAGAATGTTGGCGTATGCTTGTAACGGGTGGGAATTTCAGTTCTTGCTTCTAATGCACTAAACGTAAATTTGAATATCCTAGCAAAGGTATCTTGTGGCAGACATCCCTGCAAAATCATTGAGACTACTGTTCATGAACGTTTCCTTTGGATGTTCCATACCTGCTCATCTTGTCCTTCAACGAACCGGCTAATCTGTCGCTAATCTGGGCACAGCTGCCGACTTTGATTTTGTCCTGTGTTTACCTTTTCCTTGTTAGTTGTTGATCCACTTAGCCTTGATTTTCACACAGGTCTTTTCTGTACTGCTGTCCGTCTTCTTGTACATATGCAACATTCTTTTTGTGTTCGTGGTGGTCTCTTTAGGTCATGGGTACTCACAAACTTTCTCTCGGGGGCCAAATTTACAGTGTGGTTTGTGGCCGAGGGCTGCACCAGTGGGGGCGGGGTCAGAGGGGGAGGGGCGGGGCTAAAGCAAAAAAAAATTGTGACCATGAGGTTGAACACAGGTCCCTGCAGCAGACGCCTTCGACCACTGAGCCACCAGACCTGGCATACACACATCTCTCTCTCTCCCCCTGTCTCTCTCCCCTGTCTCACTCCCCTGTCTCTCTCCCCTGTCTCTCTCCCCTGTCTCGCTCCCTCTGTCTCTCTCCCCTGTCTCTCTCCCTCTGTCTCTCTCCCTCTGTCTCTCTCCCCTGTCTCTCTCCCCTGTCTCCCTCCCTCCCTCTGTCACCCTCCGTCTCCCCCCCTGTCTCCCTCCCTCCCTCTCCCTCTCTCTCCATCTCCCTCCTCCGTCTCCCTCCCTCCGTCTCCCTCCCTCTGTCTCCGTCTCCCTCCATCTCCCTCCCTCCGTTTCCCTCCCTCCGTCTCCCTCCCTCTATCTCTCCCTGTCTCTCTCCCTCCCTGTGTCTCCCTCCCTCTCCCTCCCTCTGTCTCACTCCCTCTGTCTCCCTCCCTCCCTCCGTCTACGTCCCTCCCTCCCTTCCTCTCCCTCCCTTCCTCTCCCTCCCTCCCTTCCTCCATTTCCCTCCGTTTCCCTCCCTCTATCTCTCCCTGTCTCTCTCCCTCCCCCTGTCTCCCTATGTCTCCCTCCCTCTGTCTCACTCCCTCTGTCTCCCTCCCTCTCTCACTCCCTCTGTCTCACTCCGTCTCCCTCTCCCTCCCTCCCTCCGTCTTCCTCGTCTCCCTCCCTCCGTCTCCCTCCCTCCCTCCCTCCCTCCCTCCCTCTGTCTCCCTCCCTCCCTCTGTCTCTCTCCCTCCCTCTGTCTCTCTCCCTCCCTCTGTCTCTCTCCCTCCCTCTGTCTCCCTCCCTCCCTCCCTCCCTCTCCCTCCCTCCCTTCCTCCATTTCCCTCCGTTTCCCTCCCTCTATCTCTCCCTGTCTGTCTCACTCCCTCTGTCTCCCTCCATCTCCCTCGCCCTCCCTCTGTCTCTCTCCATCTCCCTCTCCCTCCCTCCCTCCGTCTCCCTCGTCTCCCTCCCTCCGTCTCCCTCCCTCCCTCTGTCTCCCTCCCTCCCTCTGTCTCCCTCCCTCCCTCTGTCTCTCTCCCTCCCTCTGTCTCCCTCCCTTCCTCTGTCTCCCTCCCTCTGTCTCCCTCCCTCTGTCTCCCTCCCTCCCTCTCTCTCCCCCTGTCTCTCTCCCTCTGTCTCTCTCCCTGTCTCCCTCCCTCCCTCTGTCTCCCTCCCTCCCTCTGTCACCCTCCGTCTCCCTCCCCGTCTCCCTCCCCGTCTCCCTCCCTCTCCCTCCCTCCCTCCGTCTCTTTCCCTCCATCTCCCTCCCTCTGTCTCCATCCATCTCCCTCCGTCTCCCTCCATCTCCCTCCTTCTGTCTCCCTCCCTCCGTCTCTCTCTCCGTCTCCCTCCATCTCTCCCTGTCTCTCTCCCTCCCTCTGTCTCCCTCCCTCTGTCTCTCTCTATCCCTGTCTCCCTCCCTGTGTCTCCCTCCCTCTGTCACCCTCTCTGCCTCCCTCTCTGTCTCTCTCCGTCTCCCTTCCTCTCCCTCCCTCTGTCTCCCCCAGACTGCGCCTGTCTCCCTCTCTCTGTCAACCTCGGTCTCCCTCCCTCTCTCTCCCTTTGTCTCCCTCTCCCTCCCTCCGTCACCCTCTGTCATCTCACCCCGTGTGTGTGTCAGCCCTCAGCCCGGGCTGAGACAGCTTCCCAGCGCGCACACACAACCACACTGAGACAGCTTCCCAGCACGCACAAACACAGCCGCACCCGAGTACTTCACAGGTCTTAAAAAGACCATTTACATGTTAATAAAGCTTTGTTGTATTTCACCTCTTAGGCCCCTGCATCTCCACTTTGACAATCACTGTAATCCTCCGGCCCCCACAGAGCAGAGTCCGGGCTGCTGCACCCGGCAGTGTTTGCTATCACTATTTTTTTTTTTTTTTTTTAAACACAGGTAGGATGTCTGCACGGTCCGCGGGCCGCCAGGGAAGGCTTGCCGGGCCGCTGGTGGCCCGCGGGCCATACTATGAGTAACCGTGCTTTAGGTAATGGCTGAGGTTGCTATCTCCTCTGCACAGTCTGGTTTTCTGTGGGAATGTGGCTGCTACAGTACTGAGGTGACCTAGAGGATTTAAGCTCTCCATAAGTGGGTGCAAGTAGTTCATCCAATCCTGGATGGTTTCTTTGCCTAGAGGTGCTTTATCTTTTGCACTACAAATGCTAGAGAATCCGTGCGAGAAAGCAACAAAAAATGTAGAACTGGGTGAACAAAGGGCACCTCCAATGCACTTAGCTATTTAATTGGATTGTCCTTGGCTATCCTGCGTGGCACCAATCTTTTGTCATGTGGGCTACCTGCAGTCTGGTATCCGTCCATTCACACCACGTGTCTTTTTGCAGATTCTGCTTGATCTTCTCAGGTAGTTGTTGCATCAAACTTTCTGTGATGCACTTGGAGCAGATCTTTGGCCCTCACTCATAACAGCCAACACCTCTGTAGCATACACATAACACATGGCTCTTTGCAAACTCAGAAGATTTAGACAAGGGAATTGCATTATATTGTAATTGCATTTATATAGCGCTTACTACCCCTCGCGAGGCGTCAAAGCACTTTTTGATCGAGTAACTTGGTGCGCCAGAACCTTAAAAGGATTAATGGTGAATTGGTATAGGTAGATATTAAATTAACCTCGGCGGTGGACATGTTATTTGGATCGAAAAAGGATAGTGGCGGGGTAGATGAGGGATGGGTCTAGGAAGTGGAGGGGACAGAAGAGTTTGAGGGAAAGGTTTGGAAAGGCTTGTTTATGAGATCTGAATAATAAAATAGATAGAGATGATGCAGGGAGGAGAGATGCGTAAAAATATCAATCACTCCTCCACATCACAAATGAAATATATATGAATGGGGCAAGATGGCTGTCGAGCTGGAGCTCCCTGGGGTAGCTCCCGGGTTTTGGAAGCATTTAATCTGTAAACATCCCTACTTTTGCCCTGCCATCCACCAATCTGATATATATCATTGCAACAAGGATTGCACTGGAAACCCCATGAATCAAGTTTGATTCTACTCACATGCATTGGTGAACTTTAGCTCCGACTTTTTACCTGGTTTTGATGTGGTTTCAATTGTGGTAGGGTCCCTGCCAACCAGGTCCCCTGTGTCAGTGCTTCTTCACCAAAAACATACCCACAATTGGTACCGCTGCCCCCTATAAGTCCTTAGTAAGTGGTACTCTGGGAGCTGAAGAGGGTCACCTGGTACCCCCTCCCCGGGGCCATGCCACCAATCTTGCAGCATGCATGCCCCTGAGAGGGAGAAAACAAAAAAAGTCAACATGGCACACTGCTGGGTGACATGCCAGCCAGCACTGCCTGAAGGTATAGGTAAGTCACCCCTCTAGCAGGCCTTACAGCCATAAGGCAGGGTGCACTATACCACAGGTGAGGGCAGATATGCAGGAACTACAATATTAGGGTCCATTCCTTAATACCGTAAGTCCCAGAGAAGCCATGAAGAGTACATGAGCTGGAAACTCAACAACTCTAGTTCCACAGCACCATGATGGCTTCACTCAACCAATGAGTGTTTGAGACCAAACTACTCCTCAATAAATCCACACTAAAGCCAGTGTGAGATTTATTGTACACTGTACTCAGAGGGTGCCCCCTGAAAACCTACCAACCCTAGTGTGGTCTCTGACCGGCAGTAGGCCGCTGTTGGAGGGAGGATTTATTACAGGACAAGGAAGCTAGGGGCGGTACTCAGAGCCCCGGGAGCCACCACAGAACTGAGCAGGAGAGTTAGTCAGGGACAAAAGGGGCACCTTAATTTGAACCGGGGTGCCTAGGAATGCTTGCTCTAAAATCGAAGAAAATAGACATGTGAGACATGGAATTGGAGGCAGAATACAATGGCAGTTTAATGAGAAGATGCAACTTCAAAGAAACTGCAAGACAAAGGCATAAAATACAGAATTCAGATAATCACATGGAGCTCATCATGATACCCTCCGTATCTGCACTATTGTACTGTCAGAGAAAGAGAACGCATCTATAAGTGCAATTGAAGAAATAGGTTACACCAAGGAGAAATGTTTCAGAGTATAAGAACTCTGTCACCTAGGAACTCTCACGTTTACACGTTTACTCTAGAGCAAGCATTCCTGCAATTACAATGAATACATTATGTGAATACAAAAAAGGAAAAACAAATAAAGAGAACAATGATTAAACATGACAAGACATTTCATATGGGTAAAATACAACATAATGCTAAGCAGACGCAAGAGCTTCTTTTGCTCTTGGGGAAAACTCTACGCAGTCCGTAACCCACAGACAGACAGCGAGATAGTCCGCTTGATGTTTGTGAGTGCTCCCTATTTATACTGTTTTTGGGGTTCTTTGCACGCAACTTCTACCTACGTAAGTTACCCAAAAAAGCTATGTCTGCAATAGTTACCAGACATCTGCGGTGGCCACTTCCTTAAAACTGCAATAGTTTCCAGACATCTGCGGTGGCCACTTCCTTAAAAGCATGTACCAGTCCAGGAAGCCGCCTACTGTATGTCGAAAGAATAGGGGGATGTTGAACTCATACAGTGAACTGAGCACTCGGGTAGGGTGGGGGCTACTGGTTTGGAGCAGAGTGCCTTGCAGAAAGAGAAGCTGAATATAATTTGGGTCAGACCTGCCATCAGCCTGCTATACAGCAAAATGGCAGACCTATGGTCAATTTAACAAAGAAGGGCCTACACAGGGGTTTTATGCTGGCTGAGTGGTAATTGTCATATAGTAACACAGGACCCGCTGGTCAATTTAATATGGCCTACAAATTAGGCTGGAAGGGCAAGGACAAGGGTCTCATAATTCAGGTGTGGCCAGAACGGGCCAGGGGCCCCCTATGATACAAAACCTACCCTCTCTCATTCCCCCCTCTTGTTCATAATATGAACAGACTCCTGACAGCATACCTATCAGGTCTTTGAGGTATTTGGTAATGGTAGACGCATTTAGGGTTGTCCCATTGTTACTTCTACAACTTCTATAAGTGCCAAGATATTCATATTCCCTGTTCTATGCTTGTTCTCCCTTTGCTAATTATGCAGTTCTCAGGAGGTGCAACTGCTACGTACTCGGTATGTCTACAGAAGAGGATATTGCACATTAGGACAAACAGGTATGACATTGTAACACATGCTCTGCCAACCGTCCCCTTGTCCCGTCTTCATCAATGGTAACTCATTCAATGTGGTACAAAAGTCATTATAATAGCAGAAAAGTGGGATCAATGCTGCTAGTGGCACCCATGATCATTTTCTCTAATTGTTCTGAAAGTCTTGAGCAAGTCTTGAGGCATTGTTCCAATCGTTGGTACGTGTGGCTAGTGTGACTAGTTGGAAGAATGTCTTATCTTCTGCTGCGTCTGTACTACGTTCCAAAAAGGTCTGCTGCATAATGATGTAGTGCCTCAGAGATGATACCTTTAAACAGAAAAAGTAACCGTTGGTGCCCGTCTTCAAGTAATTTGAGAGGTTTGCAAGCACTTCTTATTACTTGGGCACATTCGAAATGAAGAAACAAAGTGAAGAAAAGGTAAAGATGTCACATCTTGTAGACTGAGGGGTTGGGGCGTCGATGTTTCCAGACGTTCTTTAGGTGACGTATCCTAGGGGCCCGCTTACACACTCGTCCTTTCTCCTCTGTGCAGCACGTGCAGCCCTTCAGGATGAACTTGGGATATCATTCCCACTCGGTAGTTTCTGTGGAACACATGTAGCTTCTGTATGGCTCCTTGCCCCTTTCACAACCCCTCAATCACATGTGAGATGAACGCCGGTCCATTTTCAGAACCCAAAAGCATAGGTTCTCGAAAGCGCGGTATGAACTCTTTCAGAAGGCATTTGGCAATAGTTTGTGGATTGCTGTTCTCGAATTGGCATGCCTTAGTCCATTTGCTGATCATGCACACAATAACCAACACGTACTTGTAGTTTTAGTAGGGGATATGTTGATGAAGTCCATTTCATGTGGGGAAATGAAGTGTCCTGAGGCAGTGGAAATACAGCTTTAGGAAAACAGTCTGGTCCTCCTATCACATCGTACAAGTATTGAACCATGAAAAAAGACAGGCCATGGGGGCAAGCATTATGGTTGGTAAACATCCCTTTCCATTTGGGCCATATTCATATTTAAACATTGTACTACAGCTTGACCCAACAGAAAACCCAGATGAAAACCTCTGTCACAGTAACACCTTTAGTAATCAAAACACTCATAGTTGTCAAATTGTGCCCAGGGATGTGTAATTCCTATAGCCCACGCCCAGGACACATCCGTTTGAGGTCCTTTGGCTGTCAGTTTACAGTACCAAACTAAGGATCTGTGAAAGGCACAGTTTGCAAAAAGGACAATATCTGTGTCCATGTGCTAATGCTGAATGTTCATTGATGCAAAGGATTCATTATCAGGGTGAGCGCTCCAAGTAACTGTTGTAAGCTCAGACTGCACTACTGACAGTCGTTAGAGTATGAAAATGTGTACACACTTCTTAGGAATGTGAGACTATGTATACTCCTCTCTGAATGCTTGAAAGCAAACCGATAATTCTTTGCTTTTAAAATAAAAAGTTCACAAAATGAATGCAAAACATTTAGCTAAATTACTGGAATAAGGTAGGTACCATTTCTTTGCAACATAAAAATAAAAAAGCATTGGTAAAGTCAATGAAATTGTTGTTCAGCCTTTTGGCTTTGTCAATGCACAACTTGTCTTGCCAATATTTTCATGAACCCTCATTGGTGTGGGTGTTGCTGGGCCCTCATCTTTATAACAAACATTGGCAAAAGCAGAAACTGTTTTGGCCTCAAAAATCACACATTGCACAGTAGTTCCTGGCACTGGATAAAACAACTGTGTGTGAATGTGCTCCTTGTGAAAGAACAGAATGAAGTCACTCACAGTGAAGCTAGCCAAGAGAGGGAGGGAGAGACAACATTTTACTAAACATGAAAGGTCATTGTTAACGCCAGACCTACTTAGGGGCAAAATCATGAAATAAAGTGCACCCATGTCCTTGAATTAATTGCAGATATACACCTGTTGTAAATTCATAAGACTACAGAAACCTATTGTCAAACACCCCGAAACATCGCACCTATATATTAAAACACACATCAAATCTGCACACATTGTTTCCTTGAAACATTATAATACGAAGCACATAATTACAAATGATCAATACCTAAACACAATATAAACACAACATTACTACTTTTCTTTACTCCTATCCTCTGTGTCCCTGGCAAATGTACTGCATCTGAGAATGCATTATAGCACATTCACCTTACACGGTAATCTATTCTTCCCATATTCTTGTGAAGATGGCGATGTTCCTGTTGTGGCTGATCACCTGTCCTCTTCTTCTTTGGACTCAGGGATGATGGGGCGGACCCTTCTCCTTCTGCCTGAATACCTGAGTAGAAAGAAACTTCGCAGCGGGTGTTAATTTATACAAAAACATGCTTCTTATATAATTTCAATGCCACTTTGATGCTCAGTTGATGTGACCTATACATATATTAATTGATCAGGGAGAAGTATATGGGGCGTTAAGTTGTTGTCAGAACGTTGTAATATTTGTGAGTGAAAACAGAGTGATCCATGGGCAATAAACCACTTTTGCTTTCTCTCAATTTATTCCCTTTAAACAGTCCATTCAGGCATTGCTGAAAGCTGTTGCTGCTTTTATATCAAAATGGTCACATGGTCTAGCTGTCAGCCAAACGTATAGGAAAAAGTGGTAGGCTTGAGCCTGTGGTAAATTTCCCTATTTGTATTCTATTTCTAACCAGACACGAGGTGATGAAAACAAAAACATTGAGCCCATGTAAGCAAACATCCCAAAGACAGAAAATGCAATACACTTCTTGGAGACACAGAGAAAAATCTAATAATAATAACCTCTAATCATTCATTAACCAAGAAAGAAGAACCCAAACAGAAGATAGAAACTTTTAAGGGAGATAAAAACTTGTGGTGGTCGAACTGCAAAATATATGCAACCACCTCTAAAATCTGCAACTTTAATTTAAGAAAGCCTCTCTAAACTCACACCTTTTATTCTGACAATATTGCAATACTGAGCATTGCTTACTCTATGCATCTACTTTACATCTGCACGTATTATTTATTCTTTTGTATTTTCCTAGTACTGGAGCATCCTACGAATCTCTGGTTGTCTCATATCTTGAAGGCTGCACACAGCTGTGCATATCCGAAAACTTATTCCTCACTTCCTCTCACCCATCTGTATATAGACACATACATATTCCTTCACTGAACTTCTCCACGTGAAACCAGAAAACACTGTATTCAATCTCGGCTTCACCCGTTACCAAATTGTGTCATTCTAGGCAACTAGTCCTTCTTCACTTCCACAAACACAAATACACATACATTTTTCTTTCTACAAAATCCTATGTTCACTACCAAACACAGGAAGCACCTTTCCTGCCTGGCTCAACGCCCAGAATCTGTGGTCGGCCAGGACTGCTACTTCTGAAGGCAGCCTCAAAAATCCGTTAACCCTTCAACACCATGTGACATCCAGACACATGTTGTATTTAATTGTATTTAAAATATAGCTTATTTTAAAATAATATGGCTTTTTTTGTAAGGCGCACGTTTACTCAGAATGGTATTGTGGCGCAAAATAGCAAATCTTTACTGTTCCCCTAACTCAATGGTACTAATTTTATCCAACTTGGAAAGATGAAAGGCTGAGGAGATCTGGCAGCACTTGATGTGTGCCCATGAAGTCAAACCATGGGTATATCTAGCATGCATTCCACTCCATCATTTTATCTCTAAAGTGTCACTAACTTTCTTGGCCATGAGACACAATTTCAGGATTCTTCCCTATTAACTAATCCCAACTGTGTGCTCTTTGTGGCAGCACTTACTGGATCTGCCCTAGCATGATGGGCTACTGCTTGTGCCTGCTTCACTTGCTGCTGAATTTGGAACGCAGGTAGGAGTAAATTATTCTGTACTTGGTTGCTCAGTACTACAACACTCAGTGCAACCTTCAGTGTGAATTATAACTGGCCATCCAAATAGAGAGATATTAATATGCATTTGAAGCTGAAAGTATCTCCTTTTCTGCCAGGAGACTATATTACTTATATTGATGGCTTTTTGTTAGTCTTTTAATATTTCAGTCCATGACCCATAAATATCATAAGTAACAGCTCCATTTTACCTGGTATCACAATTTCTATCATTGGGCTCTGGGTGGTAAGGGACGGCAGTCCTTAACCTCATCTTATTATGTCATTCTTCCTTTTGTGTGACTGTTCTATCATTTGATGCTGGGCCTAGTCTAGGGTGTAACAGTAACCAGAAAACGCAAAAAGGTGCTGTGTGTTGTGGCGAAAAGTGCATGCAAAAAGCCTTCCTCCCCTTCTTACTACCACTTTACTGAATATTCAAGTGGGAGGATCCTGTACTATGGGTGCAAGCACGCCAGAAAGGTGAAATGAGAAGCGTGAGTGTGTAATGAGTCAAAATAGGGGAGTCTTTTCAAAACTGTGCACAAAAAGACGTAAGTAAGAATCGTGAAGGCAGCTACTTGGAAGCTAGACACAGTATTCACTGGATGCACCGCGCACCAGTTGCGTGGTCTCTAGTTGAACCTGTCTCAGTTAAAGTGGGTGTGCTTGGCACGAACCCAGATGTTCCTGCTTATCACTTCTTACTGTAGCACACAAAAGACGTACACCCACATATAACATCTGTGGTACCACTGTGAGAGAAAGAGATGAGGAGGACCCATAAGCAAAACAAGAAATGAATGATAAGTATTTCCCTTCTAAACAACAAAGGACTTACGTTGAAGAGCCACTTTTATTCATCAAATCATTAACACAGCAGAGAATATATTCATCAGTTTGTTAGCTCCAGAAAGACTATTCAAAACTACAATTGTAATCTGCCAAAAATAGTAACACAAGAATAGATGTTTATGACGCTCAATTATCCAGAAGACAAACCCTTAAATGAGAAAAGTAATCGTGCAAGGATTTAAAATTTCAAAATACATTTAAATGCAATGAAAGGGTGAAATTTCATGGTCCTGGGGCACTGCACCAAGGGAGCTTAATTTGTGGGGGGTGCTTCTGCAAAAATATGACAAAATAAACAAGTTAACGATAGGGAAAAGCAGCTGTCTGATTTATATGAAAGAAGAACCCCTTTTGTTAAAAGAAAATTCAATATATAGAGCCTGGAAGTCTTAGTAAAGTCTTGACATTTAAAGACACATTTCTGGAGTGAAGAACAAACTCATGTAATGCAAATATATTTTAAATCAATGAAAATACTTTCAAAATGCAACATACACTTTACTTCAATGCTAGGAATGCACATGTTAAGTTAGGAGGGACAACCACTAGTGCTTTGCAATAATTATTTAGAATAATGACAATGCAGAGGAGAGAGAAAGAAACCATTTCAAAGCACAATAAGAAATTAGAATTTCAGCCAAAGATGCTCAGATAGAGGGCTGAAGGAGACCACACAGGCGTCAGTGACCCAAGAGGTCACTGCAGCAGGGTAGTCCGTTGAATGCATTAAGGAGCAGATCTTTATACTCTTTTAATGATGAACTATTGACCACAAAAGGACAACATTATCAGGTGCCTCTGACCTACAGGACATGGCGCATTTGTAGTCACTTCTGGGAAAAAGGCTTATAAGCCAGGTACGAAAGTGAGAGACGCTAAATTGCAAATCGAGAGAAGATGACAGACTTTATATCTATTAAAGTACACCGCACGTAGCTGAAAAAGGAGAAGAACAGAGGACACCCATTACAATATGGAGAGAGAAGTCGAAAGGCGTTGGCTAGTGCCAGGCCTAAGATAAGAAACCACAATGCAACGTGATGATGACAGTAGCTCCCTTTTTGGAAGCACGCAGTTGCAAAAAGAAGACACTGTTAAACGTTCAAACAATACAATTTACTCCAAATAAGTAATCAAAATTCAAAACGAATGTGAGCTGCCAGATGCAGTCCCATAAACATGTATCTGTGGCTCACAGTGAGACGCCAGACACAACCTCCTGTCACCACGTACATCCCTCAAAGTATAAATGTGAGGAAATAGTCAAACAATTTGAGATATGTCGTTGTGCACTACGTGGTCAGTTATCTGAAAATGATTTGTGCTAATTAAATGTGGTGCTGAGCCACATGGGTCAGACAAGGCGCTAGGGGGTGGCAAGGGGTAACTACATAATACTATTTATTCATAATACTATTTATTCAAAAAAGGCAACAGCTCTAATATATAAAAACAGTTACAATCCTAGTTATTATTGGTCCTAATTAATGTGAATAGCACTGGAAATGGGTGCTGGCTTTTCTTTTTCTTTTATTTATTTATTTTCATTCTTAGCAAGATCTGCTGTGCTGATGGGGGTGGGGGGTATTCCTGTATGTCGAATATGCACACAGGAAAGAAGGCAGCACTAAACAATATACCTGTAACAATTGTGGCGCTCAAAACTTTAAATCACAGAATCTCTGGAGTTATCAGTGGCAGATCAATACATGTGGAAGTGCAAAAAGCACATCTAAAACCCTCCCTAGTTATTGAATCTCACTAACAAACCAATCTACAATGGTGCACACACAAAAGGGAAACTGACACACAAATACCCAAAAACACTTAAACATAATATCCAAAAAAAAACCATCCCGGGGAACCTCTTAAAATCCTCATAAATCAGGCGATATCCGTTATCCAGTAGCTAAGTGGACCGACAATATCCAACCTCTTTCCTACCTTGTATTGATGTAGGAGAGCCTCCACTGTATCCACTCAGTGGAGCACTTTTCTATTGCTGAAAGAATACGATAGTAAATCGAATCTCTCCTTCTCTTCTACCAGGCCGACCCGTAGCCCCCTGATAAAGAGGCGCTCTCTGTTTCACTATATACAGAGAGACCCAACAGCAAGCTACACCAAAAAGAATAGCATTGAAAAGACTGCAGACATAAACAGCCTCTCCTTATCCCTTATTCTTTTTACTTTTTTATTGTCTTTCTTCTATGCCTGTTTTCCTACAAAAACAATGTAAAAATGTAAAATGTAAAAATGTAATAATAAAAAAGGAGCTAAATAAGCCCGTGAAAGGCGCAAGACGCAGCCTTCTCCTCCGGGCACCCCCAGGCAAAAACAATAGCACACACATCTATATATAACAGAAGGAAACAATAAACCAACAATTTCCTGACCGTACTGTCCAGCTCAGAATTCCATGCTGCACACACAAGCCTCCCCAGTTAAAGAATGTCCATAGCGAGACCAACCAGACAGGAGACAGGAAAGAACTGAGAGCCGAGAAAAACACAGAAGCCTCACAAGCGCTCCTTTCATAAACCGTTACCAAAGCGTCACCTCACGTCAGGTAGTTATAATACTCACCCGAGTGCTTGTACTCAAAGGCTTCGGCCAGAAAGGAGTCACGAGTGCTCAGTCTGCGTCCCCTCGAACCCAGCCGTTACTGCCCCCGTCTGCAGGCACTGCTACTCCGAGTCACTCGGCACCAAAAATGTTGGGGGGAGGATTTATTACAGGACAAGGAAGCTAGGGGCGGTACTCAGAGCCCCGGGAGCCACCACAGAACTGAGCAGGAGAGTTAGTCAGGGACAAAAGGGGCACCTTAATTTGAACCGGGGTGCCTAGGAATGCTTGCTCTAAAATCGAAGAAAATAGACATGTGAGACATGGAATTGGAGGCAGAATACAATGGCAGTTTAATGAGAAGATGCAACTTCAAAGAAACTGCAAGACAAAGGCATAAAATACAGAATTCAGATAATCACATGGAGCTCATCATGATACCCTCCGTATCTGCACTATTGTACTGTCAGAGAAAGAGAACGCATCTATAAGTGCAATTGAAGAAATAGGTTACACCAAGGAGAAATGTTTCAGAGTATAAGAACTCTGTCACCTAGGAACTCTCACGTTTACACGTTTACTCTAGAGCAAGCATTCCTGCAATTACAATGAATACATTATGTGAATACAAAAAAGGAAAAACAAATAAAGAGAACAATGATTAAACATGACAAGACATTTCATATGGGTAAAATACAACATAATGCTAAGCAGACGCAAGAGCTTCTTTTGCTCTTGGGGAAAACTCTACGCAGTCCGTAACCCACAGACAGACAGCGAGATAGTCCGCTTGATGTTTGTGAGTGCTCCCTATTTATACTGTTTTTGGGGTTCTTTGCACGCAACTTCTACCTACGTAAGTTACCCAAAAAAGCTATGTCTGCAATAGTTACCAGACATCTGCGGTGGCCACTTCCTTAAAACTGCAATAGTTTCCAGACATCTGCGGTGGCCACTTCCTTAAAAGCATGTACCAGTCCAGGAAGCCGCCTACTGTATGTCGAAAGAATAGGGGGATGTTGAACTCATACAGTGAACTGAGCACTCGGGTAGGGTGGGGGCTACTGGTTTGGAGCAGAGTGCCTTGCAGAAAGAGAAGCTGAATATAATTTGGGTCAGACCTGCCATCAGCCTGCTATACAGCAAAATGGCAGACCTATGGTCAATTTAACAAAGAAGGGCCTACACAGGGGTTTTATGCTGGCTGAGTGGTAATTGTCATATAGTAACACAGGACCCGCTGGTCAATTTAATATGGCCTACAAATTAGGCTGGAAGGGCAAGGACAAGGGTCTCATAATTCAGGTGTGGCCAGAACGGGCCAGGGGCCCCCTATGATACAAAACCTACCCTCTCTCACCGCCAACCATCACCAGATATGTTCCTGGCCTCTGCTCTCTGGGACCAGAAACAAGCACATCCTGGGCAAGTGTCACACATCCACCCCCAGGATGGGCCAGTGCCCGAAGGGGGAAGTTGCAAAGGCCTGCTGCCTTTGTAATGCGACCCCCTAGCCTCTGCTGCTAGCAGCAGATGGAAGCCCCCTTGTTTACACCCCCCACTTTGCTCAGGAAAACTTAAAAGAATAGGAGGTGTAACCACTTATGCCAACTCTACCCCTATGGTGGGGAGGTGAGGTGAAGCACATCTTTCAGTCCCCTTCATCTTGAAGATGGGGAGACCCCTCCAATCAGGGTAGGTCTATTCCCCCCCACCTCACCTCACAACAGAGGGTGGCATAATAGAAGATGTAGTCACCTCAGGTAAGGTGCCCATTGGCCTTACCTGCTGCTCCCCTGAAACGCCCCTAAATGTATTATTTAGGTGGCTCCCCCAGACCTAGAAACTAGATCTGCAACGACCTAAGAAGACATCCCTGCAGAGAAGACTGAAGACGACTGCCTTGGCCCGAGTCCTACCAACCCATGTCCAGCTCTGCAAACCTGTGACCTGTCACGCAGCCAGCGACCACTGAAACCCTAGGAGGACTACTGCTTTCGATAAAGACTCCAATCTCCCATGGACTGCAGACCTGTCCAGAAGAAACCGACTCAAAGGACTCCGGATCCGCATCTCCTGGCCAGTATGCACCTGACACCTACGGCCCGAGTCTGAGTGGCTCACCTGTGCAGTGAAGTCTCCCCAGTGATCCTGACCTCGCCCCATCTCCACGGTAGCACCTGCAGTGTGAATCCAGAGGCTCCCCTTGACCGCGACCGGCTCCAGTAAGAAGACTCTGATGTCGAAAGTCACCCCTGCACCCGAAGCCCCTAGGCCTTGGGGAGCTAAACTGACAGTTTCCCTACGACCCCCCCCCACATCTCTACTTACCTCTGCTGTCATTGGTCTCCCTCCAGCAACCTCTGGCTAAACGCCTGCAGCCTGTTTGCCAAAAAGAGAATCTCCATCGAAAAGCATTGGGCGTCCGATGCTGAAATTACACCCGGCCACCCCTGTGCCACTGGTGGTGTATGTTTCGTGCTGCTTTGTGACCACTCCCCTCTCTCCCCCCCCCACCCCCCCACCTGCTGGTCCGAACCCCCAAAGCTTGGTCCCCAATTAACCTATGGCCACACAAGAACCAATTGTTGACTATATGAATGCCAATAATAATGACCTTACAACTTAGAATCTCTGTAATTTTCTATCCCGCCAGTTATACTGCTTAGATGGTTCTTAACTTTGTTACAGGTTAATGTTTCCCTCTAGTTCAGAGCTGAAGAGGTTGCCATGAAGCAGGTGACGTGACGTTGTTTAATGTCTCCAGGAAGACCAGTGTGCTTGAGTGGCCATCTCCAAGAGATATGGCTCTTTCCTGGAGGTGAAGAGGGAAATCTTGCTTCCTCTTAGTGGTGCCATCCTTTTTGAGGCAAGGATTATGTGTTTGGTAATGATGTAGACTTCTTAGCGTTGAGGTGAGTGAAGGAGGAACCATTAACCCTCCCAACTGCTTCTGTCCCTTAAAGTGTTTTTTTTCCTTTTCTTAGAAGTCAGCATTTGAGTGAGGTGTCCCTTTCCCTACTATACTAATGATGTGGGCATGAGTTATTTTAATTTAGTGATTTTTCTCCATTCTCAAGTTTTGGGGGTTGGGGGTTGACTGTTGCTGCGGAACAGTGTGTCCTCTTAAAGACATGACCACAATTCTTTCAATGCAACTGTGCCTCTGTTTGTTAGTTGCCACCTAGAGCTGAACCTTTCTACATGCACGTAGTACAGCATTCATCTGCAAGAGATGTATCTTCCCCTTGGTGAGGCGGTGAGTGGGTGTTTCTGGTAATGACATCATGGGTTGAGGACATGAGTTACTGTCATCTCCATTGAGAAAGACGTGTGGGACTGCATGTGGCGACTTCCCCCAACCACTGTCCTTTTGTTAAGAGGACAGCCTCTCCCGGATGCCAAGCAACAAACTATTGCCTGTCCATGAGCTAATTTCCATCGACATGGCAAGGGAGAAAGAGAATATTTGAGCAGGCAAGGCTGCATGCTTTCAGGCGGTAGAGAGCACAAATATATTTCTCATAATTGAAATTCCTTAAGAGCCAATGGACTAATTGCGGTTTGTAAGGAGAGACTCTACTTTCCAAAGAGTGAGCAATGAATGCTCTGTTTTTGCAATCCACTTTAATTCTAACGTTTTACAGCAATAACTAAAAACCAAACTGCAAGTCCCACACACCCTTGCCACTGCCAGGCTTGCACCTTGTAAGTTTCAAGTTTATTTTATTTGTTTTGGTACTCTACTGAGGACCACAAATTTTATACGATAAAATTCAGTATCATATACTTTTAGAATTTCATATTAATACAAAGCTAAAAAAGGTTTTAAACATTTATAAAAGTTATAGCAAACTAGTTCGTTCGGAGGAAATTTGCATATTGTGATCAGATCCTTTACGGTCGTGATACGGCAGTTAATGTATATAGGATACAGATGTTTTGTCCTAGCTGCCACTACTTTTGGGTTAGGGCATATGAATAAAAGATGTTCTACATCCTGCTCCCCTCCGTGGCAGAAGTTACATAATGAAGATCCGTTTGGGTGCCATCTTGATGTTGTGGTTAGCACTGGTAAGATGCCGAGCCTTAACAGGGTAATTGATCTCCTTGCTCCGTGCGAGAGATTGAAGTATATGTATTGTTGCACTTGCTTAGGTGCGATTGTTTCCATGAAACTTTTATACAGAGTCAATTTCGCACAGTGTGAAAAATCAAGGTCATAACTGAGTCTGGGGGTGAAACATTTTAAAAAAAAGTTTCAGTTGTGACGGAGTCCACGTGAGCAACAGGTTAGCATTGATCTCAGCTAGTTTAAATGCAGTGGACATGTTGCTGAAGAATACTTGTTTCGGAGCGTCACAGTCAAAGGTCTCGATTTTAAGTAGTGAACGGAGAGTTCCGGCCTTTGCGTGCAGCAGATTATATGCCCACCTGATGACGTTTGCGATAGCTCTTGAGTAGGAGCTCGTGATAGATAATTCGAGGCGAAGAGCTTGCACCGGGGTGGAGTGTGATACCTTCAGCATTTTCCTCAGTATCTTCCCTTCTTTTTGGTCCAGGAATGACCACTGTTTTATTGGAATATATTCCAAAGCAAATGATAAAACTGGAGGTATCTTTGTACTATATACTTTGAGAAGGGATGAAAAATGTCTGTTGCCTGAAGCCGCATATAGTCTTTGAAGGGCTCCGGCATGCACCTCGGATTTCCTAGTCAGGTTATTAACCTGTAAATTGTTTTTTAATGTCTTAGTGAAAATCCTGCCCAGGTATGTGTATTCCTCTGTCTCTTCTATTGTTCCAGCGCCGAGTCTCCAACAGAATTTGGTGCTTCTTTTTCTTCCTGAGAAGGAGACTATTTTTGTCTTGGTGAGATTCGGAATTAAGAAGTTTTCCTGACTATATTTGTTCAGAGTGACTAAAAGTCTTTGCAGGCCAAAGGGCATAAGATCTAACATTACGATATCGTCTGCATATAAGAGGGCGTGAATATTCTAGGCTGCGATCTTAGGAGGCAGACTTGGCGTTTGTTGCAGGTGCTGAGGCAAATCACTAAGATATAGTGTGAATAACAAGGGGGCTAGGAGACACCCCTGCTTAAGACCATTTGCTGTTGGAATTATGTTGGTCAGGCCCTTTTCACTCCCCATTTGCACTTGACACCACGTGTGCGAGTGCAGTGTAATTATAATTTGTAATAATTGTTCAGGGATTCTTAGCTTCCTCAGTTTTTTCCAGAGTGATGGTCTGTCTACTCGGTCAAATGCGGTAGAAAAATCGATGAATGCTGCGTATACCGGTTGGGATTTTCCTACAATGTATTTGTCGAGGATTGTTTGTAGTATCGCGATGTTATCGATAACTGAATGGTTAGGCCTGAAGCCGGCCTGATATAAGGGGATTAGATCCTGAGAAAATGCCCAATTTTTAAGTTGGTCCAACACTTCGGCGGCGAAGATTTTCCCCGTAGCATCTAGTAATGCTATTTGGCGATAGTTGCCAGCCTGATGTCTTGACCCTTTTTTGAAGATCGGTATTATGATACTCCCCTTCCAGGATTTTGGCACTGATCCTGTTTTAAAGATGAAATTAAAAAGGGGAGAGAGCATCTTACTCCAACCCTTAGGATCTGCCTGTAGGACCTTGATTGGAAGTTGGTCTGGGCCGGAGGCTCCTGTGGGTCTCGCCTTTCGGATATGCATTTCTATTGAGAACGGGGAGGCGGTTCCGATCAGAGCGTTGTTTCCTTCGCCGTTATTCCCGGTGTTTACCGCCTCTTCATTACTCGTGTTTGCTCTGTACAAAGCTGTCAGGTAGATTTCCCATTCTTGAGGTGGAACTGGAATGGGGTGCAGGGCCTTTTTTGTTCCGGTTTTCTTTGCGATTAATGACCAGTATGATCGTTGGTTGCGCTGTTTTGCCGCGATTTGTAGATCGACCCAGTTTTGTCCTGTGTTATTCTTTTTAAGCGACGCTTTTCTCGCTTGAGTTGATTTTTCAGTTTGTTAATTTCTGCCTGTCTTATGATTGAGCGGTCCACATATTGTGCTCTGATAAGTTTGTTTAGTCTTTTTGCAGTTGCAGAATTTGAGGTTTTATTTTTGTTTTTATTCGTTACTGATACAACTTGTTGCAATTTGTTTCGAAAAAATTGCTTTAAGTTCTCGATAATGGATTCAAAGTTTGTTATTACATCAGCGGAGAATTCTATAGTTAGAAGATGATTTATATCGATTAGAGTAGTTATTTTATCTAACATAGATGAATTCCAGTAGAGCCTCCTTTGGTTTGTTTTTGCCTCCACTGTGCTATGTTTATACATAATTTGACTAGGAGAGGAAGTGCTTATCTTCCATTGGGTATGTAATAGGAGGATTGCATGGTCACTCTCTTCAGTGAAGTAAATGCGGAGGTGTGAAGCGGACTCAAATGACTCCATACTACTGATCATATAATCTAGGATTGAGAGGGTACTGTTTCCCCGTCTGGTATGCGATGCTGGAATGTCACCTTCCACGTTCCCATTCAAAATAATTCCATTTAGTATTGGAAGTGACGCTAATAGCATTTTCCCTCTTTTATCAGCCCTGCTTCTAGTCGGGAATGTCGGCACTGGTATTTCTAGAGCTTCATCTTTATACCAGTTCGCCCAGTTGGAAATTTCGTTATTTGATATTTTTCCGTTGAGATCACCCATTATCAGGAATGGCGGGTAAGATTGAGCTTCGATTATTTGTTGGATGGTTTCAAAGGTTTCCTCAGGTTGGACATCGTTCTTTGGTCCGGGAGGGACGTATACGTTAAAGAGTAGTAAACCTTTTTGGGGGTCTGAGGAGTGAATCTCCACCCTGATTTTTAGACACTGGAATTGCTTAGAATTGGTGTCAACGATCTCTTGAGCCCATAGATACTCTTCCCTTAATAGGATAGCTATCCCTCCCTTAGCGTGTCCCCGTTTAGCTTCCTGCGCAGGGGTGTCATAAACGAAGTATACGTCCTGGTAAAAAGTTTTTATGGAGCAAGTTTCCTGTAATGCCAGTATGTCCGGTCGATTTTTTGTGACTTCCGTCATTTTTTCTGTGGTTTTCCCTGCCATGTTCCAGGATTTTATCGAAAGGCCATTGCTAAACGGGTTGAGTCGGGTACTTCGCATTTTTCCTACCATTAAGTGACTCTGAAATCCATGACCATGACTGGAACGTTTTTGCTGCTTCCTTTGCTTCTGCATCATGGCTCCAAACTTCTCTTTCTCCGTTCTTTACTGAGATCCTTAGCTTTTGGTCAGAATTTGGGTTTGTTTCTGAGTCTTCAATGTTGTCGGTAGTTTTGTATTGAATTTGAGGGTTTTCCCATAAGGGTCCTTTGGACAATTTTTTCGGGTGGTTAACTGTGATTTCCTGTGTAGGGACCAGATCATAGCCACATTTTTGTAAGGTCTCCTGTTCTCTTAGGATGATCCCTGGTAACACCGGTGACCGAAATGCTACCACCACTATTTTGGTATTTTCTTTGTCTGGGAATATTACTAAGTCGATCTCATTACTTGTTAAGGTTTGTAACGGAGTTATGCGTTGAAGAAGGTTAACTATTCTGCCTCGATTTAGTGGAATGCTGTCTGTAGGAAAAAGCTCTGTTATTTGTAAAAGTTTTGACGATGTTTCTTCCCCTAGAGGGGCTTTTTTGTCGTGATCAACTGGCCCTTTAAAGCGCTCCCTTGACCCTGTAGTTGTTAGATTGAGGTGAAATTCTTCAGCTCTTGGGTTTAAAGTTATATATTGTCGAGAAATTTCATTGTCTGTGTTTTCCGCCGCGTTTCGGTGTGTTCCCTTTGTGGGAGTCGGTGTTTTTGTGCTTTGTTCGTGCTCGTACTGGGATGCGGGGGAAGTTATTACTTACTGAAATTTGAGTCTACGCGCTTTCTTCTTTTTGATTCTACGTTGCGGTTTTCCTCTTTTTTTCCTAGCTCCTTCTTGGTTCTTCTTGATTTCTTGTGAGTCTCCCGCTTGTTCACCGTCGAGGATGATGTTTGCCTTCTTTCCTTGGTCGTTCACCGAACCGGACGTTGATGATTTATTTTTGGTGTTTGTGAAAATAGAATATAGGTTGTGGGCGTCAATGGTATCTTCTCTGAAGAGTTTCTTTAGGGAATATATAGTTGGTTCCTGGTGGTTATTCTGAGTTCCCTTATTTGGTCTTCCTTTCGTTTGAGTACCTTTCGTTTGAGTACCGGTGTCGCTTTTTCCCTGGACTTGCAGCATGTTGGTGATATTATTATTATTACCTGTTGCCTCTTGAGAGTTTACTGGCTTTTCTTGTGTTTTTATTGACTCTGTGTGATCTTTTTTTCTTTTTTCTTCTACTAGGAATTTTAGTATTCCTATTTGAACGTCAAGGGCTTGGTCTGAATTCTCCAGAACGTGGCCTAAGAGTGAGAGGACTGATTCCAGAATTTCTTGCAAGATAAGGAGTGATTTGGACACAGGAGTATTGTAATTAGTTAGGCTGGAGGATTTAAACATGTAAAGATCTGGTGAGTATTCGAGTTCAACTACTCGATCCGGAGATTTTTGTAGTGTACTAGTAAGTACCTCCTCTGGCCTTATTTGCGGTTCGAGCTTCTTATCGTCCTCCTTGACAATTATTTCTGGGCATAAGTTGTTGCAATCAGTACTGCGTTGGATGTTTAATAGACTCGGAGTAATTAGACTTGATAAGTCTGATTCCAGAGGGGATTCCTCTATAACAGAAGGGCTAGAATTTTGTTCTGGGTCAAATTCAGGGTTTGTTAGGTTTTGTTCACTTGATTGGTCATGTAATACTCTCGATATGTCTTTACCACGCTCCTTGAATTCGGGTTTAGTTCCTTTATTTTGCAGTTGACTTTCTGTTTGATCTTTGGTGATAAGTGTGGAAAAATAATTAGTTATTGCGGGAGTCCTTGTTATCCGTCCACTTTCACCGCTTTATTGGAGGACTTCCTGATTGCCTCTTCAGTTCCCATTCGTTTCATAAAAATGGTTTGCGACCTCAGTTTCTTAAAAGCCATATCCTTATCCTGAGGTGGTAGATTGTTCCGCCTTCCCGGGGGGTAGTTATTTTGGGCTTCCCCACGTGTTACGAGGCGAAGTGCGGGCTGTGAGGAGGCGTCAAAATCCCTCTTGGCGCAAGATAAATTATTGGATGGACTCTCTTTCGAGGGCGCAGGGCGTTTTTGGGGGGGGCACTGGGGCGGGGAATGGTAGCGCTGACCACTCAAATCACCACCACCCCCTTCCCTGAAACCCAGGTACCCCTCTCACCGTCCCTCTGCCGGAGGCCTCCACTCAAGCTGACTGCCTCCTTCCTCTGAGTCCACCGGTTCCCGGGGCTCCTCACCGACGCCTCTAGCCACTCCGGTGCTGGGGCTCCGTTGGCGTCTCTGGTCCTCTGCTCACACTCTAGTCCGCCTCAGACTGTTCCCTGATCTCCTCTGCTCCGCTGGTCGACGGCAGGCCTTTAGCTGGTCAGGCCGTATTCGCCGCTACGGCCGCCGCCATTCTGCGTTTCACTCTGTTGAGACCCAAGTGCTCGGTCTCGCCTTAGGGGTTATCAGCAAATTGGTGGTTATTTACTTCGCTTGGGCTGCCGGGTGCGCTTCAAATCGCGCTGCGGGTGTCCAGCGGGTGGCGGGCGGGCGGAGTTGCTTTCGGGCGCGGAATTGCCTACAAGCTTCCTGGTCCGCTCCGCTTCGCTCCTGCTCCTGCTCCTGCTCCGCTCCTGCTCCTGCTCCGCTCCTCCCTGCCTCGTGTGTTGAGACTCGACCCCTTGGCCTCAACACTGGCAACCGCTGCAGGGGTGGGCCAGCACTGCCGCCTGGGCCACCTGAATCACCTGCAGGTCGCGCTGCAGGGGCCCGGTAGGCCGGCGGGCAGGCGGGGGGTTCCCTCGCTCGTTCGTGAAGCCGAAGCTGACCTCCCGCTCCGCTCCTGCTCCGCTCCTGCCTCGCTTTGCTCCGCCCTGCTCCGCTCCGGTCAGCTGACTCACTCTCTAACCTTGTAAACAAAATGCTGTGGGAAGCCGGGGGAGTTTTCGTCGCATATGGGAACCTTTCAGTGTATGTTTAGTACTCTGATGATGCACGTCCTGCAGTTGTGGCGCACCAACAGACGTCGATTCAGCTTTTTCCAATGATTATATTTCGGGAACAAGGGGTGGTGGCTTCAGGGGAAATGTTCACCGAAGCAGAGGCAAGTTAAGCTCATACTAGTCTTGACGCACTCGAGTACAGATGGGTTTCCCACCAGAAATAACAGTAGACGCAGTTTAGGGAGTGTTGAAGACGAGCGCGGAACAGAAGGAAGTGGTGAGTGGTTGCAATTGGGCCAAGAGAAAGCCGGCTAACGACAGGCATTTATCTAGTACTGTACAAAAGAGAAACCTCGACCTCTCCTCCCTTTTTTTGCTACGTCATCTTTTCCTCTACTCCTTACTCCGTTTTCTCTTCTCACCGTGCACTAGCTATTACTTCTCTTTACTATTCAGTGGGCTTGCAACTCGCCCACAGCATTACCATTGGTTGTTTTTGTTGTATGTCTCATTTGCAATCGTTTGATTGCTCAGCTCCCTTAGGCTTTCCTTCCTTGTATTAGCTCCTTCCTTCCTCGTGTTTCTTTTTTCTCGTCCTTTTGCAACACTATTTTGTTTTTTTAATGAACATTTCGGTATTATTCCCTGACGCCCAATGTGCTTTCCTACTTCTTAGGTCTCGGCATGGCGAAACCAGCGCATGCACTGCTCTGCCATGCAGAGGCTTTTTGGAATCGATATGATTCCAAAGCGTGCACGCGGGGAGACAGAAGATGTGTACGCGGGGATTGGATGCTTTACTGGCGGCGTGATACACTGGGGACTTTTTTTTCACCGCCAGCAAAGGCAGTCCCCGCGTGCACATCTTCTGTCCGTCCCATGACGGGCAGGCTGGGCAGCGCTTGTTACTTCTCGCTGGCTACCACTTCCACAAACACTGTGACCCCCACCCCCCCAAACTCAGTGTGTTAGTGCCCCAGACAGCGCTCCCCACCACAGGCTCCCGCCGTCATAAGTTACATGCTTTTCACTTTCCCACAGGATCCAATAACCCAGTGACACACAGGCTTTCCGTCCTCAAAGGGCCTTATTTCTTTCAACAACAGACTCCGACTGCCCGGGCATTAAGCCTGCCACAGCCTTAGCGTCAAACTCCTCACAGCCAGGTAACTGGCGCTGCTATCTGTGGTTCTCCACACATCTCAGGCTCCCACTGCCACACAAATGGCAGACAATCACTGCCCCCCCCCCAATCAGCTAGAGGTGTACCCACCTGCACCAAGTCAAAGCGAAGGCTCCGACGATCGCTAGGCTCCCCACCCCAACTGACCTTAACAGCTGAGCCCTTCACCTCCGTCCCACCCCTCCTCCTCCGGGCTCTCACTGCAGCTCCCCACTGGTAATCATTCTCCCTTCCTCGTGCATGCACTCAAAGCCTCAGACTGTGCCACTGCCCGCGTCCCACGCAGGGGGACATCAGCAGGGCAGCCTTCTAGTGGCCGCCCGTCGGAGCCCCCCCCTGCTCCGCCTCTCTAGTGAGGCCGCGCCTCGGGGAGGGGAGGCCCCCAATGGGTTTGTCTTGGGGAGGCGTGCCACTAGGGTGGGCGAGGCTTGACCCCCCTTTTTAGGCGCCTCACCCCCTCAGTTCTTCCTCTGCTTCCTGCGCCGCTCCTCCTGGCCACGCGTATTTTCCTGCTGGCCCGCCGCCGCCGCCGTCGTCGTGGTCGTCGTGAGCATTACGGTATGTCCATGCTCTTGCCTCCCCCCGTCCCCGTCCCTGGGTTAAGCCCGGGTAGTACAGGGGCCCTGTGGTCGGACACCACGGGGGGGGCGGAGGTGGTAGCATGAGGTCGGGGGCGGCGGGCAGGTTTTCGTGCGGCCACAGCGGGATATGCTCGGGCGAGTTTAGTGTGGAAATATGGATTTTTATGATCAGTTATGTCCCCTATCTTGGACCCCAACGGTTTCATGTATAAATCATAAGTACATGTATGTTTCCTCCAGTTCCAGTTATGAAGACGCAAACACATGTGCGTCCACCGTCAACATGTCCTCTTTCAGACCCGCCATGAATGGGCCGGATACTCTATTCCTAAGTATGAAAGGCCACCGGCTTTATATGGTTCACTTCCCACATTTCTTACAGTCCAGGCGAGTAGGCCCTGATTCTGCCATCAAGCCTTTTCTGCCTTCTGCCTCTGAAAGCTCCAGTCTGAGCTCGCATCTGTATCCATGAACTTTGTCCTACTCCCTGTGCGGCTAACGGTGCCTGACTCGACCTGTCTGCTTGCCAAAAACTGTATTTCACCTTCAAGATTATCTGCTCTGCTCCGCTCTTCACCCAATGCATTCCTGTCTAGTAGTTTAAGTAAACATTCTTTCAGCTACCGAGCAAAAGGCCCGGCTTCTCTGTCTTTATGCAAGTAATTCATAGCCCTGTTACTATGGAAGATTTCTGCCCTCGCATCTAGTGTAGACACTTAGACGCTTGTACACGCACTAACAGTCAGTATAGTCAGTATAGAATAAGATTCTATCCTAAGAGACCTTTCTTTTTGGATAACACAGTTCTTTAAACATAGGATGTTAGATATGATTTGGGATTAGGTTGACATAACCCCAGACTTCTGTCTCCACATGTAGAGCTAAATGTCAAGTCCCCTTCACCCCCTAGTTGCACGTCAATCACACGTCATGCTGCTGCGCGCGCATCTCTGCCAAGTATTTCTGCTGACATTGCGAAATTCTTCCGTGGAACCACCCATTTATGACATCATATCCAATGACGTTCTTTAAGTTACGCCCAGTTACACCCATTTTGGTTACGCATGTATGTTCTTATCTTTGTTATCAACTGTTACGCCTCCTGCATCTGTTTCACTGTAATGCCTATTGTATAAAAATGATTACTTGTCAATAAAGTTTGTTCTTCACTTCCTGAACCTTCGTGGTGATGGAATATGGAGTCCATCAATTCGAATTGATTTTGGAATAAAGCCCGTTCCGAACCTCTAATACCACGGATTCTGCCTCTTACTTTACTGAGCTATTATTATTATAGATTTTCCGCATCAAATTAAGTTCCGGTAATTAAATTATTTACCACATAGATGGCGCCCGAACAGGGACACTTTCTCATCTCACGCGCCGGAGGTGCGTTGCAGGCCCGGTCTCCTGCCACAGCTGGACGGACAACAACGCGTACCCACCGGATTTCCTGTATCTCCCTCCTGCCGAGCGGGGGTAACTGAGGCTGCGATCAACACCCAGACGAGGCGGTGAGAAGTGCGAAGTATCCCGACCAGAGCCTAGCTGAGAGAGCAAGATCCGAGGTATACAGAGGCCCACCAGGTTCCGAAGTTCCGAAGTTTCGAGTCGAGTCCAGTCCGGTCCGAGTCCAGTTCAGTTCAGTTCCGAGGCTTTCCGTTCCGAGCTACCCGGTGAGTACCATTGTCGGGGAGGCGTTCTGACGTGCACATAGGTTGTGCCGGTCAAGACGGGTTTGGGTACACAAATCCGGTCTGCACTGTTTCAGCAGTGTATCTGTACTGTTTAGCAGTATATCAAGTATGTCTAGTATATAATCCAGAATTACCTAGTTAGTGCCGAGTATCATGTTTAGTGACTAGTTCCCTAAATGGCCATCATTGTTGTTCATTAAATGTTAAATGTTAAAATGTTTTAAATACGTTCTGCATATTGTGGTGTGAATGACTGTTCATTATTGTGTTTTGTTGTATTAAACGTGTTCAGAATTAGGTATCAGATCAGATCAGTTCTCAAAAATGCCGCTCTTTTCGAAATTAAGACAGATAAAAACTAGAAAAGGGGTACTCGAAGAAGCTGTTCCCATTCCTCCTAGGGACACTCCAGGGTACTTCATGTATCATAAACATGGCCTAGACGCCATATTATTTCTTGATTTATGGGTAGACTACACCAAGGAATTACCAGAAAGTCAGAGGTGGCCCGCAGCTGGGACCTGGGATGCAGATTGCATCGTGAAAGTAGAGGAAGAATTATGGAAAAAGAAAGCTAGACAATCACAGAAAGATGCCATTGAATTATGGCGTAAAGAATCGTATAGACGTACAGAAAAAGCACGTAGACAGGAAGAGAAGAGTAAGGAGAATTCAAATAAAGTTCGAGAAAATCTATTAATTGAAGAAGGTACTCGAGTAAAATCAGAACAAGTAGACAGACAACGAAATGCCCTTATGAATGGTATGTATCCTCTTCTGGCCGAAGGGTTACCTAAGGCTACTCCGGAGATACCAAAAGACTTGCCACCCCCATTGTTCCCGATAAAAGTACATCCCAAAGGGCATCCCAGAACCGCAGAAGATGTTTTTCTTTCCTCTTATTTAGACGACGCAGCTCCCGAGTATGCTAATGCTGCGCCACATAGACCGCCTGCCGAGGGCGTTCAACGCCAAGACCCTCCTCCGTCTGTACCGCCGCAACAACAAACTCCGACACAAGTTCCGGCAAGCACATCTGTTTCTACAGCTGTACCCACATCTATGGTTGCTATATCACGTTCTACGAATCCTTTCACATCCAGCACCCCAGGTGGTGCTACGGGAGGTACAACAAACATTTTTTCCACGCCACCCAGAGTAAATAAACTTTCCTTTCAAGAATTAGCACACCAACGTACGCCCAAACTAGTAACTCCCGACACGCTTAAGGAACTTCTAATAGATTGTAGATATGACCCTGTGCCCGGAAAAGGGGACGAAATGCTGCTGGCATCATTACGTATCCGACGAGCTGCAATATATTTAGGGAGGCTACCAGGAATGACTACACATTTAGAAAATATATATCACTTTGTCCAGTCAGGACGAGATTCTGAAAGTATTAATAGAGCCTTGGAGTACCAGAAAGTGGAGATACAGGGGGAACTGTTACGTTTCCTCATAAATTGTGTGATCAGAAATCAAGACCGACCAGGGGTAAATCCGGAAGAAATGCAAATTCTTACCACATGGAGTCGGAATATATCAGAGGGGAGACATGATAAACGATCATGTATAGTAGCTATGTGCCGCAAGATCCGCAAAGAAGTAGAACGAATACACGAAGAAAGATTAGCAGTAGACGAGCCTGAACAAACCGAGGAGGAGGAAGAATTAGAACTGCCCACAGGACAGTTAGAAACCATGGCCTATGTAGGTAGAGGAAGATCTTGTAATAATACTAGAGGCTTTACTGATCCGATACGTCCGATACGTCCAGATAATAACAGAAATTTCCAAACCCCTATAATAAATATAAGGTCCCCCGAGCATTCGTTCCAAGCTGCTGACAAATTACTCCGAGAACGAAGGGGTTATCATCTACTCGATTCTATGGACGAACAAGAATTAGCCAGGTCAGCCGTTCATTGGGTTGATAGTCCCGGAAAATATAGTGATGATACATTAGCGCACACGTTTTTGAACCTCACCCCAGATGAACAGCGTTTAGCTGTTATCTATATGATTCAACAACTCCTTATATTATATAAAAGCCAACACTCCGATCCTGGTCCCTTACCTAATATCTTGACTGAACTACTCACGAATAAATGGAGAGGTTCAGGTACTGAGCTAATTAGAGAAATACTAGAATCCAGAAAGCAGTACATTCTTTTTGTATGTCCCGAACATGTCTCACTGCCCATAAAAGAAAGAACGACGTATTATATGGATAGACAGAACCCCTTACGCGAAGTGCACCCGATAAAAGGTGATGACAATCAGTTTAAACGTGTGTTCGTATACACACCCATATCTAAAATAGAACTATTAGAAATGAAGAAAGTGGTACCCAGTCATGACAAAGACCCAGCGGGTTTCCACCGTGAAATTAAAGACATGTTGCTCATGGGAGAATATACCTATCCCGACATTATGACAATATTGAAGGTATTAATGCCTGCGGGCATTTACGAAAAACTCAAGGAAAAGGACTGGGAGGTGGGAGACCAGAAGATAGATTGGACAGCATTAGAAAACGAAGAAAAAGCTCGAGGTCCAGGTTCAGGGCTTGGGGAAAAGACCAAAACACTACCAGGTTTACTAGTACAGGTACTGCCACGTTTATTAACTACGAAAAAGGAAGACTGGGGTGCAATCTCAGCCTGTAAACAAAAGCAAGATGAAGACACTAGTGATTTCTATGCCCGATTCGAAAAATGTTTTGGTATAAATAGTGGAATAAAAGCAAGTAGCGAATCGTATCCACATCTATTTGTGACAAAATTAGTTGAAAATTCCTTGCCCCAAGTTAAGAATAGAGTATTGAAATTCGAGAGTACCTGGCAAGGTAACACTCCGTCACAGATGTTACAGATGCTACAGTACCATCACAATAGAATTAGAGAGGAACAAGAACATGAACAAAGACGCATGAAAGACACGAAAATGAAAATGCTAGTTTCCCAGACAGTTCCAGCTGACGGTCATAAAAAGGGTATGACACAGTCTAGTGTTTCAGCAGGTCCTGTAAAAGGGACATGCAACTATTGTAAACAGCCAGGCCATTATGTACACGATTGCCCAGTTTTAAAACATAATATCGCCATAGGTAATACAAAAGAAAGACCACGGCCACTTAGACAGGATCAGAACCAACAAGGAGCTCCGCAGCATGCACAGTCCATGCCAGCTCCGCAACAGTCTCTGCCAGCTCCACCACCGCAGCCTATTGCTGCCACACAAACAACGACACGACAGATGTACCAGACCGCACAGTATGACTATCCTGATTATCAACGATACTCATGAAACAGCCTAGAGAGGGAAGTTGGCTTACCCCTTATCGAGGTCCCTGTAGATCAAGAAGGACCTTATGTACACAGTGAACTATTAGGCCAAGATAGAAAATTTTTACTTGATACAGGGGCAAGCCGAACAACTATAAAACGTAGTGAAGTTCCAGGGGCACCCCTCTCAGGCTCACAGAATATTTCCCTTGGTTTTTCAGGAAAACCTATCATTAATGAGGTATCACAGCCTCTTCCCCTTACGATTGGTCCCTTGACACGAACTACAGATTTATTGCTTACTAAATCATGTCCAGAAAACTTGTTAGGTATAAAAACATTGAAAGCTCTAGGAGCTATAATATGTTGTTCTCCGGAAGGAGTAAGATTGTTTCTACGTGATTTCAAAGGGCACTATGTGTCCCGAGACATGGATCACCGACTGCAGACTTTACCCACACATTTATGGGCACAAGGCCCTACAGATGTTGGTTGCATGAACATTACACCATATCGAGTCACACTAAAGGCAGGAGTGGTACTACCACGAATGCGACAATACAAGTTGCCCCCAGATGCTGTAGTGGCTTTACTGCAAATCATTGACGAGCTCATTGGCCAAGGAGTGGTTGTGGAAACCGACTCCAATGTATGTAATTCCCCGATAATCCCGATTCTTAAACGAACTGATCCAAAAGCCCCGCCAGTATATCGATTGGTTATTGATCTGCGCAAATTAAATAAATGTATTGTACCACAATACCCCGTAGTTCCAGACATTTCTTCATTACTGACAGCCATTGATTCCGAAGCAACATTCTTTACTGTAATTGATCTCAAGAATGCCTTTTTCAGCGTCCCAATAGATCCGGAAAGCCAATACTTGTTCGGATTTAGTTTAAATGGACGAAGCTTTAAATTCACACGCGCACCTCAAGGATTCACAGAAAGCCCCAGCATCTATAGCCAAGCACTGAAACGAGAACTTGACAGTATCCACATGCCAGTCAACACTGCCCTGCTTCAATATGTCGATGATCTGCTGATCACCGCTAGAAGCGAACCTGAATGTGAAAAAGCCTCACTGACGGTTTTACAATTCTTGGCCGAAAAGGGGCACAAGGTGTCCCCTTCTAAGCTGCAATTCTGTGTCCAGCGAGTTGTTTACCTTGGTCACTCGCTGTCCAAGGAGGGAAGGCAGCTTACACCAGATCGCATCCAGTTAATTGCTAACATGCCAATACCCAAGACACAAAAGGAGGTGCGGGCTTTTATAGGCCTCACTTCATATTGTAGGCAGTGGATCCCTCAGTATGCATTTCTAGCAAAACCACTCATTCAGTTGCAACACAGGAGGCAGCCACATCGACTGTCCTCCCTTGGACTCAGGAACATACACAAGCTTTTGAAAGCCTAAAGAAAGCTTTATGTCAAGCACCTGTCTTAGCAACACCATGTTACAATAAACATTTTACACTCTTTGTTACAGAACGCGAAGGTACTGCTTTGGCAGTACTCACACAGGAACAAGCAGGATCACACTAACCATGTGCTTATTTTTCTAGTACATTAGATCCCGTAGCTCAGGCTCTGCCTGCGTGCCTAAAATCAGTGGCAGCGACAGCTTTAGCAATCAGACAAAGCGATGCCATAGTGTTAGGACATCAATTGACAGTACAAGTACCACACGCAGTAGAGGTTCTCTTGAACCGCACACAAACACAACACTTGACTATAGCGAGACTCACCAGTTACGAATTGACATTGTTTCAGCCACACATAGAAATCAGACGTTGTAGTACATTGAATCCTGCCACACTGTTACCAGTAAACGGAACAGACCCATTAGCGCATGATTGTATTGAAGTTATTACTATCACAACGAAACCCAGACAAGACTTGACAGACGTCCCATTGTCAGACCCAGACCTGACGTTGTATGTAGATGGTTCATGTATGAGAACAAGTACAGGAGAGCTAGTGGCCGCGTATGCTGTCACAACAGACACTGAAGTCGTTGAAACAAATCGTATTAATACCTTGTCAGCTCAAGCAGCAGAGCTCATCGCTCTAACACAAGCCTGTATTCAAGCCACAAATAAGAAAGTCAACATATACACTGATTCACGTTATGCATTCGGAGTTGTACATGACTTCGGCGTGCTGTGGCGAGAGAGAGGTTATTTAACTTCTCACGGTGCCCACATTCAGCACGGACCCCTCATTCATGCCTTATTAGAAGCAATACATCTACCCGCTGCAATATCAATTATGAAATGTAAAGCTCATACGAAAGTTACTGATATCATCTCCCAAGGCAATGATCTAGCTGACAAAACAGCTAAACAGACTGCTCAAACTCACACATCTGACATGACAAAGACAATAGTTCCGACACCAACACATTGCATGATGGTTAAGGATCCCGCTCTTGACGTAATTGACATACAGACACATGCTACACCAGACGAAATAAAGAAATGGACTGAATTAGGAGGGATCCAAACGGATCAAGGATGGATGACGAAGGAAAAATCTGTATGGTTTCTTCCCGACTCAATGGTCCAAGTTATCATTAATACAATACATAGTCCAGCGCACCTAGGAGAAAAGGCTATGCTAGACAGCATTCAACACATTTGGTTCAACAAACATTTACGAGCAGCAGCTAAACAAAAAGTCCGTACCTGTATGATCTGCTGTCAGTTTAACCCAGGTAAAAGCATTCCCGTAGAACAGGGTGGATTTCAGCCTCCTGATCACCCTTTTGAAGTCCTCCAGATGGATTATATCCAGATGGAACGATGTCGAGGATTCAAATATGTTCTCGTAGTTGTTTGTGCTCTGTCCCGTTGGACAGAAGCATACCCGGTTTCAGATTACACTGCCCCGACTACTGCCAAACAGTTAGTTCGAGAATTCTTCCCACGGTACGGTTTACCACGTGCTGTCTACTCAGATAACGGCCAGCCGTTCTCATCCGAACTAATGAAACACGTTTCACTTTTGTTAGGCTATCAATGGAGATTTCATTGTGTCCGACACCCCGAGGCAGCAGGTCTTGTGGAACGACATAATCAAACTCTGAAAATTAGATTGTCCAAAATATGTAGAGAGAAAGGTGTCGACTGGGTAGTAGCCTTACCAGTTGCACTCTTTTACATGAGAATGGTAGCACATTCTCGAACAGGGCTATCCCCTTATGAGGTGATCTTCGGTAGACCACCAAATATGTGGGGGACGCCTATACCTCGTAAAATAACTGACGTTGACTGTAATATGCTGACAGATTACCTAGCTTCCTTGATGTCTGCACTACAATCTTGTCGTTCACAGGTAGCTGCAGCCTTTCCCGACAACACCGAGGTGAAACCCCACGACGTAGTTCCGGGGGACTTGGTGTTAGTGCGGAACTTTGACCGGAAGTCTCAGCTGGATCCTAGGTGGAAATCGCCTCAACTCGTACTGTTAACCACGAGGACAGCCGTGAAGATCGAAGGTCGAAAAGGCTGGATACATTCAAGTCATATCAAGAAATTTCATGGACTACCATCCGATATAGAGACTAAACCCTGTATTTCCTCAAAGACAGACTCAAAGCTCCCCTTGGTTGAGCAAACGAGCTCAGAACTATATAGACTAAAATTGAGGTCCAATAAGTCAGACAATTTGATTGTTTAAGTCCTCTCCAAGGTGAATCGGTTGAATTTGTCTCTGACATGTATCCTCTGGACCGGAATAGAGAAAGAAATAATCAAATTCAGTTGAAAAAACATGCGTACTGTAAATCACTGCGTAGTCATTGCACAGTGACGTTATTAATTCTGTTTTTCTTATGTCTTTTAATAATAGTTGCAAGTATATTGTTGCACATATATTATCCTATTTCTAAACATGTTTATAATGTTACTGCTGAACATTCTTTTAGTGAATTTCCCCCGCATGAGTTGTCATATAGATTTGCGCTGCGCAATAACACTTTTATTAGTATGTTACATCATTCCCATCAGGCTAGCAATGCTACAAATTGTTGGATATGTGGCCGACTCCCTCCCTATCAGAACTATAAGGGAATTCTGCCTCTCTTTCCATATCCGTTCACACACAATGGCTCCTGTGGAGCATGGTTTAGTTTAATTAATTCCCTAGATTCGAATTCCGCAGTTTATCAAGACAACTGGGTTTGGGGAAACCTGAACTTAGTCTTGCTTAAAGTCTGTTACCCTAACAAGGAGGGACTTCCCAAAAGAACAGGAACTGATCTAGAAAATGAAGTATATGGATTAGGTAATTTCACGCTTAATCTCATGATCCTGAATGTCGAATCCGAAGCTGCACCAATTTTGCCCGCTATGTCAGTATTTCCAGTTAAAGGTGAATTGTGTATAAGAAAGAATGGCTCCATACACATGGGCCATAGTAAATGCATCACTGCAATAGAATTCAGTGATCAAGGCAAATCTACATTTAGAGCTTCTCGCCATTCCTACTTCGTATGTGGTCAGACTGCATATACACGTTTGCCTCTAGATTGGGATGGTACCTGCTACATCGGATTCCTTTTGCCACCTGTTTTCCTAGCTCCTCCTGATTATCATAGAAATACTCATTTAGTACACAATAGAGAACGGAGAGATCTCCCAATAGTCGACTACACTGAAACAGCATGGGAAAAATACACAGATTTCAATAAGGGTTTCTTTCCTTATATAGGTACAGTCACTAATAGTAAGCTGATACGTAGATTAACCAGAACCCTTGAAGCAGTAGTAAACGAAACTATTTCCGCCTTAGGCAATTTAACAGAAGAGCAGTCTGCTATGCGGATTGTTGTGCTTCAAAATCGTCTTGTCCTTGACGTCATTCTGGCCGATAGGGGCGGAGCTTGTAGGGTCATCGGATCAAGTTGTTGCATTTTCATACCAGAAAATTCGCCATCTGTGTATAAAGCCATAACTCGCCTTCATAAGATTGTAAGCCAGATACACCAGAATCCAGGCACCTGGACTTGGTCCGGTTGGTTTTGGAGTGTATTATCTACCTTTGGATGGAGGGTCCTATCCTTCCTAGGTATTGGCTTTCTCATACTATTCAGTTGCTGCTTATGCCTACAATGTGGGCCAGCGATTTGTGGTCTATGTGCCACCTCGTGTATCCCACATCCAAGTTTTCGTTCAAGATTCCGGAAGAAGAAAGAAGAACAAATGATGTTATATGAACAAATCAACGGATTGATGAAGATTGATATCTCTTAAGGGCAAGTAGGGGACAAGGAGGGAATGTGGAAATATGGATTTTTATGATCAGTTATGTCCCCTATCTTGGACCCCAACGGTTTCATGTATAAATCATAAGTACATGTATGTTTCCTCCAGTTCCAGTTATGAAGACGCAAACACATGTGCGTCCACCGTCAACATGTCCTCTTTCAGACCCGCCATGAATGGGCCGGATACTCTATTCCTAAGTATGAAAGGCCACCGGCTTTATATGGTTCACTTCCCACATTTCTTACAGTCCAGGCGAGTAGGCCCTGATTCTGCCATCAAGCCTTTTCTGCCTTCTGCCTCTGAAAGCTCCAGTCTGAGCTCGCATCTGTATCCATGAACTTTGTCCTACTCCCTGTGCGGCTAACGGTGCCTGACTCGACCTGTCTGCTTGCCAAAAACTGTATTTCACCTTCAAGATTATCTGCTCTGCTCCGCTCTTCACCCAATGCATTCCTGTCTAGTAGTTTAAGTAAACATTCTTTCAGCTACCGAGCAAAAGGCCCGGCTTCTCTGTCTTTATGCAAGTAATTCATAGCCCTGTTACTATGGAAGATTTCTGCCCTCGCATCTAGTGTAGACACTTAGACGCTTGTACACGCACTAACAGTCAGTATAGTCAGTATAGAATAAGATTCTATCCTAAGAGACCTTTCTTTTTGGATAACACAGTTCTTTAAACATAGGATGTTAGATATGATTTGGGATTAGGTTGACATAACCCCAGACTTCTGTCTCCACATGTAGAGCTAAATGTCAAGTCCCCTTCACCCCCTAGTTGCACGTCAATCACACGTCATGCTGCTGCGTGCGCATCTCTGCCAAGCATTTCTGCTGACATTGCGAAATTCTTCCGTGGAACCACCCATTTATGACATCATATCCAATGACGTTCTTTAAGTTACGCCCAGTTACACCCATTTTGGTTACGCATGTATGTTCTTATCTTTGTTATCAACTGTTACGCCTCCTGCATCTGTTTCACTGTAATGCCTATTGTATAAAAATGATTACTTGTCAATAAAGTTTGTTCTTCACTTCCTGAACCTTCGTGGTGATGGAATATGGAGTCCATCAATTCGAATTGATTTTGGAATAAAGCCCGTTCCGAACCTCTAATACCACGGATTCTGCCTCTTACTTTACTGAGCTATTATTATTATAGATTTTCCGCATCAAATTAAGTTCCGGTAATTAAATTATTTACCACATTAGGACGGCCTGATGCCGGTCGCTCCTCCTGGTCTTGCGTCGGGTTTCGAGAGCCGGTTGACTTGGGATTTGGACTTGGGAGGTTGGTGGTTGGGATGTGGACCCGTTTTATTTGTCGGGCGTAGTTATGGACTTAGCCCGACTACTGGGGGCCCCTTGTGGTGCGGGGGAAATGGCGCGAAAGGGTTGCGTAAGTTAAAAGGCCCAAGTCATGTAACTCCCCAAGTACCTGAATATGTAATGTAAATACGAGCCATGTACAGAGCCCCGTGGCCGCACCCACACCCGGTGTTTCTGGGTAAATCACTTAATCCCCCGTGCCGGAATGCGTAATGTAAATACGATGCAATGTACAGCACCCCAGGATCTGCGTGTCGAGATCCCGTGGGCGGTGTGGTCCGCTGGCTGCACCGCCAACTGAGTGGCTGTACCGTTGGCAAGACCAGAGCTGGCTGGTTACTGTTAACTCATGGAACGTGCCGGATAATTTCCCCTCGGCGCACGCGGGACTCTCTCTGCTGCGCCGCTGTCAGTGAAATTAGCTTTGATTAACTGTAGCAGAGATCGGTGGGCCTCTTTGGAGCCTCCCCGGGGCGCAGTTAAACTTCCTCGAGCCTGGCGCCCAGAGCGCGAGCGTCAGCGGGTAGGCGCTAACGAGATGGATGTGAGGCGGCCCAGTGCGCAGACCTGCCTGCAACACACAGACCACCGCCCCTCGCGCATCCCTCACGGGGCAGTGGTAGAAGCGGAACACAGATCGGTTGGCGACCTTACACGGCCATCCTTTACTATCCTGCACATGCTTGCTGGGCGTGGCCTGTCCAGAAACACGTCCTGTCAGCTCTGGCACACACTTTCCTTTAAATGTATAGTACAGTTATTCGTTAACACCGCGCCTTCACCACACCTGGCTATGTGGGGAATTCTGAGCATCTTGTACATGCTGGCTCCCTTCCAGAACCATCTCTGGCCACCTTACACATCTATGCCATCCACCTCAGACTTCGACACATGAGAATCCCTCGCTGAGACAAAGCGCCGTGACTCGGCCCAACACAGGACTGGCGCGACGATGTTCAGCTGCCCATGTGCTTGAGTCTGCAGCAATGCACCTCGCGGTCACTGTGCCCCAATAACTGTGTTTGAGAGGACTAAAGCACAGGAAGCTAGGGCGAAGTGTCTAGGAGCACACATTTGTGTTAACACCTGGGATTGGAACTCGCGCCACCGGGTTCCAAATTAAGCTTTTCAGCCACCGGGTCACACAGGCAAACCTCGACCCACTTCTCCATTCTCAATACTTTTATCGCCCACACGTTCCCGTGCAAGAGGGGCTTCTGCAAAGTCGCTGCCCCTTCCTGGCACTGTGAAGAAATCTGCAGCGCCCAGCCCTGTCCTTCCCTGCACCCGGAGAGCGCTAACCTACCCCGGGCCGCTCCCAGCTCTACAATAGCCCGCCAGGCGCTCGGGATCAAGAAGTTATTTCCAGTTGGAAACTGCTGAGTCTGAACGGTGGAATTCGGGGTCCCTCGTATACTCGGTGCACCTTGCCTCCTAGAACAAAGTGTGCACCGCTGTGTAATTTGTTTCAGTCATGGCTCAGGGTTGGTCCCCCACCCCCTTTCTTGCTAATAGTGGTACGTTACACATACAGTAGCCATCACTACTACTCAACCACGTGTTGTCTGGAAGGCACCCAGTGAGGACTTTACATATTGATAATCACTGTTTTCTTTTGTCATGACATGTTTTATAGAGACAATTTCATTAGATGTGACTAAATCATGAAAGATATGTTAGGTGCGTTTTGGCGTATCAGAGGGCCTGTGAGTAGGTGAGTATAACCAAACCCCGCATACGTCTCTGCCCCGGTGCCGCTGAGTGTACTTCGCTGTAATGGGTCCACCTTTCTGTAACGTGACTGCTAACCCCCCTACACTCTTAAGACAGGATCCACTCGAGAGCAGGCTGTACACTTCCCTTCACACCTAGCAGGCACTGCTCTCAGAAGACAGTTATTCCTTTCAGGGGCTCACCACCGATCTCTGTTTTTTCTTGACATGCCACCATGTTCCGCTATCTTGTCCCCTGTCGCGGTTCCCTGCCGTCTCCTCCTGCCAGATTGGAAGTTTATTATGCTTTGGAGCACCGGATGCTGTGTTTCTTTCCGCGGCAATTCCAGGCCTCACTTACATGTCAAGATAACTCGGGTAATTCGTTATCTTCCGGGAGAAAGATCAGGAATTTGTTTAGTGGAGGATTTGACTTCGGTGTAGTTAGTGCAGAGGGTTAATTGCCCGCTGCATAGAACATGTGCCAAGTAGATTTCAGAGTGCGTATGATGTGAATAGGTCAGCGGGTTACTGTGTTCAAAAGAGGCATCCTTTTGTTACTTGCAATGTATATCTTAAAGCCCTGATAGTCAACAGTGAGCTACGAACGCTCATCCTAGAGCTGCATACTCACCGCTAAGCATACATTATTAGAACATTGATTAATGTTGCAAGAGGGTTAATTTGGCTAGAAACTGACTGAGCTTGTGCTTCACCACACCAAGCAGCCCTGAACTATACTGCCTGCCAGTAGGGATGACATGAGTCTCCTACACTTTGCGTCCTTTGGCTCAGGTTACATTTCCTATACACTGATTCACATGCATATGATTGATTGGCTCAGCGGATTCTGTGTGAGATGCAAAGTTCGCGGACACCCTACACTGGTAGGAGTGGCGCTATATAACTAATTCAATGCATCTGAGAGTGTGGTCATGGAAACGTGGTCAGCAGTAACTCCTGGTATTTCTTGCCCTGCGCAATTGAGTTCATTTCTCTCCAGTTCCCTGGGAAAGGTTTGGGGGGCCAGGGTGATCTATGACGAGTCTGTACTCATTACGGTTTATGGGAAGCGTTTTGAGAAACATATGGTATAGTTTTTACTAGTTTTAGCTTTTGGCCAATGGTAGTTTTCGTCAGCCAGATTCGGAATAGCTGGTATTGCAGGACACTAGAGGCGGTTGTGTGTATGTCCAAGTTGGGGAAGGTTTTCTTGTGATACAGGCAAGCTTGCATTGTGGTGCACCAGTGCCAATTGCCTTCGGGATCGGGCCGGCATCATCGTGCATAGGCACGCACTTAAGGGGAGTAAAACCCACATTTATTATGTCCTATGCAGTGTCGTTTGAGGGCAAGTGGTTTTTATACAACTTCAAGTCATGATGATGCTAATTTTTTGAGACTTTTATGGGCAACCCCCCCCCCTTTATGCAAAACGCAGCAACCAGTCTAATACCTACATGAGACTCCTGCGCCACTGGCAATACTTCAGCTTTTCATATGTACATATGTAGGGCTTTATCTTTGTGTTGTCAGTTAAATTAAATTTTGAGGGGCAGTCGTACCTTCACTGCACGGTCACAAAAGTTGTGAGGCCGCTTCACTCAGCCATGTCTCTGGACCCATGCAATGCCATGGCTCATTTTGTATATGTCAAAGGTTCAGCCTAAACCCAGTCTCAACCATAATGCAATGGTCAGCTTGTAGAAAGGTGTAACACGGAAATTGATCTACCAATGTTATTATTGTGAGTTCCACGCTTAAGTCAATAGATGCTGCTGTCTTTCATCTTTGCCTTGCTAGTCGAAAACAGCGGGTGTAATGTTTCTTTCAAACCACAGCCATAGTGGCAGCTTAGTCTATGCAGAAAAGTCAGCAGCCTGAGCTGTTTTGGAGACCAGCTGAAGGCCTGGGTTTGTGTGTCATACATAACATCTTGAAGGTATTTATTAGCGTGAGTTCCACGCTTAAGTCAAGAGATGCTGCTGCCTTTCATTTTTAGCCTTGCTATTCGGTAACAGCTGGTGTAATGTTTCCTGCAACTCAGTCATAGGGGCAGCTTAGTCTATACAGGTAAGGCAGCAGCCTGAGCTGTTTTTGAGACATGCGGATGGCCTGGGTTTGTGTGTCACACTTAACATCTTTAAGGTTATTCTCCCTGTTCCACATGGAGGCAAGGGAAAGCCCAGAGTGACATGGTCTACCGAGACTTAGCCTGGTTTGCCTCTTCTGCGACCTTTTGAAGTTCGTTTATTTATTGTATGAAGGTGCCAGAGGCTGTCAGTTGTTTGATAGGCACCAGAGCCAGATGACATTAAAGTGCATTGTGTGCTGGGAACCAAGGAGCGGGTCCATTTTAGTAAGCACAAGGAGCTGTAAATATTTGGTGTCGCTCATAGATGCCCTGTGTTGGGTGAATGATATCTAGAGCTGTACTCCTTCGAAAAGGACATTGCCCAATAGTCAAGCCAATGGCACATCAAGTGATTATGGTGAAAATCTCGAAAGTAATTTTCTTTTGGAATAAAAAAATAAATAAAAATACTGCTCTCGTTTATTTATTTTACGATATGAATGTGGTGACGTCAAATGTTCACCTTGTCCACGTCACGACCCCCAAGATTAAAACTACATGTGGTGTTCTGCAGGGATCTTCTACATGGAAACACTTTGGGTGGACCTAGGTTTATCACACTAGGTCCCAGATATTGGAACCCCCTACCTCCAGAGATTAGGTCCTGCACAGACCTCATGACTTCCCTCTAACTCCTAAAACATGGCTAGTTAGACAGGTATATGAGTAACACACCACTCTAACAAGTTTCAGAGTAGCGCCAGGAAACCAATCTGGTACGGGTGCTCTACAAATTTAGTATAACATAACAAATGTGGGATTGGATTTCATATTCTTTTAGGAGCAGAACATAATGGGTTTATGCATAAACTGAGAGATTCGCAAACAGAGCTTGTGGATCCACACAGGTGTATCACAAGGTGACAGCAAGCCAAACTGTGGAATAAACAATTACACTATTTTGAAATTAATTAAATAGAAGTCAACAAGTTTAACGATATTTTGGACTAATAGTCATGGTTAAAGGTGTGATAAGGTTACCTCGTGTTACATATTCAATCTACGAAATTGCAGTTCAAGTTGTATCAGTCAATAACATTAACTAACAACATTATATAACAAACATTACACAAACGGTAAATAATTTCAGTGCCTAAAATCGCAATTGCACATAGGTTCAAAATTGTGGTGGTTAGCATTAGGTTTTGAATTAAGGAAGGAGGTGCTGAGCCAATTTAATTATTGAAACTGATTTTATCGCTATAAATATTAGTTCAAATTTCATGCCGTCTCCAGGAAATAAAATTTAATTTAAGTAAATTAAAAGGTAGGAATGAACCGAAATTTTTCGATAATATTTATCTTAGTTTGAGACAAAGCCAGAATAATACTCCATCATCTAATTTAATGTAACTCAAGTTGAAAGAATATTCAATGAAACCTGTATTATCTGGTTAGTTAGGATAGATCCCCAGAATGCTAGGTCATTATTGGCGGTAGAAAGGAAAAAACAAGGAGATGTTGCTGAGTTATTGGTCATTTGAAGTACACAATAGGATAATAATACAATGTGAAAGGAAGCAAAAGTAGGGAGTTAATGGCCGAAAAGGTATTACGGCAGAGTTAGCTGTTTTACCGATCCTTTCATTGATTTGTATTAGCATGCTGTAGGAAGGGGAGATTGCCTCAACGAAACAGTTGCCAATATGCTGTCACTAGCTGTCACTAGCTAAGGGTGTGGCATCAACCATTCAGTGACGGTGACATGAAGCAGCCAGGGACAGTGAGCATATGTTTTCCGTGTGCTGGGTGAGAGTTCAAAGACAGAGGCTGTTGCCCCCATACTGTCTGATGTTCACAGCTTTTAAGTGCCCATCCCGTCATTAGACACCCGTTATGTCAGCTTGTGTGTATAAACGTAGGGAAGGCAGTTAACTCTCACGTTATCTTCACCTTACTTTATTGTGCTGAAGCTGTTGGAAACACGCTTCCAAGCCACAAAGGACCCCAATTTGGCCCTATTGAAAAATCACGCTAGGATTTCTTGTCCGTAAACGCCAATTTCATCAATGCCTTGTTACCCATGCCATATTTTCACACATGAGAAGCAGATTTAGGTGTTGCTCTCCTTCGCTCAGTCTTTCCTTGTAGCCCAGGGAGTTTGAAACGTTCACAAATTTTGGTCCCCGAGCTGAAAGATATGTATCCTTCAGAAGCAAATCCTCAGCTGTTAGTCAGTCAGTCATATTGGCTTTATCCGGAGTCATGATAAAAGGCGTCCAGATAAGCAGTCAGCTTTAATATTTGGCCCCGCCTAGAAATCATGCAAACCCCGAAGCAGCAGCAATTTGGGAACCTTAAACACTACCCATACATCACCTTTACCTGCAGAGTACACATTCTTCCATTGTTTATACAAGTATGTTCAAGGAATGAAGGGTATAGATGGTTTGAAGAATTTCAAAAAAAAAAAAAAAAGCTATGGTTCAGCTCTGGCTCTACAATGTAGGTTTTGGATCTTCACACAATTACGTTACGAAGATCTGCAGTGGCATCTCAAAGGAAGTTAAGAACATCATTCACGTATAAGTTGAACAGCAGTGGGCCAAAAGTCACCCTTGCTTCAATTTGCTCTTGTAGAAATCTCCTTTGTTAGCCTGCTCTGGGTTTCTGAGTAAAGTTGCAAATTAGTGCTGTTTTACAGGTTAAAGATCGTGATCCATAGTTTAGCCCACTAAGGCTAGCTCGCAGGGGCAGGGCATCAATAACAGCGAAGGGAGGAAGAGGGGGCTCTGGCAGCGACGGTTGCCTCCTCAGAGCTGTGGCGGAGTTACAGGGCGATCTGGAGGCAGAAGGGTACAGTAAGGGTACCTCTGCGACAGGCGGTACAGTAAGGGTACCCCTGTCCGGCACAGTAAGGGTGCCCGAGCCAAGGTCCGGGAGCCGAAGGAGGTTCTGGGAAGACCGCGACGGCGCCCCGTTAGTCCTTCGGGCGGTTGGGGGGCCTGACCAACCGGGGGTGTGCCACAACACGCTCCGCCCCCGTTAAAAGGGGCGGGAGTATTAGACAGATCACGTGATCCAAAGGAGGATCTGAAAAGAATGTGCCGCACTGCCGGGCATCGACTTGCCGTGCGTGCTGGCTCGCCAGGCGGGCGGAGCAGCGAGGGGCTGCTTGCCCTGGATCGCCCGTAAGATAACCCACTTATCGTCATACTTATGTTGTATGAAATAAACCTGCAGCAGTTCTTCACCCACAATGAAAGTGTCAGTGTAATCTTTGTGTGACGTCTGTGCATGCGTGTTGAGTGGAGCGGATGACGGTGTGGTCACTATGCCGCTGCCCGCGTCCCACGCAGGGGGACATCAGCAGGGCAGCCTTCTAGTGGCCGCCCGTCGGAGCCCCCCCGCCCCCTGCTCCGCCTCTCTAGTGAGGCCGCGCCTCGGGGAGGGGAGGCCCCCAATGGGTTTGTCTTGGGGAGGCGTGCCACTAGGGTGGGCGAGGCTTGACCCCCCTTTTTAGGCACCTCACCCCCTCAGTTCTTCCTCTGCTTCCTGCGCCGCTCCTCCTGGCCACGCGTATTCCCACCCTTTCCGCTTACCCTGCGCGGCGGAGGCAGCGCGCTATTGGAATGTTTTCATGTTTTTTTAAGATAACCCACTTATCGTCATACTTATGTTGTATGAAATAAACCTGCAGCAGTTCTTCACCCACAATGAAAGTGTCAGTGTAATCTTTGGGTGACGTCTGTGCATGCGTGTTGAGTGGAGCGGATGACGGTGTGGTCACTATACCCTGGTGTCAGCCTCCCTCAGTGCTAGCCTGGCCTCTCCACTCGCCCTCACTGGACCGTGTGAAACGGGCATGCGGGGGCTGGGTTGGAGGGGATTCAGCTTCTCAAGGCGGGGCAGACAGACCCCTCCACTTACCCACCTTGTGTGTGATATCCGACAGCTCCGCACACAGCGCGATTACCTCCCGGCTGGCCAAGTAATCATTGAGACGGGTAAAAAGATACCTGCGGGGAAGACGGAGACAGGCTGAGTGAGACCAGAAGAGACCAGATCTATTCAATGACACCAGGAGAGAAATTCAATGCGCGAGCAGGAGCCAGCAGCTCGCAATCTGGATTGCTGCCCCACGCCCGAGCTGGAGGTAGGGTTACAGACCGGACAGACCGGCGGCTGGAAAAGGACAGGGGCAGGAGATGGACACATGCCCCTGGAGGGGTCGTCGGACAAGGTGTGGTGAAGACAACAAAGGACATCCCCGCTCCTCTTGGCCAACACCCTACAGGAGACAGCACACACACCAAACAAGCACCAACAAATCCCTGACTGTGCTTACAGCCACTCAGAGGCTAATGAGTAGAAGTGATTGTGAGATAAATCACGAAATGCGGAGAGGGGTCGGGGTGTATGTAGTGAACGTGTCTGCGAATAACGCACCGTAATCTCCAAAGAGTTCTCAATATAAACTGTACAGAGCTGAAAGCATCCTGCAGTCACAGGTGTCACCTGCAGAGGGTTGAACATCACCTGTAAGTGTAAGGAGAAAGAGACCTGCGAGCCTAGAGTTCGAAGTGGCACCATGGACGGCTGGCCATTTATTCAGCGGGGATTTCCCCGGATGGCTGGTGCCATAGACAGAAGGCCGGTTTTAAAAGTTGAGGGCCGCCGGATCTGCACACAGAATTTATGGCAGCAGACAGAGGAGAGATACATTAAATGATTGAACAGAGAGGGAAATCGAAGGGGAATGGAGTGAGGTGGTTTCAACATTTTTTGCCATGGCTGCTCTGGTTTCCAGTCTGGCCGTAGGTGCCACCTGAAAGATCTGCGGGTAATCTACAAAAACTGCATCTAGTGGCAAAAACACTACTTGCCTAAGGATGCTCAAGGTCTGCAGTGGCATAATCTATTAACAAGGGCTGGCAATGCTACATCATATCAGCAGCCGAGCTGCACAATGTGGGTTCTAGGAATTCCAAATAGTCCTTTTTAGGTCTTGCCTGAGCCAGCGCATGCGCTGCTCTGGCGAGACTTTTAATAAGTGGGCTTCAGAAAATGCTACCACACGCTTTTGCTTGTGGCATAGAGCTTGCGGTTACGCGCGCGGCGTGCGCTTCCGTCATGGCTCATTAAGTGCATCGCTCGCGGGCACCCTTCCAGCCCGCGATCACTTTCACTTTGACTGCCGCGTCACACGCTCGCGCACACACACATAACTCCCGGGCTGGTCTTCTATGCTATCACTTGTTTCTTGTGGGCAATCCGGGCCTCCTCCCGTAGTGCTTTAATTAAACAGCATATATTTTGTTGTTGCATACATTAAAGCAGCATCAGTTTACATCTTAGAATAAGAACAAAGGAAGCCGTGCTGCAAAGAAATAGGCGACGAGCCTGGTAACATCTCTGCGTACAGTGATAGGAGTGACAGGGTATTTCTATTTAACATCGTAGACTCTGCTACAGCTGTATAGCACAATTTCGACCTCCTCCCGCCCTGCTTTAATTAAACAGCATATATTTTGGTGTGTATTATACACGTAAGATTATTTTTTTTTGTGAAAACATTGTTGTATTAAGTTAAAAAATCTATAAAATTATTTAAGCAGCAAACAAATATACTGTCCTTTAAAAACCAGAGCAGTCCGCCGGAGATCCTCCTTTAGCAGCGTTTTGCGTTAACCTTTCATCTACTGAAATTATAAATAACAAACCTTTTATCTATTTGTTGGTTTTAAAAACAAATACATAAAAGGCATTGCCATTTACAATACCAATAACTTTAAACTTTGCAAATGCGAGACCAAATGCAGTGTTGGAGCGCGGGCGGCCGCGCGCTTACGAGCAGAGGCGCCATCTGGCTTTCCTCTCTCGTCACCAGCGCATGTCTTGGCCCCCACTCCCTTTATTTCTTTATTGCTCTCTTTGGCCCCTCCATCATTCTCTCCCGTTCCCTGTATCTCCTCCTTCTCCGAGTTACCTCTCCCGCTCCCGACCTCCCTATGCCTCCTTTGCTGCGTTAACCATTCTTTCACAAACCCCCTTTTCCTTTCTTTCTTCACTCGTTCGTTAATTGCCTTAACCCTCCACCCCCTCGCTGTACTTCGTTATATCGGGCCCTCTTCCTCTCTTCGCCTTCTCTCGCTTCACTATCACCATGTCTCTTTCTGCCTTCCATTTGAAAGCTTTCTCCCCCTTTCCAAGAGTCCATCTTTATCACTATCGACCCTCCTTTGCCCGATTTCTGTATCATTGTATACCACATCTCCATTAATCTCTCTAGCCCTTTCCCTTTTCATGGTCTCCCTCTCTTCATTGCCCCAAGTCTCCCGCTCTAAAGCTTCTCTTGTTCCTCCTTTCCTTCTGCCCTCTCTCTCTGTGCCCTGTAGGGTCACAAGTTCCTAACAAGGTCAAACGCCCCCAACACCTTCGTCCCCGTCAGGAGAATAAATGGAGTCATTACATTTGATAGTGCTAAAGCTGTCAATGTACTACATTTTGGAATGGATAGAGCTGTGGCATTAAGCGCTATCTCCCGGGTGCAGCAGTACACAGTTCAGCAGGGCCAACACTGTATCACTCAACACCACCATAGGATCACTCAACACCACCACAGGATCACTCAACACCGCCACAGGATCACTCAACACCACCGCAGGATTTGTCTGCCTAATGAGAGTTCCAATATCAGAGTATCAACTGTGAATACAATGCATCCATACACCACAACGGATGCACATTTGTGCACCTGAAAAGTTTCTACACTCCTGTTTTTAGGTCTCGCCTACGCGGCGCATAGGAGTAGACCTTTAGGAATCGATTCACTTTTTGGGCCAAAAATGTGCACGGATTGCATTGCTTTCAATGGCAACGTGTGCACGTTTGGCAATTCCCTTGCGGGAGCGAGCTTTGAAACCATCTATTTGTAATTAACTTGCAACCAGATGGTGCCCCTGCTCGCTCCTGCAAGGGAAACGCTTAGTGTGCTCTCGGCCGCACTCCCTCCCACCCCCCACTTCTCCCCCGCTCAGCTGCATCCCACGGCGTTTTGCCTGCAGGAGCGAGCAGGGCCTCCTTGTTTACATAGAAAGGGTCAGCTTGCCTGCATTACTGAGTATATCGTATGTGTTTTAATTAATCGCCCAATAAAGTATTAAAAATAAACCCGCAGCTTTGTGGCCTAAAAACTGATCCTGGCACCTGAGCATTTTGATGAACTGCTCTACCTCCCTCTCTACCTCTCTCTCTCTCTCTCTCTCTCTCTCTACCCCTCTCTCTACCCCTCTCTCTACCCCTCTCTCTACCCCTCTCTCTCTCTCTCTCTCTCTCTCTCTCTCTCTCGCGCTACCTCTCTCTACCTCTCTCTCTCTCTCTCTCTACCTCTCTCTACCTCTCTCTCTCTCTCTCTCTCTACCTCTCTCTCTCTACCTCTCTCTCTCTACCTCTCTCTCTACCTCTCTCTCTACCTCTCTCTCTCTCTACCTCTCTCTCTCTACCTCTCTCTCTCTACCTCTCTCTCTACCTCTCTCTCCCTCCCTCTCTCTCTCTACCTTTCCATCCCTCTCTCTCCCTCTCTCCATCCCTCTCTCTCCCTCTCTCCATCCCTCTCTCTCTCTCTCTCTATATATATATATATATATATATATTACCTACTGGCGGTCGCCAGTAGGTAGTTATAGTTAGGACCACGTTTCCATAGGAAATCCGCAACATTCTATTTTGAATAACTTTTGCGCCGGTCGACGAATCCTCGCGAATTTTTCAAAATAGGTGGGGCGCTACGCTCCGCTCCTACCCTGAAAGTCTCGGGGGGTTTCTTCAAGCGGGGGCTGAGATAAAAGGGGGGTCCCAAAACGCGTTTTTCCCATGCATTTTTCCATAGGACCTTTAGACACAGCTAAAGCCCGAACGGCTGAACAGAATTACTTGAAATTTGGCAGAGAGGTAGTCCTCAGGTCAAGGAAGTGCCTTTTGTAGGTTTGGTGTAAATCTGTTCAGTAGATTCTGAGAAAATAGCCTTTAAATCAATATATATATCTGAGCCAGCTTACGGTGCGCTTACGGTGCGCTTACCGTACGCGTACGGTGGCGTGCGCGAGCGCGATTCTGATTGGCTCTTAGATCTTAGTAAACATTCGAATCGGCCGAAACCAGGAAGCGGCGGCCGCCATTTTCTCTCTCGCACTCTGAGTAGGGCAGCATAAATGAAGCCCAAAAATGGGTAAAGGGGCAGTATATTGAAATAATAATCACCCAGCAATGATATACGGGCCCCCAAACAACCCACAAGGCCCAAAAATTTTTTTTTCTTTTTTTCGAAAAATCGCCGATTACGCTTACCGTACGCGTACGGTAAAAAAAAATTTAAAAAAAAAAAAGTATCCACACTCTCCCCACCCCATGCGCAAATGGTGCCCGAAGGGCACCATTTGTGCATGGCTTATGAAATAATTGAAATTAATAAACAAAACATTTCACAACGATGTGCATAATATGTCCCCCATGTGCGCACGGTGCGCGAAGCGCATCGTGCGTACATGGCCCATCTCGCATAATGTGGGCACGCGGTGCGCGCAGCGCACCGCGTGACCACCGTGCGTGCATGGCACTAACTGCGTAAAGTGGGCGCGCGGTGCGCGAAGCGCACCGTGCGCGCACGGAACGAACTGCGTTAAGTGGGCGCGCACGCCACGAATGGCGCAAAGTAAGTTAGCATTTAAAAAACCGTACAAATTCACTGAAAAAACCATAGGTTTCACACACGTTATAGTTAGGAATTAGCATTTAAAAAACCTTGCAAATTCACTGAAAAAACCATAGGTTTCACACATGTTATAGTTAGCTGTACATTTTACTGATAAAAAACCAATGAAATTCCCCCGTTATAGTTACTGTAGGCAACTATAACTCACGCGACCGTAATCCTCTGCTGATGACATATGTGTCTTTATGAAAAAAAAATATTTGTAATATATGTATAGCTAAAATTTAATGGAAGAAGACATGGGCAAATAAGTGTCTAAATACAGTATTAGCATCAGCAGAGGATTACGGTCGCGTGAGTTATAGTTGCCTACAGTAACTATAACGGGGGAATTTCATTGGTTTTTTATCAGTAAAATGTACAGCTAACTATAACATGTGTGAAACCTATGGTTTTTTCAGTGAATATATATATATATATATATACCCCTCTCTACCTCTCTCTCTACCTCTATCTCTCTCTCTACCTCTCCCTCTCTACCTCTCCCTCCCTCTCTCTCTACCTCTCCCTCTCTACCTCTCCCTCTCTACCTTTCCCTCTCTACCTCTCCCTCTCTACCTCTCCCTCCCTCTCTCTACCCCTCTCTCTACCCCTCTCTCTCTACCTCTCTGTCTACCCCTCTCTCTACCTCTCTCTCTACCCCTCTCTCTACCTCTTTCTCTCTCCACTTCTCTCTACCTCTATCTCTCTACCTCTCTTTCTCTACCTCTCTCTACCTCTCTCTCTCTCTACCTCTCTCTCTCTCTCTACCTCTCTCTCTCTCTACCTCTCTCTCTCTCTCTCTCTACCTCCCCCTCTCTCTCTACCTCTCTCTCTCTACCTCTCTCTCTCTACCTCTCTCTCTCTCTCTCTACCTCCCTCTCTCTACCTCCCTCTCTCTCTCTACCTCCCTCTCTCTCTCTCTACCTCTCTTTCTCTCTACCTCTCTCTCTCTCTCTCTACCTCTCTCTCTCTAATTCTCTCTCTCTCTACCTACCTCTCTCTCCCTCTCTCTCTCCCTCTCTCTCTCTCTCTCTCTCTCTCTCTCTACCTCCCTCTCTCTACCTCCCTCTCTCCCTCCCTCTCTCTACCTCTACCTCTACCTCTCTATCTCTCGCTACACCTCTCTACCTCTCAACCAGTTGAATTCCGGGAAGCCCAAACCATCAGTATTTCAAATCTGTGCGTGAAACGTGGGCAGGATGAGCCGTGCAGCTCAGAAAGGGATGTTCTTTTTACATAATTTGTATTTAATAGAATTGGGAAGCAGGAGAACAGTCTCACAGTTGAGATATGGATTCACATACACTGGTGACTGCTTTTGAATTGGCTTTAAAACCATTCAAAGATGGCTGCAGCATCTACGTGGTATGCGGTGCACTAAGTGGCAGCCGGAGCCTGATAGCACTGCTTGTCCTTTAAAAAAAAAAAATAGCATTGGTATAGCAAATCTGTCTCCCCTTTGGGACCTTATAAGTGTTTAGTTATCCAGTACAATATCCTTGGTGCAACAACATCAAGTGTTGCATGGCTAAACACTTATAAGGTCCCAAAGGCGAAACCTATTGGCTATGCCAATGCTTGTTAACTCTGGCACACAGCTTCTTATTTATGTTGCTGTGAACCTATCTGCCGTCTCTATTGATGCTTTAGTAATGTCGAGACACCACTTAGCACATGGAATTATGCTCTGTACATACAAAACAAAGGTAATGAATGCTTTCAAAAGATGCGCTTTGGTTTAAAGAATGCTTTCTATAGATGCACTTTATTTTACATTGGGATTTCTTTACAATTAATCAATTCATGACACTGCATGTATTTGCATGTCTTTTCAGCAATTTCAAATTTCAGATGTTTTATGTTTTATTTATGTTGCTTTCACTCCAGCTGCTATCTCCGTCAACGCATTTGTAACCTACACCCACAACTCTACTACTCTATGCCACTCTATTCTATACCACTCTATGCCACTCTGCTCTATTTTATGCCACTTTACCCCACTTTAAACCACACTGCGCCTCTCCACTATATGCCACACTGCGCCATTCTACTTAACACCACTCAACTGTATGCCACTCCCCTCTAACCCACTGTACGCCACTGCATGCTGTTCTATGCCACCCGCTCTATGCCACCCCACTCTACCCACCCCACCCCACTTTACTCCACCCACTCTTCTCTAGGCCCCTCAACACTACACTACTCCACCCTACGCCAGTAACTTTTAGCCATGTGGAACAGTAGCCATGCTGCTGTACAACATGGCTAAAGGACAGTGGCGAGACCTATTGGCTTTGCCAGTGCTTGTATCTTGTCTCCCTTGCATTGCAGCCAGCCTTCTTCATTGTAGTGGTTATTTTTCCTTGCTTCACTTGGCTGTAGTCCGTCCTCTTCTGTGCAAGGGTTCTTTGCCTATTCTTTCCACTGAAGTCAGCATTTAAATGCAATATGTAATGTTACTCGTCCTTGACACGCACACACCTGCCTCCTCTATTTGACGGCATTGTCCACGGCGTGCATTCTGACACACTGCTGGGTTGCTTTTTCCTGGGCTGCCTTCTCTGGATCAAGAAAATAAAAAATTCCTGGAAGGTGCTGGGTGAAGGCGGGCTGCAGTAGCACACCTAAACCCGGCACTGAAGCTGAGACCGAGCCCACTGCTTCCCAAAGGCCGTTGTGCAAGCCGCTTGCTGCTAGCTCGAGTTTGTTTTGCTATGAAAGCCAGCTAAATACCGTTTTGCACGAAGCAGAGAGAAATCGTCAGAAATTAAATTAACAGGTCTCCAAATGCTCTACCTCCTAAAGTTTGAGAAAGTAGGTATTTTGTTTTTGGGTTTTGGGGGACGTAGGCTTGGGTTTGGAAACAAAATGCAGGTCCCTTTAATTTCAAATACAGCACTAGTTGGTGTTGCAGAAATTAGCCGTTTGGAATCACCCTTGAGGATTAGGTGCCTTAATAAGAAATATTCCAGTATGGGCATTAAACTTAAACAGTAACTTTTTAGTTTTGCTTGTGGTTTTATAAAGCAGCACAAGTGCTTGCAGTACTCTGAATGCGTTGGGATCATGTATATGTGAGACTTTTTGATCATTGTCGAGCATAGTTTTATGGTGTTATACAACAAGGTTTCCCACAGTTACTTTGAGGCCTAAGAGGAGGGGGAAAAAGAACAACAGTATAGGAGAACCTCTTAACTGGCCTATCTAATTTTTACCTAGGTAATGACTCTAACTAAACATTTCCCCTTAAACCATACATTATCACTGCACAACAAAAGTTTATTTTTTTCTTTTTTGTTTATCAAAAATATTTTCTTTTCTTACAGTATCAAAAACTTTTTAGAGATACAATTTGTATATAAATCACACAAATAATGACACATACGGCAATATCACAATATCATTTCAATTTACAAAAGGACCATGAAAGTCTTCCGTTAATTTAGAGACAAATCATAATATCCCCCAGGGAGACAGAATGAAAAAACACCATCATCCTTCTATTCTCACCTTTCATACTGCTCATGCAAACCAACAGTCATACCAACATAAACAAACAATCTCAAGAGAAAAATTCTCAGTAAAAAAACACTTCCGAGGAGAGGAGTCCTGTTCATAAATTATGTATATCACATTTTGTTAAAAAGCACAAATGTAACATTTGACAGATCCATCTGATAAATTATTTGTTAGATTTTCTTTTGATGTAGTTCTTGGGTAGGACTCCTAGTGGCGTGATGAGTGGTCTACGTACGTTTCGGTGACAACCTAAATATTTATATCACCTTCTTCAGGACCAAAGAGGAGATATGATTTTCATCTGTAAAGAGATCTGGGGGTCTATATGTATCTAAAGACATGGAAGTATCTCTGATTAGAACATCCGGGTCATAGTGGACAGATAAGTCTGTTCTTGCAGAGGCAAAATCCCTGAAGGAGTTTTACTCTCTGACTAAAGGGTAAAGTTAATAGAATCCGATCTGTGTTCTCGCAATCAGAATATAAATTTCATGTTTTATAAGATGTGATGACTCCATCTAAGTTGAAAAATATCTGTCGATGTAATGAGATGTATGGTTTACTGATTTGTTATTTTTGCATCATTTTATATCATTGGTTGATAATTCCCAAGATTGCAAACGTGTTTGTCTGTCAGTTGTATCCCATAAGCACCATACTGTTCTGCCAAGTTCTGCATAGTTTTATCACATTCAACAGGCAATGGTGTATATTAGCTAATGGCAGGATTCATCCATATATGATGATAGAATATTTGTGAATCCTTGGAATGATTCAGTAGAGTCAACGGCAGGCCTGAGAAGATGGGAGCAATAGCCATGTTCAGGCGTCTAACCGGCTAATTCCAAGGACCCGCAGAAGAGGTAGGAGCCTAGCACTTGGGAAAGGACTAACTGTACGTCTCCCTAAAGAGTTGAGTTTTTAGCAACGTCCTGTGATTGGAAAACGTTGGTTTCCAGCCTGAGAAGCAATTGCAGAGAGTTACTCCAGTATTGGAACTTTCATAGATTCCCATGCTTGTATCATTTCCCGTCGTCGGAATGGGAGTCCCCGGTATACATAAAAAAACAATAGAAACCATCACTAAGACAGAACTCGGGCCTAGGCCCATTCTTGTTTTGCATCCTATCTACCTCTTTTTGTAAAATAGACCAAAAAAATGAACAACCAATCAGATTAGCCTCACCCCTTGGAACCCTCCTGAGAGAAGCTCAGAACCTCAGATTTTTCTACTGCACGTTGTGCTAGGGAGTCTCCACTGTGCCCTGCTCAGTTTTGTTCTTAGAACTTGGTTCTACTGTTTTTTCAACAGTTTTTACCTTCAAATTCTTCAGGATGTCAGATAAAGAGAAGAAGGCCCTCTTTAGAGCTTGATCTACCTGTGCAAAAAAGAGGTTGTATATTGAAGACAAACAGACTCTATTTACTGTCTGTACCCGGACCACAAGGCTGCGGACTGTACAATTTGCCGCACATTTTCGACCAATACTTTACCTGATCGTGAAGGGCGTCTTTTGACCTGGCTCCAGAAACTGAAATCAAGAAAGGAGCCAGTGTCCAGTGACAGTGAGGATTCATCTTCTGCGACTTCATCTAGAAGGTCTGTGAAAAGGGGAAGGACTTCTCATTCACCTTCTGAAAATCGCCCTGGTAAAGCCCTGAAAAAGACCTCTGATAGATCTAAGGGGCTTAGTCCTGTCGAATCTCCTCACAGGGGTGCAAAGGAGAGGGAAGGACTATCAAAAGAAACGAGTCTAAAGAAGAAATCCAGTTCTGTTCCTCCAAAGTCACCACCTTCATCTACAAAAACCTTCAGAAAGCCATCATCATTGTCTTCTGAGGTAAAGTCTTCAAAGAAGTCTCTCCCGTCGACGACGCCCTCTACGATTCCGTCAATGAAAACTTCAAAGGTAGAGTCTTCTTCAGTTCTCACCCGGTCGACGGGCTCGTCGACGGTGGTTTCCTCATCGTCGGTTCTGGCACAGGGCTCTGTGTCGATGAGATCTGTATCGTCGATGATGGTTTCGACGATGACTATGTCGACGACTAGTGTGGCGACACCAACAACGTCGACGACCGCGGCATCGACGACGGTGATTTTTTCGACGATTCTTTCGCCGACGATGTCGTCGACGGTGGAAAAAATTTCAATCCTGCTTAAAAACGGCAGATTACACCAGAGATGACCTCACCAAGGAGGGTGACTCCGTTACCACCTGCTCTTCTCCTAGAAGAAGAGGATTCGGACGAGGAGGAAGGACCTTTTGGCTATGCAAATAGCCCTTCTCAGCTTCACGTTAAATGCCAAGACACTGATTCTGAAGGGGACTATGAGAATTATGGTCAGTATGGTACTCCTTCTCAATTTCAACCGGACTATCATCAGGAGATGGCTCAAATGCCCTCTTCCATATTATCAGATTTACAAGCCATGCTAGTGGATTACAGGAGGAGATTTGCGACACTGCCGCCGATATCAGTAGGACTTCCGAGTAATACTATCCCTCCAGCTCGTCCTGTGACCAGGGCCGGACTGGGAAATGAAAGCAGCCCTGGCAAATTTTTCCAAACCAGCCCCCATCCGGTCGTAGCGACCGAGCGCAGCGAGCGAGCCCGACCGCTACTAGGGAGGTTTGGGGGGGTTCTCCCCAAGAAAATTTAGGAAAAAGACAGACCAAAATGGTGAATTTTACAGCACATTTTTCATTACATATTCAATTGTATCGACTTTAAAAGCACAGTAAATAGTAGATGATGACCTTAAAGAACATCAGGTTACCCACCCAGTCATCTGTACCCATAGACATTCTTTCAGAGAGCACCAAAAATAGACACAAGTAGTGAATCAGAGAGAACAAAGTAAAAGTGAGACCAGCCCCCACATGGTGTGTAGCGAGCAAGCGCAGTGAGCAACCACTACTAGGGGGAGTTTAGGGGGTTGTCCCACAAAGAAAATTTGAGACAGAAAGGCCAAAACGAAGCATTTTTCAGCACATTTTTCATTACATATTAGATTGTATTAACTTTTAAAGCATAGTAAGTGATTACTTTATGGAACACCAGGATACCCAGTCATAAATCACAGACATTCCTACAGAGAACACTAAAAAATTAAATGTTGAGCACGAAACATGAATTTAAATATAACCAATTTATTCTTCATATAAAATAGCATAAAGTCATTTAAAAACGCACTTAACTTCAAACAATTGTGCAAAAGTTAATAGTAAAAAGTGTACAAGACAATGTGTACTTCAACCCTTGTGGTACCAACACTTTTGTAAAGAGCTGCTACTCTTTAGTGCGACCGAAAGTAACACTTCTAAAGAGGACTGATTTTCTTTCTTGATGCAGCATGTCACTGCCAGGGTGTAATAACAGTGATAGGTCAGTGACTGCACTTCTGAGGTGAATGCAGCAATATGGGACAATGAACACCCACTTTATTTACTTTAAACATTTGGTAACCTGTTTGCAGCAATGCTGTGTGTGGGCTGAGGCATTTTTTGTTTGCTTTTTTATAAAGAATGACTGATATTTGTAGCGGTCTGGTGCAACTGCAAAATTTGGGTGCCCTTTGGGGTGAGTTGTTCTGCCATAAGGGTGCACTCACTGAATAGTTCTTGAAAAGGGAAGTGTCTGAATTTCTCAGTTCATTGAGGAAAAAAGGCCCATAATAATAATAATTTTTAAAAAAAAGTAACAGAAGACCAGTTAGGTTTCCCTTGAGTGAGGCAAGATACTTTTTGCCAATTAGTTTTGCTGTGTATGTATTCTCTAATGAGTTCTAGAAAAGGCCCGAGTGATGCTTTAGCCGAAATATAGCGAAGGCTCCCAGTCTCCTCCTGCCCCCTGCTCACCACATGCCCTCGAGGTCCTCCAGGATTCCAGGTTGATGCATGTAGCATGTTTCGACCTCTGAGGGGTGGTGATGCTCATGGCTGGCTAAGTTACATGGAAGATCGGGGTCCGGGATAGCCGCTCCCCGAGTCATCAAACAGAGCCTGCCTGTCCTAGAGCCTGAGGCCAGCCACCACCTCGCTCCGTCCCTGCTCACAACAAACAAAACCACTATGCTGGGGAACCGGGCCGGGGCCTAGCCCTGCTGCCCCTTGACCCTTTAGGACCCTTTTGCTCCCTTTTGCTTTTAATTCATTTCTCTGGCCTGATCGCAACGCCCCCATACAGTGCCGCCCAGCGCCACATAATACATCATCTGCTGCATAATTGGACGATTTTAACAAATAAATTGTTTATACCTCAAACGTATCAGAAGTTACTAAGAAATGTGACTTGTGCTGCTCTGAAGTGGAGGGCCCCATGAAAAGATTGACTGGTCACCTTTCTCACTGCTGCAGTTGTATGTTCCGCTGGTACTAACAGTTAAAGATCTTTGCAGAGGCTGTTAGCATGTGTGAAAATGTCAAAATAATAAAGTATCAGAAAATGTACAGCACCACTTATACCCATGTAGGTGTCAGAGCGCTTTACATCACACATATTACACAGAGACAATCAATCATACGTGTGTAAATCACTGTATAGGAAATGTTACATAAGAAAAATGACTACAAGGTGTAGGAGTCACATGACAACCATACTGGTAAACATCATAGCTTAATAGTGATTGGTCTGGAGAAACACAAACTCAGAATTTAAAACGTAATACCATGGTTGGGGGTTCTCTTTAATAATCAGAATTGATTTCTACCCAAATGAACCATTTTTTCTAACATTAGGATAATCGAAGACTGGGGAAAAAACCCTAACAATCTAATTTATACCTTGCAGTTTGCATGCAGCTCTTACATGACAGTTAATAGCTCACTGTTCTATGTTAGGATTTAAACTTATTAACTGCAAGTAACAATAGGGCCTCTCTGGCAAAAGCAGGAACCCACTGACCTATTTACATTATGCAAAAACAACAATTGATGAACAGAATGCAGAACAATGTCATGCATTCACCCCAGTACAGAGATCTGGGCCTAAATCCATTGTTTTTTTGCTCACCATGCCATTCCAGTTTTAACCCAGCCATATGCAAATTAGTCTTGACCCTGTGCCCAATGGGAACAGTCCAGCCCGAACTGCCAGGCCAGGTCCTCCCTGAACTGGAAACAAGCATCCTAGGACCAGTTTCATTTGTTGCAGTTACACTATTTACATTATGTGCACTTTGTGATCTGTATGGTACATGTTCTTAGCAGCAGGCACATTAACCCTCTTTCCATGAGTCAAAACGTCCACTAGACTAAACACCTTCTGTCTCTACTAAGAACATGAATCACTGGAGTTATCATGACATTTTTATTGTTGACGAAAATTGTTGGAGGCCAGGAAGGAGGCAGCAAGTGCTTTTAAAACCATATTATACTTGCAAAACGCCCCCACCTGAAGTCAGCGCCAGCCGCGGTCTGTGCAGGTAAGAGCGGTGGGTGGTGGGGCCGGGTAAAGGGGGCTTTTGAGAGACAATGCAGAGGGAAATTAATTATTTATTTAATTTTCCCTCTGCATCATCCCTCGAAATCCCCTCTTACCTGGCCCCTCTGCCCCACTGCTGTTACCTGCACGGACCGTGGCTGGTCAGCGCCTGGTGCGGTCGCACTGCCCTAGAGCCACCCTGCTCAAGGGTCCTGTGACCTCAGTGACAGAGTCACTGTTGCTCTTGGCTGTGCTGCTTCATAGGCCTGCCTGCAAGACTGAAGGTGAACTTCAGAATAAATTGTGGCGGACAGGCCTTCTAGGTTAACCCACACTTGCCACTGTTAGGGTCCTCCTGCTGGTGCTAAGACACCGGGGCTTCTATGGTCTTGTGGGGCCTTCTAAGGTCTAGCATGGGAATGTGCTCCCTTAGGAGAGTGGTCTGGCGGACTGGTCATGAAGGCTGAACCTGGTTCTCCAGTTCCAAATTCAGCAGCTCTGACAATAGTGCCCCCTCCTCTCCCCCACTGAACACCATACTGCCCCACTGAGAGAAACTTGCACTGCACTGACCCGCTATAAACACCTAGATGTGACTCAATTCAAATCACGCACTAGACAAGAGCAATATGCTGCCTAAAAAAAAGTTAACAACATCCTAGAAAAAGCAAACTCTCATAGGGAATGCAAGATTTAGTAAACTATGTGAATTGTAACTAGGAACAACATGGTTACCTTTTTCTTTTTACACTCATTATTCAGAAATTAGATTTTGCCTGAAAAGTTAAGGCCAGACTACAGGGCCGGAAGGGACCCGTTTCAGTGCCCATGCTTATATCCTTACAAAACATAAGCAGTATGGTTTAAAAAGACCACGTTACTCCTCATATGGTTCCCAATCGCAGTCTTACAGGCCTAACTTCAGTCAGCGGCAGAACCAATCATCTTCGTCTTTCTCTCGGTCGAACAACAGAGGACGACAAGGTCGCCAGGGCAGAGACAACACCAAGCGCCAATAGCGGCTCACTGGCTCTGGTTACTGCCCCTCTCCTCCTGTGTCATCAGTGGGAGGCAGAGTTTCACATTTCCTCCAGAACTGGCAACAGATAACATCGGACCGTTTGGTATTAAACATCATTCTTTATGGCCATACCCTGGAGTTCGTCCATCCACCACTATCCAAAGCCCCTCGCGCCGTGGTATCGAAACATCTACGTATGTTACGATTACATTTTCATCAGATGCTCGTCAAAGGAGCCATGGAACCGGTCCCTCTCTCTCAAAGGGGACGGGGTTTTTACACCCGGTTCTTCCTAATCCGGAAGACGTTAGAAAAGTGGCGCCCTATACTAGACCTGAGGGAGCTCAACACCTATCTCATCAAACAATCTTTTCGGATGGTTTCTCTGCAGGACATCCTTCGTCTTCTCAACCCAGGGGATTTCATGGCCACTCTGGATTTGGAGGACGCTTATATTCATGTACCCATCCACCCAGCTCACAGGAAAAATCTTTGCTTTACAGTAGCCTAAAAGCCATTTTCAATTGAAGGTTCTTCCCTTTGGTCGATGTACGGCTCCACGGATCTTCACGAAGGTGTTAGCTCCGGTTGCAGCTATTCTGCGAAGACAAAAATTGCTGGTCTTCCCTTACCTGGACGACTGGTTGATAAAAGCTCCTACCAACCAGGCAGCAGAAGAATCAGTCGGAATGTGTTTACATCTGTGTGCCAATCTCAGACTACGCTCAACGAGCAGAAGTCTTCTCTTCTTCCGTCAAGGACAGCCAGGTTTCTAGGAGCCATTCTGGACACTTCACTAAACAAAGCTTTCCCGTCTGTAGAGAGACAACAAAAGCTGATGTCAATGGCTTCCCTACTGTTAAAAAGGTCACTTTCAGTTCGCCTCTACAAGTCCCTGCTGGGTTCCATCTCCTCATGCATACCCCTGATTCCGCATTGCAGGCTAAGAATGCATCCACTTCAGGAGGAGTTGGATTTACAGTGGCGCAAAGTAGACGGATCCTTCGACGACAAGATCTGTTACCGAGACCATGCGAGACACCGCATCTTGGTGGATGACCAAGGAGAACATTTCTCAAGGGCTTTCTTTCAAACTATCCCCGGCTCCTCTCATTATAACTACGGACGCCTCTCTCGAAGGCTGGGGAGCGGTTTTACAAGATCTTCACGTGAGCGGCAGATGGAGGCCTCAGGATCAACTGCTGCACATAAACCTGCTAGAACTCTGAGTGATTCGTCTAGCGTTACAAGCTTTTCTTCCAAGAGTACAACAGTCTTCAGTCCTAATACGTATGGACAACACGACGGCCATGCATTATATAAACAAGGAGGGAGGCACCAGATCTCGTCTGTTGTCGCAAGAAGCCCAGATAATCTGGGAATGGGCAATTCAGCAGGAGGTATCACTCAGAGCGGAACATCTTCCAGGTGTCCTCAACAAAGCAGCGGACAAACTCAACAGACTGAAATCTGTCAGTCACGAATGGGAACTGGACAACTTTACTCTTCAGAAAGTATTTCACAGATGGGGCATGCCAACAATAGATCTCTTTGCCACTCCACAGAACAGGAAATGTCGGTTCCATGCAAGCAGAGTTCACCATCCGGGATCGTTGGGGAATGTGCTTTCGATGGACTGGTCAGGCGCATTTGTTTACGCTTTTCCCCCATTCCTCTAATCCCCAGGATTCTCAGAAAGCTCAAAGCAGAACCGTGCAGGATGATTCTGATAGCTCCAGCGTGGCCCAGACAGTTTTGGTTCACAGAGCTTCACTTTCTCTCACTGGAACTTCCTCTTCCTTTGCAGCCGATTCCTTCGCTGCTGACGATGCCCCAGGGCCAAGTCTTACATCCGGTTCCTCAGTCTCTTCAGCTCTCGGCATGGCGCCTGAGCAGCGAGAATTTCAAGGGCAGAATCTCTCAGCGGAATGTAGAGAGGTACTATCTCAAGCAAGAGCCCCAAGTACAAATAAGACTTACAAATTGAAATGGAAACGGTTCTGTATTTGGTGCCAGTGCAATGGGCTTCATCCCTTTAATTCGGAACCACATGAAATTCTTCCATACATTCTATCATTAGCAAAAGCGGGACTGGCTCACTCTTCTAGCAAGGTTCATCTGGCAGCGATTTCTTGCACGTCTGCAGGCCCTTCACTCTGGTCAGCAAGGATCATTAAACCGTTTCTTAAAGGACTTTTCTGTCTTCCTTCCAGTCAAGCCTCCTCCTCCTCCCCTGTGGCATCTGAACTTGGTTCTCGCCCAGCTTATGAAACCTCCCTTCGGACCTATTCACAAGGTAGACCTGAAATTCCTGTCCTGGAAGGTAGCGCTTCTTCTAGCCTTGACTTCAGCTAGACGTGTGGGGGAGTTGCAGGCTCTCACCATTCAGGAACCTTTTCTTCAGTTCAAAAAAGGAACAGTAATTTTAAGGACTAACCCTAAATTCATACCTAAAGTTCCTTCGGACTTTCATTTGAATGAGCCGGTAATTCTCAAGACTTTTTTCCCTCAACCAGCTACTCCGGCGGAGAAGGCCCTTCAGTCTCTAGATGTACAAAGGTGCTTAAAATTCTATCTTCAAAGGACTAGAGACTTCAAAAAGTCTTCTCAACTATTTGTTTCTTTCAGCGACCCTCGTAAGGGTTTTCCCCTATCCAAGTAAGGGATCGCACGTTGGATTACTAATACTATCCAATATTGTCACAAGGCAGCGGGCAAGCCCCTGGAAGGTCGAGTCCGTGCTCATTCCACGAGGGCGATTTCCTCTTCTACAGCCCTCTTTGCTGGTGTCCCTCTCCAAGAGATCTGCTGGGCAGCAACCTGGAGCAGTACACAAACGTTTACAAGACATTACTGCCTGGATGTGGCGACGCAGGGGGATGCAGCGGTCGGCCAAGCAGTCCTGAGGAACCTATTTCAGTAGTGGTTAGCTTTTCTTTTCATCCCTCCTTCCATGTTACTGGTTTATTAGTTCTTGCACATTTTGAACCTCGTGTGGTGTTTTATCAAATGTTCTTAATATATTTTTGACTATTGATAATGTCTTTATGGTGAAGATGCTGTTGATTTATTCTGCATTTTATAATAATCATGGTTCCAAAATGTGCTCCTAACTACTCTGATACAAGCATGGGAATCTATGAAAGTTCCAATACTGGAATAAGAAAACAAGTTACTTACCTGTAACTTTGGTTCTCCAGTATTGGAAACTTTCATAGATTTCCATGCGACCCACCCACCGCCCCTAGGAAAGCTCAGCCTCTTACATATTTAGTGGTTTGGTTACACAACAGCTACGAAAAATCTGCGGTTCTGAGCTTCTCTCAGGAGGGTTCCAAGGGGTGAGGCTAATCTGATTGGTGGTTCATTTTTTTTGGGGGCTCTTTTACAAAAAGAGGTAGATAGGATGCAAAAGAAGAATGGGCCTAGGCCTGAGTTCTGTTTTAGTGATGGGTTTCTATTGCTTTTTTATGTATACTGGGGACTCCCATTCCGACGACGGGGAATGATACAAGCATGGGAATCTATGAAAGTTTCCAATACTGGAAAACCAAAGTTACAAGTAAGTAACTTGTTTTCATCCCTTGAGAGGAGCCGTGCACATGGAGGAACCTTCCTCCATATTTCTTGCAATGCATCCGTTCCTTGCACAATACATTAGGATTGACTGACTTAAACCCTCAATGTGGAAGGTAGTGGAAAAACACAGTGGCAATGTAGTTGGACAGCAAGCCACATATTGCTTTGTGGACGTGACTCAAAGATTTACATTTCTCTCTGGCACTGAAAGCCAGTGACTGCACCTGTTCGTGAGCAGTGGAATGCAACCTTCTCTCAAATTTCTTGAAAACTTAGCAGCCCTACTTTACCAAAGTGAACCGTTTCAAACAAACCTTTTCATCTTGTGATCAGATACACATTGTACTTTTGTTATTACAGAATTGTTTTGGACCTATGCAGTGATGGTTCTGGACGTGAGCCATCTTCAGAAAGTTTTCGCAATCAGCAGTCTGAGAACATAGTGTTCCTGACTGCTAGTTCTACCTGACTTGTTTGTTGTTACTAAAGTTGCAGTACCCAAAGCAAACACTTTTTTATCTCACCATATTGCATAGTAATGGCTTGAGATACGTGCTGACTTAGTACGTGGCACAACTGCAACTAGCCATTCTGTAAAGTCTCACACATCCATTGTGATGGACGCAGAAGCGTCTACAGTTCAACGCAGTGTCTAACACATTTGTAGTCTTCATTATCCTAAGGTAATTGTTGTCAACTTCCTATATGGACACCTCATTCTGTATTGTGCAATATGAGCGTGAAACGTTTATCATCACTACCTCCACAATTGCCGCCACCACGCTTCCATCACCCTCGGTTTGACTGTGACTGCAGCACTTACAAAAACCCTAAAAAAAAGAAAATTTAAATCTTTTTATTTAACGTAAACAAAACAAAAAAATAAATAACAGTCGGCATTAGCACATTTGTTATGGATATGACACAATGGTGATCACAGTCAGACAATATTCATTATTCCGGTGGTGATACGTTGTGGTTTGAGTTGCATCAAGGGGACAATGGTTCCTCCTCTTTGGAGTGTACAGGAGCTACATAAATTCCTCCCCGATAGTCGATCCACCCAGACCACACTGTGGACCACTTTTTGGGGCACCCTCGTGCTACGTAAAGTCTTCTCCCTGAACATGCACCAGTCTAAACTCCTCTTCCAGGAAGCCAGAGTTGGGGGAGCAACTGCCCCCCACTGCTGTGCAATATCTTGTTTGACCACCATAGCCCCCAACGTAGCTCAAAGCCTCTCCATACATGTTTAAGAGACACCGTTTAGCCTCCGGACGGATGGTTTTGTTGAGCACTTCCTCCATCACCTCGTGTATATCTCGCCAATACTTTTGTATCTGATCACATTCCCGTATTATGTGGATGAAACTGCCTACGTACCCACGGTTGTGTCTGCAATCGCCCTCCTCTCCATGTGCACTAATTGGGGCCCAGTGATGTATGTTCTGTGTAGTATCTTGAGCTGGACCAAACGCAGACGTGCCGAGATTGCCACCTCCTTAGGGGAAGCGACCACCTCCCGCCACTCCTCGTCATCAAACTCCAGTCCGTCTCTCCCCCAGCACTCTTGTAAGCGCTCTAGTGGGTCAGGGGTGTTGTTGATCAATTTCTCATATGTAAGAGAGATCGCTTTTTGGGGAAGGTAGCCGTCTAGTAGGCGGTCTTCTAATGGTGAGGATTCAGGGGCAATTGTGCCTTTCTGCAGGGTCGTGGTGATGGCATGGCGAATCTGCAGATAGCAGAAGAATTCTGTATTTGAGAGCTCGAATTGCTGCTGAAGTGTGGCAAAAGTAACCATATCACCCTTCACCCATAGATCTCCCAGGCGGGATAAACCAATCCAGTCCTATTTATCAAAGCCTTTCGTGGACCAAAGATTACCTAACTGTTCGGAGTCCCATAAAGGCGTCGCCAGTGTGAGCTTCCGGTCCCAACCTAAGCTGTTATTGACGGATTCCAAATCAGAACAGAGTTCTTGGTGGGGCCAGTGAGCGAGAGTCTCCGGGGGTTGGAATACAAGGCTCTATTATAGTTCTCACCGGGCAATAGCCACCTGTCCATGGTAAAAGCGGGGTCGTCGGGCTGGCGATAAGTGCAGTGGTTGATGGCGGCCAGGTGGGATGCCCAATAATATTTCCGAATGTCAGGGAGTCTGATACCTCCATCATACCGGTTCAGGACCAATTTATTAAGTGCTATTCTGGGCCTCCCCTCCCACAGCAACTCTCGGGTCTGGATCAAAAACCCTAAATTTAAGCGTCACTCTGTGACCACATTTTATGAATGGCGCTGGGATGCTTTAAGGTAAGTCTTACACCTTCGTACTTGGCTTCAAAGACCCATCGCTAAAACATGCTACTGCACCGTGACTGACCATTTAAGAGCGTGGACTTAAACCAAGCAGACGGACAACTTCCAAAACGAACAAGCATTTGCAATGCAATAGGTCTCGCATTTACTAAACTCTTGTTAATGCGAGACCCATTGTATTGCAAATGCTTGTTTGTAAAAGCGCCCATGCGGCGCTTTCACTTTAATGTCGGCTGCTCCCCTTTCCTTAGACGAGCCATGTCTAAAGAAAGGGGCGCGGCCAGCATTAAAGTAAAAACCTGGTATTGGGTGCTTTTACAAAAAAAAAGCATTTCTTTGTCAACCTGCCCGACAAATGCTTTATTTTTTTCGTAAAAGCGCCCCATACCGCGCTTTCACTTTAATGGCTGCCGCGCTCCTTTCTTTAGACACGGCTTGTCTAAGGAAAGGGGCACGGCTGCCATTACAGTGAAAGAGCGGCATAGGGCAGTTATAAAAGTTAACCAACAGTAAAGAAAAAATAATAAACAAAAAAATGCAGCCACATTGGGCGCTGCAAATAAACCAATAGCACAGCTGCCACTGTATGAGAGTGGCATGCCGTGCTGGGAAAAAAATAAGAATTAAAGTGATGGGGTAAAGCGTGTTCTGCCTGCAACAGCAGGCAGGAGAAAACCATTTAAGCAAATAGTGCTTGGAGGCCGTAAGTAAAGCCTACTGAGTTAACAACACATGTAACCTCATGGGAGGTTACAAAATGAGACAAGGCGGTACTAAGGAGGAACTATTAAGCCTATTGACCAATGAAAAGCCACAGATTTTAGACAACAATGACAAGCCAATGAAAAATATGGGCGGAGAGTGGGCGGAGCTTCAAGTCCATACCTGAATACAGCATGCCTCGCAGAGCAGCGCATGTGCTGCCCAGGCTCAAACCTAAAAATGGTGCAATTCTTCAGTTACAATTTTGCTATAGGATTTATTCTGCTCCTAATCTGAACGAGAAAATAAAAGGTATTAGTATCCTAACTCATGGGCACAGGTTTGTGGGCCTTGGAAGTAAGAAAGGCTTAGTTTACCTGCCATGGGTCAAACGTTATTTAGTTATTAAGTGTTATAACGTGCACGGTGCGCTTTCCAGTCTCTTCTAAGCTCTTATGAACCTGCACGCTTGGCAGATCTCAGCAAAAGGTTGTTAAATCTTTGAGCTATTTTACAGTCCATTTTGTAATATCATCTCTGTATGTTGCTTTTGCATGTAACCTCACCATTTAACAAACATGACACATTCTGCTTTGTGTATATGGTAGTAAAACCAAACCTGAGTTTTATGTTAATGCGTCGGCATCATCTTTTACAGAAACTGAGGCATTAAGATTTCTAATGAACTACATTAAAACCAGGGCATGAAATAAGTAAACAAGTTGAGTGGCACCAGCTAATAGTTGGCCTAGTGATTTGCCTTGGGTTCGGAGGCTATGTTAAAAGGTCGCGTACTGTTTGTTGACTCCTAGGACCAGTTTTGAACAGGAAGGCATTGTAGGGCCGCATGATGCTTCACACTCCACGCCCTCTGTTGTGGCTAGCCCTGGTTCGGGCTGTGATTGTGTGACATGTTCTTTGGTTTGCACGAGGAACTCTTCAGAGTCCTTGCTGGCGAGCGATGGAAGTCCAGGGTTAAAGGCTTGTTTGGAGTTGGAAACAGTCGCTGCCTCTTCAAAGTGAGCTACCCTGTTTGATCTCGTTGTTTGTGCGTTGGTTTTGTTGTCCTACCGAAAAGGTCCAGGTGTGCGGCTCTGAAAATAGTGGCTGTTGCCCAACAACGCATTCCCAGTTGGGTTTTGTGATTTTTGTAGCCAAAGCTGACTTTACAGTGGCATTGCAAAGCTTTGTTCGCGAAACAGCCTTGGCTTGGTGTCTTTCAGGTTTATATGCGAGTCGGTGCTTGTAGCAGGATAATGTGGGTGTTGTAGTGTCGTGCCAGTCTTTCCTGATAGACGACTAACAGCAACATTTGCTTGGGCCTTTTAGAAAGAGCGGCCTGTTGAGGCCCCTCGCGGTGTCCAGAAACACATCACGCCAATCTGACTCTATTTCAGGCCAGTGACCCTCTTAATTTCTATTAAGGTCAGGCCGCCTCACTGTTGCATTTTACTTTAATTACCTTTACTTATGTCTTTCCCATTGGCATGCGCTCTGTTATCTTTTATTGTGCATCCCAAGTTCCATTTAGAGCTTCTGTTATCCAGGTTATCCAGAGAGAGACTCCGTTGCGCCTGGAGTCTACATCTGGATAGATGTACTGCCGTGCTGCTTCTCAATAAACCTACTGAAGATTTACTTTGTTGTGGATTTCAATATTGGCGACGAGGAAGAAACTGCTCCTGTCTGTATCAGCACGGTAAATATCACATCAGAAGGAAGTTACTTAAAAAAAAGAGAGGAAGAAAACAAAGCTTCACGAAATTAAAAGGAACATTTATTCATTAAAAAAAAAAATCTCTTTTTGTCAAGGTATGTGGTAAAGAGGAATTTTCAGAGGATACTTAAAGACGAGGATATATTAGAAAACATTTGACCACTAGACTAAAAAAATTTAAAAAATGCAGTTTGACCCACCAGGAAAGTTTTTACAGAATAAGGGTGATCAACCTTTACCATGGACAAGGTGGAAAGAGGAATTTTTAACTTACATGAAGGTGATCGATGGCGAACGCATGGGCGCAGAAAGAAAAAAAAGGATACTATCACACTGTCTAGGATCTGAAGGACAGGACATTTTCAGAGCATTACCACAAGTTACACCACAAGTAGGAGAGGAGAACGTAAATGTATATATTGAAGCTTTACAAAGGCTTGAAAAGAGGTGTAAACCAACTACCAGCATTGCGATGAACATATTTAAGTTTTACACAAGTGCGCAAAAGGGTGATGAGTCGTTTGATGATTTTCTAACTACTTTAAGATCTTTGTGTTCATTGTAAATTTGGCACGGTGGCAGATGAAATGATTAGGGATCAGATAATTGTGCATGTTAGGAACAAGAAGGTTCAAGAGAATCTGTGGGTGATGGGTGATCCTAGTTTATCTGAAGCAATAGCTAATGCTAAAGCTGTAGAACAATCTGAAAGTTGGAGGCAAACGGTTAGGCAAAGTGCGAAGAAGACTGAGAGTGTGGAAGAAGTTTGTGCAATAAAGAACAAAACTGTTAATAGACTGGAGAGTCATAATAGCAAGCCGGAGAGTAGCCAACAGAAACATTTAACAAATAAATACAACAATAGTTATGCATTTCGAAGTAACGGGAGTTTGGGAAATCAACATTCATGTGGCAGTAGAACACATTTGGCATCTTTCATGGGTTGTCTTGCTATTAGAGAATGCAGAAAGTGTGGAGGGTTGGGTCATTTTAGCAATGTTTGCAGAGACAATAGAAGAAATAATACAGCTTCGACAGGGTCAGGCTCCATAGCGACGATTACTGGAAATGAAAAGATTCACAATGAGGTTGAAAGAAAAGAAAGTTATGGTAATTCTGAGTGTGAAAGAGGTTTCGTTGTATCGATTGTTAATAGAAGTGTAGATGGAAACAATGAAATTTTGCTTAACTCGCCTAAATGTAGGGTAAAAGTGTTTGGGGTGGAATTACAGCTCATGGCTGATTCAGGATCACCGTGGACCATCATATCAAAACAATATTTTGAAGAGAAATTGTCTGAAGTTTGTAATGGGAAAGTATTACATGCTAGTGATATTATAGCTTTGACGGTTCAAGGATCGATATGGCAGGATATTTCAATGTTTCCTTGTTGTTTAAAGGAAGATTTGCAGATATTAAATTGTATATTGCTGTGAAGGGCGTAAATGTGCTAGGATGGCGTGATCAGTGGAAGTTTGGGATTATTCTCAATCCAAGATCTTCTGAACCAGTCACATTAGGTGATAATGTTTAACACAAAAAGTAGCTGTTTTAGATTCAAATGACAAGTTTGAGATTTAGTTAAAAAGTACAAAAATGTTTTAAGTGAAAAATTGGGAAGTTTTCAAAACTTTGAACACAAAATTATTTTAAAAGAAAATGCACGTCCGGTTATACAAAAACTCAAAGGGGTGCCCATTAATGTGAGAGAAGAACTTAGAGACGTGTAAAGAACTTACCAATGAAGGTATAATTGAAGAAATTGAATCTTCAGAATGGGTTTCGCCCATTGTTTTAGTACGTAAGGCTGATAAAAAATTGAGGGTGTGTGTGGATCTGAGAGCTTTGAATTCTAATATAATAATTGATTCTCATCCCCTTCCGAATATAAACGAGGTGGTATCTATGCTGGAAGGTGCTAAGGTATTTTCAACATTAGACTTAAGGTCTGCGTATCATCAGATTTGCCTTTCTGAGGATTCAAAAAACCTAACGGCTTTTATAACTCCTCAAGGCCTGTATCGTTACACAAGGATGCCCTTTGGTTTGGCTTCGGCTGCATCTGTTTTTCAAAGAGTTATGTTCAGGATGTTCATAGATATTGATCAATTTGTAAAATGTTTTCTAGATGATATATTAATTTTTTCAAAAAAGGAGGAAGAACATACTTTACATTTGAATGAAGTCTGCATGAGATTAGAGAAGCATGGACTCACACTTAAAGAACACAAATGCAAGTTGTTTAAAAAATCAGTAGAATATTTAGGACATACACTTTCAGGTGATGGTGTGGTTCCAAAGAGATCTAATGTTGATGCCATCCTAAATGCTCCAGCTCCTGTTAACAAGGAACAATTGCTAAGCTTTGCGGGAATGTGTGGGTACTATAGCAAATTTGTAAATAATTTTGCAAGTAAAATGGAATCTTTGGGAGAGTTACTTAGAAAGAATGCAAACTATGATTGGTCTAGTGCTCAACATAAAGCGTTTGAAGATATCAAGCAGGAGATAGTGTGTGCACCCACTTTGAAATCTTTCTGCGTAAAAAAAGTGTATTATCACAGAAGATGAAAGTCTATATGGGATTGGTGGTGTGCTTTCACAAAGGTATGGTAGAGCAGAATGGAATGTAGCGTTTGCTTCCAGAACACTTAATGAGACGGAGAGGAAGTATGCTGTGATAGAAAGAGAACTCCTTGCCTGTGTTTGGGCTATTGAACACTACAAGTTGTATGTGTGGGGTAGTAAATTCACTTTAAGGACGGACCATAAACCATTAGTAAATATTCTTTCGTCTGGTGGAGGATGGAATTCCACTGCTAGAATTGCTAGGCTTTCCTCCAGGCTTCAAGAATTTAACTTTAAGACAGAGTATGTACCAGGGAAGAAAAATGTGACAGCAGATTTTCTTTCTAGGTTACCATGTGTTCAAAGTGGAGTGAACGCTGTCAAAGAATCTGATTTTGTACTTACCATCTGTGACATCATGCCTGCACAGTTTCATGAGATAAGTGAGAGCATGTGGGAAGAGTGTGTCAATAAGGATAAGGATTGGTTAGATATGAAAAAATATGTTATGGAAGGATGGCCCAATAAACATCAGATTAGGCGTGAGTTATTACCTTTGTTCAAGGTCGCTGAAGAACTGGAATTTGAGGGAGACCTTCTTTTTAAAAATAGTAAATGTATTCCCCCAAAAGAAATGCAAGATGTTATTCTTAAAATAGCTCACAAGACTCATCCTGACATTTCATCTATGTAACGCCTAATCAGGAATTTTTTTTGGTGGCCAGGAATGGACAAATTTATCGATCGCATCGTCAGGGAATGCAAATGTTGTGTATCTAGTGAGAGAATGCTGAGTGTTAAAACTCCTCCTTTAAGAATGGTTGAATGGCCCAAAGAACCGTTGCAAAAGTTAGATTTTGGCATTTCAGGTCCATTCAGTATGTTGCCAGGAAATTCTCGGTTTGCGTTAGTCTTAGTAGACTACCATTCAAATTGGCTGGAAGTAAAATTTGTGGCCAAAATCACCACGGGGTGTTTTAAAAATTTTTAAAGAAGTATTTGCACGTGAGGGATGTCCATCGTGTCTTGTTACTGAGAACGGAGTACAATTTACTTCTTCAGAGATGAAAACTTTTGTAAGTGAATGTGGCATTAAACATGTTTTTACATCCTTATATGGACCACATGAAAATGGTCAGGTTTAAAGATTTAACCGTGTTTTGAAGGGTTTTATTGTTGAATCTGTCAAACAAGGGAATGATTGGTTGAGTAGAGTTAGAGAAAAATTATGGTTATTTAGAATAACTCCTCATACCACGACTGAAGTCAGCCCTTTCAAATTGTTGAAGGGAAAAGATCCAGCTTCTAAAATGTGCCCATGGTGGTTTAGAGAGAAGTGTAAAAAAAAAAAATCTGAGTAGTGAATGTGTAAGAGACATTGCTTTTAGAGTTGAAAACGTGCACTTGGTTTGATAACAGGTGGAAAACTAAAGTTCCGTCTTTAAAATTGGTGATTGGGTCAGGATTTTAAAACCAGGTCTCATCAGCAAGGGTGCCAGCAAATTTTGAATGGCCATCCAGTTTAAGAGTTTTTAGGAACTCTGTTGCCACTCAAGATGGCAAAATATGCAACATTAGAAGGATTGCCAAATGTCCACTTAACATGTTTGGTGATACACAGACAAACTCTTCTAGTAAACCGGACAGTAGTAACAAGTTTAGTGCTGGTACCTCTGGTGAATCCAACAATGTGCATAAAGATGATTCCGTTTCTTCTAGAGTTAGGACCTCTAACCGTTTAAGACATTTTCCCAGAAGGTTAGAAGATTATGTTTAACCCCTTCCCCGCTCATGACGGAACCGCTCCGTCATGAGCCACGGTTGCCGTGTGCTCATGACGGAACGGTTCCGTCATGCCACGCCCGTTGGCAGCCGCTCCGCCCACGCGGCGCTGTTTCCCCGCCTGTGCGGGGGGACAACGCAACTGGGCGGAGTCATGACGGAACCGTTCCGTCATGAGCACAGCTCAACCGTGGCTCATGACGGAGCGGCTCCGTCATGAGCACAGCGCCACCGCGCTGCCCCCCCGCACCTCCCAGCGCCGCGGTGGAATTCCCGCCGCGGCGAAGGGGTTAATTAGTTTTTTTCCTCACTATTGTTTTTGCTTATATTTTTGTTTTTATTTATTAAATGAGGGGGATGTGTTGCAGTTTACGTTCTGTCACTTTAATTACCTTTACTTATGTCTTTACTCTTGGCATGCGCTCGGTTATCTTTTATTGTGCATTCCAAGTTCCATTTAGAGCTTCTGTTAGGTTATCCAGAGAGAGACTCAGTTGCGCTTGGAGTCTACATCTGGATAGATGTACTGCCGTGCGGTTTCTCAATAAACCTACTGAAGATTTACTTTGTTGTGGATTTTAATACTCACCTTATTAATAAAATCCTTCCTTGGACTACCATGACCGCCATTGCCACGCCCATAGTGTGCGTTAGAAATTCCAGCATTCTACCTGTGAGGCGAGGAACGTCAATCACTGTAAATGGCCTGCCTCTGGGCTTCATTGCTACCGGAAGTCCGATCAAGCAGTGTGTAGACTGTAAGAACCCTACATATTTACTGCATTTTCGGCAAAGGCTGCGCACGCTGCCCGTGCTTTAGTACACATCTAGACAAGTAAGTTGTTGTACATTCCCGTGTTGGAAAAGACAAACTGCATCCCTTGATGTATAGACCCCCTTTCCATTCTTATTATCTCTTGATGTATAGACCCCCTTTCTATTCTTATTTTCTCTTGATGTATAGACCCCCTTTCCATTCTTATTCCTGGTGTTTCTTATGCCTGGTGTTGTCTGTTGAAACCCAGACTTTTGGACTGTATCTCTCCTTCTGTACCAGAACACGAGAGGGTAGCTAAGGGAGGAGGAAGGGAACTGGGGCGTGCTGCGTGTCCTCACGGGGAGGGTCATTCCCAACATTCAGTCGGTGGCAGCAGAAGGGCTAGGTCAGGGTGGCTTCACGTGTTGACCGAGCTGCTCCCCGCCCACAGTGCCAGCACACTCTCGTGCATCCACCGCTGACGGCTCACAGTGTGCCTGGCCTTTTGTGACTGCGTACTTTTAATCCACGACTATTTGGGTTCGAGTCCAGTTGCCAAACTGCTATTTCAGGTTCCTGCGGGTATTCTAGCTCCCTCTTCCCGCTTTGTCTCTTGCACTCGGAGGCCAGAATAGGAAACAAATGCTGGGAATAGAACTGCTGCTTTTGCTGCGCAACACAGTGCCCTATTTAACGGCGAGTAGTGGGGGCAGCAGCAGTTCTTCTCTCACTTGGAACCCGTGATTGCCAGGGCCGGACTGGGAACTGAAAGCAGCCCTGGCAAATTTTTCCAAACCAGCCCCCATCCGGCCGTAGCGACCGAGCGCAGCGAGCAAGCCCGACCGCTACTAGGGAGGTTTGGGGGGGTTCTCCCCAAGAAAATTTAGGAAAAAGACAGACCAAAATGGTGAATTTTACAGCACATTTTTCATTACATATTCAATTGTATCGACTTTAAAAGCACAGTAAATAGTAGATGATGACCTTAAAGAACATCAGGTTACCCACCCAGTCATATGTACCCATAGACATTCTTTCAGAGAGCACCAAAAATAGACACAAGTAGTGAATCAGAGAGAACAAAGTAAAAGTGAGACCAGCCCCCACATGGTGTGTAGCGAGCAAGCGCAGTGAGCAACCACTACTAGGGGGAGTTTAGGGGGTTGTCCCACAAAGAAAATTTGAGACAGAAAGGCCAAAACGAAGCATTTTTCAGCACATTTTTCATTACATATTAGATTGTATTAACTTTTAAAGCATAGTAAATGATTACTTTATGGAACACCAGGATACCCAGTCATAAATCACAGACATTCCTACAGAGAACACTAAAAAATTAAATGTTGAGCACGAAACATGAATTTAAATATAACCAATTTATTCTTCATATAAAATAGCATAAAGTCATTTAAAAACGTACTTAACTTCAAACAATTGTGCAAAGGTTAATAGTAAAAAGTGTACAAGACAATGTGTACTTCAACCCTTGTGGTACCAACACTTTTGTAAAGAGCTGCTTCTCTTTAGTGCGACCGAAAGTAACACTTCTAAAGAGGACTGATTTTCTTTCTTGATGCAGCATGTCACTGCCAGGGTGTAATAACAGTGATAGGTCAGTGACTGCACTTCTGAGGTGAATGCAGCAATATGGGACAATGAACACCCACTTTATTTACTTTAAACATTTGGTAACCTGTTTGCAGCAATGCTGTGTGTGGGCTGAGGCATTTTTTGTTTGCTTTTTTATAAAGAATGACTGATATTTGTAGCGGTCTGGTGCAACTGCAAAATTTGGGTGCCCTTTGGGGTGAGTTGTTCTGCCATAAGGGTGCACTCACTGAATAGTTCTTGAAAAGGGAAGTGTCTGAATTTCTCAGTTCATTGAGGAAAAAAGGCCCATAATAATAATAATTTTTTTTAAAAAGTAACAGAAGACCAGTTAGGTTTCCCTTGAGTGAGGCAAGATACTTTTTGCCAATTAGTTTTGCTGTGTATGTATTCTCTAATGAGTTCTAGAAAAGGCCCGAGTGATGCTTTAGCCGAAATATAACGAAGGCTCCCAGTCTCCTCCTGCCCCCTGCTCACCACATGCCCTCGGGGTCCTCCAGGATTCCAGGTTGATGCATGTAGCATGTTTCGACCTCTGAGGGGTGGTGATGCTCATGGCTGGCTAAGTTACATGGAAGATCGGGGTCCGGGATAGCCGCTCCCCGAGTCATCAAACAGAGCCTGCCTGGCCTAGAGCCTGAGGCCAGCCACCACCTCGCTCCGCCCCTGCTCACAACAAACAAAACCACTATGCTGGGGAACCGGGCCGGGGCCTAGCCCTGCTGCCCCTTGACCCTTTAGGACCCTTTTGCTCCCTTTTGCTTTTAATTCATTTCTCTGGCCTGATCGCAACGCCCCCATACAGTGCCGCCCAGCGCCACATAATACATCATCTGCTGCATAATTGGACGATTTTAACAAATAAATTGTTTATACCTCAAACGTATCAGAAGTTACTAAGAAATGTGACTTGTGCTGCTCTGAAGTGGAGGGCCCCATGAAAAGATTGACTGGTCACCTTTCTCACTGCTGCAGTTGTATGTTCCGCTGGTACTAATAGTTAAAGATCTTTGCAGAGGCTGTTAGCATGTGTGAAAATGTCAAAATAATAAAGTATCAGAAAATGTACAGCACCACTTATACCCATGTAGGTGTCAGAGCGCTTTACATCACACATATTACACAGAGACAATCAATCATACGTGTGTAAATCACTGTATAGGAAATGTTACATAAGAAAAATGACTACAAGGTGTAGGAGTCACATGACAACCATACTGGTAAACATCATAGCTTAATAGTGATTGGTCTGGAGAAACACAAACTCAGAATTTAAAACGTAATACCATGGTTGGGGGTTCTCTTTAATAATCAGAATTGATTTCTACCCAAATGAACCATTTTTTCTAACATTAGGATAATGGAAGACTGGGGAAAAAACCATAACAATCTAATTTATACCTTGCAGTTTGCATGCAGCTCTTACATGACAGATAATAGCTCACTGTTCTATGTTAGGATTTAAACTTATTAACTGCAAGTAACAATAGGGCCTCTCTGGCAAAAGCAGGAACCCACTGACCTATTTACATTATGCAAAAACAACAATTGATGAACAGAATGCAGAACAATGTCATGCATTCACCCCAGTACAGAGATCTGGGCCTAAATCCATTGTTTTTTTGCTCACCATGCCATTCCAGTTTGAACCCAGCCATATGCAAATTAGTCTTGACCCTGTGCCCAATGGGAACAGTCCAGCCCGAACTGCCAGGCCAGGTCCTCCCTGAACTGGAAACAAGCATCCTAGGACCAGTTTCATTTGTTGCAGTTACACTATTTACATTATGTGCACTTTGTGATCTGTATGGTACATGTTCTTAGCAGCAGGCACATTAACCCTCTTTCCATGAGTCAAAACGTCCACTAGACTAAACACCTTCTGTCTCTACTGAGAACATGAATCACTGGAGTTATCATGACATTTTTATTGTTGACGAAAATTGTTGGAGGCCAGGAAGGAGGCAGCAAGTGCTTTTAAAACCATATTATACTTGCAAAACGCCCCCACCTGAAGTCAGCGCCAGCCGCGGTCTGTGCAGGTAAGAGCGGTGGGTGGTGGGGCCGGGTAAAGGGGGCTTTTGAGAGACAATGCAGAGGGAAATTAATTATTTATTTAATTTTCCCTCTGCATCATCCCTCGAAATCCCCTCTTACCTGGCCCCTCTGCCCCACTGCTGTTACCTGCACGGACCGTGGCTGGTCAGCGCCTGGTGCGGTCGCACTGCCCTAGAGCCACCCTGCTCAAGGGTCCTGTGACCTCAGTGACAGAGTCACTGTTGCTCTTGGCTGTGCTGCTTCATAGGCCTGCCTGCAAGACTGAAAGTGAACTTCAGAATAAATTGTGGCGGACAGGCCTTCTAGGTTAACCCACACTTGCCACTGTTAGGGTCCTCCTGCTGGTGCTAAGACACCGGGGCTTCTATGGTCTTGTGGGGCCTTCTAAGGTCTAGCATGGAATGTGCTCCCTTAGGAGAGTGGTCTGGCGGACTGGTCATGAAGGCTGAACCTGGTACTCCAGTTCCAAATTCAGCAGCTCTGACAATAGTGCCCCCTCCTCTCCCCCACTGAACACCATACTGCCCCACTGAGAGAAACTTGCACTGCACTGACCCGCTATAAACACCTAGATGTGACTCAATTCAAATCACGCACTAGACAAGAGCAATATGCTGCCTAAAAAAAAGTTAACAACATCCTAGAAAAAGCAAACTCTCATAGGGAATGCAAGATTTAGTAAACTATGTGAAATGTAACTAGGAACAACATGGTTACCTTTTTCTTTTTACACTCATTATTCAGAAATTAGATTTTGCCTGAAAAGTTAAGGCCAGACTACAGGGCCGGAAGGGACCCGTTTCAGTGCCCATGCTTATATCCTTACAAAACATAAGCAGTATGGTTTAAAAAGACCACGTTCGTGAACATAAAGCCGCTGTAGATATTTTGTTTTCCAATTCCAATTCACCGTTCAAGCAGGTATTTCGGTGCCTCCAGAAATTGTGCACTTTCCCACCCAGGCTAAGCAATGTTGAGAGATGAGAAAACAAAAGTAGCGCTTCCCTGGCATACACTGTAAAGTGGCGCTAATGGGTTTAGGTGTGAATAAATCAATCTGGCAACCTTGCAACCACCCTGTCTTGCTTTAGTTTGTTAGTTAGTTATTTTTCATATTCTGAATATTTTATTTCTCTCCACTCCGAGGCTGCACACTTAGAAATTGAAAAATATCAGAAAAAGGGACGTTTCCAGCAAACATGTTTTCATAGCTGCCAAGGTTTCAGATTGCTATGTGTGACATTTTCATAATTTCAGTGAAATTATGAGTGACATTTCAATGACTATGAGTGACACTGTTTCGCGGCGGGCAAAATCAAGTAATGAAGATTAGGGAAACAGATAAATATCAGAAATTACACCCATTTGAGCAACAAGAAACGCTAACAAGGTCTTAAAACTGCAGCAAAGCACCAGAAATGGAAGGGCACTAACCGGAGACATTTTCCCCTGAAATAAAACCAAACACATACGTCCATGGAAAAAGCAAAATATCAGAACTTACGTAATAAGCGTTGGAAAGACTGTCAAGCTTCTGCAGAGCCCCTGAATTGCAAACTTACTAACCTACTGCCCCTTTCTAAGATGAATGTTACAGGAAGGGGACCTGCTAGCAAAAGGCTTGTGTTTTAAGACTTCATGGGATATAAATTGCACACAGATGATCAATCATGGTAATTAAGAAATTATTTTTAGAACCATTAAATGTGAACTGTAACTAGTCCAAGCATGTTTTTATTTTTAAGGGACCATTTCTCCCTTTTCCGTCTTCATACTGCTTTTCAAAAAAAGGTTTTTGGTTTGTCATTTATAAAACCAGAAGGGTTCAGGTCTTACAAGCAAAATTCTGCTTAGGTCGCATGTGGAGAGCAGGGCACGTGCACACTCCGGTACGGATGACAGCACTAGGTCAGGTGTAACATGAAAACGAAGTACAAAACTCCCAAGATCGCTTTTAGGTGACCTCAAGACGCCACAATGTACTAAAGAAACAGCCCATGGGAAATAAAATGCAATCGTTAAGACAAAAACACAGTCATGTAGATAGGAACCGGAGTATGTGCAAAATAAGAGGGGTTCGGTTTAAAATACACTTGTGTCACTGCTAAACAATTCCCAAGCAGGCCTCTGCAACAGGTTATGAAATAATTGCATAACATTATAAGGTGAATGCAGAGCCCGCACACTGCCCAGTGCCCAGATGAACAGAAGGGCCCCTGCACACATTTGTTTTCAGAATTTGCTGTCACGGAGAGCTACGAGCTACTATATAGAAACTGAACACGTGAGCTGTGCTGAATTAAGTTCGCTAGAAGAAACCAAGAGAACCCGTTTACTAAATAGATTAATTCAGTCTAAAAACAAAGCTACATTGGCACAACTTAGGTTAATAGCTTAGAGTAGACAATTGTGACAATTTAGGCCTCTGTCTTTACAACAATGGAATAAGACACCTACACTGTATTCGCATGTCTTGTAAAAAAAAAAAACAACTCTGCCACACACGCTAGTTACATGTTGATAGAGAGCGCACGACGGGAACGTTGTACCACACATAAATCAAGGACAATTTGCAATTAAAGAAATTTTTACTTTTTAAGGAATGCTACAAATTGAAGACATTTTGCATTCTTATTGAACGATGCCACTCGTGTAAGCAAAAACATAGGTGGGACTGCACAGCAGAGGGTTTCGCTGTGAATAAGCAGCACAACCTTTACTATGTAGTCCAAAAAACTCAGGTCACAGACTGGCACTGAAATTATTAGAACCGGAACCACTGGCAGCGCGCTAGCACTATTAATAAAATGTAAAGTACACTTTGTAGAAAACTGATACCTCACTGAGGCGCAACTTACTATGTGAGTTGACTCGAGGAGCGGTAATTGTACGGGCCGGACCTCGCCGCAATGACTACCTCTGCAATAAACATCGGCATAATTGTGTCGCTCGAAGCAGCTGCACAGGAGGGGCTGGTGTGCTTCTAGGCTGCTGAGGAGCAACTCCAGAGGCCGCCGCCGGTCAGGACCCTCAAGTGTTTGACGGAGATAATAAAATACCCACGGCACAGAACTCTATCATGGCGCCACTCCCATTACCACCCCTGTAGCCTGCCACTAGTTTATTGAGATTGCAGTCAGTCTGTTCACCACTTGTGCTGCAGCATCAGGAACCAACAGCCATGATTAATCACGCTGGTGCCCTCGTCGGGTAAATCTGTTACAACGCCACGACTGTGCCGGGGAGCTCAGAAAGACATGCAATTGCGAAAGGTTTATTTTTTTGCAAAAGTGCGCATGCGTGGTGAAATACGCATACGCCTGATGCGTGAAACTTGCCAGGACTGTTATTTCTTTTTTGGATCAATTTCACAGAGAAGCAAAAAAACGAAAGGAGCAAAGAAAAGGTAATGCCTGGCTGTTCGTAATGACTGTCTCTCTCTGACACACGCAGGGGTCGGTTCCACACGGCCAAATCGGCCCCAGCAATAGAACCGGCCCCCTGTCACAAAACCGGCCCCCCACCCCCTCCAGCCTACCGGGGGATTGCCCGGTGCCCGGACATACCAGTCCGGCCCTGGTGATTGCCGACTCTTTTCCCTGCTGACCTGGAGGTTTGTCCAAGGAACCAACACTGCTGGTCCCTTATTACGCAAGACTTTCCGTCCTGGCCGGGCTGGAGGACCGGGGACCGAGAACGCATATACCTCATGAATATGACCTAAATGGGGGTAGCAGGACTAGAGGGTGGTGGTACTACGAATTGGGATGCGTCCTGGGGTTGGCTTAGATGTGGGTGCACATGATCCATGGATTTCTCATCCCTTTTGAGGTTGGAGGTAAATGCTAGCGATACGTGCTAGCCAGGGCACCGGTACTCCTCGGTGACAAAGAGGTGGCCTTAGTAAGCCGCCTTCACTCACTGGCAGGGCCGGACTGGTATGTCCGGGCACCGGGCAATCCCCCGGTAGGCTGGAGGGGGTGGGGGGCCGGTTTTGTGACAGGGGGCCGGTTCTATTGCTGGGGCCGATTTGGCCGTGTGGAACCGACCCCTGCGTGTGTCAGAGAGAGACAGTCATTACGAACAGCCAGGCATTACCTTTTCTTTGCTCCTTTCGTTTTTTTGCTTCTCTGTGAAATTGATCCAAAAAAGAAATAACAGTCCTGGCAAGTTTCACGCATCAGGCGTATGCGTATTTCACCACGCATGCGCACTTTTGCAAAAAAATAAACCTTTCGCAATTGCATGTCTTTCTGAGCTCCCCGGCACAGTCGTGGCGTTGTAACAGATTTACCCGACGAGGGCACCAGCGGGATTAATCATGGCTGTTGGTTCCTGATGCTGCAGCACAAGTGGTGAACAGACTGACTGCAATCTCAATAAACTAGTGGCAGGCTACAGGGGTGGTAATGGGAGTGGCGCCATGACAGAGTTCTGTGCCGTGGGTATTTTATTATCTCCGTCAAACACTTGAGGGTCCTGACCGGCGGCGGCCTCTGGAGTTGCTCCTCAGCAGCCTAGAAGCACACCAGCCCCTCCTGTGCAGCTGCTTCGAGCGACACAATTATGCCGATGTTTATTGCAGAGGTAGTCATTGCGGCGAGGTCCGGCCCGTACAATTACCGCTCCTCGAGTCAACTCACATAGTAAGTTGCGCCTCAGTGAGGTATCAGTTTTCTACAAAGTGTACTTTACATTTTATTAATAGTGCTAGCGCGCTGCCAGTGGTTCCGGTTCTAATAATTTCAGTGCCAGTCTGTGACCTGAGTTTTTTGGACTACATAGTAAAGGTTGTGCTGCTTATTCACAGCGAAACCCTCTGCTGTGCAGTCCCACCTATGTTTTTGCTTACACGAGTGGCATCGTTCAATAAGAATGCAAAATGTCTTCAATTTGTAGCATTCCTTAAAAAGTAAAAATTTCTTTAATTGCAAATTGTCCTTGATTTATGTGTGGTACAACGTTCCCGTCGTGCGCTCTCTATCAACATGTAACTAGCGTGTGTGGCAGAGTTGTTTTTTTTTTTTACAAGACATGCGAATACAGTGTAGGTGTCTTATTCCATTGTTGTAAAGACAGAGGCCTAAATTGTCACAATTGTCTACTCTAAGCTATTAACCTAAGTTGTGCCAATGTAGCTTTGTTTTTAGACTGAATTAATCTATTTAGTAAACGGGTTCTCTTGGTTTCTTCTAGCGAACTTAATTCAGCACAGCTCACGTGTTCAGTTTCTATATAGTAGCTCGTAGCTCTCCGTGACAGCAAATTCTGAAAACAAATGTGTGCAGGGGCCCTTCTGTTCATCTGGGCACTGGGCAGTGTGCGGGCTCTGCATTCACCTTATAATGTTATGCAATTATTTCATAACCTGTTGCAGAGGCCTGCTTGGGAATTGTTTAGCAGTGACACAAGTGTATTTTAAACCGAACCCCTCTTATTTTGCACATACTCCGGTTCCTATCTACATGACTGTGTTTTTGTCTTAACGATTGCATTTTATTTCCCATGGGCTGTTTCTTTAGTACATTGTGGCGTCTTGAGGTCACCTAAAAGCGATCTTGGGAGTTTTGTACTTCGTTTTCATGTTACACCTGACCTAGTGCTGTCATCCGTACCGGAGTGTGCACGTGCCCTGCTCTCCACATGCGACCTAAGCAGAATTTTGCTTGTAAGACCTAAACCCTTCTGGTTTTATAAATGACAAACCAAAAACCTTTTTTTGAAAAGCAGTATGAAGACGGAAAAGGGAGAAATGGTCCCTTAAAAATAAAAACATGCTTGGACTAGTTACAGTTCACATTTAATGGTTCTAAAAATAATTTCTTAATTACCATGATTGATCATCTGTGTGCAATTTATATCCCATGAAGTCTTAAAACACAAGCCTTTTGCTAGCAGGTCCCCTTCCTGTAACATTCATCTTAGAAAGGGGCAGTAGGTTAGTAAGTTTGCAATTCAGGGGCTCTGCAGAAGCTTGACAGTCTTTCCAACGCTTATTACTGTTTTTAAGGGCGTAAGTTCTGATATTTTGCTTTTTCCATGGACGTATGTGTTTGGTTTTATTTCAGGGGAAAAAGGCTCCGGTTAGTGCCCTTCCATTTCTGGTGCTTTGCTGCAGTTTTAAGACCTTGTTAGCGTTTCTTGTTGCTCAAATGGGTGTAATTTCTGATATTTATCTGTTTCCCTAATCTTCATTACTTGATTTTGCCCGCCGCGAAACAGTGTCACTCATAGTCATTGAAATGTCACTCATAATTTCACTGAAATTATGAAAATGTCACACATAGCAATCTGAAACCTTGGCAGCTATGAAAACATGTTTGCTGGAAACGTCCCTTTTTCTGATATTTTTCAATTTCTAAGTGTGCAGCCTCGGAGTGGAGAGAAATAAAATATTCAGAATATGAAAAATAACTAACTAACAAACTAAAGCAAGACAGGGTGGTTGCAAGGTTGCCAGATTGATTTATTCACACCTAAACCCATTAGCGCCACTTTACAGTGTATGCCAGGGAAGCGCTACTTTTGTTTTCTCATCTCTCAACATTGCTTAGCCTGGGTGGGAAAGTGCACAATTTCTGGAGGCACCGAAATACCTGCTTGAACGGTGAATTGGAATTGGAAAACAAAATATCTACAGCGGCTTTATGTTCACGAACGTGGTCTTTTTAAACCATACTGCTTATGTTTTGTAAGGATATAAGCATGGGCACTGAAACGGGTCCCTTCCGGCCCTGTAGTCTGGCCTTAACTTTTCAGGCAAAATCTAATTTCTGAATAATGAGTGTAAAAAGAAAAAGGTAACCATGTTGTTCCTAGTTACATTTCACATAGTTTACTAAATCTTGCATTCCCTATGAGAGTTTGCTTTTTCTAGGATGTTGTTAACTTTTTTTTAGGCAGCATATTGCTCTTGTCTAGTGCGTGATTTGAATTGAGTCACATCTAGGTGTTTATAGCGGGTCAGTGCAGTGCAAGTTTCTCTCAGTGGGGCAGTATGGTGTTCAGTGGGGGAGAGGAGGGGGCACTATTGTCAGAGCTGCTGAATTTGGAACTGGAGTACCAGGTTCAGCCTTCATGACCAGTCCGCCAGACCACTCTCCTAAGGGAGCACATTCCATGCTAGACCTTAGAAGGCCCCACAAGACCATAGAAGCCCCGGTGTCTTAGCACCAGCAGGAGGACCCTAACAGTGGCAAGTGTGGGTTAACCTAGAAGGCCTGTCCGCCACAATTTATTCTGAAGTTCACTTTCAGTCTTGCAGGCAGGCCTATGAAGCAGCACAGCCAAGAGCAACAGTGACTCTGTCACTGAGGTCACAGGACCCTTGAGCAGGGTGGCTCTAGGGCAGTGCGACCGCACCAGGCGCTGACCAGCCACGGTCCGTGCAGGTAACAGCAGTGGGGCAGAGGGGCCAGGTAAGAGGGGATTTCGAGGGATGATGCAGAGGGAAAATTAAATAAATAATTAATTTCCCTCTGCATTGTCTCTCAAAAGCCCCCTTTACCCGGCCCCACCACCCACCGCTCTTACCTGCACAGACCGCGGCTGGCACTGACTTCAGGTGGGGGCGTTTTGCAAGTATAATATGGTTTTAAAAGCACTTGCTGCCTCCTTCCTGGCCTCCAACAATTTTCGTCAACAATAAAAATGTCATGATAACTCCAGTGATTCATGTTCTCAGTAGAGACAGAAGGTGTTTAGTCTAGTGGACGTTTTGACTCATGGAAAGAGGGTTAATGTGCCTGCTGCTAAGAACATGTACCATACAGATCACAAAGTGCACATAATGTAAATAGTGTAACTGCAACAAATGAAACTGGTCCTAGGATGCTTGTTTCCAGTTCAGGGAGGACCTGGCCTGGCAGTTCGGGCTGGACTGTTCCCATTGGGCACAGGGTCAAGACTAATTTGCATATGGCTGGGTTCAAACTGGAATGGCATGGTGAGCAAAAAAACAATGGATTTAGGCCCAGATCTCTGTACTGGGGTGAATGCATGACATTGTTCTGCATTCTGTTCATCAATTGTTGTTTTTGCATAATGTAAATAGGTCAGTGGGTTCCTGCTTTTGCCAGAGAGGCCCTATTGTTACTTGCAGTTAATAAGTTTAAATCCTAACATAGAACAGTGAGCTATTAACTGTCATGTAAGAGCTGCATGCAAACTGCAAGGTATAAATTAGATTGTTATGGTTTTTTCCCCAGTCTTCGATTATCCTAATGTTAGAAAAAATGGTTCATTTGGGTAGAAATCAATTCTGATTATTAAAGAGAACCCCCAACCATGGTATTACGTTTTAAATTCTGAGTTTGTGTTTCTCCAGACCAATCACTATTAAGCTATGATGTTTACCAGTATGGTTGTCATGTGACTCCTACACCTTGTAGTCATTTTTCTTATGTAACATTTCCTATACAGTGATTTACACACGTATGATTGATTGTCTCTGTGTAATATGTGTGATGTAAAGCGCTCTGACACCTACATGGGTATAAGTGGTGCTGTACATTTTCTGATACTTTATTATTTTGACATTTTCACACATGCTAACAGCCTCTGCAAAGATCTTTAACTATTAGTACCAGCGGAACATACAACTGCAGCAGTGAGAAAGGTGACCAGTCAATCTTTTCATGGGGCCCTCCACTTCAGAGCAGCACAAGTCACATTTCTTAGTAACTTCTGATACGTTTGAGGTATAAACAATTTATTTGTTAAAATCGTCCAATTATGCAGCAGATGATGTATTATGTGGCGCTGGGCGGCACTGTATGGGGGCGTTGCGATCAGGCCAGAGAAATGAATTAAAAGCAAAAGGGAGCAAAAGGGTCCTAAAGGGTCAAGGGGCAGCAGGGCTAGGCCCCGGCCCGGTTCCCCAGCATAGTGGTTTTGTTTGTTGTGAGCAGGGGCGGAGCGAGGTGGTGGCTGGCCTCAGGCTCTAGGCCAGGCAGGCTCTGTTTGATGACTCGGGGAGCGGCTATCCCGGACCCCGATCTTCCATGTAACTTAGCCAGCCATGAGCATCACCACCCCTCAGAGGTCGAAACATGCTACATGCATCAACCTGGAATCCTGGAGGACCTCGAGGGCATGTGGTGAGCAGGGGGCAGGAGGAGACTGGGAGCCTTCGTTATATTTCGGCTAAAGCATCACTCGGGCCTTTTCTAGAACTCATTAGAGAATACATACACAGCAAAACTAATTGGCAAAAAGTATCTTGCCTCACTCAAGGGAAACCTAACTGGTCTTCTGTTACTTTTTAAAAAAAATTATTATTATTATGGGCCTTTTTTCCTCAATGAACTGAGAAATTCAGACACTTCCCTTTTCAAGAACTATTCAGTGAGTGCACCCTTATGGCAGAACAACTCACCCCAAAGGGCACCCAAATTTTGCAGTTGCACCAGACCGCTACAAATATCAGTCATTCTTTATAAAAAAGCAAACAAAAAATGCCTCAGCCCACACACAGCATTGCTGCAAACAGGTTACCAAATGTTTAAAGTAAATAAAGTGGGTGTTCATTGTCCCATATTGCTGCATTCACCTCAGAAGTGCAGTCACTGACCTATCACTGTTATTACACCCTGGCAGTGACATGCTGCATCAAGAAAGAAAATCAGTCCTCTTTAGAAGTGTTACTTTCGGTCGCACTAAAGAGTAGCAGCTCTTTACAAAAGTGTTGGTACCACAAGGGTTGAAGTACACATTGTCTTGTACACTTTTTACTATTAACCTTTGCACAATTGTTTGAAGTTAAGTACGTTTTTAAATGACTTTATGCTATTTTATATGAAGAATAAATTGGTTATATTTAAATTCATGTTTCGTGCTCAACATTTAATTTTTTAGTGTTCTCTGTAGGAATGTCTGTGATTTATGACTGGGTATCCTGGTGTTCCATAAAGTAATCATTTACTATGCTTTAAAAGTTAATACAATCTAATATGTAATGAAAAATGTGCTGAAAAATGCTTCGTTTTGGCCTTTCTGTCTCAAATTTTCTTTGTGGGACAACCCCCTAAACTCCCCCTAGTAGTGGTTGCTCACTGCGCTTGCTCGCTACACACCATGTGGGGGCTGGTCTCACTTTTACTTTGTTCTCTCTGATTCACTACTTGTGTCTATTTTTGGTGCTCTCTGAAAGAATGTCTATGGGTACATATGACTGGGTGGGTAACCTGATGTTCTTTAAGGTCATCATCTACTATTTACTGTGCTTTTAAAGTCGATACAATTGAATATGTAATGAAAAATGTGCTGTAAAATTCACCATTTTGGTCTGTCTTTTTCCTAAATTTTCTTGGGGAGAACCCCCCCAAACCTCCCTAGTAGCGGTCGGGCTCGCTCGCTGCGCTCGGTCGCTACGGCCGGATGGGGGCTGGTTTGGAAAAATTTGCCAGGGCTGCTTTCAGTTCCCAGTCCGGCCCTGCTCACTGGGCAGAGGTGGATGCATAGGGGAAATCTGGATACAGTGCAACACGGTTATCTTAACTGCAGTAAACATATGAATCTCCAGCCAGAGTCTGAGTGTGCAGTTCTTTAATAATAACTCAAGAATATAATAATACAATAGTAGAAATTAAACTACAAATGATAATATTCAAATTAACCAGTGAAGCGGTAATGTATTATGACATAGTGGCAAAAGGAGGGTTGCTCAATGTGCACACTGTATACAGTTGGAAAGCACTGCACGACTGAGAATATCAGCACGATCCTGAAAGCACAAAAATAATGCTAAGTGCCAGAACAGTTCACTTACGGAACCAGTGGAGCAGTGTTCGCAGGCAGTTTGCAGTTCTTAGCTGGCTGCAATCGGTACCTTACCAAAATGAATTTGCTATATTTAAAAGCCACTAATATGTACAGTTTGGGCCGTAGTGTTCATAAACACCTAAAAGAATAAAGAAACAAGCCAAAGGCAGTGTTGAACAATAGACAGTGTACATGGTAATCTGTAAAAGCAGGGGACACTGCTCTTTTAATTCAGGCGTCGGAGGCAAGCCTACTGCTTGGTTTTAGGGTTAGTGTTGATAGTCCTCTAAATGTCCATTTGCTGCTCCCTAGATGCCTTCTAGGATCCACACCAGTGTTTCTTCGCTCAGAGGTGGACCAGATTTGATGATTGGGGCAGACTACTCTGCCACTCAAACCATTCTAAGCCCACAGGCAACAAGGACTTCACTCAGGTCACTTGATCGGGCTGCCTGGCAAGCCAACCAGGCACTGAACCGCCACAATAACATCAGATTCCAAATTATGATGGCATAAGACAATGCTACAAGAGACTGTGCTCCTAAGTCAGTCACCATCGGCTCATCTGCATTTGCTGAAGTTGGGTGTCTTGCAGAGCCTTCCCATCTCTGTTGAGGGGGCTTCAGTAACTTTGTGTATGTCTCTTTCTTCTTCTTGGATTAGTTCAGATGTTCTCATGCAGCAAAGGTCCCATGGTGTATTGGTCACACTTTCCCTTAACAGAGAGAATTCTGAGAAGTCCTCTTCCGAGAATAAAGTGTAGTGGTCACTCCTGAAATGTAGAAGGCCAAGTACATCTTCGAAAAGGCTGCTTGTGTAGGAAACATTATGTAGTCCCTCTGCAGAATCCCTTAAGAAAAGAACTGCAGAAGAAGAATTGGTGGATAGGGGTTGCACATGGCAGCATCCATCCTCAACCTTACACATATCGTTCTTGCAAAATAAATGTTTGGGAATGGCTAACCCTAATGATGGGTACATTGATGGCGCTTTTGAAGCATTTCATGTGGTCTTGAGTGATACAGAAATAATGTTACTCTTCGCAAATATCCCAAAACACAAATTTTTTTTTTAGATATGTCCAAAGCCTCCGGACATAATTTACACAGGAAGACCAGTAGGCAGCTCCCATAGGTGCTACTGCCGAACCCCAAGAATTTGAATAGGTTGCCACCAGTTCAGACTTGTGCAGAGGGGGACCCACAGTGGGCTTCCTCAATGAGACTACAGTGTGTGGAGATCAGTGGAGGGTATCCCCATCTCTGGCTTGCAAACCTAGAACCTGAGAAGTAACTGAGCTGTTTGAGGACTAGCTAGAGACTGGCAAAACAAAAATGTCAGGAAACTTGAACAAAAGGAAACTGTGACAGCACAGCTGGGGATATGTCCTGAACCATGGTCGCTACAACGTTGAGCAATCAACCCGTCTAAGCGCTCAGTTAGTCATTTACTGCCTCTCTGTAGGCCATGAGTAGGGCTGGTGTCGTTACTTTCTGCGAGTAATGGGGATATAGATTACAAGTTGTTAGTGGTCTCCAACATTTTTAAGGAACTAAAGTTTCTTTATTTATGTATTTATTTAAAAAGTTTTATATAGCTCTGGCTAGACCCTGAGGTATCAGAGCGCTTTACATGAGGATGAGCATTGTTTCAGAGCATAGTTAGCAGTTACATAGTTACAAGTTATACAGTTTCAGAGCATAGTTACAAGTTTCTGGAGCGTAGTTACAAGTGTTAAAAACATATACATAAGGGAAAAAGCAGGGAAGGGGAGAGATTCAGGGGAGAGAGAGGATAGGAGCAGGGGAGGTAGACAAAGAATGAAAGAGGGGAAGAGGTGGGAGGGAGAAGGAAACACAAACGGGAGACGAGGGAAAACTGTGTCCAACATCTGGAGTGCTGTGATCCCAGTAGAAATGGTGTCATTCCCACACCTCCACTGTGTGTGGCTCCCTTTATGCTGTTGATTCTCTCAGAGGGATCTCTGAGACTCCAGGGCATAAATACTGGATCCTTCCCCAACAAGGGGAGAGGGAGTGCTTTGGCAAGGGTGAGCCATTCCCACACCACCGCTGTGTGTGACTCCATTAAGAAAAATATGAGGGTATGAGTTCGAGGTAAAGGTTCCACCAGAATGGGGATGCACAAGTGAGCGCGTTGTCCACATCATATGCAGTGCACAGGAAATTTCAGCTTCAGCAGTAGTCTGATATTTTTATATGCACTGAAAAGGCTGCAGTGGGGATTCTCCTCTTCCTGGCATCATCAAAATGACAAAGATGGTGATTTCCAGGGGTGGAGAGGGGAGGGGAGTATTTTCATCTCTGTGTACAATCAGGCAGTGTCATTCTGGCTATAATCAATTCTTTAAAAAAAAATGGAGTTAGAGTGTGCATTGTTTTAAATACAGGCAGAAAAGGCCTAGGCATGTCTCTTCTCATGGTGGCTAAACAAAGCTATACAAGGTGTTGTATGGCTTAATCTTCTGTTCCCACGATTACGGCAGCCATCTTGTACTTTCTGCACAGCTTTATATGGTAACGTCTCAATGCACTGTGAATTGTTCCCTTTATATCACAAAAGGCAGGCAATTGACCAAAAAGTCAAGGTACACCTTTGCAGTATAACCTTTTCGATTTACTCTTCACCCTGTGCTCCTGGTCCCTCTCTCTTGAAATAAATGTAAACTTTGTATATGCCAGGGGCACTGGTAGGCCATGTCAGGATGCAGGCAATCATTAACAAGCACTGGCATAGCCAATAGGTCTCGCCTTTGGAAGCCTATGTGTTTGGCCAGAACTTTTGGCTATGTTGTAGAGCATTGTGGCTGCTGTGCATTATGTTGAAAAGTTATAATTAAAAGTGTTAAGCATTTTTGTTACCTTTATACAAACGAAGGCATTATATACAACTGAAAAACCTGATTTAAAAAAAAGATTTTGACATAAAAAATGTCTTCTAGTTTTTTTGTACTTGCACTGCTGGCAACTTCTTCCTGCCTGTTCTCATGCTTGTTTGTTATAAAAAAAATTGTTATGGGGGAGCAGGACATAAATAACGGGGGAGTGGAGGTTGGAAAACAGCCATTTAATCAGAACACGAGCAGCGGACGGACACTAGGAGAGAATCAACAGATGCCAGATTCCAAGGGCAGAAGGACGTGATGCTTAGATGGTGCGCTGATGCTAAATGGTGGTGGTGAATGATGTTTGGTGCTCAGGTGGTGACACTAATTGGTGTGGTTTGGAGGTACGTTGTGGATTGTGCAGTTCTGGAGTTGAAATATGTTGTTTGGTGTGTAATGATGTGGTGTGTATTGGAAATGTGTGGAGTTGGATTGTGTGGCCTGGAACTGTGGTGTTGAGTGAAATTATGCTTAGTGAAATTGTGTCATGGTGTGGAGTGCATTTATTTTGATTGGTGGTATGCGGTATAGTGTGCATTTATGTGGAGTGTATTTATGTTGCATTGAGTAGTGCAATTATGTGGCGTGTAATTATGTGCCACAGTGGTATTATGTGGAGTGTATTTATGTTGCATTGCATAGAGTGTAATTATGTGACCAGCAATTATGTGGTACTGAGTGGTATTATGTTGTCTATTTATGTTAAATTGAGTAGAGTGTAAATATGTGGCATGTAATTATGTGGCACTGAGGTGTATTAAATGGAGTGTATTTATGTTGCATTGAGTAGAGTGTAATTATGTGGCACTGAGTGGTATTATATGGAGTGTATTTATGTTGCATTGAGTAGCGTGTAATGTGGCGTGTAACTGTCACATTGAGTGGTATTATGGGGAATGTGTTGTATTCAGTAGAGTGTAATTATGCAGCATGTAATTATGTGGCACTGAATGGTATTATTTGGAGTGTATGTTGCATTGAGTGCAGTGTAATTATGTAGCATATAATTATGTGGCACTGAGTGGTAATGTGTGGCGTGTATGTTGCATTCAGGTAGAGTTTAATTATGTGGTGTGTAATTATGTGGCACTGAGTGATATCTCCATGTGCATCTTCTTCATCCTCCCTTTAAATAAATAGTCCTTTCCCTAAAACGTGCAAGTTGATTATCTGTTCTGCTTTGCTTAGTTGTTATTGTCTTTGGAGTTTGTAGGATGCCTTTATTAATTTGGAAGAAGGTGCCGAAACTGGGGTTTCTCTTGGTGCTGCGTTGGGAGTGCCAGCATTAGCAGGACAAACCGGCCTGATGTCCGCTCTTCACACCACATATAAATCCTATGGAGATGTGGCAGGTTTGGATGGGTTAGGCTCCGCCTGTGGTGTATTTGGGTACTTCAGGTGTTGGCGGGGAGGGCTGCAGGCTGGTGAGGTGTGGAGCAATCTTCGTTCCACAGGTATGGAAGAGGTTGGTCAGACAGGTACAATATGGAGGCCTCAGCTGTCGCCCTGCAGCTTCATGTGATTTCCATGATAACTAGTGGCGGTCATAGGCAGTGGCAGCAGTGGGAGGTGCTGAGCTCCTGGATGTGGCACTATAATAGTACGGGGAACTTAGTAATGCAGGATTGCTGAATCGCCAGTCTTCATTGTAAGTTGTGTACTGTGGGTGACTGTAGGGGTTTTCTGAAAATTCACTTCCAGGTACCATTCCTGCAAGAGTTGAGTTTGGATCGTTGCCTTGCCCAGTGGGTGGAACGTGAGGGGGATAGCTGGGAAGCGTTGTACTTGCCCTATCACGACCTGAATAGGAGCACGAGTGACCACTGGAATGATCCGATGTCCATGAAATAAAACACAACACACGTCTGGAGAATGCTAATGCATACGAAGGCGCAGCAGGGAAAATGTATCGTAACGTGTAACTCCTTTTCAGCAGGGATCAGTCTCTTGAGATGTTAAGAAGACGATATTTACATGTCAGTGCTTTGCCCCCTTATTTGAGGAAGGCAAAGCTTCTTCCAGTTTTTTGTAATGCTGAATACTCTTGCACATTGTAAAAACTCGGCGATAAAAGCACGGAGTTTACGTAGCAGTAGCAGGATTCCTGTGCTAAATCTAGGTCTTGCGTCTCAGGCCCATTATTCCACACTCGTGGCACATGCCAGTCACATTCCGTCTATCCGCATGGACAAGTGTACACTTGTACCTCTCTGATCAAGACACGCATACTTGAGGTTTTTTTTTAACCGCGAATTCATGGACTCCATTTCGTGCCAGAGGCTTATAAAACAAGCATTGAAAATGCAATAGGTCTCGCCTTTGATTAAGTTAAAGCCATTTGCTTTGCTAATGGTATTGTACAGTAAAATTAAGTATACAACAAAAAGTAGTAGTCACAGCAAAAACACAACACAAGAGTAGTTGTCAAGTAAAGACTGAAATAATGGCTTCAATTATTGGGGGGAGGGGGGGACCCATGAAATGACATTCTAGCATTATTTCCATGAGGCCATAGAATAAAACAACTTCTGCCATACATTAGCTGGACTAATCAACTAACCATATTTCGCTAGTTGCAAGTGGAGCCCGCAGACAAAGAAATATCAGTGTAAATCACTGCCTGACCACACTTCAGAACATGCATGTGGGGTCCACAAGGGATGAATTGGTGGATGAAATAACTTAAACTTTGCACAGGGCAGATCTGTCGACTTCGCCTGAAACATCTTGTCCTTTGATTAGTAAGAGGGCGTTGGGGGTTATTCTTAAACAGTACCACCTGAATCTCCGTGATCTGAATTCTAGCTTGGGCAGGTTGCCCCTCCGATTTCTGGAGGTGAAAGATCACTATTTTTTTAAAAAGTTCTGGATGACATCCAGCCCTCGCTAGCAAATCAATTATACCTTCAATTCAGACACGGATCTCTCCCACTCCGGGCCTTGTTAAACAAATGGTCAAGCTCTTCCTCCATGTGGAGCCCTTGCCCTGGTTGTGACTCTGTAGAAGAGACAGATCTGCATGTTTTGCTTTTTTGTCCCTCTTACATCGGGGCATGAACTAAATGGATTGTACCCCACTGTAAATCGAGAGGCCTCAGGGACTACAGGGAGGTTTACAGATTAATAAAATATGACACGACCCCTGTGTTTGCATTATCAACTTCGAGATTCCTCCTTTCTATGTGGTATGCAACAAGTGCAATAATCAAGTTAAAAGGTGTCTAGTTCTATGACGCTTTACCCTGATATTTATTGTACTCAAATTGGGCCTTGATTGTCTTAATGTTTTATCTTTCTAGTATATTTTATGTATTTTAAATAATATATTGTGGAATAGCATGATTTATGAACCCCTATTAATGTGCAATAAGTATTGCATATATGTGCTTTTATGGTTTTTAACCGAAATAAAGCTTTATGATGATGAATAACTTAAAGGCATTTCTGTGGGGCCCACATATCATTGACTAACCGCATGTCAGGTTATGTCTGTGGGACCCAAAAACTGACACATCAGAGGGGCATCAGACCTACCTTAAAGATATATCTTACGGACCCACAGGTAATACTTCACAGAGGAAATCACTGAATAGCTGACATCAGGAGCACATTTAGGGGGACAACAAGCAATACATCAGAGGGGATTGAACCTAATTTAAAGGCACATCTGTGGCGCCCACAGGCAATTCATATGAGGAGATGGAATTAATTTAACAAAGTAGGTTGTGGTCACTGAATAAACTAATGCCATGGCCTATCTTGGGGAAGGAGTGTCCACAAGCAAAATAGCAAAGAGGATGACTGACTAACTGTGGTGATGTGTTTAGTTTGTAGAATCTCTGTATATTATGATGTCACCAAGAATGTTATCTCGAGCTGTCTTTGAATGGTAAAGCGTCAGTTGCCTCCTCTGCCTTTGCGGTGTTTGGGGCGGCTCTCTGTATCTCACAATAAACTTCTTCTTTGAACTACAACCAGTGCCTTCCTACTTCAATTGGCGACGAGGATGGGATACGTGTCTACACGTTGTATATCGAACTCTACCAACAAGCTGTAAGATCCGAAATGTAATCTCTAACAAGACTTCAAAAATTTCCGTATCGTCTTGTTTCCTTTCGGTCTCGTGAGCGGAACAGAAGTGTCTCTTAGACTGCCAACTGTGAGTACTTTTTTTTTTTTACATACTCCGTGAGATTCGTACAGACAGAGAGCCGTGCCCGTGTTTTCATTTTCCCCGAGCCACCCCGATCTAAGGAATCGCACACCGCGGAGCAAAGCTGACTTGGGGATTTAAGGCTTCATAACTGAAAAGACATTAAAGTATATTTTAACGAAAAGTTAACATTTTACCTAGTCTCGAGGTGTAACCGGTAGACGCAAGCAGAATCCAATCCTCGAGCTACGTGAAGACAGCTGGAACGCAGCGCTGACACGCACAGCACTTCATACGCAGGCAGTGTTCGTCATACGCAGGCAGCGTTTATCAAGTCGCCATAGCAACAGGATACAATTGGAGCTGAAACGCCGCGCTGGTTGCTTAGAAACCTGTAAAGAACTCGTTTTGTACTAACACAAACAGATGTTGTGTGTCATTCATTTTCGGAGCGAAAACTGGCACACACAGTTGCTGCAATTGCCAAAAAACTAAGGAACTCAATAAATCGTCTTTTCAAAAAAAAAAAGAACGTAATATTTACAAGGTTACAATACATATTTTTTTTTTGTGCTGTTGTTGCACCTAGGCAAAAATGGAGGAAGTTAAGTCTACACTGCCATCTTGTGGTCTATTTTATTGAATATTCATTTGCAACTATTCTCTACCATTTCTGTCATCCTTGTTGGCTTAGTTTCTAAGATGCAGAGTGTTATACCACCAGCGCCCTTCCTACAGGAACCTGGAGAACCACAACTTGAATGGAAGTTGTGGATCAGATCATTCAACGCATATTTAGGAGCTATCGATGGTCTAAGATATAGACCAGAAAGGAAAAAAAACCTGATGTACTATCATCTGGGCGTTGAAGGTCAAAATGTTTTTGATCACCTTCCACCTTTTGAGCCAGCTGAGGGAGCAGATCCAGATGAATTTGAATTGGCAGTTTTACAGTTGGACAAGTATTTTACTAAGACTAAAAACATTGTTGTTCACAGGTACAATTTTTTCACTAAAACACAAAAACCTAATGAAAGCATAAGTACTTTCATCACGGCACTAAAAGTTTTAGCTGCGAAGTGTGAATTCGGAGAGTTCACATCTCAACTTGTTAGAGATCAACTGGTTGCGCGATGTCATTGCAAGAAAATACAACAGAGATTACTCGCCTGTAAAGATCCTACTTTGGATGAAGCCGTGGATATTGCAAAAAGCATCGAAAGATCAAAGGAGGATGCCAAACAACTCGAATCTGCTTTATCGAATGTTTCCATTTCTGGTGCTGTGTCAAGCAAACCTCCTCCTTTTCTTCCTTTTTCTTCTACTCCTTCTAGAGGGTTTGCCATATCAAGGGGAGGAAGAAATTTGAGATCATATAGAGGAGGAAGAACTTTCACAACTAATAGACAATACAACTACAGAGTGAATTGTTATAGATGTGGGTCTAATATGCATGTTTCATCATTTAGAAACTGTCCTGCTTTGGGTCAACAATGTGGTCAGTGCGGCAAAATGGGCCATTTTGCTAAAGTGTGTATGAGTGGGAACAGAAGAGGTGTAAGTTGTGTTCTTGATGATTCTAATGGACAATTGGAAGAACCATGCTCTGATGATATTGTTAATCAAGAGTATGTCGTTGTTGTCAGGAGTTGTTCGGAAAAGGGGACCACATCACATATTCCTGATCCTGAAGTTGACGTCTTGATTGATGGTAATGTTATTCAACTTCTGGTGGATACTGGAGCTCGTATAACGATCATTTCTCATGAGAAGTACATGAAATTTAAGTCCACTAAGAGCTTACTGCCTCCTGACATTCTTACGGTGGCTTTCGAAGGCAGTAGAATAGACTTAATTGGGTATTACTGGGCGACCATAAGTGTATTTGAGAAATCTATTAAGGGGAAAGTGTATGTAGCCAGGCGTGGGATTAATGTTCTGGGCCTTATTCATCAAGCCGAGTTTGGGCTCACTATCAAACCTGGTTTAGCCAATCCAGTTTTTATTGACAATAATCACTCTCTCTCTAATAAGAGTGTAAATTCTTTATCTGATTCTCGACCTGTTTCCTTCTGGGAACAAAAATATAGTACCATTTTTGAAAATCGCCTAGGGAAAATTACAAATTTTCAACATTTTATTAAGGTAAAAGAAAACGTTACTCCCATCAAGCATAAACTTAGAAATGTTCCATTATCAATTAGAGGTGATCTGTCTAAACATCTAGAGTCATTATGCAGTCAAGGCATTATTGAAAAAGTGGAATCTACTCTATGGCTTTCACCTATTGTTTTAGCCAAGAAGAGGTCTGGGGACTTGAGGATGTGCGTTGACTTGAGGAGCCTTAATGAAGCCATTTGGGTAGATGGATTTCCCTTACCACGTATTGAAGATCTTATTGCTAAAGTAGGTTCCTCCTCATGGTACTCAAAACTTGATCTTAAGGCAGCCTACCACCAAGTTGAACTACATCCTCAGTCCCGACATCTCACGGCTTTTGTCACTCCAGATGGGGTATTTCAATTTTGTCGACTTCCCTTTGGGCTTGCTTCGGCTGCGGCCATATTCCAGAGACTAATGACTGAAATGTTTGAAAATAATCCTAACGTTGTTGTTTTTCAGGATGATATTTTAATATTTACTCAAACTGAAGATGAGCATGATTCTGTACTTGACCAAGTGTTTAGTGTTCTGGCAAACAGAGGAGTCACTTTACAAAAGGAGAAGTGCACGTTAAAAGTTAAAGAAATTGAATATTTGGGACATGTTATCTCCGAACATGGCATCAGACCCAGACCAGGTCTCATAAAAAGTATAATTGATGCTCCTCCTCCTCTGAATAAAGAACAACTCATGTCTTTTCTTGGATTATGCGAATTTTACTCCAAATTCCTGAAAGATTTTGCGAAGACAACAGAGTGTTTTAGAGTACTGTTAAAGAAAGGATCGACTTTCATTTGGTCTGAAGAATGTCAGAAAGGCTTTCAATCCATCAAAGATCAGATTGTGCAAGCTCCTGCTTTACAAGCCTTCGTTGAGGGTAAACTAACAGTGGTCACCGTTGATGCTTCCGAGTATGGTTTGGGTGCTGTTCTTTCTCAACGTTCTGGTGAAAAAGAGGATACTGTGGGTTTTGCTTCCAGGACGCTTCGTCCTGTTGAAAGAAAGTATTCGGTAATTGAAAAAGAACTTCTTGCTTGTGTTTGGAGCATCGAAAAATTTAAACAGTACGTGTGGGGCAGATCTTTCATTCTCAGAACAGACCATCGTCCTTTGGTTGACATTCTTTCAGGAAGAAAAATCAAGCGCACGACAGCCCGTCTAGCTCGTTTGTCTACAAAGTTATTGGCATACAGCTTTAATGTGGAATACATTCCTGGGGGAAAAAACTGCAGAGCAGATTGCCTGTCGAGACTCCCAGTTCCTGAAATGGATGACCAAGAATGGGAGACTGAAGTAGAAGAGTGTTTCATTGCAGCAATCAATAAGGGAGATTTATCTTTTTCAGAAGTCGACTGGGTCATGAAAATCAACGAAGATGCTATCCTCAAGGAAGTCATTTCCTTGATCAAGAAGGGTTGGCCAAAGGAAAAGTGTCTTCCTCTTGATCTTCAAACGTACTGGAAAGTTAATGATGAATTATCAGTAGAGGATGGGAAAGTTGTTAGAGGGGATAAACTTATTCCACCGTCCTGTTACCGAGAAAAAATCATTCTCGCTGCACATTCTGGTCATCTTGGTGCAACCATTACGAAGAGGAAGGTCAGAGATGATTTTTGGTGGCCCAGAATGGACACTCAAATTGAGGAGATAGTGAAACAGTGTTCACGATGCAACTCGAGTGACAAGGTGTTGGTACTTGAAGGTGCAGTGGATTCTCCTGTGCAATCTCCTAGCAGGGCTTGGCAAAAGTTGGGTATGGACTTTCTTGGGCCTTTTCACATCTTTCCTTCAAATTCAAAGTATTTTTTAGTTCTTATTGACCATTTATCTAGATGGGTAGAGGTTGAACCCATTTCAGTACCAGATTCCAAAAGTGTCATCAACTGTTTAGAAAATATCTTTCGTAGGGAAGGTTACCCGGAGGAAATTCTCACCGACAACGGTGTTCAGTTTGTTTCTCACGAAATGACTTCGTTTTTGGATTCTTGCAACATCAAACACACAAGAACCCCACTTTATCATCCTCAGAGTAATGGGAAGGCAGAAAGGTTCAACAGAGTAATAGTGGAATGTGTACAGGCTGCTTTTAGATCGAGATCATGTGTCTTTCAGGCTGTTAAGGATCTAGTTTGGTCTTACCGCATTTCACCCCATAGTGCAACTAATTTTTCACCTTTTGAAATGATGAGAGGTAGAAAAGCCTCTTCTCAGGTTTATCCTTTTTGGATGGTCAAATCATTTCATCTGGGTTGCAACATGAGGTGTATGTGGGATTCTGCGAGGAAAACCTCGAATGAAGTGTCTTCTAAATCTTGTAAATTTTCCTCAACTAGTAACACACACAAGCTCAATGTAGGAGACTGGGTTAGAATCAAGAATCCAGTGTCAGTGAGAAAAGGTTATTCAAAATTTCTTGACTCGTTACAAATTGTTGATATGCGTAAGAATGCTGTGAAATTGTCCAATGGGAATTGGTGGAGTACTTCGCGTGTTGCGAAGGATCCCTGTTTTTCCCATGAGGTCAGTAAAGTCAAACCCAAAGCTGTGGGGGAGGATAGTGTTAGGAAAAGTTCTAGGATTTGTGCTAGACCACGAAGGTTGCAAGATTATATGTAAATCCATTCAACTTGTGTTTATTTTGATTCTCATGTTCTTTGTCTCTCTTTTTCTCTTTTTCTTCTTACTACTTAAGTCTTGTTAAAGGGGGGAGGTGTGGTGATGTGTTTAGTTTGTAGAATCTCTGTATATTATGATGTCACCAAGAATGTTATCTCGAGCTGTCTTTGAATGGTAAAGCGTCAGTTGCCTCCTCTGCCTTTGCGGTGTTTGGGGCGGCTCTCTGTATCTCACAATAAACTTCTTCTTTGAACTACAACCAGTGCCTTCCTACTTCACTAACCTAATGTCAGGATATGTGGGGACCACAGAAGATACATCAGAAGAGGGCTGCTGAATAACTAAACTTCAGGACCTTTCTGGTGTGCAAAACGGCGAGAATTAGAGGGTATTGTTGAACAGCCCAATTTCAGGACATTCTGCGGGCCCCGAGGCTATACATCAGAGAAGATTACTGAACAAACTAAATACAGGACCTTTGTGGGGGGCTCACAGGCGCCATGTTACAAGGGACAGTCAAATAACTTCAGGACATGTTTGTGGGGCCCACAGCAATACTTCGGGGAAAATCACTGAATTACCCAATTTCAGGACCAGTTTGAGGGTTCCGCAGGAACAGGTTTATTCGTCTTTAAGTCAGCAGGGACAGTGGAAAGGTCAAATTCCAAACAAACATCTGTGTGATGTTGATTAGTACAACTACGGGATCACGCTGGTTTATACAGCAACCCAACTAAGCACATATTGTTTAGTGTCCGTGAAATATCACAACTCCTACAGTAGGTCAGTAGAGCTCCTGCGTGTACATACATATCCAGTCTACAGTGTCAGACTGGACACTCAATTAGACATCGAAGTCACTGTTTGATGTAACAACTGTCAACCACTTGACGAAAAATGCAAGTGAAGTCAGGCATTTAAGGGGTAATCCCATTAAGGTGAATGCCAAATTAAACGTTTCTTCGGAGGGTAATATTGATTTGAAAAGCAGGTGACCCTATTACACTCTAAGGTTTGTGAGGCGGGTGAACCGAAGTAAAAAGAAGGTGACACCTGCCAAATATGGGTGAGTTGACAACTACCTGTTGGTCTTCAGTCACTTTTCTCACTAATAGAGGGACATAGATGTCCCATCGTTCTCATTTCTCCAGGCGCTTGTATGTATGTCCCTCTTCAAAGACGCCTGTCTCTACAGAACCTTCTTTCAAAACAGCTTCCTGGCAAAGGGCATTTTATTCTGTACTGTGTCAAACAAACTTCAAGCTGTTGTCATCGAGGGCTACCAGCTCCTCTCCCTTGAGACCACCATCCTCCTTTTCAAACATCTGCCTTCTTATGTGACCTACCCCAGTGCAACTATCTACCCCTTTATCCCCATTCCGTACCTGTTCACCTCCCCACACCCAAGTTCATTACTGTGCCTTTGCTTTGATCGGACTTCTTTCCAGTCCTACTCTTTCACCCATTGCTGCCTAGTGAATAAACTTTGTGACACTTTGAGGACGTCCTGTTTTTCAGTTTGCACATTTACGTTTCTAAGCTTCTGCTCATACTAGTGAAAACGAAACTACAGTTTCCAGAAGGTGCAACACTTGTTGAAAATACCAGCAGGGGCAATGACAACCACTTGGCAGCCATGTGCGACAATGAATGATGCTCATGTTAAGTCCTTCAATTCATTCGGGTTGAGCTGTGCTATATAAAACTGCAAAAATAATGACCCACTGTCCACCACTGCCCCCTGCTTTCTCACACCCGCGTCTGTCCCTTCCCTGTACCCCTGCTTTCCCCTATTTCACGCCCCTTGCATCTACCAACGACTCAACAGTCTGGTATCTTAGCCAAGAGCACAATGCATTCTGGGACTTGTAGTTTTCTCACCGCAAGCTGCCGTATCTCTCCCAGCACTCGGAGTTCTGCTGGCTTACACATAGGAGTAGCTAAGGATGTCACTTCTGCTGGCTTACACATAGGAGTAGCTAAGGATGTAACAAAGAGGGGAGAGGGGGTCCCTGGGCGGCTGAGCCTCGCACCCCTTCTGCCTCCACCGCCTGCCCTCTCCTCTTCCTGCCAGAGGCCTGCGCTCTCCCTCGCCACTTCACCTCCTTCTCCCCTAGAGACGGTCCTCACCCCAGGGGCTCTCTCCCTCACCTCCTGGCAGCCCTTCCCCACCGGCTCACTCACCGGGAAGTCTCTGAAGCCGTGGCCTCGCGTTGCTCTCAGCCCGGCTCCGCGCGCTTCTCGTGAGTCTCTCGCGCTACTTAAGCCCCTTTCCGGGCCTCCTTGGGGCGCGCTTTGGGGTGTATTTGGTATGGTGCGTGTTTCCGGGATGGCGGCGGCTTTCGGTCCTCCCTTGGACCAGGTGGCTCACGGCACTACAGTGCGCCTCAGCTGCCACTATGGTCCCGAGCAGTACAGTTGTTGCTGGTCTGTGGTTGGGTAAACACGGGCATGGAATGGTACATCAGGTGGAGCCAGGGTGGACGTACGCTGAAAAGGCACACACAAGCCTGCATAAACTATTGCAATCTGCTTTTGCTTGTCACAGCAACATGTAACAAGCGCTCCCATGACGTTTTCGTTTCGCTTTTTTTCTGCCGTCCCACTTGGACGGCCTCGCCTTTTGTGACGAACGCAAAGCAGGCGAGGCCGTCCAAATGGGACGGCTCAAAAAGCAAAGCAAATACGTCACAGACACCTCTTTTCCAATGGCTTGCCACCGTTTAGCATAAACGGTGACGCCAGCCAATGGAAAAGAGGGGCGGGGCTTAATGCCCCTTACAGAAAAATACCTGTTAACACTAAATCTCGCCAGCGAGACTGCGCATGTCTGCGCAGCCTACGCCAGACGAGACCTAAAAATTGTAATGGCTTTTTGAAGAATAACACTGTAAGAACAAACCCTATCCAGCCGACTGAGGAATTGGCAGACAAGAGGACCTTCATTTGCTGTCCAAGTGTACGTCTCCATTTCTGCGTCTAACTTAACTTCCTGTTACCTAGGAAACACCATGTCTCACCACATTGTGTTCGCAGCAGCAGTGAGGCGTCCTCTTTCACTATGTCCGAGCGTTACTTAAGGGTTCTGCCCTGGACCACACTAGACAGACCCGTGGAGCAATGCCGCTGGCCCACCCCGCTCCCGTTCAAGCATTCATGTCTAGTTCAGTAGTAATTCTGAAAGGCTATTGTATCGTCCACTTCGCACCCACCTTATGGATTTCATGCATCGAGAACGAATCCTCAAAGTGCAAGCAGACACCAAAAGATAGACTTCAAATTGCGCCTCATAAACCAAGGTTGCAGTTCTGCAGACGCCCATCAATTACAGGCATGGTAAACCATGCAGGCTGCACTTGCATGGTATGAAGTGAGCCACAGCCGACAATATTGACGATAATAAAAGTACATTCACTTGGATACCATGTACCTTTACAGTGCTTGCCCGTAAGTAAGCCTTGCTGCTGGTTTTGAAGCTTTAGCGGGAGGGCAAAGTGCCGAGCCAGTCATGAGTCTATTCTAATCCGTAATATACAAGTCACATGACTGGTTTATTGTGTTCAGAAAACCCCTATTGGTTGGATTCTGGGCCCGCAGAAGCCAACACTGCAGATGGCCATAGAAACCACAGTTGAGGTACAGGGAACTGCCAAGGTTTACGGACTTCCCACCCATGTGAGGAACATCTTGGGAAATAAATAACAGGAGTGGCTTACTTGTTCCAAGGCACGTCTTAAATACTCAAGCATATAGCGGGCATCACATCGGAAACAAACATGAAACTGTCCAGTGGTTTTGACCTTCTTCGCAGGTATTCTATTCCCCCCCAGACATTGTCCAATTTTGGTAATGGCTGTTCTAACAAATGATCATGTGGTTCGCCCGGCCAACAATAAATGATTAGAGCCAGTTTGCTAATTTTCCAACTGTGGTATCTGGAGTCTCGAGTTCCAAGCATGACCAAACTTTTAACCTGAAAACTGAAAGAAAAAACGTCAGGTAGGGTTACTTATATTGATTTTTGGAAACTGAAATAATTCCCAGCTGTATATCTATGCAAGCTGTTTGTATCCGTGAGTGATCTTAAGGCGTAATTATTACCTCTGACTGCATTCTAACATATGTACAATTTCTAATGCAGAAATTTGATGTGCATTGGTGCTCACTACACTTTTTTGTCTCCTCTCCCCCAAGCGGAAACACTTCCTTTACACCAATGTTTAAAGAGTATTCCTTTCCATTCATATTCTGTAAATATGTTTCCTGAGTGGGAAACTACTTGAAAAGGATTTAGTGAATTCTCGCAAAAATACGGGGTTTTGACTTTTAACAATCTTTTAATGCTGGTCTTGCTGGAGCGGGTAAAATAAAATATTTTGGTATACCCAATCCATTTACATAAGTTTCACTAAACCAACTAAAGAACTAATTCTAATGAATAATAATGTGTGGTAATTGAACTAATCAACCTTATTAACCAAGAGAATATACGTGGGAATGCATTTGCATGGCTAAAAATAATAAGTGAAACTAAGTTGTACAAATATTAAATTTATATGTTTTGTTTAGGCAATGTTAATGTGTTTTTGCGCTTAAATAAACCAGCATTAACGGCTTTAAATGTCACATATGGCTAGATAAATGCATACACATAAGGGTATTAGTAAGGGAAAATCATTGTTTTATTCATTTCTATGTATTAATTACGTTTGTGTTTCTTTTACCTTAAGTTGACTATTTTGGCCTGCTAAAAGATGGCCGCCAACTGAATCCACACTAAAGTACATTACTTCATGCAATTGACAGCAGAGGAAGGCGTCTGCACTGACTACGTAGCAACCTCTCCTTGAACCCCTGAACCAGGTCCATGAAGACTACTCTGGGCGGGATGCCAATGTCCCTGAACACGGAAGAAAATGTTGCAAACTAGGAACCAAGAGCCACCTTTTCACAATAGACTGATACTTTCCTGACTTGGGAACGTTTCTCCCATACGCCTAGTTTAATACATCATCCGTATGAGAACTTTTAATTTGTTTCTTAAAATCTTGGGACGGGGCTGAGTTCAGCCAATGAAAAGCCTAGAAAATATTAAATGTTTCTATTATATGTAAATTTTAGTATAAATATTAGTAGTCCAGAGAGGGAAATTAGGTTACCACCCAAGGAGCTTGAGACGCACCCTGATCGATGCTATTCACTACGCTGACAGCAGAGGACGGGACGGTAGACTCTTTGATGAATTTCTGAGGACCCGATTCTGACTTAGAGAACGACAATTAGCCAGAATAGGTAATTATGACTCAAGATACTATTGATTTTGTTAGGATTTTGACCTGCATTTTAATTAGATAAAGAAAAATTATTGTTTGAAGAACTGTGTCGGGTGGTTATTTCTTGAAATGTTTCTTTTATTAGTACAAGATTTGAAGTGTTTGTCATCAAATCACTAGTTCAACTAAATGATCCAATTGACCTCCGGATGGAGGAATTGTTAGGGTAAAATTAAATAGATGCGGTTTTCCTCCATCTAAAGAAAATAGAACTGTAGTTCGGAATAAATTGAAGATCTCTCCTCCGTAGGCACAGATAGATTGATGAGAATTAATGTTGGTGTTATGGGCCCCACCAGCGTGTGATGTGTGTATGTGTGTGTGACTGTGGAATCATTCCGTCCGTGGAAGCAGGGGGAGATTTTGTGTTCTGAACTGCACCAGTATTCTTGGTAGCAAGATGATGGTTTTTATTGTCTAGGTTTGATGAGTTGTGTATATGTATATTTATATATATAGCTACCAGTATTCTTGTTTAGTTTGATGATTTGGCATGTATATATAGCTTATTGATTATTGATTGGTATTGATGTATGTATTAACACTATATGTTGAAGTCGTATTGAGTTCTATGTAGTCTGTACGGCTTCTGGGATGTAAGAAGTCGGTGACAGTTCCGTAGTAAGACAGAGGTAAGCGCTGTTCTCGGGAAAGACGGGATTGTGGTTGCCCGAAGGTACACGGGGAAAAACGTGTGACAATTGAAGTTGCGCGTCGCATGGTCTGGGTTCGATTCAGTGACATCGCTGTATGTTGCCATTAGGGACAATTTCTGTGTGAGAGAAGTGTATATGATAGCAAAGAGTTATTTGTGAAATTTCGGTCTAAAGTACCAGGAAACCAATAGGTATGCCGATAACGCTTTTTACTGAAAAGGTAGCAGGTGTTCTCTGAGCTTGTTAGAAGGACAAAGTAGAGGTAAGCGCTGCTTTGTTAACGTATGTTATAATTCTGTAGTAGGACAGACTGTTCGCTGTTCTTGGAAAAGCAGGATTCTGTGTGAATGAACAGTACTTCTTTGTGTGAAAGTGCGTGAATGAAATAGCATTTGAATTAATTGCGGAACTCTGGTTTTATTTCTCAGGAGCATTACGTTTCCAACTAGGTGTTTTAATTCCGGAGAGAACAGTTAATTAATGCGTGGTAGAAGGGTGAAGTAGAGGGATGCGCTACTTTGCCAACGGACGTAATAATTCTGTAGTAGGGCAGAGGTAAGTGCTGCTCTCGGGAAAACAGGATTCTCGTGGGAAAGGTCTTTTGCTATTCTGTGGTTAGCGGAGCAGACAATGGAGCTGTTTGTACGTTGTAACTAACCAGTATTGTAAATTTGAAACAAAGTCTACCGAGTAGTTTTGTAAAGGAGGGGTAGACCGAGGACAGGAGTCAGGAGCAGAGGCCGCTGCAGCGACTGTAGACGTAAAAAGGACCGCGCTGGGATTGGACAGCTGGTCAGTGACGTAGACGCTCCAGGATTGGTGCGTTAGTGTGAGTCGCGCAGGGATTGGAAGTTGTGACAACGACGTAGACGCTCCAGGATTGGTGCGTTAGTGTGAGACGCGTAAGGATTGGAAGTTGTGACAGTGACGTAGACGCGCCAGGATTGGTGCGTGAGTAAGAGTCGCGCTACTATTGGATTAGAGATCGTACAGAGGTAGAAAGGACTTAAGAGTTCACAAAAGACAGGAAAATGTATTATCATTCACCCGAGAGAAAGAAAAAGTCTGTGTTCAGTAAATTGAAAAATTTATTTGTAAAGGACAAGAAGATTGTGACTAGGGAAGGACAGTTACTCCCTCCGGCAAAGACCCCCGCATCCTTTATGGTTGCGAAATATGGGTACCATACCTGTATCTGGTTAGACAATTGGGCAAAGTATACAAAGGAAGACGGAGTTCTAGCGTTTCCAGAGGATGGGTCCTTTAATTTGGCAATATTGAGGAACTTACGGGAGAGGATGATGAGCTTAGATCCACGACCTAGGCCTACCCAGTTTGAGGCATTAACGGAATGGGAAGATGAGATGCATGAGCGAGAAAAACAGAGAAATGGGAATCGGTACCGGTACATGTTCGGACGGCCAAATGATCGAGAAACTCATAGTGATAGAATGAGAAGGTGGCGAGATGCCAGTATGACAGAAGGATTGTTTCCTCTTAGAACTGAAGGAGAAAGTGGAGGAAGAAAATGTCTAGAAAAGAGAAATCATGTAGAAACCCGGAGGTATGGGGCTAGTGACACGGATGATGATGTTTTAGATGATGTGTTTTACAAGAGCCCGCCTCCGTACAGACAAGAACCAGAAACACCAACCACAGGAAACCCAGTAAGGGAGACTCTGAGAATCATTAAAACAGAAGTTATGACCCCAGAAGTAAAAAGAAGAAATTCACTTAAAGAGAAGGGAAATAGGGTCGAGAACGAAAATTCTAAAGAACTAGCGGAAACCACCTTAGAATTGACCGAGAAAATAAGGGAACTAACGAAAAATCTAGAAGCAGTTACAGTCCCTGTGACCATAGGTCCTGTTATGCCCATTTTTGAGAAGCAGAAAAACAGTGAGCATGGGCTAACAGTTTCGTATGTGAACCAAAGACAGGCAGAACAGCCCCTGATGAAAACGAAAGAAAATTCCTGGGGACATGCTATGGGTAAAAATGAACTACCTGCGTCAAAGAATCCATTTTATTGTTCCGATACTGCTGAGAGAAACCGAAGGGTAGAGGGATCAATGTTAGAACCACAGAGACTGACAGAACCAGGGAATGCAGAGAAGTCAGTGAGCATAACTACTGAAGATTTGAATGACTGGCTAAAAGGTTTGCAGAATAAAGAAAAAGAATCACATACTATTGATGTTGCAAAATTAAGGATGGTGTTAGAAGAATTAATAGTAGGGACAATTCCCACAGAAAAGCTGAAAAACTACCAAGATGAGGAACTGCTGTTCCTCTGTAAAAGCATCACTTGGAGAGCAAAAAAATTTACATGACAGACTAGCAGAGATAGCCAGTGAAATGGGAATTGACATGGACAAGGTAAAAGCTTTACAGAAGCCATATCGAGTGGATTTTACAGAAAAAGACATTGAGAATCTGAATGCTGCAGGAAGAATAGGGCAGATTAGGGACATAATCACAGTATTGAGGAAATGGGGAGATGTGGACAAATGGAAGAGCAGGTGGTATAGGAAGCGGGATGACACCTCGGACAGAACATTTCCAGCGTTTCCCGTGAGAGAAAAAGAAAAAGTGGTAATGGAGTTGCCTATGAGAGAGATTCCAGGAGGAGGATATGTGCATGTCCCATGGACCAGACAGGACATTTTGTCATTTACAAATGACTTCCCTAGATTACGGGAAAAGCCAGTCGAGTGGTACAGACAGGTAGACAGATTTGTGAAATTATCCAAAGTACTGTGGATTGATTTGAATAGTCTGTTTGATATAATAGTGCCAGCAGACTTGTGGGCAGAATGTAAGATAGTCATAGACTGGCCTACTAAAGAATACCCGAGAGATCCCAAAACTGGAGCCCCAGACCCGGAGGTCATGAAGTATGAACAGGTCATGGCTTTCTTGAAGAACAAAGTACCTCCCAAAGAAACCGATTGGGTTAAAATAGATCGAACACATCAGGAAGCGAAAGAGTCAGTCCACGCATACTATGAGAGGCTAATTCTGGCTTTCAAACAGTTTAGTGGGGATGACAGTCTGGGAGAAAAGGACTTGAGCCATTTTGTTTACAGATTTGTGTATGGTCTGCGTCCTGAGATTGGGGATATGATCAAGCAGCACACCGTGGACTGGCAGAGCAAGAAAATAGATGAGATCCTGAGACATGCTAAATACTTTAGTGATGAAATTGAGGCAAAACAGCGGAAACTAAAAGAGAAGGCAATGTGGGCTCAAGTAAAAGTTGCAGAGAGACATGAAGCTCAGCTAATAGAACAAGCAAATAATCCAGGCATAAAATCAAAGTTTGGTCCAGGAAAGGGAAAGGGTAACATTGAGGAAGCCAAGAAGAAGTTTCCCTGTCACAACTGTGGCAGGTTAGGGCATTGGAAATCCGAGTGTAAAAATCCACCTCTTGCTAATGATGAAAATCCGTCATTAAATCCACAGGTGCAGTGTGAGGGGAGTGGCCCATCGCCGCAACAGCAGAAGGCTGTTGGTCTGCAGAATCAGGTGCCAAAACCGCCATTACCATAGAGCCGGAGTACTCAAAGATATAGCAAGGAAACGGGATTCTACAATGAAGAACAGGTAAACAAACCGCAACGCGCGAGCGCTGTGTCACAATATTGGATGCACAATGATGAAAGTGAGCCAGAAGAAATCTATTGACGGTGCCGAAAAGAGGAAGCAGAGTGCGTACTTGGCGCATCTCTAGAAATAGATCAGACAGGACCATTCGTAGATGGGAAAGTTAATGATGAAAACATTACTTTCTTAGTAGACACTGGAGCTACACGATCCACTGTCAGATCAGCAGATGTGAAAAATCTTCCTCTTTCGGATGAAACAATCCAAGTAGTTGGTGTGTCAAACACCCAGATTAAAACATACCTTACTGATCCTGTAAAGGTCAGAATAGGGACATTTTCAGACATGCATAGATTCGTGGTGTGTGACACCAGTCCCGTGAATCTATTAGGGAGGGATTTGTTGTGCAAAATGAATTGCACCATATTCTGTACACCAGACGGAATAGCTTTTGAAACACCAGACGAGTATGTCCTGTATAAAATGACCATAGCTAATCGAGAGTGTGAGGTTGCTGGAACCTATGCAGTATTCAATCCAGATGAATTGCCCCCGGAATTGAAGCAGACAGTGAAAGCAGCGGTTTGGGACTTCACTGGGGAAGATGTAGGCCTGATGAGAAATGTAGACCCAGTGAGAATCGCTGTAAAAGATGGAGCTGTTTACCCCAACATCCCACAATACAGACTAACCCCAGAAATAATAGCTGGGGTAACCCCTTTGATTGAGAAGATGATTCAGCAAGGAGTACTGAGGGAAATAATGAGCAGTCCATGTAAATCGCCTATCATGGGACTGAAAAAGCCAAGTGGGAAATTCAGGATTGTGCAAGATTTGAGAAAGGTTAACAAGATTGTTCTTCCCTGTTGTCCAATTGTTCCAAATCCCTCAGTGATTTTATATCAGATCCCACATGATGCAGAATGGTACACAGTAATTGATTTGTGTCATGCTTTCTTTTCTATTCCGTTGCATCATGACAGCCAGCCACTTTTTGCATTTCGGTTTGGAAACCGTATTTTGGCATGGTGCCGAATCCCACAGGGGTACACAGAGAGCCCTTCCATTTTCAATCAGCTGTTAAAGAAATTTCTGGAAAGTCTTACCATGCCCGAGAATTCAGTTTTAGTCCAGTATATTGACGATTTACTAGTGGCGTCAAAGACACGTGAGGCTTGTGAAACAGACACCATAGCTTTGCTAAATCCTTTGGCAGATGGAGGACTTAAGGTATCTCCAACAAAATTGCAGTACTGTAAAAAGGAAGTGACATACTTGGGTCATAATATTGAGAAAGGCCTAAGAAAAGTAACCATAGACAGAATCCGAATCAATAGAGGAATGAGAGCTCCAATGACCCAAAGAGAAGTAAGAATGTTCCTAGGAATGGTTGGTTACTGTCGTCAGTGGATAAGTAATTTCTCTCTGATTGCCAAACCATTGGTAAAATTGACAAAGTGAGGTGAAAGACCCCCTTGAACTGAACAAAGAAGAATTGGCAGCATTCAAACAGCTGAAAAACAGTCTTTGTGAAGCCCCTGCACTAGGTATGCCAGACTATGAAAAGGAGTTTGAGCTATACTGTAGTGAGCGAAATGGGTGTGCACTTTCAGTGTTGATACAGAAACATGGAAGACAAAGAAGGCCAATAGCCTATTTTTCGTCAATGCTAGCTCCAGTGGCAATAGGTCTGCCAGGATGTCTGAAAGCTGTAGCGGCTACATGCCGAAGTCTAGAGCAGAGTGAGGGAATTGTGATGGGGTATCCAGTAAGAGTGTTTGTACCCCATAGTGTGGCGATCCTTTTAACAAGGAGTCGAACACAGTTCATGTCACATAGTCGGCTGACTAAGTATGAAAAAGTCATTCTAGGTGCAAACCATGTGAGTCTGGAAAGATGTGTGAATGTGAATCCAGCCACACTTTTGCCTGATGCAGAGAGAGTGGAGATAAGAGAAGAAACTGATCATGATTGTCTGGATGTACTTGATTACTGCACAAAACCTCGTCCTGATATAAGAGATCTACCACTGCCAGAGAGTGATCATGTGTTTTTTGTGGATGGATCCTGTTTGAGAACGGAAGAAGGAGTGTTGAGTGCAGCCTATGCAGTATGTACAGTTTCAGCAGTTATAGAGGCATCGCCCTTGAAAGGAGTTAGATCCGCTCAAGTAGCAGAAATAGTGGCATTAACCAAGGCATGCAAGATTGGGAGAAATGCGAGAGTGACCGTGATGACTGATAGCCAGTATGGCTTCGGAGTTGTCCACAATTTCGGCCAATTATGGCTGCAAAGAGGTTTCCTGACCTCAAGTGGAACTCCCATAAGGAATGCAGAAGTGGTTGGAAAATTGCTTGAGGCAATACAAATGCCCAAAGAGTTGGCTGTGGTAAAATGTGCTGCTCATGGACAAGGTAGTGATTACATCACTACCGGAAACCGGTTTGCCAATGACATGGCTCAGTATAGTGCCCGAAACAAATATTCGATTAATCGGTCTAAGGAAAAGGAAATGTCTTTTTGCTCCATAATGTTTACTAACGTTGTGGGAACATGGGATGAAGTGAGGCAATTGCAGGATGAAGCAGTAGATGAGGAAATGAGACAGTGGGTAAAAGCAGGATGTGCACCCAGGGAAAAGGATCATGTGTGGGTCTATCGGGATGGAAGACCAGTAATGCCTGATAGCATGATGTCAACCATGGCACGGATGTATCATGGCCAAGGACATCTGGGAAGGGATGCCATGATAAGGGCCTTTAAACAGACCTGGTATAATCCAAAATTCAGGCTGATTGCAGAGAGTCTCTGTCAGAGATGTTTAACATGTCAGCAGTACAATCCTGGAAGAAAAACAGTGGTGAGTCTGGGTACCATAGGTCGAGAGGGAGGACCTTTTACCAGAATGCAAGTAGATTTCATTGAAATGCCCCCTTATAACAAACTGAGGTATGTTTTGGTGGTAGTTTGTCTGTTCTCTAGGTGGGTGGAGGCATACCCGACCAGAAGAAATGATGGAATCACAGTAGCCAAGCTGTTGTTGAGGGAATTCATCCCAAGGTACGGGTTCCCAATAACCATTGAATCAGATAGAGGAGGACATTTCTACAATGAGATCATGAAACTAATTTGTGAAGCATTGGGTGTACAACAGAAACTGCATTGCGCCTACTGACCAGAGGCTTCTGGTGTGGTTGAGCAAATGAATGGTACCATCAAAAATAGAATTGGAAAAATGTGTTTGGCCACAGGTTTGAAATGGCCTGATGTCTTGCCTCTGGTTTTGATGACCATTAGGTTTACTCCAGATAGAACCACAGTTTTGAGTCCACATGAGATCATCATGGGACGTGCCATGAGACACGTGTTTGTGCCAGTCAACAAGCTGATGACTATAACTGATGACATGATTTTGGATTACTGTAAAGGCCTGGCTGTCGCAGTTCATTCTGTGTTTCACCAGGTTGGAGCGGATGCCACCACACTTGAAAAGAAACCAGCCCATGATTTGAGCCCAGGGGACTGGGTAAGGATAAAAGTACACAGAAGAAGAAACTGCCTGGTTCCAAGGTGGGGAAGGCCAAGACAGGTCATCTTGACCACAACAACTGCTGTGAAGTGTGCAGGACTGAAAAACTGGATACATGCTAGTCACACACTGAGAGTTCCAAATCCAGCAGACGGCATTGGAAAAGAATACTTTGATGAATCAGAATCAAGTGATGAGTCAAGCAGTGAAAGCCTAAAAACAAAAGAAAATCCTGAAAGGGGGGAGAATGAGCCAAGACTAGTTCAGACCCCCAGAGAGGAAATTCTGAGGAAAAGATTGCAGATTTCGGATACTTCAGATTCTGGAGATGAGCAAAACGCAAGCGGTGAACAGAGAAAGAAGAAAAGAAAAGAACATTCAGTCAGAAGTAACATTTACACCAAATGAGAGAGTAGAAGAAATTCCACCTGAGAAAATATTGGAAGAAGAAGAAGAAGAAGGGACAGTTGTAGAAAGAGAGGGACAGATTGCGGAAGATCCCCGAGGAGGTGTAGGGAACTGCAACACCCAGATAGGTGAAGGGACAATTAGTCAGCAAGAAGATTGCGTGCCAGAGACCCGAGGAGGGACAGCAGTAGGGCCAATCCAAGAGGTGGAAAAAGAAACTTCTGAAAAAGAAAAATCAAATGAAACAGAATCTGAAGACAGTGAAACAGAGATACCAGAAGGTTGAGTTCTGAGAAAGGGAACTTGGATCGAGGAAAGAAACGGCAAAGACAGCAAACCAAGAAGGAACGCCAAAGGAGATATTTGGCCAAATAAAATTAAGAAACTGAGATACAGATTGATACGAGCTAAACCCTCGGAAGCTGAACAGGTGAATGAAGTAACTAGTCAGCGCCCAGAGAAAGAGGGAAAAACAGAAGTATCAGAAGCAAACAAACGAGCAAGAAAGCCAAATCAGAAATATAAGTCACCTGAATGGACGTACGTGGCACTGCCTGAACAAGGAGAAGAGGCAGATAGTCAAGGAAATCCAGAGGAGACTTGGCTGAAACTGATAAAAGAAGAAGAAACTGGGGAAATCCTGAGAGTTATCTTATCCGACATTGGAGAAGAAGCGGAAGATCAGGAAATCCTACATGTGGATGACGAGAAAGAAGTAAAAAACGACGAAAGACCAAGCTGAGAAAATTCAGACGATCCTTGTAGGAATACACAGGATTGAATAAGAAAATTGCAAAATTTTGGACAACTTGATAAGTTTAGTTGTTAAAGGCTATAAGGGGTGGAGTAGAAGAGGCTAAGTCAAAAGACACGGTTAAATCTAACAAGATGGCTAACATAGATGATAATAAGAGTAGATGTACCTTCATGAGAAGATGGTGCAACACATGTTGCTGTTGTACAGGACTATTAATGCTTCTTTGGAGTGTACTCGCTCTTTTGATCTCTTTCAAAGTAACTTTAGATACATTAGCAGGACATACTGAGAATATGACTAATATAGTGAAGAACTCACAAAAAGTAATACCGGTTAGAACAAGCACAGAGCATGTGCATCAAGATAGGTCAATAAATGATTTCTCTAGTAATGTGTTTTCAAAATTGTTATATGAATATGTTAAAACAATGGAAGTAAGGGATTGCTACGTCTGCATGCAATTACCTGCATCTGTTTCAGAAGGGGTGACTTATCACCTCCCAGCAACTTATGGAATAACATGTAGCATCTTAACTAGTATATTTTATCAAGTAGGAAAATTAGAGTATAATTTGTCTAACATAGATAATATTCTTGGACAATTGCCCATGAATAAAGAATTAAATCCAGCAAAAGAAGCTAATACATTAGGAGAAATTTTTATAGAGACTAAAGGACTAACCTTAGAGTATATTTTTAAGAACAATTTAACTTGTAGTTTGAAACCAGAAGAGAAAACATTCTTGGATATGGTTGAGGAGAGAAGATTGAAGATACACAAGAATGCAGAAGGACATAAAGAAGGGGAAAACATTTGGGCAATAGATGGGAACAAGGAAACGCAAGGTGATGTTAGACCAACAATAGCTATAGATTCACCACAGAAAGGCAAATTATGCATCATGAGAGAAAGATCCCAGTATGATTACATATACATAGGGACAAGTGAGTGTCATGATACATACTTCATTGCATCCGGATGGGGATTTAGAGGTGGAGAAGACCCAGTTTTTCCTGGATTGTATTATATTTGTGGGAATAAGGCTTATTACAGGCTGCCTGACCATTGGTATGGCACATGTTATGTAGGCCTGGTCTTTCCAAAGATCTTTCACATGGATAGAGTAGAAAATAGTGGACCAAATAACCTACTAATGCGTAGCAGAAGAGAAACCTGGTTAGAAATTGTAGGTGATATTTTTGGAGCCTTGATACCAGCAGTGGGAATATCTTTGAATGCAAATAATATTCGGAAGCTGTCCACCATTGTGGATCGTTTGTCAACAAGCACAGCTGGAGGATTTCTATTGGTAAATACTGAATTAGTTGCCATGCGTGCTATGATTATGCAAAATCGACTTGCCCTTGATATTCTATTGGCAAAAGAGGGTGGAGTCTGTGGAATGCTGAAAGTTCAACATTGTTGCACTTACATTCCTGACGAAAGCAGAGATCTAAAAGTCTATATCAAATATATTACAGAATTGCATGACGAAATAAAACCACTGGAGGTTGAAAGTATCTGGACTAGAATTAGTAATAAGATGGCTGCTATAAAAGCTTTCCTAGGTAAATTAGGTAGTACTATAATAGGGAAAATATTATTTCCATTAACCTGTGTGATTTTCGTATTATTATTACTTAGATTAGGATGTATATGTTGTAGATATAGAAGAAATAAAAAGAAGGTTAAAAGAGAAATTTACAAAAAGAGAGAAAAGAAACCAGAAAAAGATCTCAATGAAATGGAAATGGAAGAGTGGAAGTAGAGTATGTATGATAGAACCCAGAGAGAAGATGAAAGGGAAACAGAATTTTAATTAAGCAAAAAGACATTTCAAATGTCTGCAAAGGGGAAAACCAAATTGAAATTTGTGGGTTGTTTTGGTGGTGATAAAATCACCAAAGGGGGGATTGCTGGAGCGGGTAAAATAAAATATTTTGGTATACCCAATCCATTTACATAAGTTTTACTAAACCAACTAAAGAACTAATTCTAATGAATAATAATGTGTGGTAATTGAACTAATCAACCTTATTAACCAAGAGAATACACGTGGGAATGCATTTGCATGGCTAAAATAATAAGTGAACTAAGTTTGTACGCATATTAAATTTATATGTTTAGCTTAAGCAATGTTAATGTGTTTTTGCGCTTAAATAAAACCAGCATTAATGGCTTTAAATGTCGCATATGGCTAGATAAATGCATACACATAAGGGTATTAGCGAGAGAATAACATTGTTTTATTCATTTCTATGTATTAATTACGTTTGTGTTTCTTTCACCTTAAGTTGACTATTTTGGCCTGCTAAAAGATGGCCGCCAACTGAATCCACACTAAAGTACATGACTTCATGCAATTGACAGCAGAGGAAGGCGTCTGCACTGACTACGTAGCAACCTCTCCTTGAACCCCTGAACCTGGTCCATGAAGACTACTCTGGGCAAGATGCCAATGTCCCTGAACATGGAAGAAATGTTGCCATCTGGGAACCAAAAGCCACCTTTCCACAATAGACTGATACTTTCCTGACCTGGGAACGATTTTCCCATGCGCCTAGTTTAATACATCATCCGTATGAGATCTTTTAATTTGTTTCTTAAAATCTTGGGACGGGGCTGAGTTCAGCCAATGAAAAGCCTAGAAAATATGAAATGTTTCTATTTTATGTAAATTTTAGTATAAGTATTAGTAGTCCAGAGAGGGAAATTAGGTTACCACCCAACGAGCTTGAGACGCACCCTGATCGATGCTATTCACTACGCTGACAGCAGAGGACGGGACGGTAGACTCTTTGATGAATTTCTGAGGACCCGATTCTGACTTAGAGAACGACAATTAGCTAGAATAGGTAATTATGGCACAAGATACTATTGATTTTGTTAGGATTTTGACCTGCATTTTAATTAGATAAAGAAAAATTATTGTTTGAAGAACTGTGTCGGGTGGTTATTTCTTGAAATGTTTCTTTTATTAGTACAAGAATTGAAGTGTTTGTCATCAAATCACTAGTTCAACTAAATGATCCAATTGACCTCCGGATGGAGGAATTGTTAGGGTAAAATTAAATAGATGCGGTTTTCCTCCATCTAAAGAAAATAGAACTGTAGTTCGGAATAAATTGAAGATCTCTCCTCTGTAGGCACGGATAGATTGATGAGAATGAATGTTGGTGTTATGGGCCCCACCAGCGTGTGATGTGTGTATGTGTGTGTGACTGTGGAATCATTCCGTCCGTGGAAGCAGGGGGAGATTTTGTGTTCTGAACTGCACCAGTCTCATCTAGAAACATCGAATAGAGCCCATTATCCTGTTGCATTATCTTGTTTAGCTGCTGATCAACCCGCCATCGAGACCCAGCGTGAGACGGGGACGCCTGCTGTTGACCAGGCAGACCAGACAAAGGTGAAACTACAAATCCCACCACCCTTTTGCGGCGCCCCACGCTGCGCTCCGCATCCAACGCGCCAGGAGACGCTCAAAAGGGCGCTAGGGCTCCCGCAGCGTAGGAGCCCATTATCCTGTTGCGTTATCTTGTTTAGCTGCTGATCAACCCGCCATCAAGACCCGACGTGAGATGGGGACGCCTGCTGCTGACCGGGCAGACCAGACAAAGGTGAAACTACAAATCCCACCACCCCTTGCGGCGCCCCACGCCGCGCTCCGCAACCAACGCGCCAGGAGGCGCTCAAAAGGGGGCTAGTGCTCCCGCAGCGTGGGAGCCCATTATCCTGTTGCATTATCTTGTTTAGCTGCTGATCAACCCGCCATCAAGACCCGATGTGAGACGGGGACGCCTGCTGCTGACCGGGCAGACCAGACAAAGGGGAAACTACAAATCCCACCACCCCTTGCGGCGCTCCACGCCGCGCTCTGCAACCAGCGCGCCAGGAGGCGCTCAAAAGGGGGCTAGGTCTCCCGCAGCGTGGGACGCGTGCGGGCGTGCCCGTCCGAGACCGGAGGAGACTGGGCTGGCCCCCCCCTCTGAGCGTCACAGCAAATCAAAGGTCAGTCCTGCTAATTTAATCATATCTCGTTTCTACTAAAAGTATACACGCCATTTGGTCCTCCGAACTGTTACTAATTTGTGCTCTAGGATGAACAAACAAGAGGGGAAAAGCAGAAGTGTGCCGCCCAGCGGAGGCTTTGTGGGGACACTCGATACATTTTTATCTAGGGCGACCTCTGTCCTTGAACATGAGATTGCAATTACAGTGCGCCGCCTATCTCTTGAACCCCTACCATCCAAACGATCGTCTCTGGGTGGCCTGGCATTCTCTGAAACTCCCGTCCGCTGCCCTAGTACTGATAATGATAATGGGAGCGACCCTTTGCAGACTTTAAATGAGTCCTCGGAAGTACCAACTATACAGATATCAGGCGAATTCGAGCCAGAGCCTGTTGTAACATGCGCAACTCAACAAATCTCCACAAGGTCTAAACCCTTAATAAAAACTACACGCCCGGAAGGAATTCCAGAGCCCCCAGTAAAGAGGGGAGGGGGCCCACTGAGACCAAAAAACGCAAAACCATCTAGGATAAATAAGTGGAGGTGGGGTTTCAATGGATCAACCTACTACAGTAGATAAAGCGTCTTTCAATGCTGGAGCCCAGAATTTTAACCCATCAGGAGTCCCGTGCCTTGAAGCAGATGAGGCCATGTGGATGAGACTGGAAAATCTTCTCCTCACATCCCTAAACCGTATTACCCATAGACTGACCCAAATCGAAGAAAGACCAAACAACTTTGAATCACAGGCTAAGTCTAATTTTTGTGTTCTTGAGGGTCTAATAGCTCAAATTAAGCCGCCGCCAATGCCAATACTTACTGGAAAAACCCGGCCCTTGCTAGAGTCAAGCAATCCTGCTGCTGTCGCTAAATCCATCAAAATACCAGCAAAGAAACCTCCACCCACAAGGAAAAATCCCATTACAGTTACTAATCCAGTTGTTGTAGTGGATGAGGATATCGCTGAGATAGCGAACACATCGAGCGAATTCGCCCAACTTAACGTGAGTTTATCGGGCAAAGAAACGCTCTACTTCTGTGCTATAGAAGGTTCCCAAAGCCTTCATCTTACCCCGGCAACAGCTTTGCTGGTGGTGGTCCTGGGGAATGTTCCAACATTGCGGGAAGGTCAAACTGAAACAGAACAATTATTACTGAAAGTTATGCATTGGCTGAACCTGCGTTTGAAGGGTGTAGGGATCTGGGATGGGGATATGCATAACCAAATGATCATGGGTAGACGATCTGCCTGGATAGGACCCTCTAGGAAGGAAGCAGGGGGAGATTGTGTAGTTGTTAACTTTAATAATGAGTATGTTGTTAGACTCCTTTTAGATCTCTTCGGTAATAATTTAGAAAACCCTTCTAACAAAATCTCTGTTCTGCCACTGGGTTATTTTTACAGTCCTCTCTCCCACCCTTTAAAAGGGAGGAGCCCAACTCACGCAGTGAGACAGCCATGGGCATCTCAGAAAAGCTTGCCCAGTATTTTTCATCTAAATCTTGCTAATAAATTTGCACCCCTATCTGATTTAGATGCTTGTGATTGACTGCAACCAGCCACCTTAAAGAGTACTGATACTCAGCCCACTCTTCCTCCCGACCTAGATGCGGGATCGCAGACAATTAATCTTAATCATTCAGAGTGTATTGAGATCCCGATTTCTCTAGCCTCAAGGGACAGTCTGGCCTTTCCCTCTTTATCCTTTATCTCTTAGATGGTAGGCTGGCAATATTCCAAGATGATGTCATCTGACTGGTCATATTTTATAGAGTGGCACGATATCATGGCTTTCCAAGAGACATGGTCGCAGAACATGATTTTTCGTCCAGGCTATCTGGCTTTTGGTAAAATGGCTACTGCTAAACACAAAGGGAGACCATGTGGGAGGCTCATTATCTGTGTCAAACAACACTCCGGCTATCAGGTTGAAGAGTTATTAATTGATAGCCCTTACATCCTGCCCATAAAACTTCGATCTAAATACGACCCAGATTTAATACTGATCAATGTGTATGCGAGAGGGATGGTGGGTGGGAAATCTTCACCAATTGTATCCCAATTAGATACCTTCATTGAAGCCACCAAAGGTAAAAATCATCTGGTAATTGCAGGTGATGTCAATTGCACTTTTGAACCCCTTGGCTATGATGACTGCTGCCTTAGTAGTGATGAGGATTCCATCTGGGGGATCCCGCTCCTAACGCTGCCCCCCGGTAAACAAATGGACTGAGGCAGTGCTCCAGTTAAAAAGTCTGTCTGGAGAGGGGCCTAAGGGCCGTAAACGGGGGGTCGCTATCTGACAGTGAAGGCCTTCATACTTTTAACAATGGGACAAGAAGTAGCCGTATTGACTACTTTCTTATCAATCTAGAACTATGGCCTCTGCTTCAGGACATGAAGATCTTACGAAGAATGGAGAGTGATCACGATCCCTTATCGCTAACTTTAGAGTCAAAGGGCTTGGAATCACAAAGGGTGCAAATTGAAACAATGACAGCAGACGTAATCATGACGCAGGACTGTCGCCGGCTAAAATGGGCAGTGGTATCAGAAGATGGTATCATTTTAGATCAGATAAAGACAACAGTTGAAAACACATTAACAACCATCTCCACTTTAGATATCTGCAATGACACCCACTCTGCCATCATGAAGGCACATGAGGATCTTTTTGCCAAGCTGAAAATTTTCTTTATCAAGAATAAAAGATCCGCCAGGCATATAACCCAAAAGTCCGCGAAATAGTATGACGGGGCATGCAGGATAGCAGTTAGGCACCTCTCCCAAGCAATTAGGGCAGGAGTACCACAGGAAGTTAAATATGCACGTGCAGAATACAACAAAGTGCAACGCACAGCAAAGAAGAGTTTCGATGAAAACAGATGGAACGATCTGCTGCATGCAAGTAATGGGAAAAACTGGTGGAAATTCTAGCAAACAGTTAAATGGGGCAGTGGAGATATAGGACCTGTACCAGTTAATAATGTGGCACCAGATCAATGGGTCACGCACTATCAGGCCCAATTTGCTGCCACAGTAGGCACTCCCACACATTACCCCGAAATAGCCTTTGATAATGATCTAATTTTTGGTATAGGGGAGATTGAAAGAGCTCTGGATGCTTTTCCCATAGGCAGGCCCCCCAGCTCGGATTGTATCCCAGCTGATATATTTAGACACGATAGAAAGAATTGGCTTAAATATATTCATACGTTATCCAATGCCCTGTCTAGAGGTGCCCCCATACCCGAATCCTGACGCGGCGCAGAAATAATACCAATATATAAAAAAGGGGACCGCGCCAGCCCAAGTAATTACAGGAAACTAAGCCTTATTGACACAATACAAAAAATTGCTGCTAGGCTTGTTGTGAGCAGGGTTAACACATGGATAGATGACCATGGAATTCTATCCACTTTTCAAGCGGGTTTTCGCCCTCATGTTAGCACAATCGACCAAGTCTTCAGGTTTATGATGATTTATTGGAGCACTGTGATTTTAGCTGGGGGGGACTCTTTATGCGGCATTTATAGACTTAAAATCAGCGTTTGACTTGGTCCCACGGCACACGCTATGGGACACATTAAAGGAAGCAGGGATGCCCCCTGAGCTCTTATCTATTATTATTAAATTGCACGAGTCAAACTACGCCCAGGTACGATGGGGACAACAGGGGGAAAAAACTGATCGTTTTCCAGTAAATAAGGGGGTAAGACAAGGGTGCATTTTGGCTCCTACCCTTTTTTCCTTGTTCATAAACAAGGTTATTACATACTACATTGCCTATCAAACAGAGGCTTCCACTCTTGCTGGATCGAGGGTTCCACTTCTAATGTTTGCAGACGATACTTTAATTTTGTCTAAAACTCAATCAGGTCAACGTGCCCTCGACAGATTTACTGTCTAATGCAATGACCATGAGCTTGTAGTAAATGTCGATAAGACAAAGTTCATGGTCTTGCATAAATTTAAAATAGTGAAAGGCAGAGTAGTTATGAATAAAGTTTCCCTGGAGCAAACTGACACCTTTACATATCTGGGTGTAACAATGGGCAAGAAGACGAACTGGAAGCCCCAGATAGACCTATTAGTCCTCAGGCATAATCAATTAGCAGGTGCCCTACTGAAAGGGCATCGACTTTCTTATACTAAACCGGTAGGGCCTGCTTTGTCGATTTACAAAGGGAAAATCAGGGCATAAATAATCTATGGCGCAGAGCTTTGGGGTTTTGAAAACATAACTCCCCTAGTCGTTGCACAAAATAAGTTCCTGAGATCCCTAACTGGTCTTCCTCAATCGACTCCCCTTAGACCATTATTATTAGGCTTGGGTTGTACCTCATTTGAGGAGGATGCAGGTTTTAGACCCCTGGCCTAATGGAGACGATTATGGACAACTCTGGAGTTATCACCATATGCAAACGCAGTGAGGCATATTAGAGAAGCAGACATGTCATCAAAAATTAAGTGGCTGCAAAAGATCAAGAGCACACTATTTGACATGGGGCTAGGCCATTTGTGGGAGGAGCCAGTAGGTAATCCGTTCCTATCTAAAAATGATTTTAAAGCACTATATCGGGACATGGTCAATCTTAAGTCCATGTCACTGGTGAGCAGTACTTCCCTGACAGGCATTTTTTTAGAACATAAGTATGAATTCAGGCCTGAAGCATATTGGGATTTTATCACAAGACCCTGTGATAGAAAACTATATCATCAATTTAGAGTTTGGACCCTTCCTATAAAATCTTTTACATCAATCTGGCGTAATGACTTAGATACCAAATGCCCTACGTGCTTAACGATGGAAGAGTCTATCGGCCACTTACTGTTTGTGTGTCCAACATACAAGGGCCCTCAACACAAATGGCTTAAGCCGATTTGTTCAAATCTTGGTGCAAGATCATGCCAAACAGCATTGCGTATTCTGAAATCAGATACACGCGAAGATGTAGCTATAGCAGTGGCGAAATTTCTGAGTTGCACATGGGCTCTTAGAAGAATCAGTCTGGAGGCTACAGCAGACACTACTCCGCAATAACTAGCTGTTATACATATATTGTGTGGTGTTCCCTGTGTGTACTGTATCTCCTTGAATACTCTGGTCTTTTTTATAGGTGTTGTTTTTATTTTATATTTTACATTTTAAGGATATAATAATTACTTGACTAGTACCATCAAATGATGATAATTTTACACACTATCATATGTTTTAACGAAAAACTCTTAACGATATTCTTGTAACAATGAATTCAAATCTTTTGAAAATGTTTTAATCTTATCTTATGAGATTTTATGTATTGTGTCATGTGTCTTTTATGATTGAAAAATAGCGAATAAAGACTAATTTTGGATTTGGATAGATTGTAGGAATTTCCACCACAAAATCCAGAATGGTTACTTTGTTGTCACAAATTAGTTTTTTCACATGCTAGTTAAACTTGATAGCCAGTAGCGGTGTATGAGCTTGGACAGATGTTCTGGTCAGATTCTGTTAATTATCGACCAGAATAGGCTATGATGGCAACTCTCTTTAGAGAATCAGGTTGGACATACTTTTCATAGCAGGAAACATTTGTACATTATTTGTCATTCACTGTACTCTAATATTGCCCACAATAACTTTGGGGGTTCGGCGATTGTCTTTGGAGCAAAATACAGTTCCAGCAATACTTGTTCTTGAAAATAATTTTAAAAAATCCAGCAATCTAAGCAATACTTAATTCCCACTGGAGGATCCAGTTGCAACCTTTTGTTGAGATTCAGTTTGGAACATGTACTTTGTAATGGTCCGATACCCACCTTCCTATTTTCAAAATGGCCATTCGCTGGAGGCCCTCTTTAAATGCAGTTGTGACTGTTTCTGTGCGAAAAGCGGGGGTTGATCACTTTCTCCCATAGAACCTGGCCTTTATAGTGCCTGTCCCAATACTTGCCTGAGCTGGGATAAGGACACCAGTTTTCCATAAATGGTCTACTAGCAAGTTCCCAGGCAGCTGCGGACTGCAAGAACTTTCCCAGGCAGAATCTATGATTCTGGAATCCCCAAATTGACTTGACTGCACAGTCTTCCCATTTCTCATGTGGTGAGTTTCAGATTCACAAAAAAGATCTAGCGGGAGAGGGCCAACCAGATACATACTACTCCCTGTCAATCATTACATTCACATCTCTTGTTTTCACAGGAATAACCTGCCAGGAGTTTATTCCTGTGAAAACAAGAGATGGCAAAAGCAGCGACATTTTTAAACACCTTACACATGGCGCATAAGAAACTCTTCATTCCCTCTCAGGCAATCAGTTCTCTAAGAGGCCAATTAGTAGTGGTCAGTTTATAAACTTTAAGTAAGTTGCCTGCTTAGCTGTTGGATTGTCTGACAAATTTCTACCATAAGTGAGGTCCAAACCTATGCACACACATGCCCATTAAGTGACCGTAAAAAGAAGCAGAGCCCTCCAAGCTGGCTCCTTTCGTACAGTTTGTCCTCACCTCACTTTTTGCTGCAGATGTTCTCCTTTGGGTGGAAATCCTCTGCCTAGTTTCCTAGGCGCTCCTATCGGAATATAATTATTTGTGTACTATGTTCCTATCCCCTCTACTTTTACCTCTTGGGGGGCATGGCTGGCTGCATTCCATTCAGTTGGGTGTTGGCGATTACGTTGAAACATCCCCACCTGTGTCCATAAGGTGTTCTCTAGTGACAAGTGTGGTCAAACATAAAGAAAGCCATTGGATTTTAGAAGGGCTACCTACAAACTTGTTAGATGGCAGAGGGATGCTAAGGGCCTATGAAATGGAGCTGCTTTTTAGATCTCGCCTGCTGACCGCACATGTGATGCCACTGTGAGGGGTACTGTTTACAATAAAGGGCTTGGAACCTGCTCATTGCTTTCTATTCGTTGGTTTCATTGTCACTGTTCTTTGCTGCCTCTTAATTGGCCAGCACATGCCACGCATCACTTCCTTCTCTTTCTGTGGAGCATGGACAAAGAAAAGATTGCTTCATTATGAAAAAAAATAGTAATATAAATATTAAGCACTTTGGAACTGCAAAAATGGCAGCAAAGGACTGCAGCGTTTGTGTGGAATGGTTTGTAATTTGTAAATCTTATTGCAGCCAAGTTATATAATACAATATGTGCTTTTCAATGCGCACTCTAAAGAATTATACGATAAGGCACTTTGGAACTACTTGAATGGCAACAAAGGACTGCAGCGTTCGTATGAAATGGATCGTGATTCGTAAATCATACTACAGTCCAATCATCATGAAATGCAGTATGTGCTTTCCAAGGCGCACTTTAAAGAAATATACAACCAGGAGACTACAATAAGCAACAGGGTAGTCTGTCACTTGCACTTTAAAAGCACGTTCTCATCATGTAAGAAGATAGACTGCTTACCTGTGAAGAAGGCTAATTAGATAATCCAAAACGCTTCAGGAGTAAAGCAAGCGGCCGCATGTTACAATTACGAAATATAGCGCCTCATAGCTTTTGGAAGTTAGGTATACAGCGTTCTTCTTTTGTGGAGAAGTGATACATTATATGTATATGGCAGGTAAATGGAGATCCCATGATGCATTAAGCGGGCTCTCGGCTCTCTGCCTATGCATTTCGACAGAGTATAAATGGTTTTAAACATATGGAGTTACCAGAATGAGAAAGGCTGCTGCGACAGCCGAAACGCGTCTCTCTGTGTTGCCGGGTCAGAGGAGGGCCTATGAATTAAAATGCCTTTGAAACCTAGCACTCCCCGTGTGAGTGCTCCCTTCCATGTGGAATGGGGTTTGGGAGGAGGGGGGGGGGGTGCGTGCGTGCGTGCGTGCGTGCGTCCGTCCGCCTGTTGGTGACCGTTCAAATAAAGCTTAAGCAAAGCCAAACATGAAAATTAGTGTCTGATTTTGCTTGGAAGTGCAGGACCAGGCCCTCTGCCCAACCCTGCTGTGCTTAGACTGTGCGTAGGGCTTTGCACCCAAATCCTGCTGCTCATGGCCTTGGGTAGAAATTAAGTAAATCATAAAAAAACAAGGAAATTCACTGAGAAACCATAGTTAAAACCGGAGTTACGGCTCAGACATTCAAGTCCTCTGAAATTTACCAATTAACATAAAAACACATTTTTTCACCCCTCCCCCCCCAACCCCCCCCCCCCCCCCCCCCCCGCCCACCAGGGTTTGCAAGCTCATTTTCCTTTGTGTGAATGGCCTACCATCTGACCTGTTTAACCTCATTTGGGTAATGGGTTGAAGTAACATATTTGAAGTGACTTGAAATGAAGTTTCTCTTTATGATAGAATCCATGCTGTGGTTAATCTGGCTGCTCTGCAACCTACAAAGTAAGCTAAGTAAGAGCGTTTTCAAAAGCCAGAAATGCTTTGTTTTGAAAGTGCTTTTTGTTTTGCTGTATGTCCTCTTGCTCTCTCCAGATGTGTGTTAATTGCTTCTTTCTTTATTTCTGCGCAGGTAAGCGGTAATAAACACACCATGAAGGACCCACAGTCGAATGGTAGCCAAGGGCACGTGAAAGTCCAACAGTTATTCGAGGATACCAGCAAGCAAAGGGGAAATGGATCTCTGCCATCAGCGGGGGGTCCTGGATGTGAGAAATCCATACCCCTTCTTTCAAAAGAAAAAAGTATGGACAGCTCGAGCACCACAAAGTCCAGTGATGGCTCCACCAAGTCTGCCAAAATGTCCTACTTGACTGCAGAGCAATCTATAAAACAATACAAGCATCAACTGTCTGCCTTTGAACTGCAGGAAATTGGGGGATTTTCCGAAATCTACTTTGTGGGTCCAAATGCGAAAAAACGACAAGGTGTTGTGGGTGGCCCAAACAATGGGGGCTACGATGATGACCAGGGTGGCTATATTCTGGTGCCTCACGATCATCTGTACTACCGCTATGAAGTACTGAAGATCATTGGCAAAGGCAGCTTTGGACAAGTGGCTAAGGTATTTGATCATAAGCTACATCAGCACATGGCCTTGAAACTGGTGCGCAATGAGAAGCGCTTTCACCAGCAGGCGGCTGAGGAAATCCGAATCCTAGAACATCTGAAGAAACAGGATAAGACTGGTACCATGAACGTCATTCATATGCTTGAAAGCTTCACCTTCCGTAATCACATTTGCATGACCTTTGAGCTGCTGAGCCTGAACCTGTATGAGCTTATCAAGCGCAACAAGTTCCAGAGCTTCAACCTGCAGCTAGTGCGCAAATTTGCCCACTCAATCCTGCAGTGCTTGGAGGCCCTCTACAAAAACAAAATTATTCACTGTGATCTCAAGCCGGAAAACATCCTGTTAAAGCAGCAGGGCCGCAGCGGGATCAAGGTCATCGACTTTGGGTCCAGTTGCTTTGAACACCTAAGAGTCTACACATACATTCAGTCACGCTTTTACAGGGCCCCAGAGGTGATACTGGGGAGCGGGTATGGTATGCCCATCGACATGTGGAGTTTTGGCTGTATCTTGGTTGAGCTTCTCACCGGCTATCCCCTTTTCCCTCGTGAGGACGAGGGAGATCAGCTGGCATGCATGATGGAACTCCTTGGGGCTCCACCCCCTAAGCTCCTCGAGCAGTCCAAACGGGCCAAGAACTTCATCAACTCGAAAGGCTATCCCAGATACTGCACTGTTACCACGCTTCCTAATGGCACAGTGGCACTCAACGGGAGCCGGTCCCGCCGTGGAAAAATGCGGGGTTCGCCTGGCAACAAAGACTGGGTGCCAGCCCTGAAAGGTTGTGATGACTCGCTGTTCATTGATTTTCTAAAGGAGTGTCTTAACTGGGATCCGTCAGCCCGAATGACCCCGAGTCAAGCACTGAGACATGCTTGGATCAGCAAGTGTGTTCCCAAGCCCCCGAGTTCTGATAAAACGTCTGTGAAACGAATTTCTAACCACACTAGCTCTTTTCCAGGGATAAACTCAAAACTACCTCCTGTAGTTGGTGTCGCCAACAAACTACGAGCTAACCTGATGAACAAATCCAATGGCAGCATCCCGTTGCGGACAGTTCTACCCAAACTGGTTGGCTAATTTACTAGCAAAAAAATACATTTATGTTGTATTTAGGTTTCTACAGCAGGCCCTTTTACATTGACAAATTGCAATAGTTTTATTGAATTTTACATATTTAAAAAAAATAATGTACATAAACTTGAAATGTAGACTTTTAAACAAAGGGCTATTCGACCAGATTTTTCATTTGCAACCTGGTGCACACAGTCGCCTTGAGATCCGTTCAGAGAGGTCAGCAATTTATAGCACTAGGGGAGGGGAAGAGAAAAAATCACCAGCATTTGAGGCCAGGCATGAAAGTTGTTGATAAAGAGCACTCTTACAGCCTTCCTGAAACATGTTGAGTTGCCAGTAAAACCTGACTTGTGTGTCATTTATGGCAGATTGAGATATTTGTGCGCTCCAAAGATGTGTGGCGTGGTGGGTTCTCTGGGAAGGTTATATTACAAATATTATATTTATTTATTTATGCTTTTTTCTACCTGAACTCGCCTAACCACCATTTCTGGCTGCTTTGGATGTTATTGCCAAATGAACTTTTCTGCACATTATTCTAACATAGATCCAATCTGAATGTGTTTATGGCCACTGTCGATTGTTGGCTGGAAGAAGGTGGTGTGAGAAGTTGGCCTGATATATGCTGTCCACTAGTTATAGTGGGCACCTTGTATCAGTCCAAACAACCTCTTATGGTGATAGGTTAAAGACCACCTTTATTGAAAGCTATCCTAGTGGTAGCTATGGAGAGCAGCTTTCAGGCTAAGTCTTGAAGGAATGTAAAGCAGCTTGTTTTACCAGTCTATAATCTCTTGAATGACCAAATGAAAGGACAACCACACCAGGAATATATTTAAAATATATGTAATTAAGATAAAACACACCCCTCTAGTCTCTTTATGAGGCTGGAGTTCAAAGTACTTAAGTTACATGTCAGTATTCAACAGTAAAAGCACAAATACACGTTTGGGCCCTAGGGGCGTACTAAACCATATACCAATAAAGTGGTATAAGAACCACAACTGAACTAGACACAAGGCCTAGAGCCTGTAGAAGTGCTTGGACCACAAGGAACCACCCAAGGTAGTGACACAGGGGACCCACGGGGGATGCGTGCAGTGTGAGAACACAGCCGCGAATCGCCGTTAACTTCTATGGGGAAAGTCGCGGTTGGAAATTAAGAGTTTAAGGACACTTAGAGGATGGCTTCGAGCGAACCCTTTTGGACTCAGAGGTGTCTAGGGCCAACACCCACGGGAGCACCGGAGTACTCTAATTACCTCACCCAGGGAAGCCGGGTGCATAGGTGTCTTTTGGTGTCGGGTTGAGTCGCTGTTTTCAATGGAAGCTGGCAAAGAAGTGCTGCTGCCGTGAAGAGGAGAAGTGTCCAGAGAGATCCAAGCCTGGATCTAGGATGGAAGGAACCTGAAAGCAGAGGGGACAGAGTCTGGGTCACTTACCGGTGACCAGGGGCACTATAGTCCAATGCCCACAGATGTCGGGTGCTTCAGGTGAATTGACGGGTGTCTTGTACTTCAGCCACGAGGTCCAGGAGGCGTTGACGACGGCAAGGAGCTGGATTCGAGCTGTCCCACTAAGTCTGTCGAGTGCTGCGGTGTCGGCGACCCGATTGGACCCAACAAGCCTTGGCAACGGCAAGCCACGTGAAAATAGAAAAAGGACGTCGGTGCAGACCAGCAAGGTCTGGAGGACTCACCCAGCGAGTGTAAGTCGGGACACGTCTAGAGCAACCAGGAAAGCCCAATCAGAAGAGGGGAGTTGCCTTCGTGGGGACCCACTAGCAAACGGGCTAGCGATCGCGAAGGAGCCTCGAGCGGTCGCACTTGAAACTGGCCCACGGGTCATTCGTGGAGTGGAGGCCAGAGATCTTCGGTGCAGGAGGTGCTCAAGGCTGGGGCTACTCGGAGCCCAAAGCACAACTTCGAGGAAGACCAGGAAGATGATGGATCGGCAAAAGATCACGGTGTCCAGGGGTCACAGTTCCACATCACCCACGATAGCCACGGGCCTCAGCTTTGCTGTGGACTCAGGGTAGCCTCGGGGAAGTCTGGAAATCCACCTCTGGTGATGCAAAGACTTCGGCATCCGGCGGGAACTTCAGAGTTGCAGATCGGACAGTTGCTTCTTTGGTGCCTGCCAAGCAGGGGAGTCACTCCTTGACCCCAAGGGAGATTTCTTCAGTCTTCTAGCGAAAATAGAAATTCGAAGGTCCAGGATATATGTTGCAGAGTTTCGTCCAGGGTAATCTAAAGTCTCAAGGACTGGGTTCCCATACTTATACTAAGTTTGGGGGTTGGACATACTCTAGTGACCCACCTATGGGAGGGTTTGGAATGAGGGGTGGTTACACCCATTTCCTTTGTCCAGTTTCGCGCCAGAGCAGGGGCAGGTAGCCCCTGCAACCGGTTTGAACTGGACTATGCACAGGGACACCAAGTGTTCCCCCAGTGCAGGACTTCAAAGCACCAGAGAGTGCTCCCGCCCAGCCCCAATACACATCTGCCTGTCTGGGGAGGTGGTTACACCTCCTCCCTGGGACAGGAAACCTATAGACCAGGCCTCCCCTGCCGGAGTTTCGGTCAGCAGCAGGAGGCCAGACCCGTGTCTGTGGCAGTGGCATGCATTTTGTGATGCCAGGGCTTTAGAAAGTCTTTACCGGGTAGACCAGTGTGAACATGTCTCTCCCTCTAGAAGGGTGGAATGCTACCCCCGCCACAAGAACTGGCGGAGGGGGGGCAGTATTCCAAAGCGTTTGACTCCAAACACAACATGTTTCCGTGCAGCCAGTCCAAAGTTAGCATTTACCGCGAGGTTATAATGCACTTAAGAGTATATTGTCAGGCTGCACCACAAACAGCATTAGAGGAGGTACTCCGAACGCTGCAGAGGGGCTCTGCTCATGCAGGGGCACCCTCTCACATAAAAACCAAGCACTCTGCCTTCAGGATTGTTAAGGCCTGCCATAGGAGTGACTTCTAGGTTTTATATGTGTGTGCAATGGTAGTGATATAGGTAGCCTATACCACAGTAAGGGGTGCAAGCACCACCTTACCCAGGTTGCAGTAGCAGACTTGTGGTGTCATTTTGGAGTGCTTCCCAGGGGTGGCATAATACATGCTTCAGCCCCTGGTAGGCATCTGAGGTACCTATGCCCTAGGTACCTAGTATACCATATACTAGGGGCTTATAAGGCACTCCAGAATCCAATTAGAAATGTACCTAATGTACATGGAAACCATTTTAGAGAGGAAGCAGCTAGGCTGGGGTCCTTATTAGCAGGGCCACAGCCAGACTAAGGTCGAAAAACAGTGAAACACCAGCAAAAAGTGGGGGTACCCATGTGAAGCAGATCCTACTCTCCTACAGGTGGGGATTAGGTTATTTGTTTAACCTTCATTGAGCGAATGAGTGATTAAGTGATTCATTTTGGAACAATCCTGTTTTGGGTGGAATCACACTATCTTTACTCCAGAGCATGCTGACGAGTTAACGATTGGATGGGGCACAAATATATAATGTTCTCCTTTTGTGGCAGCCTATAAAAACAAGCATTTGCAATGCAATAGGTCTCGCATTTGCGAGAGTTTAACCTATTGGCATTTTAAATGACAATACCTTTTATTTTTGTTTTAAAACCAACACATAAATAAAAGGCATTGGTATGGCGATAGCTCAAACGCAAACAACTGCGAGACCTATTGCATTGCAAATGCTTGTTGGGTTTGGCTTCCGGAGTAGTGTGCTAGTCGCTGAAAAGCGCTTCAACACCTCATCAGGGGTAGCAAGCGCCATACAAATCCAAACCCTCCCCTCTTCTAACCCTCCACTATCCTCTTCAATCCAAATAACAGACTAACATGGCCACTGCTCAAATTAATTTCATATTTCCCTATACTAATTGACCACTAATCCTTATTGAGCTCCGGAATAGCGTGCTACTCGCCGAAAAAGCAATTATAGTGACAGGAAGTGGGAGCTCAACACAAGTAAGCTTCAGACTCCCTGAACCATGAATTTCTCCTGTCGTATTACTGTAGGCAACCTTACAGAAGTTGCAGGGAGGTAAATGCAGACCCCAGCTCACAGCAGACCCCACAGCACGAGGGGCCCCCAGCCCTCCGGGGGGGACCCCATTCTGCTGAAGGCCAATGAATATTTGTGAGATATGGGAGACCCATGTACCACTCATCACATCATCCGCCATTTTGCCTTTTGCCACTCAGAAATATTACTGATAGTCAGTGTTTGTTATCTGCCCATGCGTGCATCTTATGTAAAGCTACAAAACATGCCCCCTAAATGCGAATTGCGCTGTTCTGCCACGCCGTCAAGGGATTTGAAGAGCTGTTTGCTGAGCACATAAGGGGAGGGGTGGAAAGCTCGCGCCTCTCAGCCACGAGGACCGCATCTGCATACGCATTTATGGTCACAGTCGCGAGTGTTGGAGCCAGAGTGGGATTTACGCTAATTACTATTAACAGCGACAATACAAGCAGCGCATCCATTGACCGGGGAGGCCTAATGGGAACTAATGCAGCAGCGGGCTTTCATTTCCCTGCTCTGAAGACGCCTGCCCCACCCAGGGCGAGCTGCTCTTCCCTTTGATGTCTACCAAGTTTACTTTGTGAAAAGGCTGCCGGGCCCCGTCATTAATGAACTCCGGCTGAGACGAGTTGAGAGCTACTGAAAGGGTCCTAGAAACACGCAGTCGCTGCATACTTCGAGGGTGCCCCATCTCCCCAAGAGCGGCCGACCTTGGAGGTGGTGATCCGGGTTCGAACCCCTGCTCAACACCCTGTGATGATGGACAAATCACTTAGTCTCTCAGTGCCTAAAAAGCACGCGTAATGTAATCCGGAGCTCATGTCAGGAGTTCTAATACCCTTGGACTACGTCTACGCGACATACAAACTGGAAAAAATAATAACAAAAAAATATTAAGGAAGGAGGAACTTCATGGGCCCCAAACATCACACGTTGTGTTTACTACCAAACATAGAGGGGTGCTTTCTTGCTTGCAGTAGGGCCCATGGTACCCCCACCCCCTGAACTAGGGCACCCCTGGCGGCCTCTCTGGTCCTTCTGCACCCCGAAATCTTTTGTGAAACCACAGCAGTCCCTTGGGCTCAGAGCAGCGTGAGGGGGGTCACCAATGAGGTGAAGGCGAGCAAGGGAAGCGGCAGCTTGGGTGGGAGTAGTCGTTGCAAAAAAGGGATGAGTGTCCGGAGTACTCAAAACCCAAAGTCCAGACTAGCAATATGCAATGTATACATTGCACATGCAGATTTCCATAGCAGCCCTAATTCAGAATACATCTTGAGTCGGAGATGTCTGTCCGCATCGCGTATCTCTTTGAAAATATTATACGTTGTTGATGGGCTTTTCTTGAAAACCAGAAGCAGGTTTAGATCTGAGGAGTTTAATTTCACCAGTGGGGCGGCTACAAAAATGTGCAAGGCCTTAATTTAAGTGCCTCACGGCCCTACCTTATTTTTCAGGGAAAGCAAAATGGCGGCTCAGAGTCTACACACCAAGAAGCGCTGCTGGGCAGCATGCATTTTGGTGACGTTTCATCATTGAGGTTCTGTGGGTGAACAGTCAGCAAAGAAGGACTAAACTCCGACAGTCGGTTGATAGGGCTTAACGGACTACATGAGCTGGTCCAAGACCCAGAGAGAATGCAAGTGAAATGCTGGAAAGCAACTCGCCTCTGCCCACCCCAAGAAAATGAGGAAAAGAAGAAGTCGAGTATTTCAAAGTCCAATAAAATCAAGCGCAGGAGGACGCGAGCACAAACTAGTTCGACATGTATAGAAATAAAAACAGACATAGATGCTGTCGCACTTCACTTCTAATGTAAAGAAGCCAGCTTGCTCGTGCAGGAACAGTAAACACTAAATGAAGGCAATTAACACTACATTAATGCAATTTAAATACAGTCATTGTCACTCATAAAATCCAGGCTATGGTAGGCACTAAGGCAGCCAGAGAGACATGTCCAAGTTGCACTTCTGCCCAAAACCCTAATTAGACATCCCTATAGCAGGGCACTCGAGGGTGCTATCATACTACAAAGGCAAGCAATGGGCCCTCAATGAAGTTCAATAGGGTAGTCAGACACCCACTGCCTGCTACCAAGAGTATGACGAAGGGTCACTAAGTTTAACAAACTATAGATTGTATACATCAAAGGGAGGGGGTGCAGTTCACACGTGGACGGGACAAGGGCTTAAAGGAGCATGATGCAATCAGAATGTAAGGATAATTCTCACTGGTCACACCTGGTCCATTGATGGACTCTATTGTGCCTGTTTAAAGGCTGCAATTAACATGCCACCCCCTGTCTCCAGACGGCCACATTGCTACCATAAACATGTCTGCAGTCACTGCAGCTAATGAGAGGAGGAGGGGGCGGGGCTCCTTTTTGCTGCTTCTGCCTGAATGACCTGTTCCCAGACTCCTTGAAAAGCCGGGGTTGTTGTCAAGGAGTTCTGCAGTACTTATCCGACCTCCATATAAAGATTTTGTTATTGCAAAGTTGCATCCCCCATCCAAACATCTCTGTTGTATGTTCCCATAGCTTTCTTTGTTCCAGATCCCTCAGACGTTCACAGTGGATCCAGAAAGGGGTGAGTGGACAAAATCTGAAATTGTCTAAAACCACTTTGGAAATATAGTGTGACTATACTGAGATGTATATGAAATTCCAAAAGTCCTCCAGGAAGTCGACAACAGTTGCATGAGTGCTTCAAAGCATACTGTCTCTGCAGGTGGACTTTGCACAAGGTGGAAAATTATGCACGCGTACCTTTCGATTCTAAAATGCGCTTACCCCTGCCTTTGAAAGGATGAAGTTTAGTTGTGTTTGCGAGGAGAGGAACAACCCATAGGGAGTTTGTGAATTCGTCATGGTGTGGGCGTTCACCGACTTTAACAGGCTATCCTACGCAGGAACGCCCAGAATTCTACTCATAAGTATAAACCGGCAATTAAGGCAAATTCGCCACAATGCTAGAATTTCAACATTTATAACAAGCATTGGCCGCACGCGCGCCTCGCGCTTAACGTTAAAAAAAACAACAAAAAAAGACAAGCCCGGCGGAGCGTGGCGCGCGCGCGCTTGGGGGCGGGGGAGCGCATTCCAGGCGGGGGAGCGGACCCTTTGAAGTGCTCCCAAAAGGCGGATTGCATGGCGGCACGATGCGCGTGATTGTGCGCGTGCTAGCCATGCAATCCGCTTTTTGGGAGCACTTTTAAAAGCCCCTTACAATAGTCTCGCTTTGCGATCGCTTACGCGATAGCAAGGCGAGACCTAAAAATGGGCTGAGGTCTGAACGGCCTTGTTAACTCTTTCAGCAATTTTGATAGCCACTGTGCTGTATTGGAAGGAAGCTGCCTCAGCTGTGGCTGTCTTCGTTTTACAATGCTTTCTATTGTGTACCTTTTAACAACACTTAGGGCCTCATGTAGGTAGCCAAATACCGGTCGGTAACGGCCGATTTTCGGTCAATATGCCGTTACCGACCGGTATTCAGACAAGTGAGATGTAGGAGTCCAAAAACCACTTTTCGGTAAATATGAGGCGGTAAATACCGATTCATATTTACCGAATTCCAAAATACCGAATCAGAGTTACCGAATACATAATTAACGAATCGGTAAATATGAAGTGGTAAATATGAAGTGGTAAAAATGAAAATGACATGTAGGAGCACTCGGTAATTAAGAAATCCAAGAAAATCGGTAAATAAGAGTCGGTAATTAACACGGATTGAAAGCAGGTGGTAACCATCAACAGTGCAGATAAGCAATCCCAAAATGCAACAGCGTGGACAACATGCCCGCTATGTACGTCATTGCAAGGCGCCTACATCTACAGGCAGCAGGACTGAGGGTTTGGCGACGGGAGGAACGCATCTACAGACAGCGCATCACACTATTCCAGCTGACTGATGCAGAGATACATGAGAGGTACAGGCTACACCCCGAAACCATCATGGCCTTAATCAGGGACCTGCACCCACTCCTGGACCAGCCAATAAGAAGGGCGCACGCCATACCCCCACATGTGCAGGTGCTCTGCAGCCCACATCTGTTGGCATCCGGCAGTTATCAGGTGGTGACAGCTGCGGTGGGTGGTGTATCCCAGAGTTGCCTGTCCCGTTCCTTCAGGAATTTCCTGGATGCCATGATGCAGAGAATGCACCACTACATCAGCTTCCACAACACACAGGCTGCACTGCAGTAAACAAAAACAGACATTTCTCACATGGCACAGTTCCCCCATTCCATTGGCTGCATTGATGGTACACACATCCCAATCTGTCCACCAGCTGACACAGAGCACATCTACAGGATCAGGAAGTCCACCCACTCCATCAATGTGCATACCGAATTGAATGATTTTGTGAATGGTCCTGTGGGTGGCACAACCAAAAGGTGGGCGTATGCTATTTACAACGAAGTCTGCAAGTTGTCGCACAGTGAGGCGGCTTCCAGATTGAGAGCTATTGACCAAGCAAACATGGAGAAGGCTGTAGCCGTTATAGATAATAGCTTTAGCACTCTCTCTTCTAGGATTCATACATGAGACAATAGGCACATGCAAGTACACGGCGCATGCAATGTACAAGCCCCGAATTTGGCGTGCGTCCTACGAGGTATCCCAGTGCCTGTGATTACACCTCCTTTCACTCTGCTTGCAAACGGTATTTATATAATGTTGAATAATGAAGCTTGCTGCGGGATGTGAGTGGGAATCCCGTACATAACTGTCTCGCATAAAGTTGTCTGCTGCAATACTGTTCTTCTTCCACCCCCGCATGTGCGGCTGGATGTTTCCATCTGGCCTTCGATTCCAACCTTGAAAGCAGAGTTCAACAAGTTGAGCAGAATAGAGCGCTATTGTCCCACAAAGAGGTGCCTTTGACTTCCTCTCGTGAAACATTTGTCCTTCACGTTGCTAATACGCGCACTGAGGTACAGGCGCCTCTGAATACTGACCTCCCCCTGCATTTCGGCTCTTTGATCCAAACTATTTTCAATGCCTCGTCCACGACCGGCCTGGCTCATTTTTTTACACATGTGGGCTCGGGTCTCGTGACCTCTTTCCAACCTATTTTTGGTGTAATTCCTGCATTTGTTCATTCACTGTTCTCGAGCATCTTTGGAGGTGTCCCGCTGCTCCTGGCGCTAGTGGCAGGTGTGCTGCTTTTCCTTTTCATACTCCGGAATGGCTGCTCCTTCTGTGCCACACGAGCACCTGTCCCGTCTGCATCTTCTTCGTGATCGGATGCTTGACTTTTATGGTACTCTGCCATTGGCGACTTTGAGCCTGGCTTATGGATTATCATTCAGGTATTCCTACTTCACCTGCGTACAACCTGTATTACACTGCCTGGATTGTCCCTTTGAATGGCCTCTGGATTTGTGCTTGACCAACATGGTGTCTCCGGTGCCGGATTTCGATCGACTGATGAGGCCCTTAGTGTCTCACGAGTTGTCCTGTTCTGGTGTCCGGATCATGGCGTGTGGTGCGGCGCATGGTATCCTGGGTAATTGGGACATCTCAGCGGCAGCCTACGACTTCTTGTCCATGAGCTATTTGGAGGAACATTCCGGGTGCCCTCTGATTGTGCTAGAGGCTCCGTTGGTTGGAGAACACGTATGTTCCTTTTCTTTACTTAATTGGATGGCTGAGACTTTTAGTGGCCCTGCAAACGATTTTTTGTTGGGAGCCGTGGCCACATATGCTGCCTATACATTCATGGATTAACTGGATTGTCGTCCATTGCGTCTGTGCTACTGGACAGCACCCTGGCGCAACATTTATTTCTTTTATTTCTCTTTTTTCTCTTCCTGATGGTCGGCTTGAGTTTTTTACTATACTTGCATTGTGTTTTTTGGAATTTTATGCTGCAATTAATTGGACTTTAGGACTTTGGCGCTGCATTGGTTACGCCTTGTTCTGCTCTGACGAAACTGAACTCTGCGTTCTCTCTTTTCTTGCCTATTAAATATTGCTTCGCTCAAGGGGGCGTGTAGTGAGTTCTCCCTGAATACGTACATACATTGTTCAGTTAGCATAACCACGTTGAATGTTATGTAGCCATCTTTTTGTCTTTGCACACGACACTGCGTTTACATGTTCTTTCTTGAATAAACTGCTGACTCGAGACTTCCTTCAGACGAGTGCATTCTGTTGTTCCCATCCCAAGCTCCGCGCAGCGACCTTGGTCTGTACATGCTGTGACACACAGTCTGGAATTTTACACAATGCATGTTTTCCACTCTAGGTTGTTCGACCCACTATTTAGCCATGACACACGCACAGCTGCAAATACCTGACAGTTGGTGCTTTTCATATCACAGACATCATGTTTATTATTCAGACCCAAGACGAGCCTTCCTGCGAGACGGCTCCTGATGCTCCTGTGATGTGATTTCACTGAGCTGATTTTTGAGGTATGGGGTCCCCTATTCAAGCCTAAGAGACCTTCTATTATAACATAATTATGATATTAGCTACTTAGTTAAGGGAAGGTGGTAGTATCCTCGGTATTTTCCGAATCGCTAAATACCACCTCGGTATTTTCCGATTCGGTAAATACCACCTCGGTATTTACCGATTCGGTGAATTCCGATTCGTGATTACCGAATGTTACCGAATCGGTAACTGTTACCGAATTTTTACCTACATATAACTTAACGATTCTAATTTAACGATTCGGTACGGCTCGGTATTTAAGCAACGGTAAAATTTATTTACCTACATGAGGCCCTAAATGTACACTCTAAATTCAGACTTTGCCTCCAGACAGTTTAGGTTTCATAGTACACTGCTGAGAAATGTCACTCACTTTACTTGGCTCCAAGAGGGTCTCTCTCCCTCAGGATTAAGTTCTGCTTTTAAATGTTTTTGGCATGTGAGATGATGGGGATTCAACCGCAATACTAAATTTGAGCTCTCTAAAAGTATGTTCTGCGCTGCCAGTAGCAGAACTGTAGTCCTGTTTGCCCTTCCTCTGTCCTGTGCAGGTTCCAGCTTTGCAGCTGTGTGAACTTGGCACTTTTTTGTTACTTTCGCATCTTTCATGAAACCGTCATCGGGGTTGCTATTGGTTTGTATTCAGTGGCGGTTCTCTTAGGATATGGTGTGCTAATTTCAACATCTAAGTGGGATGCAGTTTATCTATGCATAGAAGTAGGTCTCCCATGGGAAATATACTGACTGATAGTCATGCCATTTTATAGTTTAACGGGAAAAAAATGTGGTGGACTGCTGAAAACAAGACCGTATGTATGCATGGCATTTGGTACAGATCACACACAAACCTCGGACATGGATGGGTAGACAAGTTTAAACTTGGATGTCAAAAGGCCCATGCAGTTAATTTAACTAGCGATTTTTGACATTTCACATGAAACATGGACGTGGAGCTAGAATTGGAAATTGTTTATTGTCACAGATGATATGGGAACATCAATGTGCCACACCTAACCTAGAAATCTGTAATTTGAATAATATATTTTCCTGCCCTCCTAAATTTAGGGCATATTTCTATGCCTCTTTTCCAATATTTCAGGGAAGCTTAAATATATGGCTACTTCCACAAAGCACAGAGAGAAGGAGAGGTTTAACAGTTAGAACACCCCCAGCAGGGGCCACCCTTAGCTGAGTTATGGCTAAACAAATATGAACGTGAACAGGTGGACAACTGAAAGATTGTGATTCCATCAGCGATGATGTACCTTTAGAAACCACTGAATTTAGGTGTTTGAAATTGTGAATAAGGTTTTTTTTCTTCCCTTAAATAAAATTATACTTGAAATTTGGACAGAATGGGCTACAGGAATCAGGCAACTTTCAACAAACCCTGTTCTAACAACATGTAAGCATTTGATATTCAGGGCAGACGCACTAAGACAAGATGCGGAAGAGAAATCTGTGCATACCTCTAGTGGTGGACGAAATATTCTCAGCCAGTTGATAAGTCTCATCAAGACTGTGTCTTGTGGTATTTAAAAGCAATACTGATTGCGAGTCAAACAATTGCTATAAGAAATGCATCCTTTTAGGTCTAGTGTTAGCAAAGAGCTTTTGATTTTACTAAAATTACATACACAAAATACTTATAGGGCCTTTCACAAGAAACACTTCCAAACACAGTAGTTCCCTTAGGTGTCAAGGACTACTTTGGCAATGTCTGCGTGCTTTTTGGGACCAAATATTTTTGGTTTTAGCAAGTTTGTTTTTAAGCTTGGTGAAGGTGTGACAAGTCCACCAACAGTAAAGTTGTGTGCAAACCATAACAAAATAAACCGTGACGGAGCCAAAAGGCTGCTACGCAACACCAGACCTATTGGCTTTGCCAGTGATGGCTTACAAGTATTATACTTATTTGATTTGGTTGAAAAATTGCTCCTATGCTTTATACAATACCCTTTGTTGCCCCCAACCGCATAAGTTGGAGAAGTAAGTATGTTGCAGCCTTGGTTTGATCAATAGCATGGCCATGTAAAAAGCTAATTACAGAACCCTGCTCTGTACTATACCCCCAAAATAACAGAATGACAGCCTTGCTCCTACTCCCATGGACACATTCCTCTATATCAGGCTTCGTAGTGGTATTCGAGCATTGACGGGGGAGTTTCCTGGTGAGCCACCCACGCTGGAGCCCCTGCATCAGTTACTCAAGGCTACCACTCCGGCACACGCAGTTTCTACCCTATACCACTCTCTACGCACTACACCAGATTCCTTGCCTTGCAGGGCACGAACCAAATGGGAGGAAGAACTAGGTCTGCCCATAGATGACGAACTCTGGAGCTATTGTTGCTTGCAAACCGAACAAATCTCCTCCGGCAGCAGGTTCAGGGTAATTCATTATAGGTTCTTACATCGGCTCTATTGTACTCCAGCGCACATGCATAGGGTGGGCCTCCGGGAGGAGGATCTCTGCTGGCGCTGCCGCGCTCCGGCGGCGGACTTCCTTCACATGGCGTGGGGGTGCCGGGAAATAGCCAACTATTGGCAACAAGTGTATTCCAGCATTTCGGAAATGACAGATGTTCCATTGTCACCCTCTCCGACGCAGGCACTCCTGGGCTACACAAAAACTATTTAAAAAACGGTCCGCAGATTTGCCACAATCGCCCTTCTCATGGCAAAGAGACTGATAGCCTGTAGATGGGGGAGGGGCAGAGCTCCCAAATTTAAGGATTGGATCAGAGACATGGTACACTGTCAAGATACTTTACTTCGATATGCAGATCTCCTGCCTTCCGCATCTAGGTCGACTGACATCTGGGGTCCCCTTCAGACGTACCTGTTATCGCACCCACAGACGTAACGAACTTGTCTGCTCGCTTAACCCTTAGTCTTCCAAGACACTACTTCTACGGCAGCGATCCAACTGACGGGGCGGGAATGGAGGTGGGTCGTCGGGGGTTGAGATTGGTGTCCTCCCTTACTTTTGTAGGTGCTTCGCCAGGGGTGGATCTCCTCTTGTTCCTCTGCCAGGCTATATACTGGGATGCAAGGTGGGACGGCCACTACACGCGACTGAAGTTGGCCTCGCCACAACTGGTGCATATTACTGTGGGAAGATCGTTAAAAGCAAAGTATTCAGTGTTTGATGGGATATGGTCATTCGTGATGGCATGCTAACTATCATTATTTCCTGTGCCGCAGCCGGCCCCTGGAGGGTTGTAGGCAGGCAGCTGTGTTCAACGTTCATTTTCAGTCTCTCACCAAGCCGCCGGCCACAGGTTGGTTGTAGGCATGGGGCTGTGTATTCCCTGGTCATGCTGAATAAAGGTTTTGAAAAAGAAAAAAAAAAAAAAAAACAACAACAACAACATAACAGAATGACTGATTGCTGGCCCAGAGTGCGTTATACAGAGAGGTATCTTCAGCCAGCAGCAAGTTGACATTTCTTTCGATTCAATCTTGGAAAAAAGGGCCATGAGCAAATTACCTACTTCACACATTGTAAATGCTTGTACATCTGCATGTTTTTCTGCGGTTACGGCCCCCAATTCCTGCAGATATGACTTTCAGAAAAGCTAAGAGCCTGTGCCTCAATTTCAGTCCATTAGAGATGCCCGTGTTCTTCCTTTTTGTTTTTCCAGAAGAGGCAAATTCACAAAGCTCTTAAGGTGTAAGTCTTTCTTACACATTGAAAAAGCAGCTATTTGTACACATGCAGAGTACTTGTTATGCGTTTTCTCGTAACGCTTTACTAGTGACCACTATGTATTTATATGTATAGTCCTCTGTCACTCCATGGTCTCATGTCACTAAAGAACAGTATCCTGTGAAAGGGTGTATGAAATGTGCCTGCTGCTAATACTCTAGGTCTCCAGTGCGAAAAACAGGTCTTTAATTCCTTTTCAAATTTCCTACTATGGCATTTGTTATAATTGCCAGGAAGGAGTTCAAAGCATGGTAGTTTGGACTCTGCAAGTTCTACTATCTGAAAGACACGTTAGTGATAGATTCCATACCTTAGAATATCCTCAGGCGTCAGACTGGATCCGGAAAGTTTTTGTCAGCAGTACCCCTGCACGTCGGTAGGTGTCGTCGTACGGCTCCTCGTGCGTCGCTGGCGTTGTAGCCGCCGAGATGATGTCGTCAGAGCTACTTAGACGCGCCCACGCGCGCTGACGTCAGTTATTTCTTTTTCCGCATAGCAGCGCAGATCCGAGAGAAAGCGGTACCCCTAGTTAAAAGTTTTAACTTGGTTTCTGACAACTTGTTTTGTCGTGTACTTGACTCCTGGTGCAATAGAGATGCCTGGGTTTAAGTCCTGTAGGGCCTTCTGTCGAAACATGTCGGTGTTGGACCCTCACGACGTGTCTCTCTTCTGCTTAGGGCACGCCCATGACCCCGAGGCATGCCCCGATTGTCGGGCCATGGCGCCGAAAGCTTTGCGGGAGCGTTCCCGAAAGTTGTTGGAGGTCCGGCAATCAGTTCCATGCCGATCAAGGTCCCGATCTCGTGGGAGGTCAAGGGACCTGTCGCGGAGCCATCAGCATCGTTCGTCGGAATCGGGGACAGGAAAGTCTAGGCGTCATAAAAAGTCAAAGAAGCAACGTCGCTCTTCTACCCCTCACCGGTCGCGGGACGCGGTTGAGGGGGCGGTCGGTAACTCCCCCGTGGCTCCGTTAGAGCCTCCGTCGTTGCCTGCTGCATACCCTCCCTTTCCGGACCCACACGCGACTTCAGATGAGGTGCAGGTCTTTGTCGGCCTTGCGCCATTTGTTCGCCCCGCCGGGTACCACCGGAGCGCCTTCGAGCCCCGCGGATCCGTCGGAAGGGTTGGCCCCCGTGCCGCCGCCTCTGGCCTTGGCAACGCCGGCACCATACACTGCGCCGGCTCTGGCCTCGATGCCAGTCCTGGACCAGGCTTCGGCGCCGGACGCGGCGCCGCTGCTGACGCCGGACGCGCCGACCCAGGACTGGTATCTTACCTTCCCATTCCATTTCTTGGAGGGGAGTTTATCCCGTTTCCCAGGGCACCTTGCCCTTACCGGCCTCTTCAGCAAACCAGTGGACGAAGGGGAATACTGGGAGGGGTCTGAGGAGCCTCTTGTGGCTCAATGTGAGGATGAGCCTGATTTGGAAGGCGATGTGGAGGGTCCAGCGGATCTGGATTTCTCCCCACACCCTGGTACTCTGTCCCCTTCTTCTGTGGCCACGGAGGAGGTTGGCACTTTTTCGGTGGTTTTGCATCGGGCAGCTGAGGCTCTTAACCTCGAGCTCCCTTCTGTACCTATCAGGACCAATCTCCTGACTGAGGTCCTGCAGCCGCAGTCCTCCTCTGCGGAGCCGTTACTGCCCTTCAATGAAGCGCTTACTGATATTCTGTTGGGCACCTGGATTAAACCCAACACAGGAGTCCCTGTAGACAAGGGTGTCGGGCGATCCCAGCTTTCTTACACAACACCCGACGCCTGAGAGTCTGGTTGTCCAGGCTTCTGCCTCGCCGAGTGCGTTCCCTTCTGCTCCTCCGGACAAGGAATCTAGGAAACTGGAGCAATTTGGGAAAAAGATTTTCACATCTGCCAGCTCTGGGTTGCGGGCGGTGAATACTGCGTGCCTGCTAGGCCACTATTCCCATTCTGTGTGGGACACTGTGGCACAGGTGCTGCTTCAGTTCCCTTTTGAAGCACGGGCGGTTCTCTCCCAAGCCATTACCGAAGGGAGAGATGCTGCAAAATGTACTATTCGTTGTGGACTTGACGCGTCCGATTCTCTCGGTAGGGCACTTTCCACAACTGTGGCGCTCCGTCGTTATGCTTGGCTCCGAACTACTGGCTTTTCTGGGGATGTTCAGAACACCCTGTTGGCCATGCCCTTTGATGGTACACGCTTCTTTGGTCATAAGGCGGATAGCACCCTAGAACGCTTTAAGGACTCTAGGGCTACAGCCCAGTCCTTGGGTCTCGCCACCACGCGTACTCCCTCGGGGTCTAATTTTCGGTCCTTTAAAGGTCAAGGTCGGGGCACCCATGCGCGTTCTTTTCAGACCCGCAAGGCTGCACAGCCGCGGACGTTAGACCTGCCGTGGTGGGTCCCGAGGACAGTGGCCGGGTCAGTCTACCACCTCCCCTGCTGCCTCTAAACCTTCCTAGTCCAGTCTTTCAGGCCCACCTGACGCCAGTGGGTGGCAGGATTCACCATCACCTTCCCCACTGGCGCTCCATAACCTCGGACAGGTGGGTTCTGCAAATAGTCCGCAGGGGCTATTCCCTCCCCTTCGAATCTACACCTCCAGCCATGCCACCTCAGTACCACCGCATGTCGGGGGACCACTTGGCACTTCTGCAGCAGGAAGTTACGGCCCTCTTGGCCAAGGGGACCATCGAACGCGTTCCGATGCCAGAAGTAGGTTGTGGTTGTTATTCCCACTACTTCTTGGTTCCGAAGAAGGACAAATGTCTGCGCCCTTTCTTGGACCTCCGGAACGTCAATCGCTTCCTCCGGAAGAAGTTCAAGATGCTCACGCTTGCTCAGGTCTTGTCTGCTCTAGACCCGCAAGACTGGCTGGTAGCGTTGGACTTGCAGGATGCTTGTTTTCATATCCCCATCCTGCCAGCCCACCGGCGTTACCTACGGTTCACGGTGGGCCATGAGCACTTTCAGTTCACCATGCTCCCTTTCGGCCTTACCAGCGCCCCTCGGGTGTTCACGAAAGTGATGGCGGGGGTTGCAGCTCATCTGAGCAGATCAGGGGTTTCAGTCTTCCCCTATCTCGACGACTGGCTGTTGAAGGGGGGCTCGCCACAGACAGTCGTCTCCCACCTCCAAACTACGGCCGACCTCCTGCACTTGCTGGGGTTTTCCATCAACGTGCCGAAGTCACACCTGATTCCCTCTCAGAAGCTCCTCTTCATCTGAGCAGTTCTGGATACGGCGCAGTTTTGGGTTTATCCTCCCGAACAACGAGTCCGGGACATTCGGGCTATGATTCCGATCTTTCGGCCCTGGTCCTGGGTTTCGGTCAGGAAGACACTGAGGCTGCTGGGCCTCATGGCCTCCTGCATCCTGCTGATCGATTATGCCAGATGGCATATGCGGGCTCTGCAGTGGGATCTGACGTTCCAGTGGACGCAGCATCGGAGGAACCTGTCCGGCTACGTCCAGAAGCACAGGACTTGCAGTGGTGGCTCACGGACCAGCGTTGGGTCAGCGGCAGATCCCTCTACCTTCCCCAAACGGAGCACACAGTGGTGACAGACCCGTCCCTCCTGGGATGGGGAGGCCACATGGGAGAGGCGGAGATCAGAGGCCTCTGGTCTCCGGCGGAGTCCAAGCTCCATATCAACCTTTTGGAGCTCAGGGCCATCCTATTTGCACTCAAAGCATTCCTTCCCTCTGTCAAGGGGAGAGTAGTGCAGGTGTTCACAGACAACAACACCACCACCATGTGGTACTGCAACAAGCAGGGCGGGGTGGGGTTGTGGACCCTATGTCAGGAGGCTCTATGTCTCTGGCATTTCCTTGGTGGTTCAACACCTGGCAGGTACCCTGAACGGCAGGGCAGACTAACTTAGCCGAAGGTGCATGTTGGATCACGAATGGCGTCTTCACTCTGAGGTGGTGCAAGGTCTCTTTCAGCAGTGAGGAGAACCTTGGTTAGATCTATTCGCCACCCAAGAGAACGCGCAATGTCAGCAGTTCTGCGCGTTGGAGTTTCTAAGGCGGCACTCGCTAGGCGACGCTTTTCGTCGCGAGTGGAGTTGCAGTCTGTTGTACGCCTTTCCGCCTATACCACTTCTGCCCAGAGTGCTGAAGATCAGGCGCGACTGGGCCCAAGTCATTCTTGTGGCACTGGACTGTGCTCGAAGAGTTTGGTATCTAGAGCTACACAGTATGAGCGTGGATCCCCCGATCCGACAGCCTCTTCGGGGGGATCTCCTGTTGCAGCAACAGGGGACGGTCCTCCACCCGAACCTGTCCAGCCTCCACCTCCTTGCGTGGAGATTGAGCGGCGACCGCTGATTCCATTTGACTTGCCTCCGAAAGTCTGTAATGTGATTCTGGCAGCCAGGCGTCCCTCCACTAAAACGGTGTACGCCTGTCGGTGGAAAACATTTGTGGCATGGTGCACCGCAAAATCTGTTGATCCTCTTGCTGCCCCTCTTTCTGAGGTCCTATTGTTCCTCCTTTCTTTGGCCCAGCAGGGCTCTGCTTTGGGCACGATCAAGGGCTACCTCTCTGCTCTTTCAGCCTTTCTTAGGTTGCCTGATCAGCCCTCTCTTTTCAAGTCCCCGGTTGTCAATAGATTTCTCAAAGGCATTACTCACCTTTTCCCTCCTATTCCTTTTGTGATGCTGTTGTAATGTTATTTACTGTCAGTCAGCTGTGTTTAGCTGCTGACATCCTAGGGTTCTAGAATGTGAGAGCTCTTGTGGCTCAGGAAAGAATCTGGTGGATGAGAGACTGGAGGAGTGAGAGGCAGTTGGGTGGCTGAGCTGTTGAACCTATATACTTGTGAATAAATATTCCTGGAAGATCAACCTGCTGTCTATGCCTCATTCATGGAGGATCTTACTATTTAACACTGGTGACGACTGGGAAACAGCTCAACTCCAAATCTACAAATTTAAGTGGAAGCTGATACGTCATCTACAAGCGGACGTTTGCCTTACTTGCTGATATTTTGGAAGACGACTACAAGAATATGGAATAACATGATTTAAAGGGATGCTACGAGACTTATTCGAGAAAAAACGTCTTTCACGTAAGGGCTTTATTCTTTGTTACCGTGTGAGGCAAAACAATCTGTTTCTCATATCTCGACTTTCATTTCTTTGATGTAAGCTTAATTGGCCTTCGTTTTGTTTTGAGCACAGCGTAATACCATATTTTATTCAAATTGAGCACACAGCGTAATACTATATTTTTATTCAAACTCACCACCTCCGCGCGCTCTGCCGTTGCTCCGTGAGACTCTGTGACGTGTCTTCGCTGCCGGCGTCACTGCAACTCATTGTTGATGCTCTACTCTCATTGGCTTGAACACGCTCACTTCATTGGCTGACGGGTTTGCTGTGTTTCTTAGCAACGCTGAAAGCGCGCTTCCTTTGTTTCTCTTACGGCGAAGTTCGTCAATTTCACGCATGCCCACGGTCAACTCTCATTGGTTGACGGACTTGTTTCCTAACAACCATTGAAGCGTCCTTCACTGCTGATCCGTGTCTAACCACGCTAATACGCTAACGCACGGCTCGTTGGTAGAGCATTCTTCTGTCACCACAGTTCTATGCTGACACGCACAGCTTATGGTATTCTTAGCGTGTCAACCTCTTCTTCACACAGCAGTTTATGAAAGGTGAAGCTGTTCTACGCTGACACGCACAGCTCTTCTTATGTTCTGCGTGTCAACCTTCTTTTCACACAGCAACTTATGAAAGGTGAAGCTGTTCTACGCTGACACGCACAGCTCTTCTTATGTTCTGCGTGTCAACCTTCTTTTCACACAGCAACTTATGAAAGGTGAAGCTGTTTTAACGCTGACACGCACAGCTCATCTTATGTTCTACGTGTCAGCCTTCTCTGCATTCAGCAGCCTATGGAAGGTGAAGCTAGTTCTACGCTGACACACACAGCTCATCTTCTCCTTTGTGTGGGTCAATTTTCGTTTCATTCTACACCTTTAAAGTTCACAGTGCAATTCATGTTTGCTGTGGTAATAATTATTTTAGCACTGTCATGCAATTTTGTACTCATATTGTGTATGTTTGAACACCACTTTGAGAATTTTGCCTTTATCTTTTAAGGCACTATAATTCGTGTATTTTTTTTTTATTTTAGCATAATTGATATTTGAACAATTTTGTCAACAAAAAGTATACAGTTTAGTTGGCAATTGACTTGTGTTAACCATACGTCTCAGACATGCAAAATGTTACTGCAGCTCCGTTTTTTTTACAGTCTCCAGGTGATCCACCCATAAAATGGTCCAAATGGAAAAAGGTTTTCGAAAGATATGCCAGGGTCTGTGGTACTTCTCTCAGTATAGAGAGGAAAACGGCTCTACTTATGCACTGTCTGGGATCAGAAGGACAAGATGTGTTTGATCATCTTCCTGATGTCCCCAGTAGTGCTGCAACTGGTTTAAATGAGTTCGAGTTATGTATTTACAAACTTGATGCCCATTACTTACCAAAAGTCAGTACAATATTAGAACGTTACCATTTTGGTAGGAGGATGCAAAAGGATGGGGAAAGTATTGAAAATTATATCACTGATCTGAGACGGTTGGGGTCAACTTGCAAGTTTAATACATTGATTGATGAGAGGATAAGGGATCAATTTATGTTGGGGTGTATCTCTGAAAAGGTTCGTGACGAATTGTGGCTCAAGGATGAACCATCTCTTGACGAAGTCTTGGTGATAGCTAAGAGAATTGAACACTCTATTGAGTGTGTTAAAGAGATCAAGAAAGATCTCAACAAAGATGTGTCTGTAGTTAATACGGAGACGACTTTACATTCGAAGTCTAAAGAGTCACAAATGAAAGCTCAAGGAAGAGAAAAAAAAGAAGTTAAGCCTCGTATCAAATTCAATAAGGAAAATAAATGTTACAGGTGTAATAATACAGGTCATTGGGCCAATGACAAATCCTGTCCTGCGTTGAATGCTATATGTTCTTACTGCAAGAAAAAGGGACATTTTGTGATTGCTTGTAAAATTAAATCATCTAGACAGGGTGTGAATGAAATTGGTCATAATGATCCGGATGATCAACATGATTTTGAATGTGGTCAAATCATTGTCCAAGTTGGTTGTGATGGACCTTTAGATCACATTTTTATTGAAGGACAGAAAACCAAAGTGTTGTTTGACTCTGGTGCGAAGATTACAATTATATCTAGTAAGTTTTTCAATGACTGTCTGGTATCAAGAGTCAAGCTTCTTAAAGCTGACATTCGCCCCACTTCTTATGGTGGAGAGCCCATTGATTTAAGAGGGTATTTCATAGGCTTAATTGAGTATGAGGGTCGATTTACATCGGGCAAAGTTTATGTTTCCAAGAAGGGAGACAGTATCATCAGCTGGTGGCATCAGAAAGATCTAGGTGTCATGCTGGATCCTAACAGCAGAAATCCATAAGAATCTACCATTCCCTCCGGGCAGACCAATCATTTCGGGGATAGAGGGTCCCACAGAGAGATTGTCGGAATACGTTGACATCTTCCTCAAACCACTGGTGTATAACCTTCCGTCATTTATACGAGACACCAAACACATCCTAGGTCTCTTGACGGACATCACATGGGGGTCTGACATGACACTTGTCACACTAGATGTTACAGCACTTTACACAAGCATCAAAAGAGAATGTGGACTAAAAGCCATTAGAAAAATCCTCAGCACTAGATCTGCCAGCACATGGGAACATACAGAGATGCTCATTACCATGATAGAACTCATCCTTGACAACAATGTTTTTCTTTTTAAAGACAAGTGGTACCGTCAGAAACAGGGAGTTGCTATGGGCTCCAGATTCTCTCCTTCGTACGCCAATCTGTTCATGGGCTGGTTTGAGGAGGAGTGGATCTGGGGCCTTCATGGATCGGAATGGACAGAGTTCATTCTTTTCTGGGGCAGGTATATTGACGACTGCCTTATGATTTGGACAGGAGACAATATTGAACTGATGAGATTTGTGGAACACCTAAATGATAACACATGGAACATCAAATTTACACATGAGCATAGTAAGGTGAAGGTGACATTTCTAGATACAGAACTGTATATTGAAAATAATCAGATTAATAGCAGATTGTATCGTAAAGAGACAGCTTGCAATGCAATACTGCATGCATCTAGCGCGCACCCCAAGCACCAGATTAATGCCATCCCCTATGGGGAATTTGTTAGAGCTAGACGCAATTGCAGTGCAGATTCGGACTTCACAAAATGTACTACAGAAATGACCAGACGCTCTAAGTCTAGAGGTTACAACATGAAAACCATTAAGAAAGCTGAGTCTAGGATCATGAGGATCAAAAGAGCAACGACCTTGAGGGATAACACCAGTAGAAAGAAAGAGGAGAACAAAGTCAGGTTCATTACCAATTTTGACAATCTCTCGGACACTCTGGTAAAGAGCTTGAACAGACACTGGCATATCCTCAAGAAAGACGAGACAATGACAGGGGTGATAGACGATAAACCTGAGATTACCTATAGAAAAGGGACTTGTCTCAGAAGTCTTCTTAGCCCAAGCTATCCCTCACCTCCGATCAACAAAAACTGGCTTTCCACATACATGGTGGGCTTCCACAGATGCGGGCATTGCTCAGCCTGTAAATGGGCATACAGCAAGAAATTGGAACATATGGGTCCTAATGACAGATGCTACAAGATTCTCACAAATATTAACTGCAACACCAGTTTTGTTGTTTACATCATCGAATGTAGATGTAACAGAAAATATGTGGGGAGCACGATACGTCCCTTACGTGTCAGGATAGGTGAACACATGAGGGCTGTCAAGCAGGGAGACCGCAGATACCCCATAGCTACGCACATTCTTGACTGTCAGTCTCAGGGCACACATAAAGACTTCGTATTCTATGGTATAGAACAAACAATGAGGAACCCCAGAGGGGGTAACAGAGAACTGACACTCCGCAGGAATGAAGCAGCCTGGATTCTGAAATTGCGTACGACTGATATAGGGATGAATGTCGATGATGAAATGCATTACTTCCTTGGTAAATGATAATGAAAATAAGGATATGATCGCATATGTCAACAGAGCGACGCATCATTACCTGTCATGTATACACAATTGTCCAGCTTATATGACAATTATGCAAGTCATGTATGTACTCTGTTTTATATGTATAAATGCAACTCTACATTGTTTTAAGATGTCACTCACCCTTGCACCCCAACTACGGATGAATATAAAAACATTTTTTAAATCACCACCCTCCTTTCACAAGCGGTATGCATGATCTCCAAACATACATATTAACTCTCAACTGCCTAGATAGAGAAAAAATCTCTCAAGACCTTTGTTTTCTCATTATTAGCAGTAAGCTTAGGTTCCTTTTTTAATTTTAACTGACTTAACCTGCAATATGACAACAAAACTATTGTCTGTCTGCTCTTATCCATTTTTTATGCTGACCATCTACGACGTAAAATCAATACTTTATACGTAACTGTCCTCACCGATTCTCACCGAGTATGCTCTCGGTGCTCACTCGACCTTACCCGTTCGAAGATGGCCGCCACTTCATAGTTTTGAGAGACCCCAATACGTTAGGGTCCTCACAAATAACCAATTTGTCTGGCGCCAGTATTTATGGATATTACTTGTGCACTATTGTTAAGCTCTCATTATAATATATATTTAATTAACCAGAATACGATAAACTTACACATAACTGACCGAACGCCGTGCGTAATTTCCCGGGATCTTTGTGCGCTTATACACGCAACTTTTAATTTGTAATTAGCGAGGGGACTTTTTTGAATCACCTGGTACCCCACAATATATGGGGGGCATTATGCAAAGTTACAGCCTCAAAGATGGCACCCATTTTAACTAAGTTATGGCATTGACTACACATGACAGATGGTCACGTGACCTTCAATCACGAGTTATAAACAAACCGCGCGAACAGTACCGGCAACTCGAATTGGAGCCAGACGCGGTTGGGGGCAATTGCAGACTACGGACACTTTCTCCTCTACTCGGAGGTAAGAGAGATACCAAGAATGCTGAGGGAAAATATATATTTTCTCCGATCCACCGTCTCCTTCGTGGGGCTTTTGCTCACTACCTTTTAGAATAAGAGTTCCTCATTCGGAACCTTTCACCTTTTCTTGTTGATATTTAGATTGGTACCCTTCACAAATATTGAGGACCGCAACGATTGGAATACGCCTTCCTAACTAGGACTGGGCCCCCCCCGTCGATTGACTGTATGACCCGGAATTATCGTCATACATAAAGTATGTTCTTTCCGGCATATTGCCCGCAATGAGCATAATTACAGCGTTACTTTTATGTTCCACCTCTTGGTCACTAACAAATACTTGTACAATTTTCTCCTCTGTACCCCCTCTCTACAGTGATTATTTAAAATACAGTGTTCAGGTCAGTTTTTTCCACACGGAATTATCAACACCAATACTTAGATATTCTCACATCACTCTATAACTAGACACTCACCCACGCACCACTTTTACAGATCTGCATCCTGCATACCGCATGACTCACTGAGTTTTTCAGCACACAACGAAAGGACAATAGTCACATATGGAAGATCTCACATTATCTTGCCCTCACGCTAGAGCTATAAGATTCTGGTTGATCACTTATTGATATAAAGATAATGGTTCTCACCTGAACTCACGGTGCATGCTATACACCATAGCCTGTGATAGCACCTCCCACGTAGAGAAATCGTAAACTCATCACCAACCCTGGGAGCACATTTGTTTGTATTATCAACAAATGTATGCAAACATCTTGAGATAACAGCTGAACTAATGTCAACTTATTATATCGATTTGTACCTAGCCGTGAACAAGTCGCATGTACAATAATACTAGAGGCGACGAAACACGTGTTGGCTTGGGAACTACTGTGAAGACTACAAACTCACTATGAAAACTTGAATATTAAACTGAAGAAAGAAACGGAGACTCACTTGTTGTATTACATGTTTTAATTAACGCATTAATATTTCCAAAAATTACTTCTGCGTGTGCTTAGGTACCCCCCTTTTTTTGTTGACTTTTGTGGCTCTGGTCACAATCAATTTTGGGAGGCTAGTGGTTCTCCCTTACCCTTGAGCACCGCCTCTAATTGATTGCATCACTAATATTAGGTGTACTCACTACAAGCGCCTATTCTCTATTGCTAATACCACTGCCTAGTTTAAAACTAGTTGGCAATTGACTTGTGTTAACCATACGTCTCAGACATGCAAAATGTTACTGCAGCTCCGTTTTTTTTACAGTCTCCAGGTGATCCACCCATAAAATGGTCCAAATGGAAAAAGGTTTTCGAAAGATATGCCAGGGTCTGTGGTACTTCTCTCAGTATAGAGAGGAAAACGGCTCTACTTATGCACTGTCTGGGATCAGAAGGACAAGATGTGTTTGATCATCTTCCTGATGTCCCCAGTAGTGCTGCAACTGGTTTAAATGAGTTCGAGTTATGTATTTACAAACTTGATGCCCATTACTTACCAAAAGTCAGTACAATATTAGAACGTTACCATTTTGGTAGGAGGATGCAAAAGGATGGGGAAAGTATTGAAAATTATATCACTGATCTGAGACGGTTGGGGTCAACTTGCAAGTTTAATACATTGATTGATGAGAGGATAAGGGATCAATTTATGTTGGGGTGTATCTCTGAAAAGGTTCGTGACGAATTGTGGCTCAAGGATGAACCATCTCTTGACGAAGTCTTGGTGATAGCTAAGAGAATTGAACACTCTATTGAGTGTGTTAAAGAGATCAAGAAAGATCTCAACAAAGATGTGTCTGTAGTTAATACGGAGACGACTTTACATTCGAAGTCTAAAGAGTCACAAATGAAAGCTCAAGGAAGAGAAAAAAAAGAAGTTAAGCCTCGTATCAAATTCAATAAGGAAAATAAATGTTACAGGTGTAATAATACAGGTCATTGGGCCAATGACAAATCCTGTCCTGCGTTGAATGCTATATGTTCTTACTGCAAGAAAAAGGGACATTTTGTGATTGCTTGTAAAATTAAATCATCTAGACAGGGTGTGAATGAAATTGGTCATAATGATCCGGATGATCAACATGATTTTGAATGTGGTCAAATCATTGTCCAAGTTGGTTGTGATGGACCTTTAGATCACATTTTTATTGAAGGACAGAAAACCAAAGTGTTGTTTGACTCTGGTGCGAAGATTACAATTATATCTAGTAAGTTTTTCAATGACTGTCTGGTATCAAGAGTCAAGCTTCTTAAAGCTGACATTCGCCCCACATCTTATGGTGGAGAGCCCATTGATTTAAGAGGGTATTTCATAGGCTTAATTGAGTATGAGGGTCGATTTACATCGGGCAAAGTTTATGTTTCCAAGAAGGGAGACAGTATCATCAGCTGGTGGCATCAGAAAGATCTAGGTGTCATGCTGGATCCTAACAGCAGTCCTCCCATCATTCTCAAAAACAGGGATAAAATTGAGTCTGTAAATCACCACTCTTTACTTCAGGCACAATTGATGGAAGAATATCCACACGTGTTTGGGGACAAACTAGGCTGTTTGAAAGGGTATTGTCATAAAATTAAATTGGCTCCTGGGTCTGTTCCTGTCTCATGTAAGGTGCGTAATGTACCGTTCGCTGTTAAGGACGAGATGCTGAAGGAATTGGAGAAGCTAAAGTCACAGGGCATTATTGAGGAGGTGGAAGGAACATCCTGGTTGGCTCCGGTGGTAGCTGCAAGGAAGGCGGATGGTTCTTTGAGATTGTGTGTGGACCTCAGACAGCTTAACAAGTGTGTGCTGGTGGATAAATATCCTCTTCCTAATATAGCTGAACTGTTGAGCATGGTGAGTGGTGCCAAAATGTTCAGCACAATTGATTTGACTTCTGCGTACCACCAGATTTTACTTGACCAGTCCTCCAGGGACCTGACCGCTTTTGTTACACCGTTCGGTACCTTTAGATTTATAAGACTTCCTTTTGGGCTTGTGTCTGCCGCTTCTGTTTTCCAGCGTGTTATGGAAAAGGTGTTAGTGAATGTACCTGGTGTCTGTGTGTACCAGGATGATATTTTAATCCATGGGTGTGATGAATTAGAACATGGGAAGAGAGTTCGACAGGTGTTGGACAGACTTTCGGCCCACAATCTCACAATTAAACGTGAGAAGTGCAAATTTGGACTTGATAAGATAGACTATCTAGGTCACTCTATAACAGCTGATGGTGTTGTTCCCAAGGCTGAATTGGTAAATACCATAAGGGATTTAATTTCTCCCTCGTCCAAGGAAGAGCTTATGCGCTTCTTGGGGATGGCAGAATACTATAACAAATTCATTAAGAACTTTGCTGAAGCTACCTACAACATGAGGAATCTACTTAAAAAGGGGGTAAAGTTTGAGTGGGATGAGTTGTGTGAAAAAGAGTTTGAAGAGATAAAGCTCAGGTTGCAGGGAGCTCCCAATCTTCGAAACTTTGATCCCACTAAATGTTCAATCATCTCCACTGATGCAAGTCTTAAGGGGATTGGTGCTGTTCTATATCAAGGTGGTACTGAACCTGACAACACGATCATGTTTATATCAAGGTGTTTGAAGGGTGCTGAAACAAGGTATTCGGTTATTGAGAGGGAAGCTCTAGCTGTATACTGGGCAATAAAGAAGTTTAAGAAATTTCTATGGGGTACCTCTTTTGTCGTTAGAACGGACCACAAACCTTTGTGTGAGGTGTTAACATGTAAAGGTGTTGATTCCATTTCACCTAGAATTTCCAGATGGATTGTTGGGCTACAGGGCTTTAATTTCTCTGTCAGGCATGTTCCAGGTCCAGATAACTTTGTTGCTGATGCGCTGTCAAGACTCGTCCCGATTGATCAACCTAGTGATGTGGATTCAGAGTTTAGTCATTCTCATGATTTTGTGTGTGGTATTGATAACAAAGTGATTTCCCAGGAGTCCTGGTTAGATGCTTGTCTTCGTGATGAGGTTATTCAGAATGTTTTGGAACTTATTCATGATGGTTGGCACAACAAAGAACAAGGTAGTCTTCCTACTAGGGATTTCTGGTTTGTGAGAGATCAGTTATCTTGCTGTGAGGGTATGTTGTGGAGAGGTCACAGATTGGTTCCTCCTGTGTCGTTAAGAAAAAATCTGTTGGAGTTGGCTCATGAGGCACATTTGGGGATCTCTAAGACTAAGGAGAGAGTGCGTGCGACTTACTGGTGGCCTGGCATGGATATTCAGATTGAGCGTCTGGTGAGAGAATGTGTGCAGTGTTCTCTTAGTGAGAAGAGTTTGAAGATCAGGACGCAGCCAATGGAGAAAAGGTCTCGTCCTTGCGGTACTTGGAAGGATATAGCTCTTGACATTCTAGGACCGGTGCATGGCGATGGGTGTGATACCTTTGTTATTGTAGTGATGGATTTGTACTCCAGGTGGCCAGAGATTTCTTTTGCTAGAAACACGAACACAAAGACTGTAATTGATTTTCTGAAGGGACTTATCTCTAGGGAAGGTTTACCGTTAACCTTACTGACAGACAATGGTGTTCAACTTGTCTCGAAGGAAATGGAAGATTTTCTAGGTAGTTGTGGTATTGTTCATAAAAAGTGTGCTTTATATCACCCTGAATCCAATGGGACTGTTGAGAGGTTTAATAGGGTTCTTAAGGAAACTATTTCTCTAGCAAAACAAAATTGTCTTGATTGGAAGGAGGAGGTTTCCAGGTGTGTTAGTGTCTATCGTTTTGCACCTCATACCACGACTGGGAAATCTCCTTTTCTTTTGTTTCGTGGGAGGCAAGCTGATACCTTTTTGGAACCGCCCTGGGTTAACAAATTTCTCTCTGCCAAGGGTGGGTTTGTTGATGATAACTCATGGAAAGACAGGGAGGATTACAAGTGCCAGAAAAGTAAGGAGAATTATGATATGAGACATGCTGTTAAATCTACCAAGGTCTCTTGGTGATTTTGTGATGATTAAAAGACCTGGTTTCTGTGTCCCTGGTGCTAAGTTTTCGAAACCTTTGAAAGTAATTAAGGTTTTTGATAATGCGGTGAGAACTTCAGATCATAGAATATGGAACTTAAGTCGTGTTGCTGTTTGTGACATGACTACTCATTTTGGTAATCTTCCCCAGAATGTTGGTGACAAAAATGTGACAGGTGTTTTAAAGAGATCTAATAGAACTTCTCGTACCCCTGCTTATTTAAGTGATTATGTTGTATAACTTTGTTATAGTTTTTTTATGGGTACTCTGTCTTTGTTTTTGCAAAAGAGGGAGATGTGTTGTAATGTTATTTACTGTCAGTCAGCTGTGTTTAGCTGCTGACATCCTAGGGTTCTAGAATGTGAGAGCTCTTGTGGCTCAGGAAAGAATCTGGTGGATGAGAGACTGGAGGAGTGAGAGGCAGTTGGGTGGCTGAGCTGTTGAACCTATATACTTGTGAATAAATATTCCTGGAAGATCAACCTGCTGTCTGCGCCTCATTCATGGAGGATCTTACTATTTAACAGATGCCTCAATGGGACTTGAACCTGGTTCTCACATACTTGATGTGCGCTCCCTTTGAGCCTCTTCATAACTGTCCTTTGGGGTTGTTAACTTTGAAAACTGTCTTTCTGGTGGCCATCACCTCCGCTTAGCGGGTGAGTGAGCTCCAGGCTCTTTCCTGCAAACCTCCTTTCCTGGCGATTCATCCGGACAAGGTTGTGCTTCGACCGTGTCCCTCCTTTCTACCAAAAGTAGTCTCTGCCTTTCATCTCTGCCCACTTTCTTTCCGCCTCCGCACCCTTCAAGAGCAGAGGAGAGGCTCCACCGTCTGGACCCAAAACGTGCGCTTTCGTTCTATCTCAACCGCACACAACAGTTCCGGGTGGATGACCGGCTCTTTGTTGGCTAAGTGGGCGCCAAGAAAGGCCGGGCTGTGCACAAGCGCACTATCTCCCGATGGGTTGTCTTGTGCATTAAAGCCTGTTACTCTCTGGCTAAAAAGGAACCTCCTGTTGGACTGCGCGCCCATTCTACCAGGGAGACAGCAGCTACTACAGCATTGGGACGCGGTGTCCCCCTGCAAGACATCTGTCAGGCGGCCACTTGGGCCTCTTTGCATACTTTCACTAAGCACTATTGCCTTGACAGTCAGATCCGGAGGGACGGCTTCTTTGGCCGTTCAGTTCTCCGTGACTTTATGGTATAATCTTACTTCACAGACCCACCACCGGGGTTGGTATTGCTTGGGTATGTATTCTAAGGTAAGGAATCTATCACTAACATGTCTCTTTCAGATGCCCAAGATACTTACTTGTGTAACGATATATCTGTAAGAGACATTAGTTAGTGATAGATTCCTTCCCGCTGCCCATCCTCCCCGTTCTGCGAACTGTTCTCTAGGGTTCCGGTCATCCCTTTCAGGGCCCTAGTTCTATTGCACCAGTAGTCGGTCCCTGGCATGGCTCTGCGCTTCTGGCACGGAAAAGTTGTGTACAGAACAGACGTCAGCACGCGTGGGCGCGTCTAAGTAGCTCTGACGACGTCATGTCGGCGACGTACGCGGAGCATTACGACGACGCCTACCGACGTGCAGGGGTACTGCTGACGAAAACTTTCCGGATACAGTCTGAATAAATCTGTTGGACAGTTCAAGCACTGCTGTCTAGACGACCATTTGCAAATGGTGCCTTGTGGGGGCCTCTGGGCATTAGAGATACTCAGGATTCCTCCAGCAACGGCATGGATGTGTAGCATGTGGGGGGGGGGGGGTGAACCCAAAGGACTACCTTCCGTCTCTCCAAGGAAATCGAAGGGGTAGCCTTGGAGGCTTGGTTATAGTTCTGGTAGTTCAGCTCTACATACATGTGGGAGAGAGGGGATTGTAGTAAGTGAGGTTGCAGCGTGCTTTTTTCAGTTGGGGAGCCATGTTTCCTGTTTGTTCATTAGTTAAGGGCTAATTAGGACTTCCCAAATGATGCATGCATACGCTATACCAACAGAGGAAATTGCGGGGTTTCGCTGTACCCTTCAGAGAGCTCCTTTGCTGGCAGACCCAAACATCACTTAAATGCCACGATACTACCCATCAGGCCATATCTAAATCAGGTGGTGTATGCTACCACCGAACAATGACTGCAGAAAATGGGCGAGTAAAACTGAATCCAATTGGTGCTAACACCATCTCCTCCTTTGCCTTGTGCCTTTAAATTGGTGGGTGGGTGGTGGTGCCTTGGTAGAGGGATAGTTCCTCTTCGGAGTTTAAGTAGAGGCCTAATAGTGTTAGCCTGATATAATGTTTTGGTGGTTGCTTATAAAACACCTTGGAAGCAGCCTAGAAATTGTAGATCGTAGAAAGTTGTACTTGATTTAGACCCTACCCGAGCAACTTGGAAGGGACTAGAGTAAAACAGCAGACTGAGAATATTAACATGGATTCATATTGCAAGTCAGCCCCAGTTGTCTGAAATCTCAGAATGCTTGTTTCACGTTTGTGAATAAAAAACACATTCATGGTCCATGACATACCAACTGATTTAGTCAATTTGGGTGGAGTCTTCATATCTCCTACAAATGGACAGCATATGTAACACAAATGTTTGAACATATGAAATTATATTAGAAAAGTGGGCATGGGTATGATTGGGGAAAATGCAGTGTGAATAAGAACACGTACAGTAATGCATTAGTAAGTATTCAGGTACATTTTCAGAATGTCAATTTTTCAAAGGCTTCTGATATGGAGGGAAGGAATACATGTAAACATGTTTACAAACCGCAATCCTCGTTACCTTTGGGGCAGTAGGCTTTCGGGTCAGTTGTTGGTAGCGGTGATCCCAGGAGTCATTTACTCAAGTGGAGTTTGGGAGAGAATCATACCCTTGAATCAGAGAGTTTGGGTGTTACTGAGCAAGGAGTCGGACAGGGACGACAAATGGGGTTGGACAGAAAGAGTGGAGTTGTACTTCTTTTATTAAGGTACATGAAGGTTTTACAGCAAGATCAGGTAAATATGACCCTTGGGACCATTGAAGCCTTCACCTGTTAGCGATTCTATAAGTTAATAAAAGGTTCTGCTTCCTACTCCTTCGTTGACTGCATTCCCATAAGGAAATGCCCCATATTGAAAACTGTTAATTTTAAAAGGCATTGTTTAAGTAACCAAATAGTCATCATAAAAACACTATAAAACATTTATTTTCTGTTCAATATTTTGAGATGTTTTAATAACATTCTGGGCCTCATGTAGGTAGCCAAATACCGGTCGGTAACGGCCGAAATTCGGTAAATTTCCCGTTACCGACCGGTATTTAGTCAAGTGAGATGTAGGAGGCCAAAAACCAAAAATCGGTAAATATGAAGCGGTAAATACCGATTCATATTTACCGATTTCTAAAATACCGATTCATATTTACCGAATACATATTTTCCGATTCGGTAAATATGAAGTGGTAAATATGAAGTGGTAAAACGGAAAAAGACATGTAGGTAAATTCGGTAATTTAGAAATCCATGAAATTCGGTAATTAAGAGTCGGTAATTAACACAGATTGAAAGCAGGTGGTAATCATCAACAGTGCATGAAATAAATCCCAAAATGCATCAGCGTGGACAACATGGCCGCTCTGTATGTCATTGCAAGGCGCCTACGTCTACAGGCAGCAGGTCTGAGGATTTGGAGACGGGAGGAACGCATATACAGACAGCGCATCACACTCTTCCAACTGACTGAGGCTGAGATACATGAAAGGTACAGGCTACACCCACAAACCATCATGGACCTGATAAGGGACCTGCACCCACTCCTGGACCAGCCAACAAGAAGGGCGCATGCCATACCACCACATGTGCAGGTTCTCTGCAGCCTACATCTACTTGCTTCTGGAAGTTACCAGGTGGTGATAGCTGCGGTGGGCGGTGTATCCCAGAGTTGCCTGTCCCGTTTCTTCAGGAAGTTCCTGGATGCCATGATGCAGAGAATGCACCACTACATCAGCTTCCCAAACACACAGGCTGAACTGCAGAAAACTAAAACTGACTTTTATCACATGGCACAGTTCCCCCATGTCATTGGCTGTATTGATGGCACACACATCCCAATCTGCCCACCAGCTGCCACTGAGCACATCTACAGGAACAGAAAGTCCACCCACTCCATCAATGTGCAGGTAATCTGTGATGCAGGGAACATCATCACTGATATTGTTGCGAAGTTTCCTGGGAGCACCCACGACTCCTACATCTTCCAGAACAGTGGGATCTACACACGACTGCTTGCCGGAGAATTTGGAGAGGGATACCTGCTAGGTAAGTAACAGTGACGCCCCATGAAACCTGCAAATCATAGTGTATTGAGGCATGTGACTGATGGTTCCCATTTACTCACCTAGGCGACAGTGCATATGCCGTGCGGTCATTCATCCTGACTCCCTACCTACACCCATCAACCCAGAGTGAGAGACGATATAATGTGGCACACAAATCTACACGAAATGTGGTGGAGCGCACGTTCGGACTATTGAAGAGCAGGTTCCGCTGCCTCCATAAAAGCGGAGGTGCACGCCAGTACACACCCATCATCTGTTGCAAGATCATTGCCACTTGTGCAATGCTACACAACCTTGCCACAAAGAGAGGTACAGAGGTGGAACTAATAGATTTTGAGGACAATGAGGATGAATCAGGTCAGCCAGAGGACAACGCTGCTGGAGTGCCAACAGCAACAGATGGGAGAGCGAGACGGGCAGAGATCACATGCAACTATTTCTGAGTAAGTAAGGGGACACAGTCAGTTGTTGTCTGTAATGACGTAGTTTAATAATGCGCCACTACGCCACTAAACAAGGATAATGCCATTCTGGCACCATTGCTCATTCACAAGTGTGAAGTCCAGGGTTACGTCACCCAATAGTCTATTGCTACGCGGTGCAGCATCAAGCTTTGCGGCCACGCGCTACATTGTGGGATGGCACGGATTCAGCCTCCTCACTGGTGCCAGCCCCATGCCGCCTGCTGCTCCTGCGTGTTTCTGGGATGGGGGGTGTGATGCTGCTCCTGCTGCTGGTGTCCATGCTTTCAGCAGCATCCCCTGCACCACTTGTGGCCGCCTGACTGGTCAATAGGACCTCCAGGGCACTGGTGACCTGCACCATCCCCCTAGTGACGTCGCTGTTGCAGTGTGTCAGGCCCTCCTGCATGTTCACTGAGCGCCGGCAGAGTAGTGATGTTGCAGTTGCCAGGCGGTTGAGTGCCCTGGTGTGCCTGTCTCCCCTCTGCCGTTCCCGGCACCTTGCAGCTCTATCTGCGTCCAACTTGCTGCACAACAGCTGCATGGACTGTGACACGTCCCGCAGGCCCGCTGCCATGTCAGTTATCCCCGCCGCCATTGCGCAGATGTTCCTGTCCATGTGTTTGAATGTGGTTCTCAGTCCCCGCACATGCCGCTGTACTGAAATGACTGCCTTTGTTTGCAGGCGACATGTTGGCCTCAAGGCCCCCAAAGACCCCATGGCTGTGATCGATTGGTGGTGGACTTTGCTCACGCAACCTGCGGCGCCGTCCTGCACGCGTGTCTTCTCCCTGTGAGGTGGAGGGCACAGTGGTATGTCTCCCATCCTGGGGCATAGTATTTGGCTCGGGCCCACTGCTGTCATCAGATGATGTGTGTAACACGCGCAGCCTGGCAGCAGCACGCCTCCTCGACCTCACTATTGCAGGCGGTGATGTGGCCGGTGACTCCAGCATGAGTGGTGATGCTGGCTCAGGTACTGGGGATGCTGGCTCAGGTACTGGTGATGCTGGCTCAGGTACTGGGGATGCTGGCTCAGGTACTGGGGATGGTGGCTGTGGCAACGCTCTCTGGCCAGAACTTGTGCTGCCCGTAGCTGAACTGGCTTGACGGTGTGCCCCCTCTCCTGTGCCATGTGCAGTCCTGCGCGATGTTACGTCTGTGGACAGAAAGGCAACATCAGCTCAGTGTACCTGAAGGCATGCATTGCAAGCTTGACAATAAATTGATGTAACACTCTCACATAGTCCTCTGTCTGCTTTAGACTAATGTGTGTACCATGCATCATTGTTCTGTGCTATTCTGTTCATGGTGGGGGATCCCTGACTACATCTCCCATAATGCATTGCCTGTCTGCAGTAACACATGGACTGGAGTGGGATACTCATTTCACAATGGGGGATGTGGGATAGGGGTAGGGGGGGCTACATTGCTGTGCATTCCTCTTACCTGGTTGGGTGGCGGCTCTGGCAGAGCTGTCGGCATCCCCAAGGCCCACGACACTCTCGTGCTCGATTGTCGACTGCACCAGCTCCTCCAGTTCGGTGAGGGCAGGTGCCCTGTTACTTCCACCTCCTGTCCGGCTGGCCTCCTTCTGGATGTCCCCCATCTTCCTCTTAGTCACGATGCGCAGGTCGTACCAGCGTTTTTTTAGTACGTCAATGTCCCTGTGGGTCACTCCCACTGCATTTACCTGCGCCTGGATTGCCAGCCAAATAGTGCGCTTCTCACACTCTGCCACTTGCAGGGATTGCCTCCCAAAAAGCTTCTGGTGCTGCTTCACCACCTCCTCCACTAGCACCTGGAGTTCCTTGGGGCTGAATTTCACCTTGCGCCTCCTTTCCCCTCCTGTCCTCTGGCTGGACATAGTGAAGTTTGATCTCAACAATCAGGCACTGGCTCCCTGCCTCTCCTCTGCACTCCCAGCCTCTCCTGAGTCTGTTGATTGAGTGCACCTGCCTGGGTGTGGCCACTTCCTACTTGGGTGGGGTTTGGTTGCACAGGATTGGCTGTTTCAAACAGTCATGTGATTTCATTTTTCCGATTCGGTATTTTCCGAATCGGAATTTACCGAATCGGTAAATACCACCTCGGTATTTACCGAATCGGTAAATACCGAGGTTTCCGAATCGGAATTTACCGAATCGGTAAATACCGAGGTGGTATTTACCGATTCGGTAAATTCCGATTCTTGAATACCGAATGTTACCGATTCTGTAAATATTACCGAATTGTTACCTACATATAACTTACCGATTCTTAAATACCGATTCGGTACGGTTCGGTATTTAAGAATCGGTAAATTTTATTTACCTACATGAGGCCCTCTATGTTTTTGCATATAGCTCCTGGGTTACACCATGTTTAGTTTATGCAGGCCTAAGACCAGCATCTGAAAGAAACACATTGGTTAGATTCCTTACCTTAGAATATCCCCAGGCGTCAGGCTGGATCCGGAAAGATTTTCGTCAGCAATACCCTTGCGCGTCGCTAGGCGTCGTCTGCGGCGCCGCGTCCGTCGTTGGCGTGATCGCTGGGATGACGTCGTCGGAGTACTTAGACGCCGCCCTCGCGCGCTGATGTCAGTTCTTCTTTTTTCTGCGCCAGTAAGCACAGATCCGGGAAGAGAATACCCTTTTTTGTACATTTTTGACTAAACTTTTTGAACTTTTTTGGTTCATATTTCACGACGACCTCGACTCCTGGTGCCGGTAGGGATGCCCGGGTTCAAACCGTGTGACGCCTGTCACCGCCTGATGTCGGTCACGGATCACCACCGCCGGTGTCTCTACTGCCTTGGGGCCGACCACGATGCCGAGTCGTGCCTCGACTGCCGGGCCTTGACCTCGAAGGCTAGGCAGGAGCAGTCCCGCAAGCTGCTCGAGATCCGGCAGTCGGCTCCGCGCCGCTCAAGGTCCCGGTCGAGGAGGAGGTCGAGGGACCGGTCGCGGAGCGCAGCTATCACCGCTCGTCGGGGTCCAAGGCCTCGGCATTCTGGTAAGTCGAGGCACAGCAAGAAGTCGAAGAGACTACATCGCTCTTCTGACTCCCCTCGCGCGACTCGGCTGAGGGTTCGGGTGGCACCACCCGCGCGGCTCCGTCAGAGCCGCAAGAGTCGCATCTGGCCCCATACCCTCCAGTCCCTGGGCCCGATGCGACTTCGACGGAGATCCGAGACTTCTTCGTGGCCATGAGGAGTCTCTCTCTGCTGTCGAGGCCTGCCCGCGCGCCTTCGGGCCCCGGAGGTCCGACGGGGGGGCCTAGCGAGCCGGCGGCTCTGGCGCCGTTGTCGACTTCGGTCCGAGAAGCCGTAGGCCCCCGGGGGATCCAGGCCTGGATCCCGGTCGACCTTACGACCCCTCCGCAGACCCCTTCTGTGCCGCCCCCGGCACCGTCTTCGGACGAGGTCGTCCCCAGGTTTAGTCCGGGCCCGGCGCCGGATACGGCGCCGATGGATGACAGATTCATCTACCGCCCGGCTCTGACCTTTCCACCTGTCTACCAGGAGTCGGATGACGGGGATGACTGGGAGGGGTCTGAGGACCCTCTGGCACAGCAGTGCCAGATATCTCTCAGGACTGGGCAGAAGAGCTGGGGCATGCCAGTGGTCTTGACACCTCCCCTGACACTGGCTTCATCTCTCCTCCTTCCGTGGCTACGGAGGAGGGTGCTACCTATTCTGTGGTGCTGCGCAGGGCTGCCGAGGCTCTTCAGCTAGAGCTCCCTGCAGTGGCAGTGAGGACTGACCTCCTTACTGAAGTGCTTCAACCGCCGGTAAGCTCTTCGGAGCCTCTGCTGCAGTTCAATGAAGCACTGATGGGCGTTCTGATGGGCACCTGGGCCAAGCCCTCCACAGTCCCTCCTGTGGACCGGAGGTAGCCCGGCGCCACCACCCCGCACCGGGGGACCCCAGCTTTCGGTAGGTGCACCCCACGCCTGAGAGCCTGGTTATCCAGGCCTCTACCTCCCAGACCGCCTTCCCGTCGGCTCCCCCGGATCGGGAATCCAAAAGTTTGGAACAGTTTGGAAAGAAACTGTTCTCCTCCCTTAGTTTGGGGTTGCGGTCTTTCAACACTGCTTGCCTTTTGGACCGTTACACCCACTCTTTGTGGGATATGGTGGCGGATGTGCTGCCCCAGTGTCCGAAGAAGGCCCAGACACGGCTCGCCCAGGCTCTTGCCGAGGGGCGGGATGCGGCACGTTACTCGATACGATGTGGGCTTGACACAACGGACTCGCTAGGTAGGGCAATTGCGACCACGGTGACGATTCGTCACCATGCCTGGCTGAGATCCACAAATTTCTCCGGGGATGTCCAGAGAACCCTCATGGACATGCCCTTCGATGGCCGTCACCTCTTTGGCGACAAAGCAGATAGTGCGCTGGAGCGCTTTAAGGACTCCAGGGCTACAGCCAAGTCCTTGGGCTTCTCGGCCCGGCGCCCGCAAACATCTGCTTTTCGCCCCTTTCGTGGCCAAGGAAAGGGGCGCCCCCTCACGTCCCTCTAGCCACAGGCCGCAGAATCAGCCTCAATGTGGTCGCGGACGTGGATTTTGCCGAGGCGGAGTGGGGGGACAGAGAGCCAGTCAGCCCACATCTACCCCAGCAGCATCTGCCTCAAAGCCTTCCTAGTCCGAGCTTTCAGGCCCATTCAACGCCAGTGGGAGGTAGAGTTTGCCATCACCTGCTCCACTGGCGTACCATCACATCGGACAGGTGGGTGCTGCAAATCGTCCGAAGGGGCTACTCCACCCCCTTCGAGGCGACCCCTCCAGCCATGCCACCGCAGTACCACCGCATGTCGGATCACTTGCAACTTCTACAGGAGGAAGTTACGGCCCTCTTGGCTAAGGGGGCCATCGAGCGCGTTCCTGGCCCAGATGTAGGTCGGGGTTGTTATTCCCACTACTTTCTGGTTCCCAAGAAGGGCAAAGGGGGCCTATGTCCTATCTTGGACCTCAGGAGTGTCAACGCCTTCGTCTGGAAGGAGAAGTTCAAGATGCTCACCTTAGCTCATGTTCTGGCTGCCCTAGACCCTGGAGACTGGATGGTAGCGTTGGACTTGCAGGACGTTTATTTCCACATCCCTGTCCTGCCGGCCCACCGGCCTTACCTGCGGTTCATTCATTTCAGTTTACCGTGCTCCCCTTCGGTCTCACCAGTGCCCCTCGGGTGTTCACGAAAGTGATGGCGGTGGTCGCAGCTCATCTGCACAGATTAGGGGTTCTAGTCTTCCCCTATCTTGACGACTGGTTGTTGAAGGCGGGCTCGCCCCAGGCAGTCATCTCCCACCTCCAGACTACGGCCGACCTCCTGCATTTGCTGGGGTTTTCCATCAACGTGCTGAAGTCGCATCTGAGTCCCTCCCAGAAGCTCCTTTTCATCAGAGCGGTTCTGGACTCGGCGCAGTTCCGGTTCTATCCTCTGGAACAGCGGGTTCGGGATATTCAGGCTCTGATTCCGATCTTTCAGCCTTTATCCTGGGTTTCGGTCAGGTTGGTGCTGCGGCTACTGGGTCTGATGTCCTCCTGTATCCTGCTGGTACATCACGCCAGGTGGTGGATGCGGGCTCTGCAGTGGGACCTGAAGTTTCAGTGGGCCCAGCATCGGGGAAACCTGTCCGATCTCAGAGGGCACTGCAAGACAGTTGCAGTGGCGGCTCACGGCCCCCGCGATCGGGTCAGTGGCAGAACCCTCTCCCTACCCCAACCGGAGCACGTAGTGGTGACGGATGCGTCCCTCCTGGGATGGGGGGCCACACGGGAGAGGCGGAGATCCGAGGCCTCTGGTCTCCGGCAGAGTCCCGGCTCCATATCAACATATTGGAGCTGCGGGCGATCTGACTTGCACTGAGGGCATTCCTTCCCTCTGTTCGGGGAAGTGTAGTGCAGGTGTTCACGGACAACACCACCGCCATGTGGTATTGCAACAAACAGGGCGAGGTGGGGCCGTGGACCCTTTGTCAGGAGGCTCTGCGCCTCTGGACATGGCTGGAACATCAGGGCATCACCCTGGTGGTTCAACACCTGGTGGGCTATCTGAACGGCAGGGCAGACGAACTCAGCCGCCGGTGCATGATGGATCACAAATGGTGTCTGAACTCGGACGTGGCGCACAAACTCTTTCAGCAGTGGGGAGAGCCTTGGTTAGATCTATTCGCCACCGAAGAGAACGCGCAATGTCATCAGTTCTGCGCGTTGGAATTTCCAAGGCGGCACTAGCTCGGAGACGCTTTTTGTCGCGAGTGGAGTTGCGGTCTGTTGTACGCCTTTCCGCCTATACCACTTCTGCCCAGAGTGCTGAAGAAGATCAGGCGCGACCGGGCCCAAGTCATCCTTGTGGCTCCGGATTGGGCACAAAGATACTGGTATCCCGAGATACTCAGTCTATCAGTCGATCCCCAGATTCGGCTGCCTCTTCAGGAGGACCTTCTGTCGCAGCAGCAGGGGACGGTCCTCCACCCGAACCTGTCCAGCCTCCACCTCCATGCGTGGAGTTTGAGCGGCGACAGTTGATGCCATTTGACTTGCCTCCTGAAGTCTGTGATGTCATTCTGGCAGCCAGGCGTCCCTCCACTAAAACGGTATACGCCTGCAGGTGGAACAAATTTGTGGCATGGTGCACAGCAAAGGCTGTGGATCCCCTTCCTGCCCCTCTTTCTGAGGTTCTCCTCTTTCTTCTTTCCCTGGCCCAGCAGGGCTCTGGGCACCCTCAAGGGATACCTTTTAGCTTTTTCTGCTATCTTACGGCTTCCTGATCAGCCTTCTCTTTTCAAGTCCCCTGTTGTTGCTCGATTCTTTAAAGGCATTACTCATGTTTCCTCCTGTCCCTTTCGTAATGCCTCAGTGGGACTTGAACCTGGTGTTGACCTATCTGATGTGTGCTCCTTTTGAGCCACTTCATAATTGTCCTCTTCGTCTTCTAACTCTTAAGACTGCTTTCCTGGTTGCCTTCACCTCTGCTAGGCGGGTGAGTGAGCTCCAGGCTCTCTTCTAAGCCTCCTTTCCTCTCTGTCCATCTGGACTAGTTTGTTCTAAGGACTCGTCCTTCCTTTCTCCTAAGGTGGTAACTGCCTTTCACATCAGCCAGTCTGTTACATTGCCCACCTTCTTTTCGCCTCCGCATCACTTGAAAGAGGAAGAGAGGCTTTACCGTCTGGACCCAAAACGAGCACTGTCCTTCTATCTGGAACGTACGAAACAGTCCTGGGTGGACGATCAACTCTTTGTTGGCTACGTGGGCGCTAAGAAGGGGCGGGCAGTGCACAAGCGAACCATCTCTCGGTGGGTCGTTCTGTGCATTAAGACCTGTTATTCCTTGGCTAAGAAGGAGCCTCCTGTGGGGCTGAGGGCCCATTCTACTCGGGCCACAGCGGCTACTACTGCCCTGGGTCGGGGAGTCCCTCTGCAGGACATTTGTCAGGCAGCTACATGGACCTCGCTGCACACGTTTGCTAAGCATTACTGCCTGGACAGCCAAGTCCAGAGAGACGGCTTCTTTGGCCGTTCCGTTCTCCAGGACTTCCTGGTGTGATCTTGGTTCGCAGACCCACCACCGGGGTTGGTATTGCTGGGGTATCTATTCTAAGGTAAGGAATCTAACTAACGTGTTTCTTTCAGATGAACAAGTTACTTACCTTCGGTAACGATATATATCTGTAAGAAACGTTAGTTAGTTAGATTCCTTACCGCCCCACCCATCCTCCCCGTTCTGCTAACTGATATCTAGGGTTAAGGTCATCCCTTTCAGGGCCCTAGATTCATGGCACCAGTGTTGGTTTCTTGCATGGCTCTGCGTTCCTGGCGCGGAAAGCTATGTACAAGAACTGACATCAGCGCGCGAGGGTGGCGTCTAAGTACTCCGACTACGTCATCCCGGCGATCACGACGCCGACGACTGGCGCGGAGCCGCAGACGACGCCTAGCGACGCGCAAGGGTATTGCTGACATCTTTCTGTATCCAGCCTGACGCCTGGGAATATTCAAAGGTAAGGAATCTAACTAACTGATGTTTCTTACAGATATATGGTTACCGAAGGTAAGTATCTTGTTCTTTTATGCCAATATCCAAAACACTTTTACATTACAAGCATGTTAGACGAACACTATCCTTATATCTTACATGAGCTTCCCATTAAGTTTGTTAATCGGGCTCCCAGGTTGAATGCTATAATTCATTGTTGCTTTACAAAAACTAAAAACAAAAGTCCTTAAAAATTTACAGGGATGGATGAATGGAAATGGGGTACATCTTTATCTTCTTTGTCATTTTATAACATGCATAGCAATAACGCCAGAAATGCACGAGTGCAGCATTACTGCCTTATAATATTCCTGCTAGTGTCTGTAGCAATATGTAAATGGAATACATAGTAAAACCCTGAGCCCACCCAAAAATGTTTTCCCCACCCAAGGCATCCTATGGACCATTACTGCCCATGCTTCCAGGTACACTTCTGCATTCTCATCCACTATCATTTTTCTCAGAAGTCGCGCTTCATGCCTCCGATCCAGGACTGGATCCTAGGTGCTATGGAAGACAGCCAATGCCACCTTCTAGTTCAGACCCGAGTGGTTGGCTTTCTATACAGCAGTTTTGCCCACCCTATAAAATTAGGGCCAAATCCCAACTAGAGCAGCATAGTCAACATATACTCCTAGTCCAGGCTGATGACGGCTTTCTCAATATCAAGGGCTATCAGTGCAATCTCCTTTTCAGTGCCTATTATCCTGTGCATCACATGATTAAGTTGTCATAGTTTCATGCGAGAGGCCCACCCTGGCATAAAGCCACATTGGTCCTCATGAACCAAGGAGCCCACCACTTGGCACAATCTGCCGACCAGAACATTGATGCTCTAAGGCCTATATGAACCTAGTTTTAAGGGATCCCTAGTCTGTTTTCAATACTATTGTTGTTATGGCCTACTTCATTGACAGTGGTAATTCACTGCATTCTCTAGCTTTAATAATAACTGATAATGTGCAAGGGAGCATTTTTTTAAAGGACTGATAGAACTCTGGTGGAAGTTCATCCTCTTCAGGTACCTTGCCTCTGGGCATGTCTTTTGTGGCATTTAATAACTCGCCACTCTGAAAGGCCAGGGATATGGACCCGCCTCAGAAAAATTCTTTACCCAGGCACTGTTCTGTGCAGTCGATCTAGTATATAGTATGGCTAAATATCTGTGAAGGATCATTGGGACACTTCTTAAAAAGAAAGTTTAGCTAAGTTTGTCATATGATGTTGAAAGCATATTGCCAATATGCATGTGGGTCTAAACTGCGTATATAAAACATCAAGGGGAACGTTTTGCATAATGGACACTTTTAGGGTGAATTAATGTGTTTTTGATGAACATTGTACTTGTCACTTCAGCCACACATATTTATGGATCCAAGATGATGGATGCAAATTGGAGATGGGGAAAAAAAATATATGCACCTGCGAATAAAATGCTTTTTTAAAAGCAGAGCAGCCCACCAGCAAATGAAAACTGTCAGTCCCTCCCACAAAAATAAAATGACCCCGAGGGGTGGGTGAGTAAGCAACGAAGAAGTGGGTGGGAGGGCAACAATGGAGAGTGGGTTTTGGGAGCAATAGCATGGGAGGTAAATAGTAATTATAAAAGATATTTAAAAAGCAAATGTGGAGGAAGCAATGGCGCACGTAAGGGGAGGATGGAGCAATACCGGTATGCGCATGGTGGGTGGTAGAAGAAGCCTAAAACGTGGGGGACGAGGGAGCAACATGGATTGCTCCGAGAGGAAAGAGCAGAATTTGGTGGAAAGGATGTAACATACAAGGGAGAGAGCTTTTGAGCAATTTAAATAGTCAAATCAGCCAACCAAAAGGAGGGTAAAAAGGGTATGCTCCAATGGAGGGACACACTGAAGAAGAGGACGGCAAGCCATCCAATAAGAAGCAAGCAAATAAGAATGACAAAAAAGCCAACCAACGGTAAGATCTGAGCAGGCTACTGTAAGCTTTTAGTATGGTCCACAAGAAGCTTTTGCCTATAGACAGCAAGAAGCTGATTGGTAGGCAAGTCCTAAAAATGTCAGACAAACTGCATCACTAGCCAAAAAAAAAAAAAAATAACGAAAATTGTTTAGCACTAAGACATTAAATTCTCTAGGGGGCATGGGGTGAATTGTTACAAGATTTTTGTAGTGGCTATGATTACATTTTCCTAAATTGAGTACATACAATTTTTGAAAAAATGTTTTTAAACTCAAAATGATTGTACCAGTGTGGCATGTTTCCAAATGATGTTTGAAAATAAATTCTTTTTTTAAATAGTCTACATTTAGCTGTTGTTTTTTACATCATGTTTTTCCAAATAGGTGTTTGGTACAGAGCAAACATCTTGTTTTCTGGGCGGCTCCTCTCTACCAAACTAATTTTTTTAATTAGAAGCATATGTTTACATCTTACAAAACACCATTGTAAAAGTGGGGACTCCCTTTGTGAATTGCTAAGCAGCCTACCTTTTTGCAAATGAAATGTAATCTTGCTTATTTGTGTTCCATCACATTGCACGGGACTGTGTGCTGTCTATTTGTATGTTTCTGGCACTTTGTAAAGTGTGGTTTTTATTATCTGGATTTTTTTTTTAAGTGAATTTCAGCTGTTTGCATTTTGGCAATATTTTGTACTATTGTAGCCCAGGAAAAGAACAAAAATCGCCTGTAAAACTGATACTCTATTATGGGCCATTTTCTAAATAAAAAAATAACCTAATCCTGTTTAAAATGTGCAGTTTAGTCCGGCAGCATTATGACCTCAATACTCAGTGGAGTATACCTTCAAGATGTTTGAGTGGGGTGCTTTTACAATTACAGCAGGACATTGCATCTGCACGTTTGTTAATCAGTGATGGTGGGTCTGTGCAATGGACTGGCAGGGTTGCCAAGTAGCAACACTACAAGTGAAAGCAAAAGTGTTGAGCAAAGCTTGGAGAGGCCCTTCTGTCATCCTAGTACAGGCCTAGTACAGGCCCTCTACAAAGAGACCAGTGTAGACGGATTTGCACAAATAAATATTATCGCTAGTGTACTCCCATAAACTTCTCTCTTAAAATGCATTGTTGCAAGCGTGACCACAGGTTTAAAGCAGTCTTCTTCTAGTTGCAAGGTAAACCGATAGTTAAGAAGGCTCATTTGTTTTCTAGTTAACAATTTGTCATTTACTGTCAGAATTGCATTTTATCAGATTATTGTTCAGTATTCTAAGCTGCTTATTATTTCATTCGTTCATATGATGACCTAATACACTCTTACTTACACACTAGTATTAACCATGCCACTTCTGTTTTGTTACTTAAGCTATTACGCCTGTATCTTCTGAATTTCTCAATAAAGTATGGACATATGAGGTGTAATTGAAAGATCCATGTTCCTTGTATGTTTTGTTTTAATCTTAACCGTTAGTAATGGGTGAGCACAAGATGTTCATATGTACTGTCAGTTTGATATGCTGCCAATGAAGCCACCACTTTTAAAAGATTGCAACCAACTCCCAGAGATTAAATGACCTGTGGAATAGTCCCTGTTAAAAACCTTAAGGCAAGGTTGTGAAGATTTTTTTTCCTTTGCCACTAAAGGTGGATGCTGCTACTTAGTTGTTCATAATTTTAAACAAAATGATCTCCAACTAAAAGACTTGGCATCTGCAGCAAGCTCTGCCAGTGTAGTGTCTATCTATATAAGGAGACCGTTTATTCCAATAATCTTCTTGACTTCTCTCTGTACGGTTCTAGCAGCCACTGAGGAAATAAGCATGGTGGTTGACAAAGGTGGCGTTGATCTTATTAGATTCTTTCGCAGCCTTTGAGACGGTCAACCACTCTTCTTATTAATCAGCTTGTGAGGATTGGCATTAAGAACTCCGCATTAGCTTTGCTTAGTTCTTTCTTGTGCAATACGGAGCAGAGGGTGGCCTATGAAGACTTGCTCTCGGATTCTTTCTCCCTTCCATGTTGGGTGCCTCAGGGGTCCTCCCTGAGCCACACACTCTTTAATATATATGTCAGCCCCTTGGCCCATCTGATCCGTAGCTTTGGTTTTGTGGTTATTTCCTATGCTGACAACACACACATTGTGGTGTCGATATCATCTGAGGCGGAAGAGGCCGCTAAAAATCTTTACAGCTGCATGACTCGCATCGTGAGGTGGATGCACAGAAATTGTCTGAAGTTGAACTCAGAAACAACTGAGGAACTCTGTTTTGGCAATGATTCCACTTTTTGGAACGCCTCATGTTGGCTGTCTGATCTTGGCTGTCCTCCATCCCCAGCCAAAAGTCTAAAAATCTGGGAGTTGTCTTTTACACTCGGTTGTATTTTTTTAGATCAAATTATGCAGTCCACCTCCTCCTTTTTCTTGCTTAAAATTCTAAAGAAGAATGTTCCATTTATTCCTATGGAGCTAGGTAAGATGGTTATATAGCTCTAGTCATCATCAGGATTGCTTATTGTAATGCTTTGTATCGGAGTGCTCAGAAGCATCTGGTGAAAAAACTTCAGTTGCTTCAGAACACAGCAGCTAGGCTGCTTTTGAAAATTCCTAAATTTGTCATTAATTGGTTACCCGTCAAGGAGAGGGTTAATTTCAAGAAGGTAACATGGCTGCATGAGTTTCTCCTTCTCTGCCAGCAAGATTTGGAACTCTATGCTGATAAATTTAAGATCTCAATCAAATCTTCAGTTTAGGAAAATTCTAAAAACCTGGCTTTTGTCTAATTAGGCTGAATGATTTGGCCAATTTGTTTAGGCTCTGTGGCATTCCTCTGGAACGCTAGCACCAAGATATCCTCTGAGTAATCGCGTGCTATACAAGATTTTTTTTTACTTTACTTACTTAATCTTACTTGAGAGAATTTTAACAATGTTGTTTCTTCATAGTATTGAGCTCTAAGAGCCCAGGTACAGAACACCTCAAAATCCACTGAAGGGCTCTCATGTATAACCAAATAAGAGGCACTGTCACATCCAGTAATTTGGCCTTGTAGCAGACCATGCCCTGTGTATCTCCTTTTTGGTCCCCTATACCTCCTCTTGATCAGTTCTGATCAATGAAGGAGTCATGACTACCTTGTCTGAAATAGAGAGCCTTGGACATTCAGGTTTTAACTTCTTTATTCCAGTTTCTTTTTTAGAGATACTTGTATGGCTCATGACCTATTTAACGACATGCCGTATTGGGATTAGAGTCGAATATTGGTTTACTTACCTCATCGGTCTCATTCAGGATATCTCGTTCCTGTTCAAGTTGAGTATCCATTCTTGTCTATGAGGAATATAGTTGGATGATTTTTTTAATCCATAACAGCTTGAGGCTGAGAGTGATTGAGTATGTGATGAAACATTGGTAGTCTCAGTCCTATTGGCTCGGATATGTTAGCCAAAGAGTACCTTTATACAGGCAAATAATATTAAGGCCCATATTTGTTTCTAGAATCATGTCCATGAGAGAAACCAGTATCAAACAGATCCGTGCAAATAGCTCTGCAACTAATCTCAAAAATAATTACCAAACCGGAATGATGTGTTGGTATTGATAGCTAGAGCCACTGCCATAGAAAGATCTTTTCAATCAATTTCCATCAAGATGTTGTCATCTGAACAGATGATGACTAAGAACTGCTGCAGAAGAAATTAGTTTTGCTTTGAAGAGCCCATCCTCTGTTTAAGTCCAGAACGCTTGTATTACTTCTCTCCTGCTAAACAGCATGGATCACGCTCAGCCAAAGCATTCAAAAATCTAGACTAACAAAATTAATTATTTAGATAGATCACTGGTAGACTGCGGCTCACAACCTCAGACACAGTCAGTGTGACATATCCACTCGAAATGGCAGTTGGATCCGCATACAAACTCAGAATGGAGTCTCCAAACTTCTGTATCAGGAGTGCAAGTCATGTCAGATAGCTGCAAAAAGGGCTTCTGGCAACATATAAATGCCCTTGTACAAGTTGAAAATTCTTTCAAACTTGGAACAGGACGTTTCCAACAGTTTCTGAAATGCAAAAAAGAGGACGTAAAAAGGCAGAACCCCCTTTTATTTGTGATGCAGTGGGTTTGTGACCATTGACCACTTCCAAACCTATGAGTTATGATGATAAAGGATTTGCTAAGGGGGCGAATTCCCTTTTCAGAAACACGCCTTGTGGCCTCTGGAGTGGTTGCAATAGTGCATCCCTCCCCCCCCCCACTGCCCCCCGCCCAAACCCTGATGCATTTTGAATTGGGAAACTTATGTTTTTTAAAGCTTTCCCTTTTGGGAAAGAAAATGCAGGGATGGAGGTCTGCTGTCTCTTGGAGCTTCCATCCATTCACGATTAGTCACAAATTGTGACTTGCCTAATTACCTTCCATTGGGCAGATTGTTATGTTTGCATCGCCATGTGAATTTACAATTGGTGATGCAGCCCATTAGCACATAGGCTACATTGCAAATTGAATTCTCGTTCACAAATGGTGTGCAAATTTACATACCGGTTTCCGAATAGAAATAGTACATCAGATCCATTAATGAGCACTCTGTCTTTGTGTATCTTATTGTATTTTGGCTCTCCTGAATTTACCATCTTGGCCATTTTTTTACCATTATACAAAATTGCAAGAGGACTGCTTATTTTGAGACTCGTGGAGAATTGCACCTCATATCTTCTATCTGCTGACTAGTTTCCATTCCTGCTTCCACTATACTTCACATTCCTAACTTATGAGGGTATGTTGTCATGGACATGAATCATTCTAATTTCATTTGTGTTATGTCTAGCGAAATTACTTTGTCTTGGTAATGGCATGAAGTGGAGAAAAGCTTGATTGATCCTGTTAAACATAGTACCAACAGACAAATTGCCTCAGGTCCATCAGTCCCCAGTTTGCCAAGAAGAAAGCTCTGTTACAACTTATAAAATGCTTGCCCTCCGCCATATACAAATCTTATAATACAACCCTCTGGCAGAATTCAAACATTCTGTATCACAAGCCACAGGGTATGGAGGAATCTGATCCCGGGCCATAATGGGTGTTATAATAGAGAATAGTGCATAGATCACCATGAATCACCTTATGCCATCCTTTCACGTGTCTGTGGTTCCGTGAATTCTGAACCCATTCAATGAAGGTTGTCGTATCGTGATGATTTTGGTATCAGCGAACCGCGACTGACAAGTGCGGAATGTGTAAGTGTTTTCGTCATGCTACACCGATGGATTCACTGTGTATTTGACGATCTAGTCTGCACCCTTGGGTTTCATTTTGTGCATAACTGCCATTTTGTGGTTGCCCTCACATAGGCTAATGACTACAGGATGACTGTGGCCAAGCGAGCCTCTAAGGACGCGTACACCTTAGCTTGAGTTCGTGTTGACTCCTGTTTGACCTGAGTCAACTGACCCTGTTGCCCGAGGCTAAACTTGTTGAGCCAGTACCTTGTTAAGCAGCTGGTCAGATAGAGATCAAAGAGCAGGACATTATTGATTCTATGGCACACGCACACGCCCCTCTATCTTGCTCCTCATCTGTTTCTGCTCCTTCCTTTTATGGCCTTATGGCCTAAGTATTGATTTGGGTTGAGGTCTTTTATGATGGGCCCGTCCGGCCTGTTCGAGCAAGAATTCTGGATTTTTGCCTTGTCATTGGCGATGGGTTGGATAACTGAAAGTGGGTTTGTCGTTATGTGATGCCTCTGTAAATATCATCCTCTGATTGGTCAAATTTGTGAGTAATTGATGCTAGCCAGGAACGTGGTTTTTGGCATAAAAGACGATGCTCCGCTCTATTATGTTGAGCAGTCTCCTGAGAACATACACCGTGTTGTACTTCTAGGACCTCTGTTACTGGCTGCAGCTAATAAAATTGATATTTGATGTCAACAGAAGAATCCCGTGTCTCTGTACTCTAAGACAGGTGGACCCGAAGACTTCGGGCGTGTCCCCTGCGCCGCTGGGTTTAAATCCCGGTTCTTCAGTTGGCGCCCAACTCTGGGGCGACTTCAGCGGTACCGGTCCAAGCCTGAAGATCGTGAGTAGCTTCGTGTGAAAATTCTGGAGGGAGGCCTACCACTTCATCGACCCCTGTATGTCGTTGTGGTCCGAAAGTCTTTGCTGGGAAGTTCCCCGCATTCCGACGGCTACGAAGGACTGCTGCCCTGACTGTCGCCCTGTCTTGGAGCCCTTTGATGACTTGTGAAGCGAGACGATAGACGGGTCTTCTGGCGACGTCATCGATATTTCAGTTAAGTATGAGTGGAGCGTCTCCCAGTCCTTAGTTTGTTTTGGTATCCTTCGGGATCGCTTTGATTTGGTACCTGCAGGCCCCAAAGCCGAGGGACTCGTGTATTCACGAGGCTATCGTTTTGATATTCCCTTGAAGTTTGAAGCTAGACTAGTGAGCGAAGATGCCTGGTCTTAGCAGACTTGGAAAGATATTTTGTTATGGTTGTAATAGGGATTCCCGATTGGAGGACTCGTGTCCGGTGCCTCCGATTGGAACTCCGACCTATGAGCTCTATTTAAAACACGGCGTGGGCCCCATCACGTATAATGACGTATGGATTAAGTATACTAGGAAGGATGGTGTCCTAAAATGGCCCCAATATGGTAGTTATGACACGGAAATTTTAGATAATTTAGAAGTTAGACTCTTCAAAAAGAAAGCCCGGCCGGCAATGTTTGACTCTTTCCGCCTTTGGCGAAAAGAAGCCAAACAGAAGGAAATTAAGTTAGCGAAACGAAATAAGCGTGCACAAGGTATGTCAATGGTGCAGGCTGCCATACAGTTTAGGGATAATGAGGAGGAGCAAGAAAGCGAACAGATGTTTAGGCAACGTCAATTAGCGGTAGACAAATGTTATCCAGCTTTGCCGCCTCAACAGCAAGAAGAAAAGAAAGATCTTGCGAAAGATCCTTTAATGTCGCATCCATTAAGTTCGCCGCCCCCTTATGCTCAGAGTGCTACCGCACCTCCGCCACTTGTAGTTGCGCAACCCCTGGTTGTTTTAGCCCCAGTGGTTCCTCAACAGCCAGCTCTCCCTCTACTGGCTACTACTGCCTCGGCGCAGCCTTCTCAAGGGCCGCCGTCTTTTCTACCTCCTTCGTCTGCTACTCCTATACCTGTGTTGTCTGTTCCTTCTGTTACTGTTCCGACTTCGGTTCCTTCTCATTTTGCTTTGTCTCCTGTTCTTTTGTCACCTTCTCCTTCTGCTCGACGGAGAATGACTGATGCGGTTGCTAGTCTTTTTTCTCCTCTAATGGGTTCATTGGGTATGTCTCCTGTTGTAGAGCGTAAGCAATTGCGTAGTCAATTGCCTGGTCCTGATGAACGGACAGTGTTAGATCACTTGGCGCGTAAATGGGTTACCTTTCCTTCGCACTATGATCTTGAGGGTGTTATGGATGTTTTCCATCAATGGGAAGCACCGAAACAGAGATACGTATTTTATGTGATGTGTTCTTTCCTTCGTGAACAGTGGGAAGATATCGAGGTAGGGCAGACTCCGCCTGAGTTGTTCCGTGTGCGGTCCGAGTTTGCGAAAGGAACTATAGTGGGTCTTGATGTTGAAAGAGCAGTCGCGACATTGTTGTCGTTTAGGAGTGAGTTTCCTTCTAGGTCATTATTTGAGCCTGATTCTTCAGTTAGGAGAAAGGCGCGTCAATATCCGATGCGTGAGGTTCCTCCCGTTTGGAGACCTGGTGATGCGAATGCTAATCCACCTGTTCTGGCACATTTCCAGCGCGTTTGGGTACATGTTCCATGGAAGCGTGCCGAAGTCCTAGCTCTAAAGCAGACTCTGCCTGATCCACGTAAAAATCCTGCGGGGTTTTATAAGGAGCAATCTCAAACTGCGGGTTCATGTATTATGAATTTGGCTGCTATAGATATGTTATTTGGGAATGTTGTTCCACAGCCTATATGGAGTAAGATTCGTCATACAGATCATGCGCAGGAATTAGGTGATACATGGAATAACCTTAGAACTGCAGATGAAAGACAAATAGGTGGTGCTAAACCCGAGAATGTGATTGCTGATCTCCCTGGTAGAATTATTGACTATATGAAGACTTTGATGCCTGCTATGCGTGTCAATTGGGACAAGTTGTCTGCATGCAAGCAGAAGAAAGACGAAACTGTGTCCGACTTTTTCACTCGATTTTGAAGAGACATTTGCAGACCACAGTGGTCAAGACATGAGTACAGAAGGTGGTCAAAGGTTGTTCGTTGACAAGTTTGTGCATAATTTGCTTCCCGAGTTGTGCAATAGGTTGAAGGATTCTGAAAGTGCCTGGGCTGTTTCTTCGTCAGCACAGATATTGGCTACTGCCCAGTACTATGAGAATAGAAATAAGGATGAGATAGAGAAAGCGGATAAAAAGACTAAAGAATTGAAGACTAAGGTTCTTTTGCAGCAAGCATACCCGCCTCGCAACACCCAGCGTGATTATCAGCAACCCCAACAATATCAGAGAAACTCGCAAAGGTTCGAGTCTTCTCAACAGCGTTTTCCTGTAGGTCCTAATCAGTGTGCATATTGCAATGAAGAGGGTCACTTCAAGAATAGTTGCCCGATTTTATTACAGCGAACGAATGGTGTTTCTGGTATGAGAGGTTGAGGTGTTCAACAAGCTCCGCGAGGTCGAGGACGTGGTATGTCTCAGATTGCGCGTTCCTTGCCTCCGCAGAATTCGATGAATTGTTTTGATCAACAGAATGGCACGTCTGGTAGGACGGCTCAGTATTATGCGGACGATTATTACGGTGAAAGAGAGGATAAGGAAGGTAATGATTGTTAGGACAGCCACAGACAAAGAGAGGGAGTCGTTTCAGTTCTAGTAGATCAGAGTGGACCTTATGTTGAAGTGATTGCATCAGGTGTGTCAGAGCCTTTTCTGTTGGATACTGGTGCTGCGAAGAGTTCTATCATGCACTCTAAACTCCCTGGCGCACCTTTGTCTGGCTTAACGAATGTTTCAGTAGGTTTTCCTGGCGCCCCGGTTAGAAATCCGATTTCTAGTCCTTTGTCTCTTTCTGTCGGACCTTGTGAATTCGAAGCACCCCTCATTCTGACGACAGGTTGTGGTGAGAACTTGTTGGGATTGGACTTGTTGAAGAGATTGTATGCGACGCTTTATTGTTCTCCTTCAGGAGTACAGCTTACATTGGGAAAGAGAGTGATCTCTCCGATGTATTTGGCTAAAGACCAACTTTCAGCTGAATTGTCTTCTCTTCCTAATTCTCTTTGGGCTACTGGTCCTAATGATGTGGGTCTTTTGGAGATTCCGCCATATGTTGTGACATTGAAGGCGAATGCTAGATTGCCACGCATTCCACAGTATCGTATCTCAAGTGATGGTGAAAGAGCACTCTTGGCGATCATCTCTGATCTGATTGAGAAAGGTGTGATTGAGGAAACGAGAGGTAATGTGTGCAATAGTCCGGTTTTGCCTGTTCTGAAGAGAACTGATTCTTCTCAGCCTCCTGTATATAGGTTTGTGATCGATCTTCGCGAGGTGAATAAGATCGTTGTTCCGCAATTCCCTGTCGTGCCTGATATCACCGCTTTACTGACTTTGATTCCGGCCACAGCCACGTGGTTTTCGGTGATTGATCTGAAGAATGCTTTCTTCAGCATCCCAATTGCCATGGAGAGTAGAGATATTTTTGGCTTCTCTTTAGGAGGCCGAAGTTTCCAGTTTAAACGCGCTCCTCAAGGCTATTGTGAGAGTCCATCGATCTATAGTCAAGCCTTGAAGACGCAACTTGATTTGTTGGTTTTACCTGATGGTGCTGCCCTTATTCAGTATGTTGATGATCTTTTAGTTGCTGCTGACAATGAAGAGACTTGTAGAGAGGCTACTCTGTCGTTGTTACGTCACTTGTCTGAGTTCCATCATAAGGTTTCTCTTTCAAAGTTGCAGTATTGCCGACAAGAAGTTACCTACTTAGGTCACCTCTTATCGAAGGAGGGAAGAAGATTGACCCCAGAAAGAATTCAAGCGATTGCGAAAATGAGTGTGCCTACGACACAGAGAGAAGTGCGTGCGTTTCTAGGTATTACATCCTACTGTAGACAGTGGATTCCTAATTTTTCGTTGCTTGCAAAACCTTTGATAGCTCTTACTGTTAGGGATACTCCGAATCCTATTCCTTGGACTGACGAATGTCAGAAGAGTTTTTCAGAATTGCGTGATGCGCTGTGTTCGGCTCCTGTTTTGGGTACTCCCGATTACAGTAAACCCTTCACATTGTATGTCCACGAGAGAGAGGGATGTGCATTGTCAGTTTTGACTCAACAGTTTGGCGATAAGCAACGTCCATGTGCTTATTTTTCGTCGACTTTGGATCCGGTAGCTAGAGCGTTGCCGAGTTGCTTGAGAGCTACAGCGGCAGCGGCTGTTTCAATCCGACAGTCTGCTGGTTTGGTGATGGACAATACACTGATCATGATGGTTCCACATGCAGTGGATACCTTGTTGAACTGTACCAAGACACAGCATTTATCTAGTGCTCAGTTGTCAGGTTACGAGTTGACCTTGTTAGCAAGTCATGTACATATAAAGAGATGCAACACATTGAACCCAGCCACGTTGTTGCCGATCTCAACTGAGACAGATGATACCGAACAGCATGATTGTTTTCTTAGGACTGAGGAAGAAACGAAAGGGAAGATAGACCTTAGGGACACTCCTCTTGCAGAATGTGATGGTACTTTATGGGTTGATGGTTCGTGCTTCAAGCTTCCGAATGGTGATACGACTGCGGCATATGCTGTTACGACTTTGCATACGATTGTTGAAGCTGCTCGTATCCCACATAATTCAGCACAAGCGGCAGAGTTGATTGCATTGACAAGAGCGTGTGTGTTGTCGAAAGGGAAAACAGTGACTGTGTACACTGACAGCCAGTATGCGTTCAGTGTTGCTCTTAGCTTTGGACGATTGTGGAGAGAACGTGGGTTTCTGACTTCGCATGGGACCAAGATCCAACATGGTCAATTGGTGAATGAACTTCTTGAATCTCTTACTCTGCCGTTGCAAGTTGCGATCGTGAAATGCAGTGCGCATAAGAAAGTCACGGATGATGTTGGTCGTGGTAATGAGTTTGCAGATGAAGTCGCGAAAGAGACTGCAAGAGATGTGATGAGTCGAATGTATGTTGCGGGTTCGGCGAGATGGATTCCAGATAGACGTATGTGTGAAGATACGATTGAGAGTGTGAAATCCATCCAAGCTGAAGCTACAGAGAAAGAGTTGAATGAATGGAGAGAAAGCAAGGGTAAATTGGACTCGAATGGTTGTTGGGTTGAGTTGTCAGAACATCAGCGATGGTTGTTGCCTGATGCGTATGTAATTCCAGTGGTTACGATGGCACATGGAATGGCCCATATCAGTGTGAAAGGGATTTGTAAGTTGTTGGCCCCAGTATGTCAAAATGCTGGAATTCCTAAGTGTGCAGAGAATTTGGTCAAGAAATGTATGGTTTGTTTGATGTACAATCCTGGTAAGGGAACTCCAACTCCAGCTGGTCATTTTGCTCCTCCCACGTATCCGTTTGAGGCTTTGCAGCTAGATTTCATCCACATGGAGAGGTGCAACAACCTGAAGTATGTCTTAGTGGTTGTTTGCTCTTTTTCTAGATGGGTGGAAGCCTACCCTTTGAAGGACAATACTGCCTTGTCCACAGCTAAAGCCCTTATTAAGGAATTTTTCCCTAGGTATGGGTTGCCGAGAAGGGTCTGGAGTGACAATGGGAGCGAATTTGTGGGTCAAGTTATGAAGAGTGTTTGATGGGTTAGGAATCCGGCAGAAGTTCCACGCTGCCAATCATCCCCAGTCAGCTGGTCTAGTTGAGTGCTACAATGGCACGTTAAAATTGAAATTGGCCAAAATTCAAGCGAGCTCTGGTCTACAATGGCCTGATGCTTTGCCGTTAGCCCGTCTGTCCACAAGAATGACTGTGCATTTGCAAATGGGTCTGAGTCCTTATGAGGTTGTGTTTGGTCGCCCGGCAAATATTTGGGGAGTGCCGTGGCCGACAAAATTTAGTGAGATAGAACACCCTGTATTGCTTGACTACCTGTACGAATTGACGGCTAAATTGCGTGTTCTGCATCAACAGGTTCATGATACTTTGCCACAGGTTTCTGAAGATCCAGGGCACACCATTGAACCTGGCGCGTGGGTGCTCGTGAAGAATTTTCAGCGAACCAAGAACGAGCAGCCCCGCTGGACAGGACCTTACCTAGTGTTATTATCTACCCGTTCTGCGGTACGAGTGCACGGTAAAAAGAACTGGATTCACGGCGTACATTGTAAGAGGGCCCCTTTGCCTCTGCCGTACGACCGGTGGGTCCAAAAAGGACTTCCTGATTCTGAGACTGAGACCGTGCCTCGTTTTCTGCCTTTCAGCGATGCCCGTTTGATTGGAACAAACACTGAGCCAGAAAGCGATAATCTTCTTCAAGAAGCTGTGCCTCCATCGAACCGTTTGAACACTGTTAAACCTGAGCTACTTTTCCGAGAACAGACATTGCCTGGCAAAGAGCGTTATAATTTGCGACCAAGAGTCGCTGGACAAATAACAAATTCAGTTCCTTCTTTGCTATTTTTTTAAGGTTAGCTCCCCTCCGAGAAACTATTTTGATTTTTGTTTTTCGAACCACCATCCGGGTTCAGCTGTAGGGTCGCGGTGCCAAGTCCTTGGAGTGCAAGCCGAAGACGTTAGGTCGACGGTTCTGGTTGGTCTAAGGGCGTTCCCTGGACCGACAGGCGCATTCCTTAGCACGGAACACCCATCCGCCGCGAGCAGCACAGTTAGAGGATGGAGTTTTTCGGGATGGAGAGACCTACTAAAAGAATGAGCTTCAAGAACGAAATGTGTATAATAATGAGTAGAAAACGTTTTTTAATATTATGTCTGTTTATACTGTTTAGTTTAATGATGTTTTTAATTGGATATGTGACATTCTCTATTCAAGTAACATTCATGCCCACTGCACAACCCATGCCTCCTCCTACTGTTTCTTCGCATTCTTATCACCCTCTGCCCGAACATGAGTCCATTAGGAGAATGGAATTCGCTAATAATTCCTTTGTTAAGCTTCTGCACCAACACCAGCTAGTAGTGAACACAACAAATTGTTGGGTGTGTGGCCTTATGCCCCATACTACCGATAAAGGTATTCCTTACCTGGTCCTGCCATTTAGCTACAATGGTTCTGTGTGGGCATACAGAACAATGTTCATTTATGCCCGTGAAGTCAACCCCCTACGTTCTGTGAAGGATAATCCGAAGAATAGTGCTCTGGTCAAGGGAATAGTCGACATGATTAGAGGAATAGGTTCTTATGAGACTATCCCGAGAGATGAGACGCTAGCGTATATTGGATGGAACGTTACTGGATATGGAGCTAGTCTGAGTGGGAACCAGCGAGCGAAGAGATCCTCTCCGATTTGGATAGTACCCCATCAGGGTCATTACTGTCTGCAAGGTAATGGCAAGAATCCTGGAGCTCAGTTAGGGAAGAGTGTTTGCATTGAGACATATGTTTTTGCATCCCAGACTTCCCCGCCGTTTCTAGCAGCTAAGGGTACCTACTTCATTTGCCATGACAGAGCATATACATGGTTGCCCCCTGATTTCTCGGGCACATGTTTGGTCTCGTTCTTGTTACCCCCTACATTTACAGCTGCGGCAGATTACCACAAGATGAGAGTCGTTAGAGGTGTCTTCAGAAAGGAAGATACCGCAGGACAAGAATTGGGAGATTTCTCGAAGGGTTTTCTGCCGTTTTGGGGACCTATGGTTAACAGCAGGAACATACGGCAATTGACGAGAGTAGTTGAGTCCACCATAGTCAAGACTGCCGGCGCCCTTAGTAACTTGACTGCTGAGCTCCAGTCGGATCGCCTTATGATTCTTCAGAACAGAGTTGCGTTAGATGTCATACTTGCAGATAGAGGAGGGGTCTGTAAATTGATCCAATCAAGCTGTTGTGTTTTCATTCCAGACAACGCTCCGACAGTTTTCCAAGCCATCTCCAAGCTACATAAGCTCTCCGAGTCCGTACATGTGGACGAAGGAGATTGGTCGTTAATGGGATGGTTCTGGGGATTTTTATCCACCTGGGGATGGAAGATTCTGATGGTCATTGGGACGGTATTAGCTACCCTTTTCCTGTTCTGTCTTTGTATACAGTGTGCTCCTGCTATCTGTGGCCTTTTTGCTACCTCGTGTTCGAGGAGACCTGTCCAAAGAGAGTTACTAAGTACCAGGATGATGCTACAGCAACATCTCAATGATCTGATGAATATAGACCTGGACTCAGATTGACGTGAGTTTAGGTTATTGCCTATGTAAGGGCAAAAGGAGGGTCTGTGGTTCCGTAAATTCTGAACCCATTCAATGAAGGTTGTCGTATCGTGATGATTTTGGTATCAGCGAACCGCGACTGACAAGTGCGGTATGCGTAAGCGTTTTCGTCATGCTACACCGATGGATTCACTGTGTATTTGACGATCTAGTCTGCACCCTTGGGTTTCATTTTGTGCATAACCGCCATTTTGTGGTTGCCCTCACATAGGCTAATGACTACAGAATGACTGTGGCCAAGCGAGCCTCTAAGGACGCGTACACCTTAGCTTGAGTTCGTGTTGACTCCTGTTTGACCTGAGTCAACTGACCCTGTTGCCCGAGGCTAAACTTGTTGAGCCAGTACCTTGTTAAGCAGCTGGTCAGATAGAGATCAAAGAGCAGGACATTATTGATTCTATGGCACACGCACACACCCCTCTATCTTGCTCCTCATCTGTTTCTGCTCCTTCCTTTTATGGCCTTATGGCCTAATTATTGATTTGGGTTGAGGTCTTCTATGATGGGCCCGTCCGGCCTGTTCGAGCAAGAATGCTGGATTTTTGCCTTGTCATTGGCGATGGGTTGGATAACTGAAAGTGGGTTTGTCGTTATGTGATGCCTCTGTAAATATCATCCTCTGATTGGTCAAATTTGTGAGTAATTGATGTGTTGTACTTCTAGGACCTCTGTTACTGGCTGCAGCTAATAAAATTGATCTTTGATGTCAACGGAAGAATCCCGTGTCTCTGTACTCTAAGACAGGTGGACCCGAAGACTTCGGGCGTGTCCCTGCGCCGCTGGGTTTAAATCCCGGTTCTTCATGTCCTGTGTTTTTTTTGTCATATCTGCCAGCTCCTCTACAGTCAGTCTCTCTGAAAGTGTGTCAAATTCCTTACAATTCTGTGAAAAATCACCAAGCTCCACTTTGTTGGTGATATTGCCTCCCAAGTTTACATTTAGGGTGGTCAATATACCCTGTATCAAAAATGTCAGTACAAATTGTAATGATCTTTCCTCATCTTTTATTCTGTCTTCATCTTCTATTTCCAAAGTTTCAGGAGCCACTTTAATCTACCCAGTAGCTAACAGATGTTTTGTCGATTGCTTTATAAACCAATGACTTCAACAGGGCTCGACGTTCAGTAGTCCTACAATAATGTTCTATCGTCTTGTAATCCCAAATTTATCTCACAATTCTCTGTTAACAGTATCCGCTGTAGTTGTACAGTTCCTCTCCGTGTATTAGTCGTGATCCAGTCTTATATAATATCAACATTTGTGCTCGCAAACCCGTGTGCAGGTACATTTTGGGTGGTGACCGTGTCTAGCTGAGTGGTCTGTAGAAAGGAATTCTACCAGTTTAGCAAAGTGTAGGAGGGCATCATCTTCACATGTGCTAACATGCTTTTTTGTGACAAGATTTAGGATATCATTTTTGAAGTCCTAAACATCTAATGCCTCTTCTCCCTTTTATTGTCTTTGCTTCTACTGAACTGTTTCCCCACTCTCCAAAATGAACGTAAGCTCTTAAGCAAGGTGTCAAATCAATTTCATGCTGCTAGACTCCATTAAACTGTAGGTGACACGTGGTTGGAATGGGTTGTATAATTCTAGTGTATCTAACCCCACACAGAGAGGCACAGACACGAGAATGTTATTTACATATCTGAATTAACCAAATAATCCCCAAAACACACATGTTCATATCTGACCCCACTGCTCCTGCACGGATTGCGTCCTCACGTTCCTACTTAAGTGTTGCAGGTTTCTATTGAGTCCTTACAGATCACATCATTTTTCAATGACCATATACATAGTGTGTGTTTATGTATGTATATTTATGTATGTGTGTGTGTGTGTGTATATATATGTGTGTGTATATATATATGTGTGTGTGTATGTATATATATATATATATATATATATATATATATATATATATATATATATATATATATATATATATATATATATATATATATATATATACTTAATTAATTACCTACTGGCGTTCCCCAGTAGGCAGTTATTGTTAGGACGAAGTTTCCAAGGGAAGAGCGTTGTTTGTTTTGCTAATAACTTTGGCCGTTTGATGAATTTTCAAAACTAGTTTGCCAGTCACTTCAGCTGCTGTCTGGAAAGTTTCGGGGTGATTTGTCAAATATGGCAGAGAAAAGATTGTGTCCCAAAACACGTTTTTTTCCATGCAATTTCTCATTTTGATTTAAGACCAGACTACAGCCCAAACTGCTGAACGGAATTACATCAAATTTGGGTGGAAGCTAGATTTTGCACCATCACCGTGGACCATAAGACACTTGTGGGATGCACCTGAATTTGGTTGACCTCCGTTTTTCAAGGCTTTCGCTCCTAATCATGCATTGTTTCAGTCTGAGGGCCCAGGTCTCACCCGTAGGAGGTGACCTCAGTCATCTGCATTAAACATTGAGGGCCCAGGTCACTCCTGTTCTGTAAATAATGCATGCTGCCCAAGTCCATGCTGTAGTCCTGTATGTGCCAATATGTCAGCAGGGTGTGAGCACGTCACCTGCATTAGGTATTTTGGTACTCTCAGTACACTTCCAGTAGTTGAGGTATGCGGCACTACTTCCTTTTATGGGTTTGTGCCCTCTGTATGTTCTCTCCACTCTTTCTCCTTTAATCAATGTTTGTGCATTCAGTACACCCTGGATTAGTAGTGTTCGCTCTTTGGCATGAAGTCCTATGACACTAGGACCAGATTGTCGCCAATACCAACTTCTACACTTGGAAGACAACCACAGAGGAAAACTAACATTGAACACTCCACTTTCACTATAGTGGCCATGTGCCCACCGGCATCCCACATGTCTACCCCCCCCCCCCTCTCATCCCCACATATCCACCCTCCCCGAGTCTAGTGCTATATACATACTGCGTGTCATAACTTGCTGCAACAAACTGGATGGGTGACATCCACTAGAATTCTTTCTCTGTAGTGGTTGCTTCTGGATCCCCATTGGGGAACTATGGTACTAGAAGTAACATTTGTCCTTCATGCTCTGAGTCACCCCTTGAAACCATAGAGACATTCTGGAAGATAAAATTCTCTCCAGTCAGTAAAAAGATCACCGGCCGAGAATTACAAGCATAGGCCTAGCCTACACAGGAAACAACCGTTACAACGCATGCCATTACCCCGCATGTTGTTACAACGCGAATGGCTTGTTGCAGGAGGTAGAAGGTGTTGGATTTAACTCCAACACCTTCCCTACTGTTGCACACACCGGAGTTGGAATAGTAAATTATACTATTCCAACTTCCAGCGCACCCCCGACAGCAAGTCGGGTAAAGATTTGCATTGTAACAGCATGCAGGGTAATGGCATGCGTTGTAACATCATACAACCGCCTACACTGTCCACAATTGTCAAGGAACCGGTTCACAGGTCCATATGTTAATTTTAATGATGGATAGCTAAAGACTTTTGGCAAAGTGCAGACTGAGTGCTAGTGCTTCAGCCAAAAGAAATTCTCTAAAGAATCCAGTAGCATATTTCTCGTTGTTGTGCCGCCATTGTGCTATGCAAGGGGGCGCGAGGGCTATGCAACAACAAAGCCAGATTTATTAAGCCACGCAAGGCCACCTTTGTGCCCTTTCCCTATCGCACAGTGCAGCAAAGTGGCTTGCTGCGCAGCAAGATTTTTAAATATTTTTTTTTTAATGTGCCCCTTAGTCTGTAAAATCGAAACATTTCCCAGAATGAAGAACTTGGACTGGTGTGCCTTTACTGTGATTAGTTTGACCTCTCATTGGTTGGTCCATAGGTTTGTACACATATGCTGCAGCAATCTAGGGTCTGCTGACTGCAGCAGGCCACATTACTAACATGCTGGTACTGGAGCGGGTATGTCACAGACACCACGGTTTTGCCGTCAACTGAAAGTATTTCTCACGGTAAATGGTGGCTAACCATTTTTCTGACGTGCCATCGGATGCCTTCTCACCTGGGGAGCTTAACGTTTATGGATACACCAAACCTGGGACTGCCCTCAGAGGGCTAGTTGGGGAATGCACCCCTATACCCACCCAAGGTGTGGCCAAAGTCCCACTCTGTAGAGCTAGTGCCTCAGACCCCCTCTTTTTTTTAATGTATATGTCTCAAGTTTTGAAAATTTACATTAGGAATTAATTAATCTGAGACTTTTACATCTCTAATCATGTCTCAACAAAAACAAATGCATTTTACAGTAATATTGCTGAGGGATTTGTGCCCAAAACATCATAGAAAATAGTCATTTTTTTCATTGGGTTTAAATCCCCTCCACCAGGCTGCGGCGAACAATAGCCAGTGTCAGTAGACCCTACTCCATATTATTCACGTATCACTACTGTGCAGTGATCACCATCCAAATAAGGCACTGGTCATGCCCAGAGTTCCAGTCAGCCAGTGAAATGACCCATTAGCCTGTATACTTGTATGCTCTGTATCCGCCCGCCCAATCATCCAGCATTGCCAAAGGTTTATACGGGTGTAGTCCACATCATCCATTAGTAAATCGTCTACCCCAGCCTCGGAGGTTGTAATACTAATCTACAAAAAGCCATCCAGATATTGCTGTTGTGTGGGGACTATTGTCACACAGGTGATGTCCTTTAACCCCCTTGTTGGATTTATGTTATGCTGTAAAGTTAATGACAACTAACTGCCTTTCGGAAGGTTCAAAATTTACTTTTACAACAAATACCTTATAATCCCCATAGTCCTAACCTTAAATAATGACCCTTGCGCTACCTTAAAGTCTTAAATGTACCCTACCAGTTACTTCGTTTTTTTAGCCCCAACCCTTAGACTAGTCCTAACGTTATACTCCCCTAACTCTTACTTTATCCTATTACCTGCCATTAACCTCCCATTGCTGCTCTTTTTCTAGCACTTTACTTTATTCCTTATCCTGTTTTTTTTTCTCTAGCCCTAAATCTTAAATGACGCCTTAGTATGAATATTACCCTAATACTTGTACTTAACCAAAAGCTTACCTTTTTTAGAATTCATTTTTCCCTTTCACGTCCATGATAATTTAAAAAATTGTTGTGCTGATGTATATATTTTTTTTATTTGGTTCCTCCTTTGTGGTGGATTGTTTGTCATAGTCACGGCTTATTCATGCCACAATCTTCATTGTCCCCCTGGTAGTGACACCAGCTGTGTTGATCAGTAACTGTGATTGTATCCTTGGGGGCCTAGAGTTTGATATGTATGTAGGAAGTATTCTACAGAAGTAGTTCTCGCTTCCACCCTGCATGGAGTAAAGGACAGGCCTAGGGGCAATTTTGTGTTTGGACTGTAAGCTGTCAACACCATCCCTGCAGTGATCCACCCACCACATTTACAGTTCTTGGCCATGTTGGTAGTGAATTCTATAGCAAAAAAAAAATGATCCCTGGAGGTAAATCACATCCACTTCCACTCTAAAACCATTCACCTAATCGGTTCTATGTTACCCCTATTCACCTCAAGACTGCCCAATTAGATTTGGCACACAAATTAAACCCCAAACAGAAATGTAATGCTTACACAGTTTTATTTAAAAATAGTTTTTCTCCTCTCATGTATATATTAAAAATCACGGAAGAATCCGTAGATGGACAGAAAAAACAAAATATTTAAAATCACAGTTCCTACAATACAGTATCATTTATCAACATATTAAATCACTAATAAATATAGACGAAAAAAAAGAAAACAGTCATAAATGTCTGTTTAAAATTAGTATGATCCAAATACAATACATAGTATGCGAGGGGCCTTTAGTAAAAAGAATTCTTTCTTATCTAAAATGTCCCTTGTTTGTTTGGATTCTTAGTTGGCACAAGCGTCAAAGCGTTTCGGTGGTATTTTGGCTTTATAAACAGAGACCACCTTCTTCAGGACAACAACTGATAAAGGGTCACTTTTGTCCACAATATAGAGATTTATATCTATACAAAGAAAAAACAAATATCAACCAGAAAAATAAACAACACATAATCTCATAAAGTTTAAGACATTCATTGTTAAAACAGCAATGTACTTTAAGTCCAGCAAGCAACACAATCACATAACTGTCAAAGATACCTCTATCCTAAATGCACTTCATTTCAAGTTTGGTTTGGGTGCCAATCCCTTAAATATCAAAAACCCCTGGAGCCCCCCATTTTTATAAAAGGAGAATAGACAAAAAACATAGCATTCCCTTACATTCCACTCACACTCCTGTGTTATTTGAAGCTCTGAGTCTAGTACTGACCATAAAACATGTAGGGTCATACTGCTCGACAGGAATTCTTGTTATCCTATCGTAGATCCTTTTGTTTACTGGATCTGTTACAGGATATAAGGAATACCTATAAGTCACATTGTTATTATACCCTTAATTGACTTCTTATCTACATTTGTTTATTGTTGATTATTACCTCCGGATTTATAATTCGTGTCTTCAGTCCTTCCTTCTCTTGTTTAACGTGCCTGGCCTTATGTTTTTTCTTTTTTACTTTTTTAGGCGGCACCTAGGATGCATGGCACACTTACAACCACATATAGCAACTGCAATAGATGGGGACACAGTAGCCAATTAAACACTTAATTTATTTGGTTTCTATTTAGTTTTAGATGGTTATTCATGCCACCCTCCATGTTTCTCGTAGAGGCTTACCTTCAATATCACAATTATTACTCGTATGTAGAGTTCGTAGGGATGTGGGAGTCTTATTCTGCCCACACCTTATTCAAAAAACCCGGTAGACTTTTGATGCGTCTATCAGGGCGTTCCACAATACCAGCAATCTGAAAGTTACGCGAATGAAAAATATGTTTATTTCTCATCCTAGTAATTCCTTTAGTTTCTTTCTGTTTTAAACTATTTATATTAGTCTCCTCGTGTTACCTTGACCCATATATTTCTCTATACTTAAAACAGTCTTTTTCGCTAGTCTCAGGAGAATGGCTAAACCTATTTATACCTCTTCTAGCCCGTGCCCGATAACTGCCTACTGGCTTACAGCTACCTTTCTGGGGTACCTATCTTGCGGCTAATAACACCCTGTTTATTGTTGTATTCTATTTCACCACGTAATTTTATACACTGTACGGGCAATATCATAACCTAGGGGTCCTCCCCCACCCAGGCTATCTTGAATCCAGTGGCAAAGTGAGCAAGGGACCGGTATCGCTTTGTTCGCCCTAAGTTGGCAGGGTATGCCCAGACGTGGGTCCCTTGCTCACTTTGCCACTGGATTCAAGATAGCCTGGCTGATGAGGGTTATGAACCCGAAACCGGTCCCAGGATGCTTGTTTCCGGTCCAGGAAGACATGGCTTGGCAGTTCGGGCTGGACTGTTCCCATGAGGCACAGGGACAGCCTGATTTGCATATGGCCATGTCTGAACTGGGGTGGTGGAGTGAGCTAAAGAATGATGATGGATTAAACCCAGAACAGTTGACTGGGGGTGAGTGTTTGATTTGCTCAAACGCTCCGTCCATCATCCCCTTTGGTAGCGCATGTCTGGCGGCTATCTTTGTAGGGTCTATTTGTGATTCTCGTGGGGGTCTCCTCCACATAAATTTCTGGCCTAACCGTACATATATGGCGGCCATCTTTCAAGGAACTATAGGTGTTTCTCCTACCTAAATGCAAGGAAATATAAACCTCACACATTAGTACTGAACTTTTATCTACATGGCCCCGTGGCCATATTGAACGTCCTAGCAAGTATCTGTACTGATACTCTCTATCCTCGCCCTGTATTGTTAAGTGGCCAAGATAGAGATATCTATATGTGTCCCAATTTGAGTCTTTTGGTAAACAAATATATAGATCATTTTATACATAGAATAATCTACCCTCTCCCCTTGTCTACATTAGGTGAGCTCCGTGTTTTAACTCCTCTGTTACTCCTGTTGCACAACCTAAAGTTGTTTTATCTCAATTATAAACAGATTTTATATATACCTAAACATAAAGGGATACTATACTGGTAATAATGTTTTGTCTTTTATCTTATTTTCAGCCTTCCTTCAATATCCTTGATTTATACGGCTCAGACAGTCTGGCTAGGTTTTATTTCTAAATGGTAGTCTCCCAGTCCTCCCTACTATTTAAACCATTCTTAATGGTATCAAATGTAATCATATACCATTGTTCTTGGTGTTTTCTGCGCTGTACACAGTTCCCTATTCTTCTTTGCACTGCAATCTTCTCTATTATCACCCATCTCATGTCATTCGCATTGTGGCCCTTCTCTTTCCAATGACTCACCAGGGGTGCATTCTCTTTATTAGTATTAATCGCTGACCTATGCTCACATATTCTTAATCGCAGCTCCCTTCCTGTCTCACCTATATACCCCTGCCCTGGTAGTAAATTATAACCAAAAGAGCTTCTGCTAACATGATGGTAGCACTCTTGCTGAAAATGCAACCACTGCATGGCTGCATATCACAGGTACTGGGAGTAGTGGTCGACAAAAGGTTCACCCTCCAAGAAACACCTAAACCTGAGAAAAGCACAAGCAAACAAACTCCGTTTTGCACTAAATATGTTAAAACAGAAACTACAATGTCCTTCAAACTCCCACCTATTAAAAGTCATCGCAGCCAAGTTTCTCCCGACCATTACTTATGTCTCAGAATTATTCAAAGGACAAGATGCCAACTTCCTGAACCTCCAACAGTCAGGTTTATTCAAACAAATTTTCCGGATGCCGCAGTTCACGTCGCAAGCCCAAGTTTGCTTAGAATTCGGGCTATTAAATCAACATCCTGTCAGACAAGCAGCGATAATAAAAATGTGCTGGAAATTAAAAGCAGCAGAAGAGGATTCCTTGTTGGGGCATTGTTGGACAGAAATAAAGAACCAACCCAAAGGAATAAAAGCCTGGCACACCGTCCTCGAACATGCACTAACAACGCTGGACATGCATGACGCCTGCAACACTGACTATAGCTTCTCCGCATTCCAAAAAATAGCCAATAATGCAGCAAAACAAAAGGCTTTGATAATGGACAAAGCTGCTCTAACGAAGTAAAAACATGGCTGGATGGTTTTAATCGACATAGGAGACTCAATCGCACCAGCCAAATCTTGTCCAGCATATAACCCCATCAATACAACATCAGCTACTCTTGGTCAGACTGGGAGCGTTTACATCAAAAGACCAGGTTCTCACGTGGAAACAATCATGGGCAACCATGCTTTGCAGGCTTTGTGGACAGGCGGAAGAATCCCTTTTACACCTAATGTGCATCTGCCCAGCTGTGCACCATTTGAGAAGGCATTACCTATTTCACACACTCTGCTCCTCCCAAGTTAGATCTTGTCGACCGGCCTTAATGCTACTATTAAACAGCCACTCATTGCAGATCTCATGCAGGGCAGCCAGATTTCTGCAGAAAGTCAACCAACTTTTATTAAAACCAAACTCATAGTGCTCACAGGTACATTGCAGTAGCATAACGTCAAGTAACGACAAGTATACATGTCACTCGTATACGACTTTTAACCACACCAGCTATTTGCACAAAACCTTCAAACCCTGTAACAGATGACCAATAACAGGAGGTTGAAACATTCAGGTCACATTTGCGCTTTGCACATAATTGCAGTTGAATATTCGATGACTTACGCACACTTAGTACCTCTGACAAATACATGATTCTAGCAACGCTATAGAGGATCTGCGCGCAATGGCACTTTTTGTACACCGTCTCTACAAAGAAAGTGGATGACTGCCAAAAGCGAGCAACAGTATCGCGTTGTGACGTCACAATACTGCCTCTGATTTTAGCACACGATTTAGGACATGCGTAAAAAGATGGACTAAACAGAAAACTAATTTATACAAAGAGTATTGCTGAATAACGTTGAATCTTGTAAAAAGGGCTTTTCCCATTTATTTTTTTTAAATTACTCATTGTTTTTTGACAAATCAATGCTTTTTTTATCACAATTTGTAACGGTTTCAATTAACTATATGCAATAAAATTACTTACAGACAGGTAATGGGTTCGAAGTTTTTTTTTTTTTTAACCCCCAAAATGGGGTGTTGTTTCTGAACAAATAGGCAATGTTTATGATGCGCTATAAGTTCTCTCCCAATGTAATGGGGGAATTCATCCTTGTTTTTAGGTCCTGCCGGACCCAGCGCTTGCGCTGGTCTGGCGAGACTTTTTGTGAGGGCTCAAAAAATGCTACCATGGCCAGCCTAGAGCTACAGTGCATGTGCGCGGGCGCGCGCTTAGGAGCAGAGGCTGGCAAACCTCGTCATGCTCATTAAGCGCCCGCGATCACTTTCGCGGCGCCCCTTTGATGTTCTCGTTCAAAGAACATCAAACATCAAAGAACATGTTGTTGTGTTAATGCTTTGCTGCTCCAGTTTGACTTACAATGTGCTTTCTCTCGATGTTTGTGTTCCTTTATTTTGAGATGCTTTTAGTATTACTGTTTTGTGACTTGAAGAACATTAAGGAAATGTTACTGTGAAACTGGACAACGTTCACAGTGTTTATTTCTGATCGCAGCGGCTGCTTCATGTCCGTTGCACCATTCAGCGAGTCCTTTCGTTGGCGCTTTCATGAGGACATGATGAGTAAGCTGGAAACTTTTGGCACATTCTCTTTAAAAGCACAACATGTTGGCGACTGGTTAGCCGATTAGACCTATGTAGTGCTTTAGATCTCAAAGCGCTATGGTGGGTGCAGCAGTTACAACTCATGAAATATGGGGTGCAACTCACAAGGAGGGGGCAGGTTTGAAAGCACATTGGCTGCAATCAAACTCTTAAGATGATGGGCTGTGTGTATCCATTATCAGCACTCAGTCTTCGCTAAGTGATCTCGTTTGTTTTGTTGTGTTAATGCTTTGCTGAGCCTTTTGACTTACAACGTGCTTTCTCTGTCCACAAACTCGATGTTTGTGTTCCTTTCTTTTGAGATGCTTTTAGTATTACTGTCACACACACAACCACACATACACACAACCACACACACACAACCACACACATACACACAACCACACACACACACAACCCCACACATACACACAACCACACACACACACACACAGCCCCACACACACAGCCCCACACACAACCCCACACACACACAACCCCCCACACACACAACCACACACACACACAACCACACACACAACCCCACACTCAACCACACACCCAACCACACACACCCACCCACACATCCATACACACCCGCAACCACAACCACACCACCACATACACACACACCACCACACCAAGCATTGGCATAGCCAATAGGTCTCGCCTTTGGGACTTCATAAGTGTTTAGCCATGCAACAGTTGATGTGGTTGCACCAAGAATATTGTGCTGCAAAACTAAATACTTAGAAGGTCCCAAAAGTGAGACCTATTGGCTATGCCAATGCTTGTTTCATCCTGCGACTACCACATGCCTTGTACTGCTGTTGTGGGCGAGAAACTTCAGTATCTGAAACCAGCTCTAAACAGGGAATCTTCTGAAGCCAAGGAACAATCGGTTTACTGGCTGGACAACAGTCAGGGTGCTTAGACAAAGGAGGGCTGGCTGAGGCACTGCCTTAGGAAAAATAAGCAGTTTTGACAACTTTAAATAAGACAGGGGAACTGAAAGTGGGGTGACTGGGAAACCTGCTGTTTTTTTTTGGTTAGGTTTTCTGTTACCACCCCATTCTAAATGAATTCTTAGCATTTAGCTATGGAGTGAAAGTAGGCAGGAGGAATTCATGGAATAATGGGACATCAACAGGAGACTAGATTTCCGAAATCTGTCTGGCAGCGGTCTTCCTATTGGATAGTAGTGTGGGTGACAATGAAACGACACCTGCAGCAATGTTTCTGCCCTCATAAAGAAGAGTGAGTTTGGGTGCCAAGATGGTGAATTGAGCAGATGCAGGTTCAACACACTCTCCTCCCACCTTACAATAAACTGCTGCCCATCAATATAAATAGCTCCCCAACTGGCATATACTAGCTCTATTTGCCTTCGGGAGTGATCTGGCACTCGATCTCAGCCAGCGACGTGATACACACACTCTGCAGAAGGGAACTCCCAGAGCACACGGACATCCCACAGCATGAAGGTGTCTACGCAGCCTGGTACCATAGGGAGACTGGCACGGCCAACTACTGCTGAAGTGGATTGCCACGAGAGATTGCAGATATCCCAGATCACCACAACCTGCTGACCAATAAGGTGAGCCCTGAGGAACCACCAGCTCCGACAACCCACCAACCGTGGAGAAGCATGCAACAGGAAAGAGGTGTCTCGGGGATGCTATGAGGTGCTATGCTTAGATCTAGAAGTCAGCGGCTCCTGAAACCTATACTGCACACTGGCTGTGCCTGAAGAACAGCGAGTCCTATGAACACAGGCAGTCAAGTGAGGACCTAGGGGGAGTTGAAATGGAAAATCCAATAAAAACCGTTGTGGGGTGAGGGGGTGCAGTTGACCATCTCCTTATGGGGCCACCTTTGCATAAAAAGAAAGCCTCAAAGTCAAGAGGCGGGTGGACCACTGCAGGAGCCAGTGATTTCTCTGCGGGGAGAGCAGCGTCTGACGGGAGTGACAAGGGGGGCTTGGGGGCAGCCGACCGCAGGGAGGTCCCCCCCCCTGGGCGGTTTGGGAGGGGCTTGCGGGGGGAGGCTGGCCCGCGCCGGCCATTTTGTATTTGGGCTTGTTATTTTATAGCCCAAAAGGAGCCCAAGTATATAAGCCTTGGGCTCCTGCTCCTGGCCACCATTTTAGGTTTTTTGGTGACCTGGTGGCTGGGAGCTTAGCTCTGTAATTTTTGTCGTAGTTTATAGGTGTCATTTCGGCTGGTTTGTGTGGCGATAGAGTAATTTGTCGTAGGCTTGATTATTTTGTGGCAAGAGTATGGCGGCAGAAGATTACCGCGTCTTAGAGGCCCTCCGGCTCCTGAGTGAGGTGGGCCGGATGGACCTGGTTATCGGCGAGGTCGCGGGGACGTCGCGACCCACGAGACAAGCTTCGGCGGGCGTTGCGGCAGCGGTGGCCGCTTGCACTTCGCCGAAGTGTCCGCGTCATACACTGGTGAGAGAGCGGGGCCGCCCGCGTTTTAGAAAGGCGGCCCCGGCTTTGACGTTGCGACCTGGTGCGGGAGGAATGCTAGGAGAGGCGGGTGCTTCGGGTGGGGAATTTTGTCGGGAAGGAGCGGAGGGTTCGTGGCCGGCGCTGGGAGATCGTTCGTATTCCTCCCCCGCTGTGTGTTACAAGCGCAGGGGAGGGCGGGCCGTTGGGAAGCGTTCTTCTTCGCTTCCATCGTCAGCGGCAGGTGCGGAGTGTAAGGCGGAGCAGGCGGGGCATTCTGGCAGTACGCAGACTGAAGGAGCGGCTGCAGGGGGCTTGGCGCACGAGAGCGTTGGAGAATTATCACGCCCAGCGTTTGTGGGCCAATTTGTGGAGACTGCAGGCAGCGCATTGGAGTTGGGAGTATATCAGGCGACAAGTGGCTTTACAAGTGGTGATACGTCTTCTGAATTGTTTGCCACGATGCAGGAGAAGGGGGTTGAGTCCACAGCAGGGTTGTTAGAGGATCTAAGGGACCCTGGGCTGGTTAGCCCATTATTGTTTTCTCCCCCCCGTTCAGTAGGGGATAAGGTGGGGTCTGTTGGAGGGAGTTCTTTTGGGGAGGACGAGTGGGCTCAGGTGGGGTGGTGGAGTTCTACGCAGGATGGGGTTTCTTTTGGAGATTTTGGGGGCGTTAGCACTCCCGTTTTTTCGTGCCTAGGGGGTTCCATATCTCCTGTTAAAAGTGGGGAGGGTTCTATGTTTGTTGGGGCAGAGTTGGTTGAGTTGGCAGGGTAGTGATTTGGAGCCTGCTGGGGGTGGGCCCGGCTTGGGAGGGTTTGGATATTTTCCCTTCTTGGGCGGAGGGGGTGCGGGGTATTGGGGAAAGGGACGTATGGGAGGATGTTCAGGTCCATAGGCGCGAAGGGGGTATAGGTCAGATGTCAGCGGGTTTGGATCCAGAGGACGGGCGAGTGTAGGTTTTGGCGGTTCTTTGGTCCGCAAGGAAGGTCAAGTTTTGGGTTCTGCGTCTGCCGTGGTTCAGGCAATGTTGGAATGGAGTGGGGATGAAGAAGGGGCGGTTTCTCCTCCTCGGGTTGGTAGGGTTCATTCTGAATTTTTGGAAGGTAGGCGGATTATGGAGCCTCTTTTGAGTAGTCAAAGGGCAAGGTTTGAGGATTGTTTACAGGGGCCCAGTACACCAGTCCAAAATTTTTCTTCACAGGTTAGGAGGAGTACCAGCGCAGCAGACTCGGTAGGGCGAGGTGCAGCCCGTTTGCGCCGAGGAGAAGGGAGGGTGAGGCCTTGCGCGGCACATTCCGTACCGGCGGGGGATCCTGTCGCGGCCAACACAAAAAGGTCCGGCCCGACTTCGTTGGCCCCAACATCAGCCGGGTCACGGTCGGCAGTTTTACCACATAAGAAACCCGTCGCGGCCAACATACGAGGGTCCAGCGCGACTTCGTTGGCCCCAACGTCCGGCAGGTCAAGGTGGGCAGCCTTCTCACAAGAAATGGATTTTCATGAGAGTCAACGGTTGGGGGAGCACCGGCGTGTACAGTCGGCTCCCCCGCAAAGTGGTCAGGCAAGGGCCGTTGGGGTCATGAAGGGTCCGGTAAGGCCCGTGCTGTGGAGTTTGCTAAGGAGGTTTTGCAAGTGGAGGAGCCACTGCTGCTGGATTATGATGAGGACAGCCCCGAAGAAGGGGAATTGCGGGACTGTGAGCAGGGGGGGTCCTCTAATGTGTCTTGTAGTTTTTTGCAGGCCTCAGGAGCGGGTCCCCGCATACAGCCAGCAGGGGTCAGACCCAAACGAGAGCGCGGCCCATCGATGAGGGCGCATAGTACGGGGGATTCATATGAGAGGCCGGTGCGGCAGCTGGAGTCCGTCTGAGCATCCTCCTTAGAGTCAGGTGAGTCCGTTGTAACACAGGCCAAACCTATTATGGTGTCTGTGGGGACGGGGGGGGAGGGGAGTGGGGAGGTGACGGAGGGAAGATTGTACAAAGGAAAGTATGTTATAGACACAGGGGTAGGCACGGGAGATGGGGGAGTGGTTCTGGACACCAAGGTTGAGAGTGGGGTTAATACGGACACAGGTGGTGGGAAAGAGCCTGCGGTTAGTAAGGAATTGAAAATTAAGAAACTCCCGTACTTGGGAGTGACAAAGCCTTTGGGTGCACATTTAATGTTGGCAACAAAGGAGCGGATATGGAAAGGGGAATACATCGAGATTTTGAAGTTACTTCATAGGGAGGTGCGGTCAAAAGAGGGTTCTAAGGAAGAAGAGTATGAATTAGCTAAACGCCCTAAGGTGCCGTTGACAATTGAGAATTGGACGGCGGCATTTTTGATTTATGCCAGCGTTTACTGTGAAAAATTTCCGGAGCGCTGCGTGGCTATATTTAAGTATATGGACGTCATACGGAAAGCCCAAATTACGGGTAGTGGTTATGCATGGGCACAGTATGACGAGGAGTTTCGGGCACGAATGGCTTGGGATGCTGAAGCAAAATGGGGGGAGTTAGATAATGACCTGTGGCAGCATACAATGGGGGCTGCGCCGGGGGGCAAGACCATTTTTACAGCCAGCGGTTTGCCTTTAGTCTATCGGCCCTTTCAGGGGAAGCCCACCCGTGGCGGGGTGGGAGGCGCAGCTGCGACGCAAACTGGAATCTGGGCATGCTGGGATTTCAATAAAGGATTGTGCACACAGGAATATTGCAAGTACCGCCATGAGTGCTCTAAGTGCGGAAAGAAACATCCCCTTGTTAACTGTGGGGTATCAGACCGCCAGGCGGGCAGCAGGGGCAGCAGTCATCTGACACACTGCAGCAACAGCAGGGTGGTAGAGGGGGTAGAGGAGCACAAGGCACTGGGCCAAAGGGCTCCTACGCCAATTAAGTTTTCACAGCTAGGGGAGGCACTGAGGGGGTAGGAGGATGTGGGGGCCAAGCAGACGCTGTTGGAGGGGTTTCGGTGGGGTTTCCGTTTGTGTTACCAGGGGCCGAGGCTCCGAAGATGGGCAGATAATTTGAAATCAGCGGCAGAGCATGGCACAGTGGTGCGGGAAAAACTGATTAAGGAAGTGCGCGAAGGGAGGATGGCAGGCCCTTTTGATGATTGGCCGGTCCAGAATTTAATCATATCCCCTATTGGGGTAGTGCCTAAAAAAGAAGAAGGGCAGTTCAGGCTGATTCAGCACTTGTCATGGCCAGAGGGGTCATCTGTAAATGATTTTATTGACGAAGCTACTGCTTCGGTGTCATATTCCTCAGTTGACGTGGCTATGTCAGTAGTAGTGACCGCGGGCGCAACTGCAGAAATGGCAAATTGTGACATCAAGTCGGCCTTTAGGTTGCTTCCCGTCCATCCTGATGATTGGCCTCTTTTGGGGATACAGTTCGAGGGCAAATGGTATGTGGACAAAGCGTTACCGATGGGTTGCTCTGTGCCATGCGCACTATTTGAATGCTTTAGCACCTTCCTTCAATGGTACTTTATGCACCGTACTGGTCGCATGCTGGTCACGCATTATTTGGATGATTTCTTTTTTGTTGGTTCCCCGGGCTCCGCGGAGTGCCAGTTAGCTCTGGACACTTTCCATGAGCTCATGGAGGAGCTAGGTGTGCCGTTGGCACCTGAAAAGACAATGGGGCCTGCTACAGCTTTATCCTTCCTCGGTATTGAGATTGATTCTGTGGAAATGCAGGCTCGTTTGCCTGATGACAAAAAATGTAAAATGCTGGATTTGCTAGACAGAATGTTGTCTAAAAAGAAGGTGACGGTGAAGGACATTCAGGTGTTGCTGGGGCACCTCAATTTTGCTTGCAGAGTTGTCAGGGTGGGTAGGACGTTTTGTAGGCGTCTGGGACGTGCTTTGGCAGGTCAGCATTTGCCTCACCATCATGTGCGCTTGTCAGCAGGGGTGAAGGAGGATTTGCGCATGTGGTTGGTTTTCTTGCACTCCTTTAACGGTGTGCCACTGGCGAGAGGGGAGGATGTACAGTGGGATGTTCAAATGTTTTCGGACGCGGCAGGCAGTGATGGTTTTGGCATTTACTGGCAGGGAAAGTGGTGCGCAGAGAAGTGGCCGCAGGATTGGAGGAACGGAGGGAGGAGCATTACTTTTTTGGAACTTTTCCCGCTACTTGTGGCTTTGACCATTTGGGGGAAAGAGTTGGAGCATAAGAAGGTGCTTTTCAGAGTGGACAACATGGCAGTGGTTGAAATTGTCAATAGGCAGTCAGCGAGAGATGAGCAGATCCTGAAGTTGTTGAGAGTGTTTGTGTTGGGCTGTCTGCGTTATGATATTTCATTCAGGGCCTTGCATGTTTCGGGTGTGGACAATGACATAGCAGATGCTTTGTCTCGTTCGCAGTGGGGGAGATTCCATGGGCTGGCCAAGGAGGCGGACAGGACACCGACCTCGATGCCGGAACATCTCTGGTATGTAGGCAACGTAGGGTATTTCAACTGGTGGTAGGTTCCCTGTCTGCGTCCACGTGGGAAGTATATGCACTGGCTTGGAAGGAATTTTTGGCACCTGGAGCTGTCCGGAGGAAAGAGTTGTGGCGGCGTTCTGAGGATGTTATTCAGTTCATATTGGACCTCACTGAGAGAGGCTTGTCCAGGGTTACTATTGCCGGAAAACTAGCGGGAATTTCTTTCATGGGGAAACTCCTTTGGGGATATTCCCTTTCCGCTGGGGAGGTGGGTAAGAGGATGCTTGAGGGTTGGGCTAGGGAGCGGGGAGGTTTTCCTATGGCTCGCTCTCCTCTTTCTTGGCAGACCTTGGCGCGTTTGTTAGAGGTTTTACCTGCGGTTTGCAGGGATGATTTTGAGTCTTCGTTGTTTGCCACTCTGATGGCGTTTATGTTCTTCGGGGCTTTTCGAGTTTCTGAGCTTGTAGGTACTAAGTCAAAGCGGGGCATTTGCTGGCAGGATGTGTTTTTCTCGGAGAAAGGTCTGAATATTTGGCTGGCAAGTTCCAAAACTGATCAGAGGGGCTTAGGCAAGGGGGTGTGGTTGGAGGCAGAGGATCCTAGTGCTACTTGTCCGCTGCGATTGGCAAGGCAATGGAAAGCTTTGTCAGGAGGGGATGGGAGTGATTTGGTTTTTAAGCATATCAATGGCACGCGGGTTACAGATTACCAGTTGCGTATGGTTTTGCATAAGGGGTTGCAGAGGATCGGGTTGGACGGGGCTCAGTTTGGAACTCATTCTTTTAGGATTGGGGCAGCGACTGAAGCGCATAACAGGGGTTGGTCTCAAGGGGACATTATGCGGCTAGGCCGTTGGTCGTCAAAATGTTTTCAAAAATATGTGAGAGTTAATGCGGGGGAGGCGCACGCGTCAACCCCCATTGTATGAGTCTCATTCTGTTTTTCTTTTTCAGGTTCAGTGGCCAGGCCCCATTCGTAGGAGTTGACTGTGTGGATTTTAGGGCATTCGTTTGTCAAATGGGCACAGGTTCAAGCATGCCAAAGTTATTTCGGGAAAATGTTGGGGTTTAATGAGCACCTTTTCAAAAGTTTTGGGAAGGGGAAAGGGGGTATGTTGTGGAAGGACCTTATTCCGTGTTTGAATAAGTTATTGGTGAAGGGCCAGTGCCCGGATGTTCTGTTGAAACACTTGGGGGAAAATGATCTTTGTGGAGTAAAGGGTGTGGTGCTGCTGCGGGCAATGAAGAGGGATTTGGCCTTATTGAAGGAGCGCTAGTCGGGTTGTCATGTTTTGTGGACGGAGTTGGTCCCAAGGAGAGTCTGGAGAGGATCTGTGAACCCTAGAGCTATTGATAGGGCTCGGAGGAAAGTGAATGCGGCGATTTCTAGGTTTTGCCGCAGTTTGGGGTTTGGGAGAGTGACTCATAAGGATATCCGTTTTGAGGCGGTGGAGTTTTTTCGGGATGATGGGGTACATTTATCCAGGATTGGCATGGACTTATATTTACTGGAAATATGGGAAGTTTTGTCCAGATGTGTGAACGTTCAAGGGCATGTTCAAGGAATTTAGTGGTTTTCTAGAGGGGGGGCAGAAAGAGGGGTGGGTGGTTACCCCCCCCTTCTTTCTGGGTGGTGGGGGTTATTTGTATTTTGACAGTTTTGCTGAGTTTGGTTGATTAATTGTGAAGTTGGTTTATCGATAGGGAAAGGATAGGTTGGTTAGTTTAGTTCGGTTACACAGGTTGGGTGAGTGATAGCTGTAAAGGGGCAGGCAGGGGAGTTTGTTTAACGGAAGGTTTGTATTCATAGGTTATATGGGGTAGACAGTAATGTAATGTTTGGTATTGTTTTAAAATGTTGTAATGTACGGGCGGGGGCGGGTTCGAAGAAATTTAGGGGAGGGGGCGGGATTCGGGGTTAGGTATACGTTTTATTTAGTGAGGTTTAGTTTTGGAAGGCTTTTTGCCGAGGTTGTTAATTTGTAATGTGCACCTGTTCCAATAAAAGCGGCCTTTTTCACACAATTACGGGCTGTGGTCTGCTTCCCCCCCCGCTCCTCCCTCCCAATGCGTTTGAGGGAAATTCCTGACAGAACACCAGCGCGGGGCAGAGCAAGGTCCCTTTCCAGTGGAGCTCTCTGGAGACGAGCCTGGGGGCGGGGTGCTTTAAAGCATTTCCCAAGGGCTGAGTGAGCACCTCCACGAGGCAAGGCTATTAAGCCTCACGTGCAAACAAAACAGGTGGGCAAAGGGAAAGGCTCGGGGCTAGAGGAAGTCGCAAGGGAAGGAATGAGCCTGTCTAGGGAGCAGGTGGAAAGAACATGTTGTCCTTCCTGGAAGGGGGCCCCACATCAGATTTTCTCCCTGGCTCCAGCGAGTTTAGCTGCTCGGTTATTACAAGGGAAAAGAAAAAACATCCCCTTTGTTTTAGGTGGTGAAAGAGCAGTAGAAATGGCCAAAAAGGGCAGGCATGCAGAGGACAGGTAAAAAAAAGGTTATCAGGTCATTGAACACAAGCAATTTCCGGAATAAAAATTCAGGTGAGGTCACCTTTTTTCAGGAGGAGAGTCAACATAAATATAATACACAAGATGTAGTGGGGGGGGCCGAGGAGGGGATGGGTTTGGATACCAGAAAAGAGAAGTGTCAATGAGCCAAAAATGTTAAAAGATTTAGGGAACAGGACCACATCTCTCACAACTGCGGGAGTAACCTGGTAAGCCAGATCAAGCAAAGTGACCAGCAACCAGCCAGGTTAATAAGTGGCCTTTGGATGTTGGGCCACAGAGAGGGATAGGTTTGTCACAAACTTCCCAACGTTGAGGGAGCAAGAAGAGGAGACACGTCAAGATGGACAGTCTAAGATTGCGTGGAAAACATTTGAATGGTGGTGTGGGGAATGGGGAATGTCCCGGGGTGAGTGGGAGAATGGACACCTGGGACGATGACTAAGCATGTGTATTGCACTGTAATACAGAAGAAGAAGAACTTGAGAAAGGGGAAATACCAGCATGGTAGGAGAGTGACCGGGACGGACAGAAGGCAAAACCCGAGGTAAAGGAGGCTAACGTTTTAGAAAAAAGAAATGTTTTCCAGGTCTCAAACGTTCAAGCACATGGAACAGAAGTGGGTCATAGCAGGAAAAGGGTGCAGTTTCAGGAGGAGACAAGAGAAGGGATACAAACCGAGAGGCAGCAATTACAAAAAGGTGAGCAGGATTGGTGGCACTGCTGGGGGAGTGGGGCAGATGAAACAAACCAAGATGGTAGAGAAAGGGGTTTGTCCAATGACTGTGGATGAAGGGGTCAGTCCTGGTGATGACTTAGCAAACAAGGTAAGTGAAGAAGGGACAAAAGGACAAACAATGGTACGAAAGAGGGTAATACCAAAGAAAATGTTGATCAGATGGAGAAGGACGAGAAAGCAAAAGGAGAAAATAGTAGCAAAGCAGAAGCTGTGAAAATAATTGACATATATGGGTGTATCCGTGCCTTTGGGGGCACACATGGCTGCTAAAACAAAAAACAGGATTTGGAAGGGGGAATTTGTGGATGCATACAAACTATTACACAGACAGGTTCAGTCCAAAGTGGGTTCTACCTTAGACGCTGAAAAGGTGTTTGACCATATTGACTGGGGTTACCATTTTGCCGTCATGAAGCGCTTTGGCCTAGGTGACCAATTTATTTCTAAAGTCTGTCTGATTTAGGATTGTTCCATGGTCCAGGTCAACTGTGGTGGATTCCTATCAGACACATTCCAGATCCACAGAGGTACCCACCAGGGATGCCCAATCTCGCCCCCCCCCTCCTATTATCCTATTGCTTGCTATGGAACCCTTAGTTGCTCTCATCTGTCACTCACCACACAAAATGTGGATCCCCGTTGAGCATGGCCTATCTACAATATACCTCTATGCCGACAATGTTCTTCTCACTCTTAGAAATCTCTGACATTCCCTGCTGGCACTCCTGGAGGCTATTGACGCTTTGAACTGGGATAAGAGCGAGGCCCTCGCACTCGCCCCTGGCACCACGAAAGATTCGATCCATGGCTATCCCTTCTCCTGTAAACCATGCTGGCTTAAATGCCTTGGTGTACTAGTGAAGAGGCCTTGAGAACATGGTCACGGACAACCTGACACACCCTTTCTTCTTTTTTGTTAAATAATGTTTATTTGAGATAATGAACACAGAGTGAAAACATTACATTTCTGGGAAAAGATGTAAAAAGGGTGTAAGCAAAGACTATTAAAATCTATTTAAAACAAAGAAAAATACATATTCATAATTGCAACTAATATAATAAAAGAGAAGAACTATAAGAGGAGAAGAATAAAAATGGTACAACAGCATATCGTAATAAAAGAATGTGTTCCATAAGTGAAAAGATTGTGTGATTTGTATAATTTTGTGAAAGAAAAGAGAGAAAGGAAAGAAAATGAGAGAAGAAAAGAAAAGAGGAAAAGAGGGGAGAAGAGAGAGAGAGAGATAAAAGGAGAAGACATGAAAAGAGTTAAAAGTGGATATTATAAGAGATATGAGTGTGAGGACAGGAATGTAGTAAAAGGTAACCATAATAAATCCGACTTAATCTTTTGATAAATAGAAGAGTGGGAGACAGAGGCAATTCTATGTTCATCACAAATTAAATTCCACCAAAGCATAAACGATAATTTAAAAGTTGTCTTTCCAACATGCGAATATAACTTTGAATGCAACAGCAATAAAAAGGTCAAATAAAATAGTTTTCGACTGGAGTTGGTCAAAATCGGCAGATATAGTACCTAAAAAGAAATTATGAATAGCAAATGGAACATCACAGGAAAAAATCAATCGACATTTCGACCAAATAGCTTTCCAAAAGTCATGAACCTTAGGACAATAATAAAGTAAGTGCATCAATGATCCTTCAGAGGAAAGACATGACCAACATTACGGAGAAATAAAGTGGTCAATTTTGTGAAGAAAGAGGAGAGTGAATAAAACTCTGTTAAAAATAAAATATAAGCATTGTGTAATGTTGGCAGCTTTGGAAGTTTTGAAAATCTTTTGTCACTATCGATCCCACTGATGAATAGAAAGCAATTAAGATAAGTCTTGTTCCCAAGATAATTTGATAGGAGATTTACTTCGAGTACTAGTATGTGAGGATAAGGTTTTATATGTAAAAGAAGCGCTGAGAATTGGGTCATGAGGAATGTGAAATAGTGGTGTATTAGCGTAAACGAAATAGGAATAGTGTTGGAGTTAAAATTTTGTAGAAAGGTTTGGAAAACAGGAGACAATTTGTTATATTGCTTAATGCAAGAGTCAGGAAGACTACATTTCTCTTGTGTAGTTGAAGGAAGGGCAAGATCGAATTGTTAAGTATCAACTGATGTACATAGAAAATGCACTTTTCCTTTCAGTGCTTAAAGTAAAAGGATTAGTGACGGAATGTAATGTGCTTATTAAACCATATTGAAGAGGATAAAAAGGATTGATAAAGGTCAAAACCCTTGAAAAAAAGTGTATGTATTAGATGGTGAGAATATTTTAAGATGGGGTATTTGGAAATGAAAGTGCAGTTGGTCATAAACATAATGTCCTGAAAAGAAAAGTCATGTAACAATGATCGTTCAACAACAACCCATGTTGGTTTAGGTAGATCTTGATAGTCTTCAGACATGGCATAAAATTGACGAATCAAAAAAGCACTATGATACAATTTAAAATCGGGAAATCGAACACCTGCCTCCGATTTAGGACAAGTTAATTTAGATAGGACAATACGAGCACGTTTATTGTTTATAAAAATTTGGTACAAATAGAATTAATCTGGGAAAAATAATAATTATAAATTTTAAAAGGTAACATTGAAAGCAGGAAAAGCACCTGGCGAACAATCATTTTAATTGTATCCAGTCTGCCCTACCAAGACAAAAATAATGGGGACCGGGAACACAGCAAATTAGTAAGTTTGGATTTTAGGGCTGAAAAGTTGTGGGTTAAAGTATCAGAAATATTAGAGGAAAACCATGTTTCTAAGTATTTAATCTTTTGGGGGCACCAAGTGAAATTGGTTGTATCAAACATGTATCGATAACATTATGAATTTAAAGGTAAAATCTCAGTTTTAGAAAAATTAAGTTTATAACCAGAAACAGTGGAAAATAAACCAATCTCTTGTAAAAAAAGGAGGAAGAGATTTGCAAGGATTGGACATGTAAATAAGAATATCATCTGCATAAGCAGAGAGTTTAATTTGATGGGAATTACGGTTAAAGCCAGTAATATTAGAGTTATTTCTGATACGTTCGAGAAAGGGTTCTAGACAGAGGAGAAAAAGTATCAATCAAAGGCTTTATTTCGATAAAAAGTTATCATAAAAGCATTACAATAAAAAGTTTCAGTTCATTTTAGTCATAGAAACCATATATTACAATAAAAAGTCACATCGATAAAGTTTAAGAAACAGATTAAACAATTAATTTAAGCCTATTAATTCTAATACGCCACGCCCAGGCTAAAAATTTAGAGAGGGCGCAAACATACAATGAACGAGAATCAGACTTTAAAATACGTAGCGCGACAGCGTGCTGTCTAGTGCCTAATGAGCGGCACAAGTGTTTGAGCCATCTTCTCCTCGGGAGAGTATACACTTGGCATTCAAATAAAAAGTGTGCTACAGTCTCGCGCCTAGATGTACAAAAAGGGCAAAGATCTGTCGTCTGTGCAGGGGATTTCCATCCAGATGTGAAAGCGTGGAGTGGGAGAGTCCCAACCCTAAATTTAAAATAAAGGGTCCTATCAAAAGGCTTCTCTATAATGTCCAGATATAGTTCACGGAGGGGCAGGTCCTTAAAACTCAGAAAGTCCTCCGTGAGTCTGCCCAATGAAGAAGTAGTATTCTCATGTACTGCAATCCAGTTCCAATATAATATTTTAAGAGACGCTTTCGATGGGGAGGACCTGCTTTCCCATACTGAACTCAATCCCAGATTGCAAAGGAGAGTTTTCATATCTCTCAACCATTCAATCTTGTGCCACCCAGGTAGTGACATTACTTCTGCGAGACCTTTGGCGTAGTTTGCTAATTCTGGAACTCTCCATATCCGCGCCCATAACAATAAGGGTTGAAATTTCGCCAACTCATCGATGGGCCGGCAGCCTAGATCAAGCATCAACGGGGTCATGGGGGTACCCTGAGGAAGTGACATGATAGCCCTGCAAAACTTTCTTTCTGATCTTAACAGCTCACTAGAGTTACATGAGCCCCACAATTCAGCCCCATAAAGTGCAGAGCTGACTCCCCTAGCTGCATAAATTTCCATAACAGGGGCTATAGGTCTAAATGCGCATTGGCGCTGTTCTCTCAGGAGTGCCCCTGTAACCCTTTTATGTGCTAACAGCATTTTGCACAGATGGGGGGCCCAAAGCATATTGTGCGACAAACGAATCCCAAGATAATCAAACTCGTCTACCCTCTCCAAGGGCATGCCATTCAACCTCGGGGGACGCACAGGTTTCTTGGGTGGGTTCATCACAAGGTATTTTGTTTTATCAACATTGATTATTAGGCCCCGTTCTGCGCAAAAAGTCTGGAAGTTGTTTAGCAATTTTTGAAGCCCCATTGGTGATTTGGAGAGTAAGAGTGTATCGTCCGCGAAGAGGAGGGTGGGGATGCGTTTCCCCGCCAGGGATGGTTCATCTGAAGGATCTTTCAGTAGATGCTCTACCACGCCATTAACATAAAGGGAAAAGAGAGTGGGAGCCAACACACATCCCTGGCGAACCCCTCGCTCTACCGGGATTCTACCAGTTTTTTCTCCCTCTCTACCCCATCTAATCTGGGCAAAGGTGTTTTCATGCAACCTTATGATTAACAAAAGTATATGATGGGGTACCCCCATATCAATGAGGACTCTCCATAGGGTCGCTCTGGGTACTAGGTCAAAGGCAGTCTTCAAGTCGATAAAAGCGAGATAGAGACTGCCCCTGGCCAGGACCACCACCTTCCAGTAAACTAATAGCAACCTAAAGGCTTGCTCAATTGTGCCGGTACCCACTCTAAAGCCTGCCTGGAGGTCGGAAAGGATGTTATTTTCATCGGTCCATTGAAGCAGTCTAACTAGGAGCACCTTGCCAACCACCTTTTGAGATATATCAAGCAAGCTTATCGGCCTGTAGTTGGATGGGACGTCCCTAGCCCCCTTCTTAAAAACAGGCACAACTTCCGCCCCCTTCCAAGATGCAGGAATAGGTGCACCCCTACCAATCGCATTAAGCAGGGCAAGGATAAGTTTGCCCCATTTCGAGATGTCTGAGCGCAACAAATCCCCTGGAATGCCGTCAGGACCAGCTGCTTTTTGGGGCTTAATGGTTCTGATTGCATATTCAACTTCTTTAATAGTGAAGGGGGGATTAGCAAAATCAAGATTTTGGGCAATCAGATGTGAAGTAAAACATGAGATGTTAGTAGAAATAGTGGTACTTATATGTGGAGTGCCAAGAGTAGCACAATCTAACGACCCGGCATGTTCGTCATTAGAAGGAATTATGACAATTTCACTCACTTGATTTGAATATAATTTGGAGAAGTGGCTAGTCCACGCCTGACTAGTGATATTGCATGTTATAATATCAGTATCCGGTCTATTTCTGGTTCTTATTGTGTCCCAGAAGCGCCTAGAGTCCTTCCCAGAGCTTGCCTCTTTTAAGGTATACCAATACTCTAGGTCCCACTCCTTTCTGGCATTTGTCAGAGTATCCTTATAGTTTTTCCTAGCACCCTGAATTTTTCCTTGGTTTTTGCTTTTAATAGCCTTAATCAAAATAGTTTTAGCATGTCTACAAGTGGGTGTAAACCCACTCCTGCTTGCCCCTCAAGGTCCGAGCTACCATTTTTTTATCCACCCAATTCTTTTTCAAGAACACATTCCCAATAGATTCAAGGGTTCCCTCAAAGATAGATGTAACCCTTCCTATAAGGGGCAGAGAGGCCGAGTCAATACTATCCAGCTCTATTTGTGAAGCAAGAAGGACTGAATTAATAATGTTGAGCTTATTTTTGTCCCCCGCGACCCATTTCCACTTCAACCGTCTTCCACAAGAGGAGACAGAGATAGCGTTGGTTGACCTAGAAGATGGTCTAATAGTTTCACTTGGCCAAGGGTTCTTGAGGGACAAAGAAAGTGAATTATGGTCACTTTCAATTGTGGGTATAACTTTCATGTCTTGAACCAAACCCCAAAGAGAAAAATCAAGTATGATATAATCAATCCTTGAGGTGTGGTTATCTCTGTTAAATGTGGCCGCGCCCGTGGGGTCTGAGATTGTGCGGCCGTTGGTAGCTCTTAGGCCGAACTCTGATGTTAAAGCATTCAACTGGATCGCTGTTTGTGTCCATTTCTTAATCGGGGGGATCGTTAAAGCTGGGATACCCCATCTAGCATCCTCCTCGCCCAAGTCAAGAATATCATCTGATGTGAGAGGCTCATATGTGCAATTAAAGTCTCCCGCAACCAAGACTTGAGCTACAGCTGAATTATTCCTAAGTTCCGATTCGAGAGTAAACACTGTCAAGGATATTGAACCATGTTTAGTGCCTCTGGCATAGATGTTGTACAAATCAAGGGTGGGACCCATACGAGGGCCTCTTAAAGAAATTCCTAGGATGTCGGGGGAATTAATTTTCTTTTGGTCTATTCGGCAATTCAAGGCAATATTTACCCAGATAAGCAGGCCACCCAGAGGTCGACCCATACCGTTTCTAGGAAGACCAGCTGGGACAAAATACGTAGTATAACCAACCCGGTGGAGCGGTTCAAGAGACCAAGTCTCCTGAAATAGGCAGATCGTATGAGCCTCCACTAAGGCATTCCACTCAGGAGAACACAATTTCCTTTGAATGCCTGCCAAGTTCCAGCTTAGGACCTTAACAGTATCGAAAGAAATAAGATCATTAAGTTTGGGGGAACTAATGCATTCAGCAATAGATGGGGCTACAACTGGTATAGAAGTAGAACATAAGCATGGTTTTAAGGCCTGCGGGACTCCATAGGGGGCTGACTTCTGGGTAAGGGGAATAGAGTTAATGTCGCTGTCAATTTTAGGCAAAGAGCTATCTGGCGATTGAGGCGGATTAGAGATAATATGATCTTCGCCCTCCGGGACACGCCCTCCACTTAATAATGGTCAGTCCACTGGATCTAGGCAGCTGAATCTATTGGCCAAAGGTATATCACTCCAACCTGTACTAAGAGCTGTGCCTCTGCACTCAAGGAGCTGCCTACCACCCTGCGCCCCTCTTCCAACCCAATTGCCACCTTGCGGCCCACCCCTTCCTGGAGTGGGACAGCAATTTGGCGAGGAGTAGAAGAAGGAAAGCCTTTGCGTCTCAATACCATCTTGTTTTGCCCATATGTCACAACGGCAGATATAGTCCGCCATATGGGGGTTGTCAAAGTTGACTATAACACAGTCCCCCCGTATTTGTTTCTTTTTACTACCTAGCCAAGAGACCCTACGTACCATGAGTATCTTGCTGGCACAAAAGGGTGGGAGTGGTCTATAGGTAGTGAGCCAATGCTGAACCTTGTTTTTTAGGGACCATAGAGGCTCCTCCGAGTTGGGTCTAAGACAAGGGACACCTGTCATGATCACAACATATGGCTCAGCTTCGGCTGGTAAATGTATATGTTGGGCATTCATAACCCCATTATTACCAATATTATTCACTTACCCAGGGGACTTAGGTGGAGAGCAGTTCAAATTAACAACAGGGGGTTGGGATTTAGCAAACTCGACGACCTTCTTCCGGTCATCTGGGGGTTGGCTAAGTTTTTTATTACTATCTTTGGGTAGGGTTTTTTCCTTCCTTGTTGCTATATTAGTTGAGGTTTTTGACTTCCCAGATGCTGACAGCCCCTCACCCATCCCTGCCTCAGGGGAAACATTGGCGGGGGATCTGTTCCTAGATGCTAACAGTTTTTCAATATTTGAAAGCGATGATTCAATGGGTTGGATCAAGGTTTTTATAAGTTCGCCTATTCTGCACAATAGTTGCTGGTTAGCCTCGCAAGTCTTACAAACCTCCCCCAAGTTAGCTGGGTCTCTAGGGCAGATTGTATTGGGGGAAGGAGCAAAGGCATCCATAGCCGCGCTCTGCATGGGAGTTTTTTTGTTCAGTGGCCGACTACTGAGGACTTTTTTGTTTGGTTTACTTTTACTTTTGCGTTTCTTCGCCTCCTTAACCTTCCTGGTTTTAGGGATAGCACCCTCCCTCTCCCCTCTTGATTCATCAATAATAGGAGACTCTTGCCTTGAGGTCCTAAAAAGAACAGGGGTCCTCTCCAGAATATCACTAGATTGCGTGTCCAAGGAGGCCAAAGATGCCGAGAGGTCGACAACATTTGGAACTCCATGCGTCTCATCCTGGACTGTAATTAGGGGCCTAGGCTCCCCAGAATTTAGGGGCGATTTAGATAGGGCTAAAATACCAAGGGAAGAGCGCTTTGCCAATGCCAGATCTTGGGAGACCCTTTGCTCCAATAGTGATATGCCCTGATTGATGGCCTCATTCGCCCTGGTGATGTATTGATCAATTGGCCGTGATATATGTGTTGGGCCATGAACTGATTTACTTCTGCTGCCCCTCGTCATCATTGCGCTAAATCACTGATGGAGGTAAACGTAAATACAAATACAACCAGAGCAGAGGTGGAAAATCACTACTTTAAGTTGAGATAGGCTAATAGCCAGCAGTTGGATAACAGATGCTTCCGGTGGGAATGGTTACGGACAAGGCCCAATCCGATCTTACCTGCTCTTTGGCAGATTTCAAAGGCCACAGGTAGTTGCTTTATATGCCTACTGGTCACGTCGTGGCGGCTACCGTTGGGGTGTCTAGGAGATGGAGAGCCTAGGAACCTGTCCTGCTTCTGGTCTTAGTGTCCGCGACGTTACACAGGTCCACCTTAAGTGCAAAGGTACATATACCAAAAGTAAGGGGGGTGGCCCAGCCCAGTCAGGTTCGATCAGGGACGGGCAAGGACGGGACTTATGAGGAGCCCGGGCGCTGCCTGATGCCGTCAGCGGCAGGCGCCCGGAGCATAGGATGCTGGGTCCTGTGGTTTTTGAGCCGTTCACCCCACGGCGGTGCAGGAGGATTCCCGGTGGTCAGCAGGCAGGGCGATACTCCCCACAGGGCCGTTTCCCTCACGGCAAGCTTTCAGAGCTTAGAGGCAGAGAGTCAGTAAAGCGAGTGTCTCTGTTTTCCTCAAAGTTTGTCAAGAATAGCCTTACAAAATAAAATATTCCCCAAAACGTCTGAGTACTGCGTTCTCCAAGGGAGGGTAGAAATCCAATATGAAAATAAGGAAAAAACAAATATCCACGTGGGACTCACACATCCAAGTTTGCCATTGCTAGAAAGTTGATATCACTTACAGTCTCTGCAGGTGAAGCTTGTTGTGCCAAAGAAACGAATAACTGAAGCGGGAGTTTTTCTCCCTCATTTAAAGTAATGGCTGCATCGGGAAGACGACCTCTGTCTTTGTCGGTCCTCACGGCGAATGCTAGGAGCAGGCGCTGCCGAGATTGTAATGCCGCGAATTCTTGTCCTTCGTCAGCAGTGTTCAATAAAGTAAAAAAAGGTAGTCTGCAAGTAGCTTCTTTCCGCTACGGTTTTTTAAAGGCGCAGCGCGCCTTTACATGAAATCGAGTTACTCAGCTGGGGTTCGTGACTCTTCGATAATGGCACTAAATTGAACTCGGGATGAATAATCCAGTAGTGTCCTCCGCGTTCGTCTAGATTTGTATTCGAGGCAAACGGCGGCGAGTCTTCACGCTCTCGGTGCAAGGAGAAGGGGATTGCGTGATTACGTGATATATTCACGAGGTCTATCACTCTCTTTTCCCGGCTGCTTCTCCAGGCTGCCCCAGCTCTGGTGCCTCTGGTGCCTCTCCAAAAGTAATGGAGAGAGAGGGCAGCCCTGACGGGTACCTCGTTGCAGATGGAAATATGAGGAAAATAGACCATTGACAAATACACAAGCACGTGGGGCAGTATAAAGTAGTTTTTTATATAAGAAATAAACCTTTGGCCAAAGCCAAACCATTGAAGAGTATAAAGCTTAAATTGCCAATTGATTCGGTCAAAAGCTTTTTCAGCATCAAGTGATAGGGCAGCTAAAGGAGAAGAGTACTTCTTTCCAAGGGCAAAAATATTTGAGAACATTCTAGCATTATCAGAGGCAAGTCGGCCTCTAACAAAGGCAGCCTGATCTGGTTTGATAAGAAGCGGGATAATCTTTTCTAAACGTGAAGTTTAACTGAAAAACCACCAGGTCCTGGTACTTTGGCCTTTTTTAAAGATTTAAGGGCATTGGTTATTTCTTGAAGGGAGAGATCATTCTCAAGAGGTAAAAACGTATCAGGAAGAGAATTGGGTTTGGGGATACCTTGGGAAAAGGTTTCAAAATCCTTTTCAGAAGGAGTTGTATCCTCTGTGTATAAAAGTTCATAATAGGATTGGAATGTATCGACAATGTCTAAATCGGAGGAAAGAAGTTTGTTAGTTGTTTCTGAATGGATAGGACCAATATTTTTACACTCTGATAGGATTTTTAAATAGTTTGCTAACATTTTCCCTGCCTTATTTAGGCCTCCATGAAATTTGGATTTAATCTTAAGAAGGATGTTACAAGCATCAACAGTGGCAATTTTATTCAATGTAGATTTGGCTGTAATTAATTCTTGCAAAGTGGAGGAGGATTTAGAGGAAAAGTAATTATGTTCCAGGGTTTTGATTTTTAGAAGAGTTTCCTGATATTTAGCATTAAGTAATTTATTTTTCTTTGCAGAGTAAGCAATGGTAAAGGCTCTAAATGATACCTTAAAGGCATCCCAATTATTATGAATTGAGGTATCTGAAGGTTTGTTGAATTGAAAAAATTCATTAATAAAAGAGGTCACAACTGATATAAAGGTTTGTTCTGAGAGTAGGTGATTGTTAAAATGCTATCGTCCTTGTTTGCAAGTAAAAAGTGACACATCAAAAAAGACAGCCACGGGGCATGGTCAGAAATAAAAATAGAACCAATTTCAGAGGAATGGATACAAGGGAGTAATGATTTAGAGACCAGAATATAATCAATACGGGACATGGTATGGTGGACAGGTGAAAAGAAAGTAAATTTGGAAGTGTCTGGGTTACATGTTTTCCATACATCATAAAAAGGACGAGAGGAGATGGCAGATTGAAATGATTTATGAGTTTTATCAGGTTTAAATTTGCATTTAGATTTTCTACCAGAGAAGGGATCCAGCCAATTATTGAAATTGCCACCAACAATTATTTTGGGATTAGAAATAGAAGATAGTTTCAATTTAATACAATGCCAAAATTGTGGGTCGGGTTTGACAGGACCATAAATATTGAAGAAAGTGACTTGTGTTTTACAAATAATAGCATCTACCATAACCCATCGTCCATTGGAATCACATTCTGTTGATATAATCTGTGCATTAATTGATTCATAAAATAAAATAGCAACACCACCATGACGATCAAGAGCAGCAGACAAAACAATTTGATTAACCCATTGATGTTTAAGCTTAAGAGATTCCACATCGTTACAATGAGTTTCCTGTAAAAAGACAACATGGGTTCTAAGTTTGGATAAGTGAGACAGTACCTTTTGACTTTTGACAGGATGACCTAAACCACGTACATTCCACGAGACAACGTTGAACATGTTGATGGGCGGGGGGAACATCTGGAGATGGGAACAGTAAGCTGCAAGACCAATAAAAAAGAAAGGGACAACATTTAACAAGTGATAACAGAAATACACTCAAAGAGATAAGAAAATAGTAGTAAGGAGAAACCGTGAGGGAAAGTAACCAGGGAACAAAGAAAAAAGGCAAGAGAGAAGGAGAGAGAGATAGAGAAACAGATTGAGTAAACAGATCAAGGAAAAGAATCCAGATCTGAAGATAAATAAGCAATCGGTAGGAGAGGAGCCTGGTGACGCCGAAAAAACAAGGACGGCGGAGGGAGAGAATAGGTAATAAGAGGCCTCCGAAGAAATATCAAAGAATAGAAAATAAAAAGTGAGGAAAAATATTAAGAGAAAAAGAGTAATTTAAGAAATAAGAGATAAAAAAGAGTATAGGATGAGAGAACATTAGAAAGGTAAGGGAGAGGAACCTTTAGAATAACAATATCAATCCGTTAACTAAGAGAAAATTAAACATTAGTATCCATGTTACGAGAGGAGATGCCGTTTAGAAAGAGTTTGAGTTTCTCAGGATCTTCGAATGAGCGTGAGTTTCCTTTATGGGTGATTTTGCAAAGGCAAGGATGAAGAATGCCGTACTGAATGTTCAAATGTCTCATCTGAGGACGAAGAGCCAGAAATTCTTTACGTCGAGCATTCGTTGCGTTGGAGACATCTTGGGAGATAAAAATATTATGTCCCGACCAAGTAAGACGTCGTTTGAGTTTTACAGCCTTCAGAACATGCATAAGTTCAGTAAATTCCAGGAAGAGCATTATAATGCCACGTGGCTTCTTTGAATTAGGATGGATGCGACCCAGATGATGTGCATGTTGTATATTGAGAGGTGAAGAGGATTGAAGATCTAAGAGATCTGGAAGGAATTTCTGCAGAAAGGATAACATGTCTGGGTCCTCAGTATTTTCCGGAAGACCATAAAGGCGAGAGTTGTTCCTCCGATTACGAATTTCAAGGTCATTAATGTGGAGTTTCAGCTTGTGCATCTCTTGCTCTAATAAAGGAATTTTAACAGAAATATCTTAGAGGTCTCCCACACGTTGCTCGAGTTTCAACACCTTTCCCTCCATGATAATCCATCGGTCCTCTATTTGTTTTAATTTTTCATTGGTAGTGGACATACACGGTTGAAGGCCACGTACCTCGTCTAAAATAGAGTCAAGAACTGGATTTTGCGCGGAGAGAATAGGAGAAGGTGGATCATTTTTGTGTCATTTTGGCTTTGTGCCTGTGAGGATTGCTGGCCATCTTCGATTGCTGGAGAGGGCGATGAGTAGTAAGTAGAATAGGGCGGATTCGGCCCATACACTAACGAAGAGGACAGCAGGAGCAATGAACAGTCAATAATAGGTCACCAGATTGAGGATAAATCAGAGGGGTATAAATAAAATGTATGAGTCACTGGAAGATGACTTGCAATATATAGCCCAATGAGGAACAAAAAAGCCACCTCAGAGAGTAACCAGTACCAGCCAAAGTGTAGTAAATTTCACCATCCAAGCCAAAAAGAAACAAGCATTTACAATGCAATAGGTCTCGCATTTTTAAAGTTTGCGCTATTGGCATTGCTAAATAATGCAACACCAATAGCTCAAACTTTAATAATGCGAGACCTATTGCATCGCAAATGCTTGTTTGAGAATGCGTGTTATATAACTTGGATTCTCAAAGTATGGCCCGGGGGTCACTTTTAGCCCTACTGACCTTAATATGCGGCCCCACTTTGAACAGCAGCACTGGACTGCTGTTTACTTGACAGAGCGCTAAAATTACCTAGCAGCACTAAGATGTTCATCCTTCTGAGGTCGATAAAATGAGCACAATTCTTCATCTATAAAAACAAGCGGTCGTAAACACTCACTTTTCTACTTTTAGTCATTGCTTACGAGAACCAAGGCTGGCAGTAACTGCGCCTCGTTTACTGTCAGACTTGCTTGTCGTAAGCAAGGACTGCAAGTACAAAGTGCTTATTTACGCACCACTTCCAGGTTTTCAAAACACATAAATAAAAGGTATTGTCATTTACAATGCCAATAGCTCAAACTCTCGCAAATGCGAGACCAATTGCATTGCAAATGCTTGTTACACTTATTCCTACTGCTCTCTCTTTCCTTCTCACGAACTGACGCTGACATTTCTGTTTGACTATTGGGTCACGTGCATCTGGAGCCAAACCTGCAGCATGTCCTGGAGAATCCTGGACTGTCCATTGGCTGTGCAGACTGTCCATTCCCTGTGTAGAATGTCCATTCCCAGTGCAGCCTGTCCATTCCCAGTGCAGACTGTCCATTATGTCCTAGAGAAGCATGGACTGTCCATTCCCTGTGCAGAATGTCCATTCCTAGTGCTGCCTGTTCATTCCCTGTGCACTGTCCATTATGTTCTAGAGAAGCATGGACTGTCCATTCCCAGTGCAGCCTGTCCATTCCCTGTGCAGACTGTCCATTCCCAGTACAGACTGTCCATTATGTCCTAGAGAAGCATGGACTGTCCATTCCTGTGCAGACAGTCCATTCCCAGTGCAGCTTGTCCATTCCCTGTGCAGACTGTCCATTATATCCTAGAGAAGCATGGACTGTCCCTTCCCGTGCAGACTGTCCATTCCCAGTGCGTGAACTGTCCATTCCTGTGCAGACTGTTCATTCCCTGTGCAGCCTGTTCATTCCCTGTGCAGACTGTCCATTCCCTGTCCAATACATCTTATCAAGGGTATGTATGCTGTCATAATCCTCAATCATCTCCTGACATATAAGAATATGATACAGGATGCGCTTGACCAGGAGCAAGGTGGGGAAATGCGCAGCACTAGGGCAGTGGATCACACCTCTCCAAAGAGTTCCGATGCACTGTAGAGGGCCCGGGTGCTCGCGTGAGCCCCTCCCCTCGCTGTAATGCGCCCGCAGTATCATCCCCGCCCTCCCAAGCCCTGGAAGTATACGCATTTTAACTTTTTTTCGGAGAGCGGTGTCCCTGAAGCGGACACCGCGCTCCGTTTATTTACTTATTTTAACTTTTATTCGGAGCGCGATGCCCGCTTCAGGGACACCGGTCTCCAAATAATAGTTAAAATAAGTAAATAAACTTTACTGTAAATTTTACAATACCAATACAAACCATAGAAGTCTCCACTGGCCCTAGGATGCATGTACCGAATGCATTAAATGCGAGGTGTTGAAAAGGTCTTAAATACAAGGTATCAAGCACGATTTTATTATAACAACAACCCAAGTCAACAATCGAGCCAGGAGCATAACATGGCAGTGTTTAACATAAAGAAACTAATTATACGAGGCCAGCCTTCGGAAAACAAATACAAATAGATAAAAATGCTTGTTCTAAATGCACTCTGTATTACGTTAGTATGTAATTAAGATACACAGTATACACATATATTATGTGCTAACCAGAGAGGTGGGTTGAAGCAAACTCACTGCAAACCTTTAGCAGGACTGGTGATTTGTCCCACCATGGGCTCTGCCTGTAGTATGACTTTTTTTTAAATTTTTCTTTTTTTATTGAGAGTTCAAATATGAAAATACAATAAAACAAAAAGCAGGATATCGTTGAAGACCAATTGATACAGTACGAGAAAAGGAATACTAGCAATATTCTTACAAATTGTCATTTTAACATTTAAATTATAAAGTGCAGGATTATAAAAGAGCAATCAATCAATCGACTGACATTAATATTCAAAAGATTTTGTTAGAATGAAAACAGTACGAAGCGTTTAAATACAATGAACGTGTTCTCAGTTAATATTACAGAATTGATTTATAAAGTGCCATGTGCGAGGTCGAGACGATCATAATAGACTAATAGACTAATCGATGTTCTCGCAAGAGTATAAATCTTATTAAGTAATAGCAAGACAAATTTAAGAGTCAAACACACTCCAATATTTATCATATTTTTTGAGAGCCCCTGATCTAAGAGCATAATTTCTTTCCCTACCCTGGATTTGGAGTAATTTTGACTTCCATGCCTGGAAGGATGGAACAAGATCTGTTTTCCAGGACTGTAATATGAGGGATTTAGCTATTAAAGAAGCTATAGAGAGGGACTCATCATATTGGGTGTGAATAGGAGAGCAACCTAGAAGGGGAATTAGGTCATCAAATACAATATTAGTTTTAAGAACAGTTGAAAGATATTTTTCTATTTCCTTCCATAAAACCTGGATTTTTGGACACTCCCAGACAATGTGTTTTCAAGTGCCTTTTTCATCGCATCGGAAGCATTTATCGGCTACTTGGGGGAAAATATTATGTAAAAAGGACGTGGTTCTATATATTAACCATTTGTTGTAAAATTGCATACGTTTAAAATTTGCTCCGCGAAAGATGGTTTTATTGAATTTATTTATTTTGTCCCATACCTGTTGATTGATTATAATATCTTCCCTCTTTTTCCATCTTTCAGTAATCTTGCTGTAGAGGTCCTGGACCTTACTTTCTTTTAATATTTTAACCCAGATACTCATTTTCTTTTGTATTTTATTATTAAGGATGGTGGAAATATTTTCTTTATTGAATACATTTCCTATATTGAGTTCTCTGAGTTTTGGATTTATTCTAATAAAGGACCAGTTCAGCGTTAAATGAGAGTGGATTAACTGGCTATGGATTTCATCCCAAGATTTCCATCTATTTCCCAGGAGGAAGTCTTCAATATTCTCAAAACCATTCTCCTTCCAAAGAGTTAATATATTTTTGTCCATACAGCAAGCATCTCCCAAGCTAAAATGTATTAAATGTGTCTTATTGCTTAAAATGGGCAAGTCATTAAATTTAAAAAACTGCGTTTTCACCTTAAAAATCCACTGAAGGGATTTATAGCGTACTTTTTTGGGATCTTTTGTGGCTCTAACCGGATCATAAATTTTTAATTCCAACAACATCCTTTTCATAAAAAAATTATCTGTCTCATGAGAATCTAAGAAAAAAAAACTGTGACTGTAATGTGCAAAAGACGCAAAATAATATTCCTTGATATTTGGGAGGGACAACCCTCCTTGTGCAGATGATAAATATAAAGTGCTCAGCGCTAGTCTGGGAGATTTTTTTGCCCATAAGAAAGAGGAGATCAAAGCTTCTATTTTTTTAAAGTAAGAGGCCTGGATTGCGCAGGGGATTGCGCTAAAAAGGAAATTGAAAAGGGGTAACACCGACATTCGAATTAGCGATGCCCGCCCCATAAGAGACAGGGGTAGTAGATTCCAGCGGTCTAAAAATGAGCCCACCTTTTTTAATAAAGGTACAAAATTAAGTGAAAAAAGATCATCTGGGCTATCGGATAAGAGTATTCCAAGATATCTCTTTGGATCCGTGTTATATATCCTCCTGAATTCTGGAGCTAAGGTGTCTGTAGTGCTGTTGAGTAGAATAATTTCCGTTTTGTTTACATTAATTTTATAGCCCCCTAGCTTTTGAAAGTCAGAGAAGATTTTTTAAATCTTGAATTGGCTTGAGGGTTTAGAGTCTATGAAAAGGGCAATATCATCCGCATATAATTTTATATTTGTCATTCCTAAAATTGGGGCAGTGTCAGCTTTGATATTCCTGATGGCGATCGCTAGAGGTTCAATAAATAATGCAAATAGAATTGGCGACAAGGGACATCCTTGTCGCGTGCCTCTAGTAACCTCACAGCATCCAATATTGGTGTTATTGACGATAATTTGTGCCCTAGAATTCATATACAATTTTCGTAAAATACAAATGAAAACATTCGGGAAATTAAAACTACGTAGGATTGCAAACAGACAATCCCAGGAGACTAGATCGAAGGCTTTCTCCGCATCCAAAAACCAAATTTGAGCCTCCACCTTATTAGCTTTAAAATAATCTAGTGCCTCCAATAAAAATGTAGTGTTGGAGTGGAGATGCCCGCCTGCAATAAAGCCGCACTGATCATGGGCTACCAGAGATCCTACTATTTTATTTAAACGATTTGCTAGAAGTTTTGTAAAAATTTTGTAATCTGTATTCAGAAGGCTAATCGGTCTGTATGAATTTATATTTTCCTTATCTTTTCCCTTTTTTAAAATACTGACCACCACCGCCGTATGGAAGGAGTCCGGTGGAGGACTTCCTTGAAGTAAATTATTAATTAGTTTAAAAAATGTAGTATGACTTGAGGAAGGGGTGATAGGACGTCTGCTTAATTTACTGCAAAACTGCGATGTCTTCTCATACCAGAGCCTAGTGAAATCTATGTTATTGAAGGATAGCATCACAGTAATCTGCTGTGTTAGGGTCATTTCACATTCAGGGGGACTGTCCATATAATAATCATATTGACAAATGTTTCCACGTAAACTAATTACAAAGTCATAAGGTGTAGCTATGAGACATCAACAGTAATCTCCATAGCACTGTTCCATGTGATATGTGATTTCTTCATAATTGGTCATTGTTATCCGTATTTAAGACCTGTGGCAGTCCTATGCAGTGCCCCGCACCTGTTGTCCTAATCACACTGCTGCTCCTCAACATATGCATGCTCCCACACAGCTTTCCTTCTTATTCCTAAACTGAAAACAGCATCCATGGGAACATGGACTGACTCAATACACGAAAATCGAGGTACTCACTGTGGGCCAAGTAGATAAAGCTTCTACAACCATCAGGTACCAGTATCAAAAGAAGGAAATTAATTGCCTAAGCCTAGCAACCATGAAGCAACTGTTTGTTCTTAAAGAACCCTAATACCCACGTCAAACTATGCCAACGCACACACTTGATATACTCGCTGATAACACTGCAAAAAAACGCAACGAGGGGCACCTGGATCCACTTCAGAGGCTGACTCAGGGACCCAGTGAAAACAGAAACGTAATGCCAGATCAGTGGACTTAAACAACGAGAAAACATGTTAAAGGCAGCTATAACCTTTAAAATCTGCTTAACAGTAATGTTACTACAATTGAGGCGGAGATTGTCCAACTTACTTTTAATGAGCTATTTTGGCAGGTGGCTTGCATTAAGAATTGGTGAAAGGGAATCCTGGGGAGGCTGGCAGCAGGGGCGGCCTTAGGCATGTGCAAGCTGTGCACCTGCACAGGGCCACCAAACCCCAGGGGCCACCACGAGGAATCGGATACAATACATATTCGTGGCGGCCCCTGGCAGGGATTTGGCGCATGAACGACTGAGGCGTTCTAAATCTAATGTGATGCACGCTGAATGGTTGTTCTTATGCTCTTTTCCTTTCTGACCCAGTCTCGTCTTTGTGTGGGGTCGGCCTTGTTTCGGGCTCTTCTGGTAGGTCTTGTGCTTGTTTAGAACTTTTTTCCAGGAGAATCGAGCTTGTTTTAATAGTCCAGATCTGGCACCTCCGGAGGCTCGCATGCGCAGTGCCCGCGAGTCCTGCAGCGAAGGGGTTACAGAAGCACCATGCATCACTGGCGGCAGGAGGGGTGGCAGCACCCGTGCTCGGCGTGCAGCGAGCAGCACCGAGACCGGCCGAGGCCATGCACCGGCGCGCCTAGCGACCCTGGGCAAGAAAGGCCGCCTTGCAGAGGATAGCATGCCAGTGTGCAACCTTTGGTGCCAGCTGCGAGTTGAGCAGCCCGAGGGTCAGGGCATGGGGAGGGGGAGTGAGGAGGTCAGCGTGTGCCACTGCAGAATGAACCCGAGGGAAGGTGAGCCATTGGACGAGGGTGTGGGGAGCCCTGGGGAGGGGGGCAGATCAGGCATAGGAATGTATCCCAGCCCGTGGGGGTGAGGAGCCGGGGGCGTGGGGAAGGTTGGGTGAGGATGTTATTGTAGATGGTTTGTGCTTTGGGTCTGGGTGGAGGTAAGCCATGTGAGGTGGCGAGCTGAAGGTATTCTGGTGGTCATGGGAAGGGAGGGCATGATGAATCGTGAGAGAGAGCCTCTCTCTCACGATTCATCTCTGAGAGGGCGCGGGTCGGAGAGGTGGTCACCGTGCGCCAGGGGTAGGGAGTGGTACAGATCGGCGCTGTATGTTGAGGGAAATGTGAGTCAGGAGTGCAGGGGCGGTGTTTACTTGTGGCTGAGGGGAGGCATGGTGACTTTTGGAGGTGTAACTTGGGAGGCACGGTCGTATTGGGGGGAAGAGGAGAGCAGGGTACGAGGTGTTAGACGTAATGTTAAGGATTCATTAAAATGATTACAATTACTTATCAACAATCATGAAAACAGAGTATGAAGCTGATACTTGTGATCTAATGAGTGGATCTGCCTGCACAAATCTTTTAAAACATCGAGTGTTCGAATGTACTTGGCATTTGGATATGTCTGTTTATATGGTGTTGAGGCAGACATGAAATGCAAGCACCTATGGATGAACGCCTGGAATAGGATGGCAGTGCCTACCCATGTTAACTCAATCTAATGCCCTTTTGCAGAGACCTTGGTAGGAGACTGGCTTCTTGATCATTTCTTTAATTACATTCCAGTGCTTGTCATGTGACTAGCAGAGAAAACTAGTTTAACTAGTCCTCAGTTTGCAATTGGTGAAGCAGCCTTCTCTGTCCATACTAGGGGCATAGTTACCATTGGTTCAGCAAGTACAGTGGTACTGAGACCCAAAACCCTCAGGGGCCCATTGAACCCTGATAATTGCTATATTCTACTTCCTGAGCAGCAGCCAAAGGGGCCATTTTCCTTGCTTATGCCACGGCCCATGGGGTCGTTGGTACGCTGTGCTAGTGATTCGTACGTCTGCTTGAAAGTTGTCTCCTGACTGGATGTTCCTTGCACATTCATTTTGCTTCAGTGAACCTCTAGTGCCTTTTCATAGCCTTAGGACTCACTGTAATTAATCCTTGTTTAATAGGTGCTCTGTAAAGCGAGCAGAACTGGTTGCTGGAATATGGCACTATACAAGAAACCTTAATTAAATATATTGTATTTTGTCTTTTGACAATGTGGTAAAGTGGACGAGTCTTTGGTTACCTGTAGGCTGTCTTCAGGTTCAGTTAGTGACGTACTGAGACAGGTCTCTGTGTGCCATGATTTCAAGGTAGCTTACTCTCTTCCTGCTAAGGTCACTTCCCAAATAGATCATGAACTATTCTCCAGGCTCTACTGTTCTCAGTGGACTGATAAAACAGACCTTGTATGCCAAGTCACATGATCTACCCTATAGTTTTATAACACTCTTCAAATAAACCTTCCATATGTGGCTAGTCCTCATAATGTGTCATACATGTAGTGGGAAGGGTAATTACTATCAATCAGTCAGGGTTTGTAAAGCTCAGCTGCTTCACACATAAGGGTCTCGAGGCGGTGTGGGATTCATGCTGCTGGATAATGCTGCTTGTTGGTTGAACAGCGAGGTCTTGTGGTCCTTCCTGAACTGCTGGAGCGATGGTGAGGCTCTGAGGTGCAGGGGGAGGGTTTTCAGATCTTCACTGCCAGGTGGGAGAAGTAGCGGCCTCCACTGTTTTATCAGCGGCTGCATTGGGTGGCTGCTAGGGAGATGGTTCTGGAACATATTTTCCTGGTAGGTTGGTGGAAATTCACTCGTTCATTAAGGTATGCTGGTCCTTCATTGTGTAATCCAGGGAAGACATGGCTTGGCAGTTCGGGCTGGACTGTTCCCATGAGGCACAGGGTCAAGGCTGATTTGCATATGACCATGTCTGAACTGGGGTGGTGTGGTGAGCAAAAAAACGATGGATTTAGGCCCAGATCTCTGTACTGGGGTGAATGTATGACATTGTTCTGCATTCTGTCCATCAACTGTTGTTTTTGCAAGAAAATAAAAATGACACATCAAAATCTTTCAGCAGCCGCCACTGCTGATTGTCTTCTTCTTTTCCCTACCCACTGCTAGCCTCGCCCGCTGCATTGCAAGCAAAATGAAGAGAATTCGAGTACACAAATCTAGTTATTCGAAACGAAAGAGAAAGGTGGCTCAGCAGGCTTTCGTAGTGTCACAGGAAGGAGCAATCGTGAACTTTATCACCCAAGGGAAACCTAAAGATGGAGAATCCTCTGGCCAGAGTACTGCTGATGCACTAGGTAAAACAGGCGCTGACGACCATAAAGAAGAACAAAAAAATGATGATATCCATGAGCAGAATGATACTCATGAGCAGACCAATGAATATGAACAAGGTGACTCTGAAATTGATACAAACATGCAGCAATTACCAACTCAGGATGAGGATTATTACAAAAGACCCTCAGACAGAGAAACTGAAACATCATTCATCGGTCCATCAACATCTGGCATTCTGAAGGAGGTTCAGAGTTTACAGACGGATGATGCTGGTATTGAAAAGGAAGCCAAAGAGCAAGACCATGTTACAGACCCGTGTTCTGAATATGATTTATGTGATTGGAGGGATCCTACTTTGTGGCCGAACTCTCTTACGGACGCGCAACGTGTTTTTCTTGTTGAAAGGGGTCCCTCCAGAGACCCAGATTCTAAAACAAAGTATCCAAGTGATGAGCACTCAAAAAGTAAACGTTGTTTTTCTGTTACCATGTTACTGGTCATCTAACGCCTTTTCTGGACGTTTTATTAAAACACCTTCCTGAGCTCCGCCCCGCCCGGACCCCCTCTTCCGGGGCCCCCTACCTGCGCTCCCTGCACAGGGCCACCATGAGCCTAGAGCCGCCCCTGCTGGCAGGGGGTACGGCTCTGCTCCCTCGCTGTGACCAGGCGCTGTCTCGTGGCACACGAGATAGCCGAGAATTTGTCAGAAAGGAGGGGAATAAACGTAAAGGCACATTTTAAATATATACATCGCAATCACGGGCAAAACAGCGCTGTGTGCTGTCTAGACATATCACATGTTCTCTCCCACCATCACATACTGGTATAATCCGGTTTCAACACCCCTTCATATCACTCCCACATCATCACCCCCACCTTGCGCTTGAGATGGTCCAGCTACAACACAAAAGTACTCTATAAAGCGCTCCGCTGGCTCCTGGGAGCTAGGACCAAGTTAAATCAATTAACAAATCTATACTACACAGGGTACGGATGCGGCTTGCAGTGATGCCTTTGGCCTCCTCCGCGGGGACTCTGGATCTCAAATGATTTGCGGCGTGTTTCCGTGAGGCGTTCTTGGATGTCATTCCCCGCATTCTTCAGGCACCGCACATCAAAGGGGCCCGCGCGTAAATGGACTTCTGCCGCCCATCTGCCCTCTCCCATTCCTTTTAGGACAGAGGTGCATATTCATTTGAGGTGCATCTGCGGCGTTTTCTCAACAGGGTGGCCTTTTTCTAGCCTTAGCCTGTACCATTATTGTTGCTTTTATCGTGTTCTCTTTCTTCCACAGAAGCTGCTCGTCTCGCGCTTGCACAAGCGTTTGCTGACCATCAGGTATGCTTTGCTCTGTGAGCTCAATGCAGGGGACTTTTTCAATTAAACAGCTGTCTCCTGAACGCTTGTGCTTCCGGCGCCGGGAAGGCCACTCTGCAAAGTTCAAGGAAAGTGCTGAGCAGCTGAAGTGGAAACCCGTGGAACATTACAGCCCCCCTCTGCGAAAGATACAATTATGAACAAACAAAAAAAACACGCTGGCGAGTGGTGCGCGCGTGCGCGCCACAGCCAGCCATATGGTTTCAATTATCGCGCCCGTGTCTGGTCTGGGCACGATAATTGAAACCATATGGCAGGAAATCGAGGTGCTGCACCTATACCACGCCTGCTCTGCCTACCTGAGCCGAGGCAGCCACAGCTCTGCATGCTGTAGGAGGCTGTAAATATCGTAGACCAATGCAGCTAGGTAGCAGCCCAGTATTGACTTATAGTGTTGGGTCCACTCTTAACAAGCTAATCGAAAGTCCTCGTATCACAGCGACTGAGCACACAGGGTCTACCTCCTTTCCAGTAGAGCTAAGCCTGGGGGAGCAGGAGCTGGTCAGCAGGGCTCCTCGCCTGGGTCAGCACTTTGGCGGCGCTAGCATAGCCTTGAGCTGCTTCCCTCTGATTGGGGCTCCACAGCAATCCAAAGTGGGAGGTCAGGCCTGCAGGTCAAGCGCCACCCAACTCCTTCTCGAGTTCTCCCTGTCCACCAGTGGTTCTCGGTCTCTGCTCCTACAGGCAGGCCAGGAAGTGCAAAACCGCAGGGACAGTAGCTATGCAGTTGATTAATAGGGCGCCTCAATGGGAGTTCTGCCGTATCCGCAGCTCTGGACGCCAGTAGTCTCTTCGGCAGCGCACTCTCTAGTTGGGGAGACCCATGGTCTTTCACAGCAGGTCCCGCATAATGTAAGTTATCCCAAAGCGGGGGGATGCAGGTATCGTCTCTATTTCTGGGAGGGGGCGCCAGCTGAGTTGAGATCTCCTACCTCTGCTGCAACCGTAACTCCGTCCCGGCCATGGCGAAGTCGATGGTGCCTCCGCAGCACTCCAGTTGGCGACGAAACCCCTCTCGCTCTGTGCGCGGCAACAGAATCCAGTCACATTGCTGGCTCTGGCCTCTCCGCTCTAGGCAAGGCAGGCAATATCCAAGGAAAGCAGTGAGCCCGGGGATGCTCCTCCTCAGACTGCCCCGCCCGCTGCAACGTGGCATAGGCCTTACTCTGGGTACCGGTCAGGATTAGATGCTGTCACCTCACAAGGACCCGAGCAGCGGGAAAACAGGAGCATCGCAGCCAGTAGTGCTTCTGAGCACTCTGGCGGGAGATACATCCGTTGCTTAATGCCTAATAAAGCCAGATTTAGGGAGCCTTACATGAACGCGGCGATCTTGGAGCCAGGCAAGCTCTGTCCCCCGTGCTAGGCATAGTTAACAACTTAGAACAGCACTCCAGATCTTGGATGGCTGTTAAGCTGCAGCCTAGGAAAGAAACACTGTTTAAGAATTAAGGAAACAGCTGTTGGAGCGACAGCCTCTGCCATACAAAAACATTGGACCTACTGAAAGGGGTGGGGAGGACAGGAAAAAACGCCCATACAGGGTTTTTCCTGGGTGTCAGTCATGATGAGGGCTCACACCCTAGGCCGGAAGAGTTGGGGCCTTGCTGGGAGGTCCTTGGCAGGAGGAGGCTAGGAGAGTAAAGCTGTGGTCTGGTGTGAAAGGACGGTGAATGGAATGAAAGGGGGAACAGGGTGAATGCCGGGATCATGGAGAAACGTTTATATACTTTAAGGGTAGTTTTAAGGGTGGGAGGGCTAGGTTGACTTATTGTATTAGTGAGGTGGGGTTGTTGATGTTGTTATATTGCATATAAAGTTCAACTGCAAGCTTTCCTAATGAAGTGGTCGTTTAATTTCAACTCGACTGTGTATCTGGTCCATCTAGCCAGATGGGAGCCCGGGGGTGGCCTTCTGAAAGGAGGTACACCCCTGCGTTGTTCGACTGGCTGGAACAGGCCAGGGTCAGCTACTCGGGGATTGGTTAGTTTGGAGGTGGGGAGCAGCTTTAGGGACAGTTGGCCACTAAAAGGCTGTTGTGGATCTTCCTTTGAATTCCCATGCAAGGAGGACGTAGAGAGTGCGTTCTGACATGCTACTGTTGTGAGAAAACTATCTCTTCATAGAAAGCGAAAACATACAAATTTATTTTTTATGGTGATGTCCTGAGACGTATCAGACATTTTGGGTTCTTATTCCACTACCAATATCTTGACTACTGAGGAGTTGTGTTATTACCTGTAGGAGAGTAGGGTCTGCTATCCTATGGTCACCCCAAATTTTTGCTTTTTGCTTCACTGGTTTTTGACATATTGAGGCTGTGGGCCTGCCAATCAGACCCCCAGCCTGCTGTTCTCTCTACTAAATTAACACTATGCACCCTAGGTGCATAACCAATTGGAAGTGGATCACCCTGTCAGCCCCTGTACCAGTGTACACTAGGTACCCAGGGCATTGGTGTACCCAAGGCCTGCCAGGGGCTGAAGCATGTATTATGCCACCCCAGGCTTGGCCTAACAAATTTGACACAACTGGCTGATCACTCAGCTGGGGTAAGTTGGTGTAACCACCTCTTACTTAGGTGTAGTATACCTATACCTAACCTTAAATGGGACACCTGGTAACCTATAAGTCACTCCTATGGCAGGCCTTAACAATCCTGAAGGCAGAGTGCTTGGTTCCATGTGAGATGGTGCTCTGGCATGAGCTGAGCCTGTCTGCAGTGGTCGGAACCCCTTCCTTCTACTGTTTCCAGATATCGTCATACCATATACTCTTAAGTGCATTATGAACCTCGCGGTTAAATGCTATCTTTGGTTTGGCTTTATCAAAACATGTCGAGTAAGGTGTCATACGAATTGGAATACTAACCCCTCGCCAATTCTGGCGACGGGGTTAGCATTCCACCCTTCTAGAGGGACACGACATGGACAGTACCTGAAACCCGGGTAAAATCAGACATAGCCTCAGCTCCACAAAATGGATGCTGCCACCACAGACACAAGTCTGCCCTCCTGCTGCTGGGAGTCCTTCCAGCTTGGGAGGTGTGGACAAAGGGTTTCCTGCCAGGGGAGGTGCGTGCACCACCCCAGACAGGATTTTGTGTATTGGTCAGGTAGGGCTTGAAAGAAACCAGACATGCCTGAGGCTCACAAGGAGCCTCGGTGCATATGCCAGTTCAAACCGGTCCTGGGGCACACCAGTCCCGGGCCTGGGGCGAGCTGGACAAAGGATTGGGGGTGTAACCACCCCCTTCCTGGTCCCACCCTTAGGGAGGGACCTAGCAGGTAGTCCGGCCCCTAGAATCCGCTTAAAGGTAGGAGCTGTGTCCTAAGACTTCAGACATCCTGGAATCAACTTGAAACTAAGAAGAAGACGGGAACTTCGACATTCTGCTGCACAGAAGACTGAAGGAAATCTCCCCTGTGGTCAGGGAGTGACCACCTTGCTAACGCAAGCACCATCCAGCGAATCAACGTCTGCTTTGCCGCCTTCTCCCGCCGGAGCCCGAGCCCAGAGACTGACAAGACCTGGACCTCCAGACCTCTCACTGCCCGATCCACAGTCCCTGAAAAGAGGAGACCCGTGGAGGCACCGAGACACGTGGAGCCAGCCATCTTGGAACGACGACGACAAGCTGCAAGCGCAACAACCGAGGCTCCCTCCAAGTTGTGCTTTGGGATCTGAGAAGCCCAACACCCGAGCAGCATCTGCACCAAAGGTGAGCCCTCCAGCATCTCCACGATCTGCGTGGGGCCCTTCTGCATTTTGCCACTCGACGCGCCTAACCGGTTGCTGGCCCGCTGGCTAGTGGCCATCTTGGCGACGAACTTCAAGAAATACACCACTGGTCTGGTTGCTCCAGACTGGCCCTTGCTCCCCTCCAAAGGAGCAGTCCCTCTGACCTTGCTGGTCAGAACAATCAGCTTATCTTGTTCTCCACAACAATTGCTTTTGCCAAGGCTTGTTTGCTTCGATCAAGTCGCCGACACCGCCGACAGCGAGAGCCTGCGTGGGACAGCTCGTGAACCGACTCCTGGACGTCGTCAACCTCCAGGGACCACGTGGCTGCAGAGACAAGCTACACCTTTCTTCCTGTTTGCACCCGACATTGCCTGGTACCCACCTGGTGCCACGCTGGTCACTGGCTAGTGACTGTGAACACTGTCCCCTCTGCTTACAGGTCTTCTACAACACCGATCCACTCTTGGATCCACCGCATCTCTCCCGGACCGACCGCCTGCAGCATCTTTGTCTTCAGGCTCCACGGAACAGATAGAAGAAACCCGACGCACTTCGACACCTATGCACCCGCTTCCTGTGGGTGAGGTAAAGTTGGCACTCCGGTGCCCAAGTGTAGAGTATCATCTCTAGTGCCTGTGTTTCCAATCTTGAGTTCCTAGTCCATCCGGAAGATCCTTTTTGCAGTAACTTTGTACTTTTTACGCACCCATTGAAACCTATGGGAGCACGCGTGTGACTATTTGCTCTGCACACGCCACCCGTGGACCTCCTGGTCACTAACTGAAGTTAGCTCCTTGTAGGCCCAGCGATTCTAGAGGCCCTAGGCCTTTTCCCTTTTCTGTTCGTTGTACTTATACCACTATTTTAGTATATGGTTTGAGCGGCCACCAGGGCCTATCCATATAGAGTGCAACTTCTGTGTATTCTACTGTAATCTTGTTTGACGATTTGTGCTCCTGTGCTCATAAAGAGACTAGGGGTTACTTTGAGAAATAAATACATATATATTTTGAATATATATCTGTGTGGTGTCCTTTCATTGGTATAAAAGGGGGTTGCATTTGGTAAAACAGCTGGCTTAACACGCTTCACGAGTTTAGCCTCAAAGACTGCTTAGCCTACGCTACCACTAGGGCAGCTAGTCCGAAAAGGTTGACTTACAACCACACCATAAGGGTTGCTTGGCATGGTACAAGGCGATCACTTTAACTAGTGAGCATCATATACCAGGCCAACTTCTCACATTGGTGAGCAGCGGTTGGATTTGAGCTTGCTGTGTTTTACCATTGTAATCTCTTGGTTACCAATTGAAAGATCACATAGGTACCTGTAGGTACATATAAAACAAGATTAGATATACATAAGTTCTACTGAACTTAGTTGTTGTAGAGCAAAGGGAGTAGCACACCCTGACTACAACTACTAGATAGGTTTAGTAGGTAAACCCAAGTGTAGGTAGATTGCAACACATCCACCCACACTTAAGAGCAATGGCTGGGGCAGAGGGGTCCACTGTACCCATCTCTGTTGAGAGTGACCCCCAGAGGGCACCATCCATCTTTGCTACCCTTAACCAGAATGAGCTCAGGCATTTGGCAACTCTTAGAGGCCTTAAACAGCCCAAGAATCCTACCTCTGCTGAGCTCAGAGAACTCTTGCAAAATGATGAAAATCAGAGAGAGCTCAAGAAAGCTTCCCAGTTAGGCCCCTTAGGGACAGGAACAGGAGGCCCCCCTTCTGAAGTTGCTACTGAAGTACCCCTTTCCAATAGCCACCCCTTAGATGAGAATCATACTACAGAGGAGGAAAGTGGTGAGGATACAGAAAGTAGTGAGGATGAAGGGAGAACTAGCCCAGTGCCAAGTGTTATACTTGGCCCAGCTAAACTAAGGCTATTGGGGACTGACAATTGGATCATCCCATTGGATCTCCCCAGTGGACTTAACCAGGGGCTTGGGAGGCAAAGGAATCGCTCAGGTGACTCTAATGCTTCTCATGCCTCTAGAGGCTCTCAAGGTCACTCCAGGAAAAGGATGACCACCCCTCAGAGGAGGGAACATGAGGCCAGAATGCAGGAAGCCCAGCTGAGGATCAGGAAGCAGGAGCTAGAAGTAGCCCTGATGGAAGAGAAACTGAGTAAGGCTAGGCAACCTAGAGAGAGTGGGTCTATACCCACTGGTGGCAGCATTGTCCCTAAGGACAAAGATAGGGTCTTTGATAATAGGAACCTGTCTAAGGTTGTGCCCCCCTACAAAAGTGGGGACGACATCCACAAATGGATGACTGCTCTTGAGAGAGCCTGCAAAGTGCAGCAGGTTCCTGAAGACCAGTGGGCAGCAATCCTCTGGCTCTCCTTTGAAGGAAGAGGCAGAGACAGACTCCTCACTGTTAGGGAGGAGGATGTCAGAAATTACAGAGCCCTGAAGAGTGTCCTAGTTGATGGGTTAGGCTTAACCACTGAACAGTACAGGTTAATGTTCAGAGACACCCAGAAGACACAGACTCAGGACTGGTCTGAATACATTGAATGTGCCACTAAGGCTTTGGAGGGTTGGTTGCTGGGAAGTAAGGTATCTGATTATACAGGATTGTACAATTTGATGATGAGAGAACAGATTTTAAATAACTGTCAAAACCAGCAACTGCATCAACACTTGGTTGACTCTGATCTGACCTCTCCCCAAGAATTGGGAAAGAAGGCAGACAAATGGGTCAGAACCAGGGTTAAGCAAAAGAACCAGAACCAGGGCCAAGGGGGTGATCAGAAGAAAACAGACCAAAAGGGTGGAGATCAGAAATCTAAAGACCAGAAGTCTTCAACAGGGCCCCAAACTACTGCTAAGGAGGGTGGGTCCCTACAACAAACTAAGGGAAAGAAGAAAGAAGGTCAAAAGAAACCCTGGTGCAATCATTGCAAGAATACAACTCACTGGACTAGTGATTGTAAAAAGGGTGGAGCCCCCAACACTGTTGCCCCTAAGGCACCTGCTCCCAGTACTACTGTTAGCAGTGTTGGTCCCCAGACAAAGGGTGTAGTGGGAATCACTATGGGAACTGAAGGAGATTCTGACTTAGACAGAACCCTGACACAGGCAGTCTTGATCTGTGATGGGGACATTGATTTGTCCCTGACTGTGAGCCCCAGTAACCTGGGCAAGTACAGACAGACTCCTTTAATTAACGAAAAAGTGGCTCAAGCCTACAGGGACACATGTGCCAGTGTCACTATGGTGACACCAGGCTTTGTGGACCCTGGACAGTACATACCAGGTGAGAATTACCTGGTGACCAATGCCAGCAATGCCACTACTTCACATAGTGTGGCAGTTGTTAACTTCTCATGGGGAGGGGTAACTGGCCTCAAAAGGGTTGTGGTTAGTGCAGACCTCCCAGTAGAATGTTTGTTGGGCAATGACCTAGAGAGTTCTCTATGGTCAGAAGTGGAGTACAGGACTCATGCAGAGATGTTAGGTATATCATCACATGTCCTTGCTGTGACCAGGTCACAGGCCAAAAAGTGCCTCACTGAACCTCAGGTCTTGGATCCTGGAACAATGGACCAAGCACCTACCAAGAAGAAGAACAGGAGGGTCAAGGCTGTGCCTTCCCCCCTGCCTCAGAGTGATGATCAGCCTTCCCAGGAAGCTGATCTAGAGGACCCTGAAGGAACTGTCCCTGAAGAGCTTGAACCTGATCAGGTTGAGTTTCTGGGGACAGGGGGACCTTCAAGGGCTGACTTGAGGCAGGCTCAGTTATCCTGTCCCTCTCTTGAACCCCTCAGACAGCTGGCTGCTGCTGAGGCTGCTGGGAATGCTCAAGGTACCCATAAAGTGTATTGGGATGAAGGGCTCCTTTATTCAGAGGCTAGAGACCCCAAGCCTGGTGCTACCAGGAGTTTGGTTATACCTCTGCAATTTAGGGGCTTCCTTCTTACCTTGGCCCATGATATTCCTTTAGCAGGACACTTAGGCCAGAACAAGACTTGGGACAGGCTTGTCCCTCACTTTCACTGGCCTCACATGAATGAAGATACAAATGAGTTTTGTCGCTCCTGTGTGACCTGCCAAGCCAGTGGCAAATCAGGTGGCACAACAAAGGCCCCCCTAATGCCACTACCTGTGGTGGGGGTCCCCTTTGAAAGAGTGGGAATAGACATAGTGGGTCCCATGGATCCTCCCACTGCATCTGGGCACAGATTTATACTGGTGGTAGTGGATCATGCCACCAGGTATCCAGAGGCAATTCCCCTTAGGACCACTACAGCACCTGTTGTGGCCAGGGCCCTGCTGGGAGTATTCTCCAGAGTGGGGTTTCCTAAGGAGGTAGTTTCTGACAGAGGTACCAACTTCATGTCAGGATACTTGACAGCTATGTGGAAGGAATGTGGTGTCAACTACAAGTTCACCACCCCTTATCACCAACAATGCAATGGGCTTGTTGAGAGATTCAACAAGACCCTAAAGGGTATGATCAAAGGATTACCTGAAAAGCTCAGGCGAAGATGGGACATCCTTCTACCCTGCCTTCTGTTTGCTTACAGAGAGGTCCCACAAAAAGGAGTTGGCTACAGCCCCTTTGAATTGTTGTTTGGGCACCCTGTAAGAGGCCCACTGTGTTTGGTGAAGGAAGGATGGGAGTTACCTCTCAAAAAGCCCAAGCAAGACATAGTGGACTATGTACTTGGTCTCCGCTCCAGGATGGCTGAGTATATGGAGAAGGCATCCAAAAACCTTGAGGCAAGCCAGGCCTTACAGAAAGCTTGGCATGACCAAAAGGCTGTCTTGGTTGAGTTTCAGCCAGGACAGAAGGTATGGGTGTTGGAGCCAGTGGCCCCAGCAGCACTCCAAGACAAATGGTCTGGACCCCATACAATCCTGGAAAAGAAGGGAGAGGTCACCTACTTGGTAGACCTAGGAACTCCCAGGAGTCCCCACAGGGTACTCCATGTTAACAGGTTAAAAGCATATGTTGACAGGGCAGACATGGACTTGCTCATGGCTACAGATGAGGGACAGGAGGAAGAGAGTGACCCTCTCCCAGACCTGTTGTCTCAGAACCCTGAAGATGGCTCAGTTGAAGGAGTGACCCTTGGAGGCAACCTCACTGCCCATCAGCAGACTGAATGTAGACAAGTTCTACAATCATTTCAACATCTGTTTTCCCTAATACCTAGCCAAACTGACTGGTGTACCCATGTGGTGGACACTGGTGACAGTCTGCCTGTAAAGAACAAGCTCTACAGACAACCTGACCACGTCAGGGACTGTATAAAGGCTGAGGTACATAAAATGCTGGAATTAGGTGTCATTGAACCCTCAGAGAGCCCCTGGGCTAGCCCAGTGGTTCTGGTCCCCAAACCTCACACCAAAGATGGCAAGAGAGAGATGAGGTTCTGTGTGGATTACAGAGGACTCAATGCTGTCACCAGGACAGATGCACACCCTATTCCAAGGGCAGATGAGCTCCTAGACAAACTAGCTTCTGCAAAGTTTTTGAGCACATTTGACTTGACAGCTGGCTATTGGCAAATCAGATTAGCTGAGGAGTCTAAGGCCAAAACAGCATTCTCAACCCCAGGTGGGCACTACCAGTTTGTGGTGATGCCCTTTGGTCTGAAGAATGCACCTGCCACCTTCCAAAGGCTGGTGAACCAAGTCCTTACTGGGTTGGATGACTTTTGTGCAGCATATCTTGATGACATTGCTGTCTTTAGCTCCACCTGGGAGGATCACCTGATCCACCTGAAGAAGGCTCTTGAGGCTCTGCAAAGGGCAGGCCTCACTATCAAGGCTACTAAGTGCCAGATAGGGCAGAGTAAGGTTGTATATTTGGGCCACCTTGTAGGTGGAGGCCAAGTTCAACCACTGGAGAGTAAGATACAATCCATCAAGGACTGGTCTCCTCCAACCACCCAGACTCAAGTTTGAGCTTTCTTGGGCTTGACTTGGTACTACAGGAAGTTTGTTAAGAACTATGGGTCCATTGTGACTCCTCTTAATGATCTGACATCCAAGAAGATGCCCAAAAAGGTTCAGTGGACAGTAAGCTGTCAAAAGGCATTTGATGACCTGAAGGAGGCCATGTGCTCTGCACCTATCCTGAAAAGTCCTGACTACTCCAAAGAGTTTATTGTCCAAACAGATGCTTCTGAGTTGGGTGTGGGAGCTGTGCTGTCACAACTTAATGTAGATGGTCAAGACCAACCCATTGCTTTTATTAGCAGAAGGTTGACCCCCAGAGAGAAGAATTGGTCAGCTATTGAGAGGGAGGCCTTTGCTGTGGTGTGGGCCCTGAAGAAGCTGAGGCCATATGTGAGAAGTTGGCCTGGTATATGATGCTCACTAGTTAAAGTGATCACCTTGTACCATGCCAAGCAACCCTTATGGTGTGGTTGTAAGTCAACCTTTTCGGACTAGCTGCCCTAGTGGTAGCGTAGGCTAAGCAGTCTTTGAGGCTAAACTCGTGAAGCGTGTTAAGCAAGCTGTTTTACCAATAGTAACCCCCTTTTATACCAATGAAAGGACACCACACAGATATATATTCAAAATATATATGTGTTTATTTCTCAAAGTAACCCCTAGTCTCTTTATGAGCACAGGAGCACAAATCGTCAAACAAGATTATCACAGAATACACAGAAGTTGCACTTTATATGGATAGGCCCTGGTGGCCACTCGAACCATATACTAAAATAGTGGTATAAGTACCACGAACAGAAAAGGGAAAAGGCCTAGGGCCTCTAGAATCGCTGGGCCTACAAGGAGCTAACGTCAGTTAGTGACCAGGAGGTCCACGGGTGGCGTGTGCAGAGCAAATAGTCACACGCGGGCTCCCATAGGTTTCAATGGGTGCGTAAAAAGTACAAAGTTACTGCAAAAGGAATCTTCCGGATGACCTAGGAACTTAAGATTTGGAACACAGGCACTAGAGATGTATTACTACACATGGGCACAGGTGTGCCAGCTTTACCTCACCCACAGGAAGCGGGTGCATAGGCCTCAAAGTGCGTCGGGTTTCTTCTATCTGTTCCGTTGAGCCTGGGACAAAGATGCTGCAGGCGGTCGGTCGGGAAGGGATGCAGTGGATCCAAGAGTGGATCGGAGATGTTGAAGACCTGTAAGCAGAGGGGACAGTGTTCACAGTCACTAGCCAGTGACCAGCGTGGCACCAGGTGGGTACCAGGCGATGTCGGGTGCAAACAGGTGATGAGGGGTAGCTTGTCTCCGCAGCCACGTGGTCCCTGAAGGTCGACGACGTCCAGGAGTCGGCTCACGAGCTGTCCCACGCAGGCTCTCGCTGTCGGCGGTGTCGGCGACTTGATCGAAGCAAACAAGCCTTGGCAAAAGCAATTGCAGGAGGATTCGGAAATCAGCTGTTGGTTCTGACCAGCAAGGTCAGAGGGATTGCTCCTTTGGAGGGGAGCAAGGGCCAGTCTGGAGCAACCAGACCAGCGGTGTTTGTCGTAGATTTCGTCGCCAAGATGGCCACTAGCCAGCGGGCCAGCAACCGGTTAGGCGCGTCGAGTGGCAAAATGCAGAAGGGCCCCACGCAGATCGTGGAGATGCTGGAGGGCTCACCTTTGGTGCAGATGCTGCTCGAGGGTTGGGCTTCTCAGGACCCAAAGCACAACTTGGAGGGAGCCTCGGTTGTTGCACTGGTCAGCTTATCGTAGTCGTTCCAAGATGGCTGGCTCCACGTGTCTCGGTGCCTCCACGGGTCTCCTCTTTTCAGGGACTGTGGATCGGGCGGTGAGAGGTCTGGAGGTCCAGGTCTTGTCAGTCTCTGGGCTCGGGCTCCGGCGGGAGGCGGCGGCAAAGCAGACGTTGATTCGCTGGATGGTGCTTGCGTTAGCAAGGTGGTCACTCCCTGACCACAGGGGAGATTTTCTTCAGTCTTCTGTGCAGCAGAATGTCGAAGTTCCCGTCTTCTTCTTAGTTTCCAGTTGATTCCAGGATGTCTGAAGTCTTAGGACACAGCTCCTACCTTTAAGCGGATTCTAGGGGCCGGACTACCTGCTAGGTCCCTCCCTATGGGTGGGACCAGGAAGGGGGGTGGTTACACCCCCAATCCTTTGTCCAGCTCGCCCCAGGCCCGGGACTGGTGTGCCCCAGGACCGGTTTGAACTGGCATATGCACCGAGGCTCCTTGTGAGCCACAGGCATGTCTGGTTTCTTTCAAGCCCTACCTGACCAATACACAAAATCCTGTCTGGGGTGGTGCACGCACCTCCCCTGGCAGGAAACCCTTTGTCCACACCTCCCAAGCTGGAAGGACTCCCAGCAGCAGGAGGGCAGACTTGTGTCTGTGGTGGCAGCATCCATTTTGTGGAGCTGAGGCTATGTCTGATTTTACCCGGGTTTCAGGTACTGTACATGTCGTGTCCCTCTAGAAGGGTGGAATGCTAACCCCGTCGCCAGAATTGGCGAGGGGTTAGTATTCCAATTCGTATGACACCTTACTCGACATGTTTTGATAAAGCCAAACCAAAGATAGCATTTAACCGCGAGGTTCATAATGCACTTAAGAGTATATGGTATGACGATATCTGGAAACAGTAGAAGGAAGTTGTTCCGACCACTGCAGACAGGCTCAGCTCATGCCAGAGCACCATCTCACATGGAACCAAGCACTCTGCCTTCAGGATTGTTAAGGCCTGCCATAGGAGTGACTTATAGGTTACCAGGTGTCCCATTTAAGTTTAGGTATAGGTATACTACACCTAAGTAAGAGGTGATTACACCAACTTACCCCAGCTGAGTGATCAGCCAGTTGTGTCAGATTGTTAGGCCAAGCCTGGGGTGGCATAATACATGCTGCAGCCCTTGGCAGGCCTGGGGTACACCAATGCCCTGGGTACCTAGTGTACACTGGTACAGGGGCTGACAGGGTGATCCAACCAATTGGGTATGTACCTAGGGTACATGGAGTCCATTTTAAAGAGAGAGCAGATAGCCTGAGAGCCTGAATGGCAGGATCTCAGGCCAACTAAGTCGAAAAACCAGCTAGACACTAGGCAAAAATTTGGGGGTAACCATAGTCAGATATCCACCTTCCTACACAACCCCCCCCCAAACGAAGGGAGATAAGGCTGACCTTGACCAGGTAAGCCTATATTGCCCAAGTGGCCATATAAGGAGGAACCAGCACTGGCATGGTTACCCCCTGTCTCATGGTCCACTAAGCAATCCCTCACCCTAAGGGTATCAGAGGGTCTCCACCATAGGGAATCTCTACCTGTGGTGTGTCTTGGCAAAGTAAAAGGCTGGTGTTGAGATGGAGTACTGAAGTGAGTGTCCTCAAAGTGAGGCCTCAGCTTCCTCCAATCATCCTCCACCATGGATGCCTTTCTTTCTTTAACTGAGTTGCACTGTGCTCTCAGGGTCAGCCTCTGGCTACCTAAAGCTGGAGGCTGGGTCCCTTTTGTGGGCTTACTGGAGGGACGGGTCAGGTTTGGGGCCCTAAGGTCCCATGTTTGCCTGTGCCCAACAGAATCCCCCTGGGGGAGGTCCCTAACTACCTGTAAAGGAGATCCCTCAGGAATGTTTTTACCCATCACCTGACTAGGGCTACTAGCCAGGCAATCCTCATTCTTTTGATGGGGGGGTTCTTGTGGACAGGGGCCCTCTGGGGGTCCACTGGCCTCCCTGACCTCTGCAGCCCTGGGCTGACTGAGGCAGGGTAGAGAGAGGCAGGCTACCTGCACCAGACTGGATCCCACCTTGGAAGGGGCCACTGACATCAGAGGCTCTGCCAGGCCAGGCCTGGCTACCTCTGGGGCAGTTCCTTCACAAGGGGTGAGGTCAGATCCCTGAGGAGGCTGACCTTTTCCTAATGTCTGGGGAGAGGGAGACTTTTCTTCCTCCCCACTACTCTCAGTTTGTGTGGAGTGATCCATTGTTTCAGGCTTCACTACACCTATGTCAGTCTGAGTATAGGCTGAGACCATTACAGCCTTGCCAACCTTTTCAGGGGGGCACTCAGTTTGTGTTTGAGCTGTGACTGTCACAGCTCTGCCAGTCCCTACAGGGAAGTCTGTCTGTGCCTGGGCTGTGGCTACCACTGCCCTTCCAACCTTTTCAGGGAGGAAATCTATTTGGACAGGGGTTGTGAATGGCACAACCCCCCTACCCTTTTGTGAAAGGCCTACCATTTTAGAATGGGTGTCTTGTTCAACTCCAGCCCAAGCTGAGAGTTCTAAGTCATTCCCCAGTAAGCAGTCTACAGGCAAGGTTGGGGACACTGCTACCCTTTTAGGGCCAGTGACCCCTCCCCAGCTGAGACATACCTCTGCCATGGGATGACTGTTCTGTTTGCCATCAATGTTAGTCACCTGGTAGGAGAAACCGGGCAAAAGCTGCTCAGAGGGAACTAGCCAATGGGCCACCATTGTGATGCTAGCCCCAGTGTCTCTGTAGGCCTCAGCTTTTGTACCATTGATGTAGGGCTCCTGTCTGTACCTACCCAAAGTGTTGGGACAGGCAGTGAAGTTGGCAAACCCCATGCCACCATCACAGACAAGAGTGGTTGCTGTAGGGGAATTGGCTAAGCCAGGGTCCCCCTGTGTTCCCCAAGTAAACCCACCCAGATTTCTGGGGGCACTCCCACCACCTGGGGGATTACTGCTAACAGTAATAGGTGGTGTGACAGGAGTAATTGGAGGAACAGTTTTGTTTTTAGCCCTTGGGCAACCGCTGTCAGTTTTCCAATGCCCAGGAGTTTTACACTCATGGCAGTAGGGCTTTTTAGCTGTGGTAGAGGAGGGAGCTTGGGACCCACCACCCTGTGTGGAGTTTTGGGGCCCTGAGGAAGGTTTCTCTTTTTCTTTATCCCCACCCTTCTCTTGAGGCTTGGTGGTATCTTTCTTTTGGTCACCACCCTGGTTTTTAGGCCTGATCCTGGTCCTGACCCATTTATCTGCCCTCTTTCCCAATTCTTGGGGAGAGGTCAAATCTGAGTCTACCAGGTGTTGATGGAGAAGCTGGTTTTGACAATTACTTAAAATCTGCTCTCTCATCATCAAATTGTACAATCCTGTATAATCAGACACCTTACTTCCCAGCAACCAACCCTCCAAAGCCTTAGTGGCACATTCCACATATTCAGACCAGTCCTGAGTCTGTGTCTTCTGGGTGTCTCTGAACATTAACCTGTACTGTTCAGTGGTTAAGCCTAACCCATCAACTAGGACACTCTTCAGGACTCTGTAATTTCTGACATCCTCTTCTCTAACAGTGAGGAGTCTATCTCTGCCTCTCCCCTCAAAGGAGAGCCATAAGATTGCTGCCCACTGGTCTTCAGGAACCTGCTGCACTTTGCAGGCTCTCTCAAGAGCAGTCATCCATTTGTGGATGTCATCCCCACTTTTGTAGGGGGGCACAATCTTGGACAGGTTCCTATTGTCAAAGACCCTATCTTTGTCCCTAGGGACATTGCTGCCACCAGTGGGTATAGACCCACTCTCTCTATGCTGCCTAGCCTTGCTCAGTTTTTCTTCCATCAGGGCTACTTCTAGCTCCTGCTTCCTGATCCTCAGCTGGGCTTCCTGCATTCTGGCCTCATGTTCCCTCCTCTGAGGGGTGGTCATCCTTTTCCTGGAGTGACCTTGAGAGCCTCTAGAGCCATGAGAAGCATTGGAGTCACCTGAGCGATTCCTTTGCCTCCCAAGCCCTGTGTTAAGTCCACTGGGGAGATCCAATGGGGGGAACCCATTGTCAGTCCCCAATAGCCTTAGTTTAGCTGGGCCAAGTATAATACTTGGCACTGGGCTAGTTCTCCCTTCATCATCACTACTTTCTGTATCCTCACCACTTTCCTCCCCTGTAGTATGGTTCTCATCTAAGGGATGGCTATTGGAACTGGGTACCTCTGTAGTATCTTCAGAAGGGGGGCCTCCTGTTCCTGACCCTAAGGGGGCTAACTGGGAAGCTTTCTTGAGTGCTCTCTGATTCTCATCATTCTGTAAGAGCTCTCTGAGCTCAGCAGAGTTTGGGTTCTTGGGCTGTTTAAGGCCTCTAAGAGTTGCCAAATGCCTGAGCTCATTCTGATTAAGGGTAGCAAAGCTGGATGGTGCCCTCTGGGGGTCACTCTCAACAGAGATGGGTACAGTGGACCCCTCTGCCCCGGCCATTGCTCTTAAGTGTGGGTGGATGTGTTGCAATCTACCTACACTTGGGTTTACCTACTAAACCTATCTAGTAGTTGTAGTCAGGGTGTGCTACTCCCTTTGCTCTACAACAACTAAGTTCAGTAGAACTTAAGTATATCTAATCTTCTTTTATATGTACCTACAGGTACCTATGTGATCTTTCAATTGGTAACCAAGAGATTACAATGGTAAAACACAGCAAGCTCAAATCCAACCGCTGCTCACCAATGTGAGAAGTTGGCCTGGTATATGATGCTCACTAGTTAAAGTGATCACCTTGTACCATGCCAAGCAACCCTTATGGTGTGGTTGTAAGTCAACCTTTTCGGACTAGCTGCCCTAGTGGTAGCGTAGGCTAAGCAGTCTTTGAGGCTAAACTCGTGAAGCGTGTTAAGCAAGCTGTTTTACCAATAGTAACCCCCTTTTATACCAATGAAAGGACACCACACAGATATATATTCAAAATATATATGTGTTTATTTCTCAAAGTAACCCCTAGTCTCTTTATGAGCACAGGAGCACAAATCGTCAAACAAGATTATCACAGAATACACAGAAGTTGCACTTTATATGGATAGGCCCTGGTGGCCACTCGAACCATATACTAAAATAGTGGTATAAGTACCACGAACAGAAAAGGGAAAAGGCCTAGGGCCTCTAGAATCGCTGGGCCTACAAGGAGCTAACGTCAGTTAGTGACCAGGAGGTCCACGGGTGGCGTGTGCAGAGCAAATAGTCACACGCGGGCTCCCATAGGTTTCAATGGGTGCGTAAAAAGTACAAAGTTACTGCAAAAGGAATCTTCCGGATGACCTAGGAACTTAAGATTTGGAACACAGGCACTAGAGATGTATTACTACACATGGGCACAGGTGTGCCAGCTTTACCTCACCCACAGGAAGCGGGTGCATAGGCCTCAAAGTGCGTCGGGTTTCTTCTATCTGTTCCGTTGAGCCTGGGACAAAGATGCTGCAGGCGGTCGGTCGGGAAGGGATGCAGTGGATCCAAGAGTGGATCGGAGATGTTGAAGACCTGTAAGCAGAGGGGACAGTGTTCACAGTCACTAGCCAGTGACCAGCGTGGCACCAGGTGGGTACCAGGCGATGTCGGGTGCAAACAGGTGATGAGGGGTAGCTTGTCTCCGCAGCCACGTGGTCCCTGAAGGTCGACGACGTCCAGGAGTCGGCTCACGAGCTGTCCCACGCAGGCTCTCGCTGTCGGCGGTGTCGGCGACTTGATCGAAGCAAACAAGCCTTGGCAAAAGCAATTGCAGGAGGATTCGGAAATCAGCTGTTGGTTCTGACCAGCAAGGTCAGAGGGATTGCTCCTTTGGAGGGGAGCAAGGGCCAGTCTGGAGCAACCAGACCAGCGGTGTTTGTCGTAGATTTCGTCGCCAAGATGGCCACTAGCCAGCGGGCCAGCAACCGGTTAGGCGCGTCGAGTGGCAAAATGCAGAAGGGCCCCACGCAGATCGTGGAGATGCTGGAGGGCTCACCTTTGGTGCAGATGCTGCTCGAGGGTTGGGCTTCTCAGGACCCAAAGCACAACTTGGAGGGAGCCTCGGTTGTTGCACTGGTCAGCTTATCGTAGTCGTTCCAAGATGGCTGGCTCCACGTGTCTCGGTGCCTCCACGGGTCTCCTCTTTTCAGGGACTGTGGATCGGGCGGTGAGAGGTCTGGAGGTCCAGGTCTTGTCAGTCTCTGGGCTCGGGCTCCGGCGGGAGGCGGCGGCAAAGCAGACGTTGATTCGCTGGATGGTGCTTGCGTTAGCAAGGTGGTCACTCCCTGACCACAGGGGAGATTTTCTTCAGTCTTCTGTGCAGCAGAATGTCGAAGTTCCCGTCTTCTTCTTAGTTTCCAGTTGATTCCAGGATGTCTGAAGTCTTAGGACACAGCTCCTACCTTTAAGCGGATTCTAGGGGCCGGACTACCTGCTAGGTCCCTCCCTATGGGTGGGACCAGGAAGGGGGGTGGTTACACCCCCAATCCTTTGTCCAGCTCGCCCCAGGCCCGGGACTGGTGTGCCCCAGGACCGGTTTGAACTGGCATATGCACCGAGGCTCCTTGTGAGCCACAGGCATGTCTGGTTTCTTTCAAGCCCTACCTGACCAATACACAAAATCCTGTCTGGGGTGGTGCACGCACCTCCCCTGGCAGGAAACCCTTTGTCCACACCTCCCAAGCTGGAAGGACTCCCAGCAGCAGGAGGGCAGACTTGTGTCTGTGGTGGCAGCATCCATTTTGTGGAGCTGAGGCTATGTCTGATTTTACCCGGGTTTCAGGTACTGTACATGTCGTGTCCCTCTAGAAGGGTGGAATGCTAACCCCGTCGCCAGAATTGGCGAGGGGTTAGTATTCCAATTCGTATGACACCTTACTCGACATGTTTTGATAAAGCCAAACCAAAGATAGCATTTAACCGCGAGGTTCATAATGCACTTAAGAGTATATGGTATGACGATATCTGGAAACAGTAGAAGGAAGTTGTTCCGACCACTGCAGACAGGCTCAGCTCATGCCAGAGCACCATCTCACATGGAACCAAGCACTCTGCCTTCAGGATTGTTAAGGCCTGCCATAGGAGTGACTTATAGGTTACCAGGTGTCCCATTTAAGTTTAGGTATAGGTATACTACACCTAAGTAAGAGGTGATTACACCAACTTACCCCAGCTGAGTGATCAGCCAGTTGTGTCAGATTGTTAGGCCAAGCCTGGGGTGGCATAATACATGCTGCAGCCCTTGGCAGGCCTGGGGTACACCAATGCCCTGGGTACCTAGTGTACACTGGTACAGGGGCTGACAGGGTGATCCAACCAATTGGGTATGTACCTAGGGTACATGGAGTCCATTTTAAAGAGAGAGCAGATAGCCTGAGAGCCTGAATGGCAGGATCTCAGGCCAACTAAGTCGAAAAACCAGCTAGACACTAGGCAAAAATTTGGGGGTAACCATAGTCAGATATCCACCTTCCTACACCATACTTGTTTGGCACTCACTTCAAGATTCAGACCGACTGTAGGAGAGTAGGGTCTGCAATCCTATGATCACCCAGATTTTTTGCTTTTGCTTCATTGGTTTACGACTTTCCCTGGCTGTGGGCCTGCCAATCAGACCCACAGCCTAGCTGTTCTCCCTCGAAATTAACACGCATGTACATTAGGTGCATCCACTAATTGGAACTGGGCCGCCTTGTCAGTCCCTGTCTCAGCATACCACAGGTATCCAGGGCATCGGTGTACCCAGGGCCTACCAGGGGCTGCAGCATGTATTATGCCACCCCTGGATGGCCGCCCAAATCTGACACAACTGGCTGCACGACAGCTGGGGCAAAGTGGTGTAATCACCCGTTGCTGTAGGTGTAGTATTCCTATACCTAACCCTAAAATGGACACATGGATTCCTATCAGTCACTCCTATGGCAGGCCTTATCAATCCTGAAGGCAGAGTGCAGGGAATCATGTGGGACGGTGCTCTGGCGCGAGCTGAGCCCGTCGACGGCTTGCGGAACCAAGTCCTAATAGCCGTTCCATGGTGACGCGGGCCAACTACTTTAAAATGCATTATAATCCTTGCGGTTATTTGCTAACTTTGGCATCGCATCACCTACACATGTCGAGTAAGGTGTCATACGAATTGGAACACGAACCCCTCGCCAATTCTGGCGACGGGGTTAGCATTCCCCCCTTTTAGAGGGGCACGACATGGAAGTAACCTTGAACCCTGGTTAAAAGTTGACTCAAGCCTCAGCATCACAAAATGGATGCTGCCACCAGACACAAGTCTGATCTCCTGCTGCTGGGAGACCTTCCAGCGAGGGGAGCTTGGACAAAGGGTTTCCTGTCAAGGGCGGTGTTAGCACCATCCCAGACAGGGTTTGTGTATCCCAGGTAGGCAGGGCTGAAAGGAAGGTGATTGCAAGTGGCACCCCGGTGCTCACTGTGCATAGCCCAGCTCAAACCAGTTTCGGGGGCACACCAGCCCCTGAGCTGGGGCGAAGCCGGACAAAGGATAGGGGTGTAACCACCCCCCTCCTGGTCCCACCCATAGGTAGGACCTAGTCACGGGCCAGCCCCTTTTTCCTAGAATAAAGGTGGGAGCGGGTCCCCTTCCCAAATTGGATAATTCTGAATCTTGAACTACTTTCCACGAAAGGAACTCTTGACTATTTCTGAAGACTCTCCCTTGTGGCTAAGGAGTAGCCACCCTGCACCAGCAGGCACCACCTAAGCGCTTGCGGTTTGCTGTACGTCTCTCCCACGGATCAAGACTGCCCAGCTCGACGAGACCCGGGTTCCCTGCCATCTCTGACCTCTACCTACATCATCAGCCCAGCTGAGATTCGTAGGTGTGACGAGACCTGCGGGACCGGCCATCTTCAGAACCTGCACGACGCTTATCTAGCACGCCCACCGAGGGACCCTCGAGTGAGTGCACCTAGGGTTTGAGAAGCCCTAACCCTGAGCGGCTCCAGCACCAAAGTCTGCCTCCCCAGCATCCACGAGATCTGCGTGGGGGCCCTTCTGCTCCTTGCTGCTCACCGCGTTGTCCGACCACTCGCCGACCGGCTTGTGGCCCTCTTCACGACGCACCACAACAGTTTTGCATCACTGGTCTGGTTGCTCCAGACTGGCTCTTGCTCCCCTTCAACAGAGGAGTACCTCGGACCCTCCTGGTCCACTCCCGACACCATCTTGACTCCACCGCGTGGGTTTGCCACTGCCAAGACCTGCTGCCCCATTCCTGGGCCCAGCATCATCGACAGCAGATACCTTCGTGGGACAGCTCGCCCTCCATCCTGGTCGCCGCCGCGCCTCCTGGTCCGAGGAACAGCCGAGTCCGACGTCATCCACTCACCTGGTCGAGGTGACTTCAGCCAATACCTTCCTGGTACCCACACGATCGCTGGCTAGCGGTTGAGAACTGAGTCCCCTCTGCTTTCAGGTCTCCTTCATCACCGATCCAGGCTTGGATCTCGCTGAACATCGACACTGGTCGCCTGCCAGCAACTTCTTCTTTCAGGCTCCTGAGACTACAACGAGGACTCCCGACATCTTGCTGAACCCCACGCAGCCGCAGCCTCTGGGCTAGGTAACTCGAGCATCTCGGTGCTCCATCGTAGGTTCACTCTACAAGTGTCCAGTTCCTTTTTCGTTTAGTCCCACTGATCGGATTCCTCCGGAATCAGTAACTTTAAACTATCTAACCTTTCCCATTCCACTTGCAGTGTATATGGTTTCGTGCCCTCCGGGCACTGGTGTAAATTGTGCAACCAGAAGTATTTTCATAAGAGTTTTGTAGTGTGCTTAGCTCTCTGACTCATAAAGAGCCAGGGTAGTCTTGTTATAAATAAATATCCTTTATTTTCATAACAGCTTGTGTGGTGTCCTTTCACTTGGTGTTCAAGGGGTATATGTGATGGTAAACAGCTGGCTTAACACGCCCTCTAGAGTTTAGCCTAAAGACTGCTCGTATCCACGCTACTAGGATAGCTGGTCTATAAGGTTGACTTACAACCAATCATCAATAAGGGTCGTTTGGAATGATACACAGTGATCACTAGAATAGTGAGCACTACATATCAGGCCAACTTCTCACATTGGTGAGCAGCGGTTGGGATTTGAGCTTGCTGTTGGTTACCACACACGTATCCTAAGAATATCAAAGTGAAAGATCACATAAGTACCCAGGTACATATAACTTAACTTAGAATACTCTGAGTTCTACTGAACCAGCTGTTGTAGTGTAACAGGACTTAGCACACTCTGACTACAACTCTTAGCAAGGGATCAGTAGGTAAACAAATAGTGTAGGTAGGTGCATCACTTACACCTCACTAGAAAGCATGTCGGTCCACGGAGAGTCTGCAGAGACTCCCTTAGTGGTCAGTGACCCTCCACAGGTCCTGTCACGATATGCAGCTCTTAGCTTCAAGGAGATGAGACAACTGTGTGCCTCCAGGAAGCTAAACCAGGGTTCTAACCCTACCATCGCATTTCTGATAGGTCTCTTAGAGACGTACGATGCTAGGAGGTCCTCTAACACAGGTCCCCCCAATGCTGATGGGAACATGCCTCCCTTAGAGGGAACCCTTGGTGACCCGGACCTCGACCTCCATACAGAGGAGGAAGACGAGGAGGAGTTATCAGGAGATGAGGCAAACAAAGGTCCAGTGGTAGTCGGCAGGCTTACGAGGACCAACTTAAGCAGGCATGAGAATGGAACCGGGGGAGCCCCGGCCCCACGCTCAAGCAGGCCTAACATTGGGAACGGACGAGCTAGGTCTCTCTCCAGAGGCTCTAACAGATCTGTTCGTACACATGTCTCTCAGGCATCTTCTCAGAGAGGAATGACGTCCCCTCGGAGAAGGGAGCATGAAGCGAAGATGAGGGAAGTCAATCTGAGGATCGAGCGGGAAGAACTTGCCCTCGCCAAAGAAAGGCTTGCCTTAGCCCGAGAGCAGAAATTAAGTGGGTTAGATCCCACTGGTGGCAGCATTCTCATTAGAGAAAAAGACAGGGGTATAGATACTAGACACCTGAGTAAAATAGTGCCCCCCTTTAAACAAGGGGACGACATCCACAAGTGGATAACTGCTTTGGAGAGGGCCTGCACTGTCCAGTGCGTCCCCCAAAGTCAGTGGGCAGCTATACTGTGGCTCTCCTTTGAGGGTAAAGGACGAGACAAGCTCCTCACTACTAGAGCTGAGGATGCGAACAACTACCAAGTCCTGAAGAATACACTGATTGATGGGTTCGGCTTAACCACCGAGCAGTACCGGGTGCTGTTCAGGGACACCCAGAAAATTCAGTCTCAGGATTGGACTGACTTTGTCGATTGTGCCACTAAGGCTTTGGAGGGCTGGTTGCTGGGTAGCAAGGTTACTGATTACACAGGATTGTACAATCTTATCATGAGAGAACAGATTTTAAACAACTGTCAGAACCAATTGTTGCATCAGCACCTTGTCGACTCGGATCTGACCTCTCCCCAAGAATTGGGAAAGAAGGCAGACAGATGGGTCAGAACAAGGGTCAAGCAGAACCAGACTCAGAACCAGGGTGGTCAGAAGAAAGCAGACCAAAAGGGTAGTAACAAGAACGAACAAAATGACCAGAAGTCTTCGACAGGTCCCCAACAAACTAAAGAGGGTGGGGGTCAGGCTTCACAGAAGAAGAAGACTCAAGAAGGCCAGTCAAAAAGGTGGTGCCAATACTGTAAAAGTAAGACTCACTGGTTTAGTGAGTGCACCAAGAAAGGAGGGCAAACTCCTGCCACTGCAGCCCCTAAGGCACCTGCACCCCCTAGTACAGTCAGCAGTGGTAGTGCGCCTCCCAAGGCATTAGTTGGGTTAACCTTGGGAACCGAGGGGAGTGACGACTTAGTCAGCACGCTCACTCAGGCCGTCCTTGTCTGTACAGGGGATATGGATATGTCCCCTGGTGCCAGTCCCAATACTTTGGGCAAATACAGACAGACACCTTTGATCAATGGAAGAGTGGCTCAGGCCTACAGGGACACTTGTGCCAGCATCACCATGGTGACGCCTAACTTTGTGGACCCTGGACAGATCATGCTAGGTATCGATTACCTAGTGACCAATGCCAGCAATGTCACTACCAATCACAGTATGGCAGTTGTTGATTTCTCCTGGGGAGGGGTAAGTGGCCTGAAAAAGGTTGTGGTTAGTTCAGACCTCCCCGTAGAATGTCTGTTGGGCAATGATTTGGAAACGTCACAATGGTCAGAAGTGGAGCAGAGGACTCACATGGAAATGTTAGGCTTGCCAGCACATGTCCTTGCTGTGACCAGGTCACAGGCCAAAAGATGCCCCACTGAACAGGTGCTGGATCCTGGAAGAACGGACCAGACACCTTCCAAGAAAAGGAGCAGTAAGGGTAAGGCTTCGCCTTCCCCCTTGCCCCAGGTCGTGGATCAAGTCTCTGAGGAGGCTGACCTTAAAGAACTGAGGGAAACTGAGCCGAAAGAGCTTGAACCTGGTCAGGTTGAGTTTCTGGGCTCAGGGGGACCCTCCAGGGAAGACCTGGGGAAGGCACAGTTAGACTGCCCCTCACTTGAACCCCTCAGACAGCAGGCTGCTGCTGAGGCTGCAGGGAACGCCACAGGTACCCACAAAGTGTACTGGGACGATGGACTCCTGTACTCCGAGGCAAGAGACCCCAAGCCTGGCACGACCAGGAGGCTGGTCGTCCCCTTGTCCCTGAGAGGTTTCCTCCTTACCTTGGCCCACGAGATTCCCCTTGCAGGTCACTTAGGCCAGAATAAGACTTGGGACAGGATTGTTCCACACTTTCACTGGCCCCACATGTCCGAAGATACGAAGGAGTTTTGCCGCTCCTGTGTCACTTGCCAAGCCAGCGGTAAGTCAGGTGGCACGACAAAGGCCCCCCTTATACCACTACCGGTGGTGGGGGTACCCTTTGAACGAGTGGGGATCGACATTGTCGGACCAATGGAACCCCAGACAGCATCAGGGCACAAGTTTATACTGGTGGTGGTGGACCACGCCACCAGGTATCCTGAAGCTATTCCCCTTAGGACCACTACAGCACCTATTGTGGCACGAGCCCTAGTTGGAATGTTCTCCAGAGTGGGCTTCCCTAAGGAGGTTGTCTCAGACAGAGGTGCAAACTTCATGTCGGGATATCTGACTGCTATGTGGAAGGAGTGTGGTGTCAACTACAAATTCACCACACCCTATCACCCACAATGCAATGGGCTTGTTGAGAGATTCAACAGGACCCTAAAAGGGATGATTCATGGACTACCTGAAAAGCTTCGGCGGAGATGGGATGTCCTGATACCCTGCCTCTTGTTCGCCTACAGAGAGGTCCCGCAGAAGGGGGTTGGCTACAGCCCTTTTGAGCTTCTGTTCGGACATCCTGTAAGGGGATCCCTTTGTTTGGTAAAGGAAGGATGGGAGAGACCTCTCAAAAAGCCAGCATCAAACATTGTGGACTATGTGCTCGGTCTCCGCTCGCGGATGGCTGAGTACATGGAAAAGGCATCTAAAAACCTTGAGGCGAGCCAAGAATTACAAAAAGCTTGGCACGACCAAAAGGCTGTCCTGACTGTGTATCAGCCTGGGCAGAAGGTGTGGGTGCTGGAGCCAGTGGCCCCAGCAGCACTCAAAGAAAATGGTCTGGGCCCCACACGATCATTGAGCAAAAGGGAGAGGTCACCTACTTGGTAGACCTGGGAACTCCCCGGAGCCCCCACAGGGTGCTCCATGTAAACAGGCTCAAGGCATATGTCGACAGGGAGGACATGGGCTTGCTCATGGCCACAGATGAGGGACAGGAGGAGGAGAGTGACCCTCTCCCGGACCTGCTCTCTCAGAACCCTGACGATGGGTCGGTAGATGGTGTTGTCTTTTGCGGCAGCCTCTCTGGACATCAACAAAAGGATTGTAAACAGGTTCTTCAATCCTTTCGACATATGTTCTCTCTGACACCCAGTCAGACCAATTGGTGTACCCATGAGGTCGACACTGGGGACAGTCTGCCCGTAAAGAGTAAAATCTATCGACAGCCTGATCATGTCAGAGACTGCATCAAGACAGAGGTGCAGAAAATGTTGGAGCTGGGAGTCATTGAGCCCTCGGACAGCCCCTGGGCTAGTCCCGTAGTTCTCGTGCCGAAACCTCACACCCAGGGCGGTAAGAAAGAGATGAGGTTTTGCGTGGACTACAGAGGCCTCAATGCAGTCACTAAGACTGACGCCCACCCGATACCGAGAGCAGACGAACGTATAGACCGGTTGGCTTCGGCCAACTACTTAAGTACGTTTGACCTGACAGCTGGGTATTGGCAAATCAGGTTAGCTGAGGAGGCCAAGCCCAAAACAGCATTTTCTACCCCGGGTGGGCATTATCAGTTCGTGGTAATGCCCTTTGGTTTGAAAAATGCACCTGCCACCTTCCAACGGCTGGTGAATCGAGTTCTCACTGGGTTGGACGACTTTTGTGCGGCGTATCTGGACGATATCGCTGTCTTTAGCTCCACCTGGGAGGATCACCTGGTCCACCTGAGGAAAGTGTTGGAGGCCCTGCAAAAGGCAGGCCTCACTATCTAGGCCACTAAGTGCCAGATAGGGCAGACACAGGTTGTATACCTGGGCCACCTTGTAGGTGGAGGCCAGGTTCAGCCATTGGAGAGCAAAATACAGGCCATAGAGGACTGGGCTCCTCCAACCACCCAGACTCAGGTTCGAGCTTTCTTGGGCCTGACTGGTTATTACCGGAAATTTGTCAGAAATTATGGATCCATTGTGACCCCGCTAAACGATCTGACAAGTAAGAAGATGCCAAAAAAAGTTCAGTGGACAGCCAGCTGTCAAAAGGCATTCGATGACCTAAAGCAGGCCATGTGCACAGCGCCTATCCTCAAGAGTCCAGACTACTCCAAAACATTCATTGTCCAAACAGACGCTTCGGAGTTGGGTGTGGGAGCTGTTCTATCTCAGCTGAATTTTGATGGTCATGACCAGCCCATAGCTTTTATTAGCAGGAGGCTGACCCCCAGAGAGAAGAATTGGTCAGCTATTGAGAGGGAGGCCTTTGCTGTGGTTTGGGCCCTGAAGAAGTTGAGGCCATACTTGTTTGGCACTCACTTCAAGATTCAGACTGACCATAAGCCCCTCTTGTGGCTAAATCAAATGAAGGGTGAAAACCCCAAACTACTTAGGTGGTCCATTTCCCTACAGGGGATGGACTTCACAGTGGAGCATAGACCTGGCACTGATCATGGCAATGCAGATGGGCTCTCCAGGTATTTCCACTTAGAGCAAGAAGACTCACCTGGTCAAGGTTAGCTTATTGTCCCAAGGTTTGGGGGGGGGGTCATGTAGGAGAGTAGGGTCTGCAATCCTATGATCACCCAGATTTTTTGCTTTTGCTTCATTGGTTTACGAGTTTCCCTGGCTGTGGGCCTGCCAATCAGACCCACAGCCTAGCTGTTCTCCCTCGAAATTAACACGCATGTACATTAGGTGCATCCACTAATTGGAACTGGGCCGCCTTGTCAGTCCCTGTCTCAGCATACCACAGGTATCCAGGGCATCGGTGTACCCAGGGCCTACCAGGGGCTGCAGCATGTATTATGCCACCCCTGGATGGCCGCCCAAATCTGACACAACTGGCTGCACGACAGCTGGGGCAAAGTGGTGTAATCACCCGTTGCTGTAGGTGTAGTATTCCTATACCTAACCCTAAAATGGACACATGGATTCCTATCAGTCACTCCTATGGCAGGCCTTATCAATCCTGAAGGCAGAGTGCAGGGAATCATGTGGGACGGTGCTCTGGCGCGAGCTGAGCCCGTCGACGGCTTGCGGAACCAAGTCCTAATAGCCGTTCCATGGTGACGCGGGCCAACTACTTTAAAATGCATTATAATCCTTGCGGTTATTTGCTAACTTTGGCATCGCATCACCTACACATGTCGAGTAAGGTGTCATACGAATTGGAACACGAACCCCTCGCCAATTCTGGCGACGGGGTTAGCATTCCCCCCTTTTAGAGGGGCACGACATGGAAGTAACCTTGAACCCCGGTTAAAAGTTGACTCAAGCCTCAGCATCACAAAATGGATGCTGCCACCAGACACAAGTCTGACCTCCTCCTGCTGGGAGACCTTCCAGCGAGGGGAGCTTGGACAAAGGGTTTCCTGTCAAGGGCGGTGTTAGCACCATCCCAGACAGGGTTTGTGTATCCCAGGTAGGCAGGGCTGAAAGGAAGGTGATTGCAAGTGGCACCCCGGTGCTCACTGTGCATAGCCCAGCTCAAACCAGTTTCGGGGGCACACCAGCCACTGAGCTGGGGCGAAGCCGGACAAAGGATAGGGGTGTAACCACCCCCCTCCTGGTCCCACCCATAGGTAGGACCTAGTCACGGTCCAGCCCCTTTTTCCTAGAATAAAGGTGGGAGCGGGTCCCCTTCCCAAATTGGATAATTCTGAATCTTGAACTACTTTCCACGAAAGGAACTCTTGACTATTTCTGAAGACTCTCCCTTGTGGCTAAGGAGTAGCCACCCTGCACCAGCAGGCACCACCTAAGCGCTTGCGGTTTGCTGTACGTCTCTCCCACGGATCAAGACTGCCCAGCTCGACGAAACCCGGGTTCCCTGCCATCTCTGACCTCTACCTACATCATCAGCCCAGCTGAGATTTGTAGGTGTGACGAGACCTGCGGGACCGGCCATCTTCAGAACCTGCACGACGCTTATCTAGCACGCCCACCGAGGGACCCTCGAGTGAGTGCACCTAGGGTTTGAGAAGCCCTAACCCTGAGCGGCTCCAGCACCGAAGTCTGCCTCCCCAGCATCCACGAGATCTGCGTGGGGGCCCTTCTGCTCCTTGCTGCTCACCGCGTTGTCCGACCACTCGCCGACCGGCTTGTGGCCCTCTTCACGACGCAACACGACAGTTTTGCATCACTGGTCTGGTTGCTCCAGACTGGCTCTTGCTCCCCTTCAACAGAGGAGTACCTCGGACCCTCCTGGTCCACTCCCGACACCATCTTGACTCCACCGCGTGGGTTTGCCACTGCCAAGACCTGCTGCCCCATTCCTGGGCCCAGCATCATCGACAGCAGATACCTTCGTGGGACAGCTCGCCCTCCATCCTGGTCGCCGCCGCGCCTCCTGGTCCGAGGAACAGCCGAGTCCGACGTCATCCACTCACCTGGTCGAGGTGACTTCAGCCAATACCTTCCTGGTACCCACACGATCGCTGGCTAGCGGTTGAGAACTGAGTCCCCTCTGCTTTCAGGTCTCCTTCATCACCGATCCAGGCTTGGATCTCGCTGAACATCGACACTGGTCGCCTGCCAGCAACTTCTTCTTTCAGGCTCCTGAGACTACAACGAGGACTCCCGACATCTTGCTGAACCCCACGCAGCCGCAGCCTCTGGGCTAGGTAACTCGAGCATCTCGGTGCTCCATCGTAGGTTCATTCTACAAGTGTCCAGTTCCTTTTTCGTTTAGTCCCACTGATCGGATTCCTCCGGAATCAGTAACTTTAAACTATCTAACCTTTCCCATTCCACTTGCAGTGTATATGGTTTCGTGCCCTCCGGGCACTTGTGTAAATTGTTTAACCAGAAGTATTTTCATAAGAGTTTTGTAGTGTGCTTAGCTCTCTGACTCATAAAGAGCCAGGGTAGTCTTGTTATAAATAAATATCCTTTATTTTCATAACAGCTTGTGTGGTGTCCTTTCACTTGGTGTTCAAGGGGTATATGTGATGGTAAACAGCTGGCTTAACACGCCCTCTAGAGTTTAGCCTAAAGACTGCTCGTATCCACGCTACTAGGATAGCTGGTCTATAAGGTTGACTTACAACCAATCATCAATAAGGGTCGTTTGGAATGATACACAGTGATCACTAGAATAGTGAGCACTACATATCAGGCCAACTTCTCACACCGACCATAAGCCCCTCTTGTGGCTAAATCAGATGAAGGGTGAAAACCCCAAACTGCTTAGGTGGTCCATTTCCCTGCAGGGGATGGACTTTACAGTGGAGCACCGGCCAGGTACTGACCATGGGAATGCAGATGGTCTCTCCAGGTACTTCCACTTAGGACATGAAGACGAGACTGGTCAAGGCTAGTTTAATGTCCCTGCGTTTGGGGGGGGGGTTGTGTAGGAGAGTAGGGGCTGCTATCCTATGGTCACCCCAAATTTTTGCTTTTTGCTTCACTGGTTTTTGACATATTGAGGCTGTGGGCCTGCCAATCAGACCCCCAGCCTGCTGTTCTCTCTACTAAATTAACACTATGCACCCTAGGTGCATAACCAATTGGAAGTGGATCACCCTGTCAGCCCCTGTACCAGTGTACACTAGGTACCCAGGGCATTGGTGTACCCAAGGCCTGCCAGGGGCTGAAGCATGTATTATGCCACCCCAGGCTTGGCCTAACAAATTTGACACAACTGGCTGATCACTCAGCTGGGGTAAGTTGGTGTAACCACCTCTTACTTAGGTGTAGTATACCTATACCTAACCTTAAATGGGACACCTGGTAACCTATAAGTCACTCCTATGGCAGGCCTTAACAATCCTGAAGGCAGAGTGCTTGGTTCCATGTGAGATGGTGCTCTGGCATGAGCTGAGCCTGTCTGCAGTGGTCGGAACCCCTTCCTTCTACTGTTTCCAGATATCGTCATACCATATACTCTTAAGTGCATTATGAACCTCGCGGTTAAATGCTATCTTTGGTTTGGCTTTATCAAAACATGTCGAGTAAGGTGTCATACGAATTGGAATACTAACCCCTCGCCAATTCTGGCGACGGGGTTAGCATTCCACCCTTCTAGAGGGACACGACATGGACAGTACCTGAAACCCGGGTAAAATCAGACATAGCCTCAGCTCCACAAAATGGATGCTGCCACCACAGACACAAGTCTGCCCTCCTGCTGCTGGGAGTCCTTCCAGCTTGGGAGGTGTGGACAAAAGGTTTCCTGCCAGGGGAGGTGCGTGCACCACCCCAGACAGGATTTTGTGTATTGGTCAGGTAGGGCTTGAAAGAAACCAGACATGCCTGAGGCTCACAAGGAGCCTCGGTGCATATGCCAGTTCAAACCGGTCCTGAAGCACACCAGTCCCGGGCCTGGGGCGAGCTGGACAAAGGATTGGGGGTGTAACCAACCCCTTCCTGGTCCCACCCTTAGGGAGGGACCTAGCAGGTAGTCCGGCCCCTAGAATCCGCTTAAAGGTAGGAGCTGTGTCCTAAGACTTCAGACATCCTGGAATCAACTTGAAACTAAGAAGAAGACGGGAACTTCGACATTCTGCTGCACAGAAGACTGAAGGAAATCTCCCCTGTGGTCAGGGAGTGACCACCTTGCTAACGCAAGCACCATCCAGCGAATCAACGTCTGCTTTGCCGCCGCCTCCCGCCGGAGCCCGAGCCCAGAGACTGACAAGACCTGGACCTCCAGACCTCTCACTGCCCGATCCACAGTCCCTGAAAAGAGGAGACCCGTGGAGGCACCGAGACACGTGGAGCCAGCCATCTTGGAACGACGACGACAAGCTGCAAGCGCAACAACCGAGGCTCCCTCCAAGTTGTGCTTTGGGATCTGAGAAGCCCAACACCCGAGCAGCATCTGCACCAAAGGTGAGCCCTCCAGCATCTCCACGATCTGCGTGGGGCCCTTCTGCATTTTGCCACTCGACGCGCCTAACCGGTTGCTGGCCCGCTGGCTAGTGGCCATCTTGGCGACGAACTTCAAGAAATACACCACTGGTCTGGTTGCTCCAGACTGGCCCTTGCTCCCCTCCAAAGGAGCAGTCCCTCTGACCTTGCTGGTCAGAACAATCAGCTTATCTTGTTCTCCACAACAATTGCTTTTGCCAAAGCTTGTTTGCTTTGATCAAGTCGCCGACACCGCCGACAGCGAGAGCCTGCATGGGACAGCTCGTGAACCGACTCCTGGACGTCGTCGACCTCCAGGGACCACGTGGCTGCAGAGACAAGCTACACCTTTCTTCCTGTTTGCACCCGACATTGCCTGGTACCCACCTGGTGCCACGCTGGTCACTGGCTAGTGACTGTGAACACTGTCCCCTCTGCTTACAGGTCTTCTACAACACCGATCCACTCTTGGATCCACCGCATCTCTCCCGGACCGACCGCCTGCAGCATCTTTGTCTTCAGGCTCCACGGAACAGATAGAAGAAACCCGACGCACTTTGACACCTATGCACCCGCTTCCTGTGGGTGAGGTAAAGTTGGCACTCCGGTGCCCAAGTGTAGAGTATCATCTCTAGTGCCTGTGTTTCCAATCTTGAGTTCCTAGTCCATCCGGAAGATCCTTTTTGCAGTAACTTTGTACTTTTTACGCACCCATTGAAACCTATGGGAGCACGCGTGTGACTATTTGCTCTGCACACGCCACCCGTGGACCTCCTGGTCACTAACTGAAGTTAGCTCCTTGTAGGCCCAGCGATTCTAGAGGCCCTAGGCCTTTTCCCTTTTCTGTTCGTGGTACTTATACCACTATTTTAGTATATGGTTTGAGCGGCCACCAGGGCCTATCCATATAGAGTGCAACTTCTGTGTATTCTACTGTAATCTTGTTTGACGATTTGTGCTCCTGTTGTAAATTGAAACAACGATGTGATTAAGCATTTACTAAAGACATTAATTCCCCTTTAGTAGAGCATGTTTTTTCCGTTATGTTGACCGAAGTTTGGACTCCATTTTGTATTGTCATGCTTCCACGTGTTCCCCACGAGAGGAGTCCAACCTCTGTGTTAGTTGCTCTTGTAATCTGCCTAGTAACAGTCTATAAATAGCTCCTTTGTCCATCTGGCACATGCCCAGACTTGACCACATCTGTTATCAGTTAGCCTTGCTTGACCATGTTTTCGCGGGCTCAAGAAGTGTGTTAGCTCCACCCACATATTGATTCAGTATCGAAAATGACCATAAATGGTAATGTTCTTCGGCCTCATGTTGTATCCACCCACTTATGAGCCCCTCTGTTGTGTATAAAAGGGGACCGTGTACGCAAGTTCTTTGTGCTACTCTATGCAATACTGAAGAGTGTTGTGTGGATTGTAGGACCACCCTTAAGGGTTAATCAATGCTGTCTTTGTACTTTGCAGTTTCCGTGCCAACTTCCTTATAGATTCCATTACAGGAGAGCGAACCCTTGTGTCCTGCGGGCCTAGCTGGGGCCTGTATTCATCATTTGGCGCCCAACGTGGGGCTCATCGGTGACTCGGATGCTCGAAGGACTGGTCGCGACGAAGGTGAGGAACTTGGCCGGGGACGTGATCACTGCCAGCGGCGTTTTAGCCCTGGCATCCCGAGGTTTTTCTTCCTTCCCTTCCGAGCTGACCGTCCGGGTGGCGCCGGTCCTCGACTGAGACCTCTTCTGTCAGTCCTGTCGTGAAAGCCGTTTGGGCGATTGTGGAGCTTGGCAGTTGGAATCTGGACTCTTGATTGGTAAGAACCGGTGTACGGTACTTGCTCCGAGTTTTTGAAGCCTGGTCCGGCTATTTGAGTTTGATTTGTGATGACTAGTCATATTTTGTATTTGTCTTTGTGAAAATATATGCGTTGCAACACATATAGGCAGGTAATGTGGAGAGATTTCTCCGGAGCTGTGTAACTTTGAACGGCGCAACGATTAAGTGCAATTTTTCTATAATATTGCATATTTTGCATTATTTCTGAGCATGCCTGCTTTCAGCGCACTCCGTAAGTGGTGTTGCTGTTTCGGAAACCGGTTGAACCTCGAGGAATCTGCTCCAGCTCCCCCAGAGGGGACTCCTAATAGGGATATGTATGTGAAGCATGGTCTTTCTTCCATAATGTACAGCACTGTATGGAGGAAATATACAAAAAAAGATCCTGAGTTACGATGGCCTTTGTATGGATCGTTTGATATACGTAAGATTGAGTATGTGGAACAGTGTATGTGCAAGCGGCGTGCTCGTCAGGATATGTTTGAGTGTGTGCGGTTGTGGGTGAAGGAGGTGCGTGAGCGAGAGAAGCGTGAGAAAGCGCTGTTTGATAAAGAACAACGGAAGAATGATCATGTGCGAGCACAGGAAGCGAGGCGTCGGGAGGACAAAGAACAAACGGAGAGACAAGAGAAAGAGCGTAGGCTGCAAGTCTCGGGTCAATATGCTGTTCGGCAGCCACTCTATCCTGTCCTTAATAATCTTGATGATGATTTTTATGTACTAGATCGCTCTCCGCCCCCTTATGTTGGCGCATCTGCTCCGAGGCCACAAGATTCCGTCCCGGGTACGGGTAAGGTAGATACGCGGTCCATGTTATCGGCTGAGCATATGGCTGAGCTTCGGCAAATTTCCTTCCGTGCACTTAAGGGTAAGGTGTCCGTGGATGAATTGTTCCATACTTGGGGGTCGTGGCAGGATAGAGAGAGATTGTATTTTTTGAACCATTTCGCTGAGGAAGTGATTGCTGCTTTTCGGAAATATTCTAGTGTCTTTGAGCCTGAAGAAGTGACATCGGATGCTAAAGCATTGCCTGATGGTGTTTTTTCTCCCTTTAAGGCTCCTGATACGGCTCGGCGGCTATTCGCCTTGCGGGACGCGGTGCTGGCCCATAGAGAAAAAGCGCGCCAACGAGCAGGGGAGGAGACGCAGTCGGATTCGTGTACCGCAGAAGGCCACTCATCCACCTCTCAATCAGATAAGAGCGATCTAGTGCATGCTAAGCCAATGCGCGAGGCGGCGCCTTTGTATGTTCCTCCTAAAGGAGCGGGGACTAGCTCGGACATTACCTCCGCCGATGCTAAGGGATATTTTGTGTATAATTGGGTTTATACTCCGTGGCATAGAGCTGATGTGATGGCATTAAAGAATGCGCTGCCTGACCCCCGCAAGAATCCAGCGGCCTTCTACGAAGAAGTCGAGGGGGCCTTGAATTCTTGCGTTATGACTTTAGCAGATATAGACCTGTTCTTTGGCCTTATTTTACCACCGGATATGTGGCGATCTGTCCGAAAGGTAGATGATGTAGTTGCCTTTAAGGCTCGGTGGTCTGACCTTGAGGATGAGGATAGGGAGCGGAAGCCCGCGCAGAAACCGCCCCAGAGTATTTTAGATCTCCCTGCTGCTATTGTGGCTAAGTTGAAGACAATTATCCCCCCTAAAAAGATTGACTGGAATATGTTAGCTGCATGTAAACAGAAAGCTGACGAGTCAGTTGCGGACTTCTTTACGCGCTTTGAGGAGACGTTTCATGATTTTAGTGGCCAGTCGCTTACTGACGATACGGGCCGCCACCTTTTTGCGGATAAATATGTGGCTAATCTGCTGCCGGCAGTTGCGGCCCGTTTAAAAGCGAGTGAAAGTTCTTGGTCCTCCGCTACACCGACGGCCCTCCTGACTATCGCCCAGTATTATGAGCGTCAGGAGCAAGAAGCAAAGGGCCAGGAGGAAAAGAAATCGAAAGATTTGAAAACAAAGGTGATGTTGGCACAAGTCTATGGCCCGCCCCAGCGGGGTAGTAATAGAGGTAGGGGAGGATCTTATGGTCCTCCCTCGGGTCGATCTGACTTAAATAGGAACCAATGTGCGTATTGTAAGCAATCGGGTCATTGGGCTAGGGACTGCCCGGTGTTGCATGCATCGCGTCAGGGGCATACCCATGGTGGCCCGCGAGGTAGAGGGGGTTTCTCGAACTTTCGAGGGAATTCTAACGAACAGGCTCGTTTTGACTCTGCTGGGCAGCACCGAGACAGATCAAATGTTTTTGATCGCCAGCATCAGTACCAAGCGTCGGGGATTGACCGGTCGGGGTACCATGACTCTCAGCATGCATAGGAATGCATTGGATGGGGGTTAGAATCAGTTGAGGTGCCGGTCGATCAGAAGGGTCCTTATGTATCGGCTGAGGTTTTGGGCTCTACTGATCAGTTCCTAGTGGATACAGGAGCGACACGTAGTGCACTGTCTAAGCAATTGGTTCCGGGGGCTCCCCCATCCGGCTTAATGGTCACATCGGTAGGGTTTGACGGTACACTCTCCCGAAGCCCTCTTTCGCAGCCCCTCATGTTTAAAGTTGACTCTTTTTCTGCACCCTGTCCGTTCCTGCTTGCCCCGTACACACCGGACAACATTATGGGCCTTGATATGTTAAAGCATTTTAGGGCTACGATCCGCTGCTCCCCTGCTGGTGTACGGGTGATATTGAATGATAATTACCTCCGATCAGAACGGATGTGTACGATGTCAGAGGATGCGCTGTTAGCTACCCTCCCTCGTGCTTTGTGGGCGACTTCGGATACTGACGTGGGACAAATGGTGATTCCACCGGTCCACATTAGCGTCCAGGAGGGGGTGGTGTTACCACGCCTTCCTCAATACCGTATTTCCCAGGAAGGTGAGGAGGCTCTCATACAGATAGTGCAGGATTTGATGGCGGTAGGGGTAGTGGAGGAAGTTCCCTACAACATTTGTAACAGTCCGATTCTTCCCATACTGAAAAAGGATACGGATGCCAGAGTTTATCGGTTTATAATTGATTTGAGAGAAGTGAACAAGATCGTGATACCTCAGTACCCAGTGGTTTCCGATATCACGACGTTGCTTACTTTGGTACCACCTACGGCGACTATGTTCTCCGTGATCGATTTGAAGAATGCCTTCTTTTCCATTCCCATTCACCCTGATAGCCGATATCTTTTTGGGTTTACATTGAATAATAGATCTTATCGTTTTTGTAGGATTCCCCAGGGCTACACAGAAAGCCCTAGCATTTATAGTCAGGCTTTGAAAAGACAATTGGATTCTTTTGTTCTGCTCGAGGGTGTCGCCCTCATTCAATATGTCGATGACATCTTGCTGGCGGCTGACACCCTGGAGTTGTGTGAAAAAAGTACGTTATCCTTACTTTCCTTTTTAGCATCCCACAATCATAAGGTATCTAGGAAGAAATTGCAATTCTGTAGACCAAAGGTGACTTATTTGGGTCACCTTTTGTCTAAGGAGGGACGTGCACTCACACCGGATCGTATCCAAGTAATTCTGGATACACCGAGACCGTCCACACAGAAGGATGTGCGTGCATTTCTGGGTCTTGTTTATTTTTGTAGACAGTGGATATTGGGGTTTTCGCACATAGCTAAGCCATTATTAGCCCTCTTGACAAAGGACACGCCTATCCCAATCCCTTGGTCAGATGAGTGTGATACTGCTTTTCAGCAACTACGACAGGCCCTTTGTTCAGCACCAGTGTTAGGGACCCCTGATTATGCAAAACCCTTTTCGTTGTATGTGCATGAGAAAGATGGATGTGCATTGTCAGTTTTAGTGCAGATGCACGGCGATAAGCAGCGCCCTTGTGCATATTTTTCGGCTGTACTTGATCCTGTCGCCCGAGCATTACCGGGGTGTTTTCGCTCGGTTGCGGCGACAGCTGTGTCAATACGCCAAAGTGAGGGAATTGTGTTATCTCATAAGTTGTTGGTATTAGTCCCCCATGCTGTCGATGCCCTGCTCAATCAAACGAAGACGCAGCATTTGACCAGCGCCCGTTTAACGGGATATGAGTTGACGCTTTTGGCTCCTCATATTACGTTAAAAAGGTGCGTAACGTTAAACCCGGCAACATTGTTGCCATACCCCGAAACCCAGCCTGAGGCGCGGAAAGCGCATGATTGTATTCTCGTGACTGAGGAACAAACAAAGGGTCGTATTGATCTCCAGGATACGCCCTTTCCAGATGTAGATGGAGAACTGTGGGTGGACGGATCATGTCTGAAGCTACCAGATGGTACGACTTCAGCAGCGTATGCGATTACCACATTGCAAACGATAGTGGAGACAGCACGCATACCACAGAAATCAGCTCAAGCAGCGGAACTGATAGCATTAACACGAGCATGTGAGCTCAGTACAGGACTATGTGTGAATGTTTATACAGATAGCCGCTATGCCTTCGGAGTAGCGCATGACTTCGGCCTACTCTGGAAGGAGAGAGGGTTTCTGACGTCACATGGAGTACAGATAATGCATGGAGAGTTAGTTCATAATCTTTTAACCGCATTGACATACCCAAAGAAAATTGCCATCGTTAAGTGTAGCGCCCATAGGAAAGTAGTTGATAAAGTTGGAGAAGGGAATGCGTTGGCAGATCGAGTAGCACGGGAGACTGCGATGCAGCCCGGTACTACTGCCGTGTATGTAGTAAAGTCACAGGTGGAAAGATGGCATGATGCGAAGGAGGAAGTGCGAGAAATGCAAAGGACCGCTTCTGACAAAGAGCGGGAACAATGGGCTAGTGAGGGAGAATTGGATGATGAGGGTTGCTGGAGAAATAAGCAGATGGATAGATGGAAATTACCCACGGCTTTTGTACAGCCTATGGTTCAGATGGCACATGGGCTAGCACATGTTGGAGCTTCCGCAATTGTGAAATTGCTTACCCAAGTCTGGGAGCATCCAGAGATTGCTAGCACAGCGAAGAGGGTGGTGCAGACCTGTATGATCTGCCTGAGGTATAACCCAGGAAAGGGTACTCGAACTCCAGCAGGAGGATTTGTGACACCTACTGCGCCCTTCGAGGTTTTGCAGATGGATTACATCCAGCTTGAGCGCTGTAACAATCTGAAGTATGTTCTAGTAGTGGTCTGCGCTTTCAGCAAATGGGTTGAAGCGTACCCTACGAAAGACAATACTGCAATGACTACTGCGAAGTTGCTGCTGAAAGAGTTCTTCCCTCGATATGGCGTCTGTAGACTTCTGTGGAGTGATAACGGCCCTCACTTTGTAGCGGATGTTATAAAGTATGTCTTGAAGGGCCTAGGCATCACTCAGAAGTTCCACGCCGTGTTTCACCCTCAGTCTGCAGGCCTAGTTGAGAAGTATAATGGTACACTGAAGCTTAAGATCGCTAAAATTCAAGCTTCAACGTCTTTGACTTGGCCAGACGCTCTGCCACTGGCGTTATTGTCAATTAGATCGGTACCACACTCTCGAACTGGCCTTACACCTTATGAAATTGTCTTCGGACGCCCAATGAATATTTGGGGTCCACCAAAACCTAAGGCTATGTATGATGTACCTTGTGTAATGATGAGCGATTATCTGGCACAGTTAACGGATAACTTGGTTTCTATTCATCAACAGGTCCGAGAGGCGCTCCCTGATCGGTCTACCGGTGAAGGACATGGTCTCCGGCCTGGGGACCACGTGATGGTGAAAGTTTTCGACAGGACGAACAGCTTGGAACCGAGATGGGTGGGTCCTGAGCAGGTCCTCCTCGCAACGAGGACGGCTGTGCGAGTCTCCAACAGAAAGAATTGGATCCATTCCCTGCACTGTAGGAAGGTGCCGCCCGGATTGGTGGAACCTGCCGTGCTGACCGATCAACGAGAAATCTTGGCTGCAGAGACAGGCCGTGCTGCGGAGCCAAACGCCACTGAGGAGCTCTTTCCGGACCATGCGACCCCTGGAGGAAGGCGATATCATCTTCGACCAAGGAAGTGAGTTTTCCAGTACCGGGACATACTGTCAGAACGGCCCTTGGGTTAGTGAAACGGAGAGCCGATGAGGCAAGGGGGGGGGATCAGCCCTGCATTAGTGTAGTGACACCCGTCTTGGCCCGCTGGTGAAGAAATCAACCGCTGCCCAAGGGGAAGAGTTCTGACAGACTTTAGTTTCAGGAAGATATTGGGTTTTATTTTTACCTTGACATGGAGAAAAAGAAAATCCTTTGTGCATTAGGGTTCATGTTGACAGTAGCCATTGTTGGGATAACCACATGGTTCGTGGAGGATGTAACACCCGCTCGGAAGATTCTTGTGTTGACAACTCCGGTGCCTGAGGAGCACTACTTTTATACATTACCGTATCAAGAGTTGAAGCATCGACAGTCTTACTTGAATAACACTTTCATCCAGATGCTGCATCATACCCACGTTGCTACGAATGCTGCGAACTGTTGGATATGTGGGATGATGCCAGCTCATCAGAAGAAAGGAGGAACGCCATTTATACCACTTCCTTTCTCTCATAATGGCTCTTGTAGAGCATGGTATACTTTGCTTTTTGCTACTCGGAAACCAACAGTGGGACGATTGCTCTTCAGACTCAATAAAGAATGCCATCAAGACAAAAATGGGTATCCACAAGCGAATGGGACAATTTGGGAGTGGGAAGAGTACCGACCAGACAATGAATCCATTCCTTACATCTTCACGAACACAAGAGACACTGTGGGAAAGGATAAATTTGTGATTCAAGTAGCACAAGCTCAAGCGGACCTATGTGTCCAGAGTGTGGGTTTCATTCCTGTTGGTGTTAGTGATTGTATTACTGTTCTGAATATTGATGGGTTGAACAATAGTACCTTCTTAGCCTCCCATAATACGTACTTTGTGTGTGGAAATAAAGGTTATTACCGTCTGCCGGCTGGGTGGTCTGGGGTATGCTATGTATCATTTCTATTACCTCCTGTATTCCTAGCTCCCGCGTCTTATCATAAGGATCTGAAATTATTGAATAATGTGACTGTAAATAGGTATAAACGTACTTTATCACTTGACGATGTAGATAAGACTGATACCAGTCTGCAGCAGTATATTGATTTTAACTTAGGACTGTTTTTCTTTGTTGGAGCTGCCCTGAACAGTAGGAAGATCCGAAGATTAACAAGAGTGGTAGAAGCTGTAACAAATCAGACTGCTGCTGCACTTGGGAATCTTACGGAGGAATTGCAAATTACTAGAATTGTTGCATTGCAGAATCGTATGGTATTAGACGTTATGTTAGCTGACAGAGGAGGAGCATGTAAAATTATTGGAAGTAGCTGTTGTGTGTTCATCCCTGATCATACGCCATCAGTTTATAATGCCATCAATAAACTGCATAAAATTGCAGCTGAGATCCATACAGAAAACGGCACTTGGTCCTTTTCTGGATGGTTTTGGGCGTTAATTACTGCCTGGGGATGGAAGGTTCTAACTGGTCTCTGCATTATTGTAGTGGTTCTGTTTTCATGCTGTATCTGCGTTCAATGTGGTCCTTTACTCTGCTCATTATGTGTATCATTTTGTATCCCTGATAAGAAAACTATTGCCAATGTTGCTCACCAGAAACGTCTAGCTAAAGAAGTTGAAGAAATGATGACAATTGACATATATGATGATTATCCTAACAAACCGGATGTCTTCAGTAAATGCTGAAAGGGTCGTCTGTTGTAAATTGAAACAACGATGTGATTAAGCATTTACTAAAGACATTAATTCCCCTTTAGTAGAGCATGTTTTTTCCGTTATGTTGACCGAAGTTTGGACTCCATTTTGTATTGTCATGCTTCCACGTGTTCCCCACGAGAGGAGTCCAACCTCTGTGTTAGTTGCTCTTGTAATCTGCCTAGTAACAGTCTATAAATAGCTCCTTTGTCCATCTGGCACATGCCCAGACTTGACCACATCTGTTATCAGTTAGCCTTGCTTGACCATGTTTTCGCGGGCTCAAGAAGTGTGTTAGCTCCGCCCACATATTGATTCAGTATCGAAAATGACCATAAATGGTAATGTTCTTCGGCCTCATGTTGTATCCACCCACTTATGAGCCCCTCTGTTGTGTATAAAAGGGGACCGTGTACGCAAGTTCTTTGTGCTACTCTATGCAATACTGAAGAGTGTTGTGTGGATTGTAGGACCACCCTTAAGGGTTAATAAATGCTGTCTTTGTACTTTGCAGTTTCCGTGCCAACTTCCTTATAGATTCCATTACAGGAGAGCGAACCCTTGTGTCCTGCGGGCCTAGCTGGGGCCTGTATTCATCACTCCTGTGCTCATAAAGAGACTAGGGGTTACTTTGAGAAATAAATACATATATATTTTGAATATATATCTGTGTGGTGTCCTTTCATTGGTATAAAAGGGGGTTGCATTTGGTAAAACAGCTGGCTTAACACGCTTCACGAGTTTAGCCTCAAAGACTGCTTAGCCTACGCTACCACTAGGGCAGCTAGTCCGAAAAGGTTGACTTACAACCACACCATAAGGGTTGCTTGGCATGGTACAAGGTGATCACTTTAACTAGTGAGCATCATATACCAGGCCAACTTCTCACATTACCCATTCCTGATTTGAAGTATCTCCGTGCTCGTTCACCATATGCATTGGGCCTTCTTTGTGTTATTTTACTACAGGGGAACGTGAATTCACTCAAGTCAGCACTGCACCCCTGTTAAGCCATGCACAGCATATCCTTGGGTAGGTGTTAGCACCTGAAATAAGCGAGAGGTTGGTGAGTTAGTGCGCACTTGGTGTTAACGTGTTGTTTTATTCATAGATGTGTATGGAGCCTTGATAACTACTATATGCTGACTAGACTACGGAGACATTTTTCTTTACAGGTACATAGACAGAGTAAAATGTGTCTGTAGTCTTATCGTAGGTTCCAGTTTGTGTGTGTGTTCACTGTGCCTTACCTGGTTGTTATTCTTTGCAGGTCTCCCTCCCCGCTGTTCCCATCATTCCCTTCCCCCGCTTGATCCCTCCATTGAGTCTGTAATGCTAAACCAGACCGTGGTGGTATCGAGAGGTGGACCATAAAGAGCAACATACGACCCTGAGGATCCAAGGCTGCAACAGAGTAACCGGCCTACGTATTAACATCCTCCCGGTCGTAAGTTGAATATGGCCACTTTGGAAGACATCATGGCCGCGCTGGCCGAAGTACAGACAGAACTCACGGCCTCTAGGGCAGAGACCGCCGCCCTGCAGGCAGTAGTGGATAGAATGCAAAGGAACCCTTTTAATGCAGGCACAGCGCAGGCAGCACACACACCTATGGTAGTTGAGATACTTACACCCATTCCAATGGCCACTCCCGAGAGATTCCATGGGGAGAGCAGTAAGGTACAGGTATTCCTGACGCAGGTGATGCTGCATTTCTCCTGCACGATAAAAGCCTTCACGACCAACCACGCTAGGGTAGCGTTTCTTATTTCATACCTGACTGGGGATGCTGCACAATGGGCAGTGCCTTTAGTGAAAAGAGACGACCCGTTATTATACGATTGGGATTCTTTTATTAGGGAATTTGAAAAGACATTCAATCGCCGATCGGCTACGCTCTCAGCTGACAGGGATCTGCTAGAGCTAAGACAAGGAAACCGGGACCTCATCGCATATCTTAACAACTTTCGCAGATTGATCACTGAAACAGAGTGGCCCGAGGCGAAGCAGGCCGCTATCTTCCATCAAGGGCTGAGAGAGGAGATGAAAGATATCTTGGCACAAATAGACCCTCAGCCAACATCGTGTGAGGACCTGATAAGACTGGATCATCGGCTCAATGAACGCAAAGGAGAACACAAAAGACGAGAGCGTATGCCCTCTAGATTTGAGGCACCCCGTCAAACCAGAAGGTCAGTCCGCCTCCAAGGCCAAACCCATGGAAATAGGAGCGGTGCGTTCAGCGCTTACTATGGAGGAGAGAGAGTACAGAAGGAAGAAAGGATTATGCATTTATTGCGGCAAGAAAGGCCATTTCATTAGAGAGTGCCTCCTGAGAACGAAGTATCCTCGTCCAGAATACAGAAAGATATTGCCAGTAGCCTCCACATCATCAGCGGGAAACGACAGAGCTTGAGGGTGACCGAAGGGACTCCTTCAAGCCATGTGTACATCCCTTCTTTGAACAAGGACCCTCTTTGTAAGACTGATCATTTCTCCTTGAACATAAGTTTCCTGATCCAGGACAAATGGTATCCTGTGCAAGCTATCCTGGATTCTGGAGCAACGGGTTGCTTTATCGATCGTGAACATGCCATTGCCCTGGGACTAACATTGGAAGAGAATAATCTTCCAGAAGCAGTGTATGCGTTGGATGGAAGACGTTTGGATGCTGGTCCCATTCAATTCTGCACCGATGACCTGGATGTTCTACACGGCAAGAGCCATAAAGAAAGGCCGGTGTTCAACGTCATAAAGGCTCCGCAGTATGGAGTCATCCTGGGATTACCTTGGCTGAGAAAACACAATCCCCAGGTGGATTGGGTGGACAAAACCCTTTCCTTCACATCGGAGTATTGCATACAGTACTTTATGCAAACAAGAAGCAACCCAGCGACAACCTTGGCGGGAAGACATCATATCGCCACAGTGGCTGAACATCCGGTATCGTTTCCTGACGAATACAAAGACTTCGCCGACGTCTTCAACGAGACGATGGCGGAAACGCTACCACCACACAGACAATACGATTGTCAGATTGACCTACTACCAGGGGCTGTCATACCATCAGGGAGAGTGCATGCTTTGACTGAACCTGAGAATCTCCATCTCCGCGAATATCTGGATAAATACCTGGCCTTGGGCTTCATCCGGGTCTCCAAGTCGCCTGCGGCCTCTCCACTGTTTTTTATACGTAAAGCCAACGGAGAGTTACGCGCCTGTGTAGACTTTCGTTCACTCAACGCCATTACGGTGAAAAATCGATATCCGCTACCCCTCATTAATGTTCTACTTGAGCAGGTAAAAAAGGCAGTCATCTACACCCGTTTGGACTTAAAGGGAGCCTACCATCTGGTAAGGATGCGACAGGGCGACGAGTGGAAGATGGCATTTAAAACACGCTACGGCCTATATGAATATCTGGTGATACCTTTCGGCTTATTCAACGCGCCAGCAACCTTCCAATACTTCCTCAATGATGTGCTGAGAGAGTTCCTTGATCAATTAGTGGTGGTGTACATAGACGATATCTTGATCTACTCGTCCAACACCGAAATACATGGATTACACGTACGCACCATTCTACAGACCCTGCGAAATCACCAGCTGTATTGTAAAATCAGCAAGTGTGAGTTCAGCGTCACCACCGTGGAATTTCTTGGGGTAAGGTTGACGCCTTGGGGGCAAGAAATGTCCGAACAAAAGGTACAGGCAGTAAAAGAATGGCCTACTCCCAGGACGGCTCGCGATATCCAATGCTTCCTGTGCTTCGCTAACTTCTACCGCCGGTTTATCGATCAGTTCTCGAAGCTGGCCGCTCCACTTACACACTTATTGCAAAAGAAGGTAGTGTTTCAGTGGACGGAGGAAGCTCAACCAGGGTTTGAAGCATTAAAGGATGCTTTTGTATCTGCCCCGGTGCTACGACACGCTGATCCCGACCAGCCCTATATTGTGGAGGCAGATGCATCTGAATATGCGGTGGGGCTGTGCTTTCCCAACGCCACCTAGAGACAGTTCAACTACATCCAGTGGCTTTTATGTCCAGGAAACTTAATCCTGCAGAGCGCAACTATACCATAGCGGAGAAGGAGCTACTGGCTATAAGGTACGCGTTCCAGGAGTGGAGACAGTATCTAATGGGATCTAAACACGTAGTCACCGTTTTCATGGATCACCGCAACCTGCAGTTTATGACAGCAGCTAGGCACCTAACACCCCGACAGTTGCGTTGGATGCTGTTTTTTGCTGAGTACAATTTCCTTGTGACGTTTCGCCCAGGGAGCAAAAGCAAAAAAGCTGACGCCTTGAGTCGCCAGACCACTCCGATTACCCCTGACGTCCTTCCTGAAAATGCCATCGTGAATCCCCCGGAATGTGATATGTGCCACCGTCAAAGAAAAGTTCCTTAGGAGCATCACCCATAACGTAAAGCTTGACAAATGGAAGGAATGGTTGGGGAAAAACAAAGACTGGACTGGAAGGATGGAATCCCGGTGCGGGGTAACCAGTTGTTGTTGCCTGTCTCTGCATTAATAAAACAGGTGTTCAGCTGGTGTCATACCTTACCCAGCGCAGGACACAATGCCATCGAGAAGACCACTGAAAGGGTGCTTCGCCAGTTCTGGTGGCCCACTATCAAAAAACACATAAAGACTTGGGTCGGTGAATGTACGGTATGTTGTCAGATGAAGACGACACACATCCGGCAGGTCTTCTACAACCTCTCCCTACCCCGACCCAACCATGGGAACGGATTTCGCTTGATTTTGTGGTAGGGATGCCTCCAGACAAAGGGCATACAGTCATTCTCGTAGTGGTGGATTACTTAACTAAACTATCCCACTTCATTGTCTCCAAAAAGATACCTACGGCGGGCAAGGTGGCACAAATCCTGTTAAAGGACATAGTAAGATTACATGGGCTCCCACAAGTTGTAGTGTCAGACAGAGGTACTCAATTCACTGCTAACTTCTGGAAGAAGTGGTGTTCGACGCTGCAAATCACCTCTAACATGTCCACCAGCTTCCATCCACAGACAGACAGCCAGACAGAAAGGGTCAATCAGACATTGAAACAGTATCTTAGATGTTATGTGGATGTTACAGCAGAGGCCTGGGTAGACAGTCTGTGGTTGGCGGAGGTAGCGTACAACAGCGCATTACACAGGTCCGCTAAACACACACCTCTTTACTGCACCTATGGGTATCACCCTTGTTTCACCCCCTTCCAGCATCCTGTGGGCCAGGGATCTGTGCCAGAGGTACAGGAACGGATAACACATATTCAAAAGACACTACAGAAAGCACGTAAGGAGTTACAGAAGTCAAAGACCCAGTATAAGGCTTATGTGGATAAACATAGGCGAGAAGGACCCACGTACAAACAAGGCGATTATGTATGGTTATCCACCAAAAACATAAGATTCAAGAGATACAGTATCTTCAATCCACGATACATCGTCCCATATAAAATAATCAAACTGATTAATCCAGTGGTGGTGAAATTAGCTCTGCCATCCTCCTTGTGTATTCATCCTGCCTTTCATGTTTCCCTGCTTAAACCCTCACGTTCTGGGGTAAGGAAGAGACAGGTTCCCGTTCTGGTAGATGGGGAGGTAGAACACGAAGTGAGGGGTATTCTGGATTCAAAGATCCATCGAACCAGGTTGTGGTATTTGGTTGCCTGGAAAGGCTATGGTAACAAGGAAAACTCTTGGGAACCCGCTACAGCGGTCCATGCCCCTCGATATGTTCGCTTGTTCCATAACAGATTCCCTCAAAAATCTTGCCTCAGTCAGTGTTCTCCAGGAGAGGGATGTACTGTCAGGTTTCACCCGAGAAAACTCTGAAGAGGCATCAGGTAATGCAAATAGGCCTCGGAAGTGATACGAACTACAATACCCATGAGTCTATGCGGGGACCGCGTTGATGACGTTATCGCATACCCGGAAGGAAGGTATTTCATCTTCGTCGCGGAAGCAGCGGGTGCCGGGTACTTTTGCCGCTGAGACACCGAAGTCCGTAGAGGTCCGGTAAGGGTGCAATTTGCACCACATTTTCTTGTTCCATTCCCGTGTTGCTCAGCGGATGCGGCAAACCTTGACGATCTCATAATATTCTGCTGCTGTCCCGTTGGCTGAACCCAGTACCGGGTTCTTGCAGGAGAGCAGAGCAAACCCCGCTTGCATATACAAGCTGGGTGCTGGGCTCTTTGTGATACGGTAGGGAGGCGGCTGCCTTCCTTAAACTCTTGAGGCATTCTCTCTGGTTTGGCAACCTTGATACTTGTGCAGAGAGAGAACACGTAAATGTAATTGAACAAGACGCATTTCCAAAGGCTTGTTTTTCTTCCTGGCTGAAACTTTGATGAGCACACTGTTGTGGATCTTCCTTTGAATTCCCATTCAAGTAGGACGTAGAGAGTGCGTTATGACATGCTACTGTTGTGAGAAAACTATCTCTTCATAGAAAGCGAAAACAGACAAATGTATTCTTTATGGTTATGTCCTGAGACGTATCAGACATTTTGGGTTCTTATTCCACTACCAATATCTTGATTACTGAGGAGTTGTGTTATTACCCATTCCTGATTTGAAGGATCTCCATTTTCGTTCACCATATGTTTAAGTGCCTATGCATTGGGCCTGCTTTGTGTTATTTTACTACAGGGAAATGTGAATTCACTCAAGTCAGCACTGCACTCCTGTTAAGCCACGCACAGCATATCCTTGGGTAGGTGTTAGCACCTGAAATAAGCGAGAGGTTGGTGAGTTAGTGCGCACTTGGTGTTAACGTGTTGTTTTATTCATAGATGTGTATGGCGCCTTGATTACTACTATATGCTGACTAGACTATGGAGGAATTTTTCTTTACAGGTACATAGACAGAGTAAAATTTGTCTGTAGTCTTATCGTAGGTTCCAGTTTGTGTGTGTGTTCACTGTGCCTTACCTGGTTGTTATTCTTTGCAGGTCTCCCTCCCCGCTGTTCCCATCCTTCCCTTCCCCCGCTTGATCCTTCCATTGAGTCTGTAACGCTAAACCAGACCGTGGTGGTATCGAGAGGTGGACCATAAAGAGCAACATACGACCCTGAGGATCCAAGGCTGCGACAGACTGATAGAACAGGGACATCAGCAGGGCATTCTCAAAACAACTCAAGGCATGAGCGATATGGTGTTGAGGGACAGTTGGTGGGAGCTGCATCTGTAGGGAAAGAATACTCCTTTTTTCTCACGTCCACTGTACGTATTCCTCATAGACTTCATTTTAGTAAGTAACTCCTTAACTGCAGTCACTCAAGGAGTGAAAAAAGGTACAATAGGTCTTTCCAGTCACACGCATCTCATGGCTGACTCAGATCTAGGCTCGACGCCCAGAGCACTCTATAGACAGTAGGCTGCAACACAGACTACTTAGGATGCCCAACTAAGAGAGGCTTTAACATAGCAGATTAAGGAATATTTCAGTATTAACAACACTGGAATCTGGTATGTAGTTAAGGTCATCGTGAAGAGAAGTGTATTTCGCTGATGATACAACTCCATAAACCCCAGAGACAGGAGGCCATAAAACTATAGGTCGAAATACAAGAAAAGGAGAGGGTATATGGAGAAACTCCCTCAATAGCAAACTTGAGGCAGCTCAGTAATTCACAAGGCCAACTCAGAGTTTTATACATCAATAGAGCTGAACTTTCCATTTTGTATCTCAAACGGACCTCATATGTAGCAGACAATAAAAAGGAACCCCATCTAGTCAGGCAGTTAAGAGAGAAACAAGAAAGAAAAATTAGGAATTCTTAAGGAAATAAGGATTGAGACTGGGGCTATGTCCCAAACAGAGGGAGACAAACTGTATGCCATGCTATACCAAACAATACTCTAGAGGTGAACTCACGAGAAGCAACCATAAGCAAATCTTATATGAGATCATGTTACCCAACTTAACAGACGCCCAGTTACAAACCCAATTTTCCAGGAGGGAATAAAGTTGGCAATAAAGAATCTGAAGCGAAATAAGGAACCCGGCCCTGAAGGGCTTAGGAGTCCCTCCAATAAAACATTTGAGATCTTTTTGGTCCCCACACTTAAGAAAATATTCAATCACATAGCACACCAAGGGGAAAGCTTGAGAGATATGTGAAAGGAAAAAGTATCTGTCCTTCACAAACAGGGGTTCAAAGTCAACCAACCAAAGTCACACCTGACTGTTATGCAGAGACTCCCGTGCAAGGAACCATCTCAGATATGGTGCAGTTCAGGACCTTTCCTCTGTCACGACGAGTCCAGGACATTCAGACTATGATCCCAATGTTTCAGCCTCAGTCCTGGGTCACAGTAAGAGTGGTTCTGAGACTTCTTGGCCTATTGGCATCCTCTTGCTGACTATACAAGGTGGCATATGTGCAGGGGCGTAACACAGGCCCCGCAGCCCCCGGTGCAGGGGATGCCCCAAGCTCCAGGGGGTCCGCTCGGCACAGCACTCTGGCTGGAGAGATCCTGATTCAGGCCGGAGGGGGCCCCTCCACATACCTTGCGGGGAGGCCTCCTCAAGTTTCGTTATGCCAGTGCATATGTGAGCTCTGCTGTGGAATCTGAAGTCTCAAATGGCCCAGCAGAAAGGGAACCTGTGGGATTCGATTCAGGTTTCGGGGAAAACTGCAAAAGATCTGCTGTGGTGGCTGCTCAACCACAAATGGACCACCAGCACACACTTTCCCCCTACTTCACCTAGAGCTGATGGTGGTGATGGATGGGTCACTGCTGTGTTGGGGAAATCATCTGGGAGAGGTGGAGATCAGAGGAGTCTGGTCTCCGACAGAAACTTGGCTTCACTTCAGTCTCTTGGAATAGCAGGCCATTCGCCTGGTGCTGAAAGCTTTCCTACCATTTGTCAAGGGGAGGGTGAGACAGGACATCATGAACACCACCACCACCACGTAATGCAACATGTGGAGGTGTGGGATTCTGGGTTTTGTGCCAAAAGACTCGTCATCTCTAGAATTGGCTGGGGCATCAGAGCCCTTTACTGGTCATGACCCACCTGGTGTGATCTTTGAATGCAAGGGTGGACAAACTCATATGGAAATGCCTGGCAGATCACGAGGAGGCACAAGGCATCATCCAACGATGAGGAGAACCCTGGCTGGATCTTTTTGCCACCACTGAGAACGCAGTTTCAAAACATTTGCGCTCTAGAGTTCCCAAGAAGGCTCTCTCAAAAGGCACATTCCACCGAGAGTGAAGCACAGCATTCTTGTATGCTTTTTCACCCCTCCCTCAAGTTCTGAAAAAGATCAGGAATCACCGGGCCCAAGTCACCCTAGTGACTCCAAACTGGGTCAGGAGAATGAGCTACCCAGAATTTCTGAGCATGAGCTTCTGTCACCGATCAGGCTTCAGCTTTGAGATTTCTGTTGTAGCAGGAGGACAAGGTTTTGCACCTGGGTCTGCATAATGTACACCTCCATGTATGGAGATTGAATGCAGCCAGCTGAAGCCACTCAGTCTGCCTTCTGAGGTCGTAGATGTTATCCTTGCTGCACAATGCCCAATAAAAGTCAATTTATGCTGGGACAAAAATGTGTCCTGGTGTGGAGTTCGCAATAGAGATCTATTACATGCCAGGTTGTAGGATGTTTTGTCTTTTGCCCAGCAAGGACTTGCAGTGGGCACCATTAATGGTTACTTGTTGCTCTTTTTGCATTTGGAGGACCAGCAGTCCTTGTTTAAACCACGTGTTGGGATTAGGATTTTAAAAGGATTGACATACCTGTTTCTATCCTCACCTCTTCAGTGCCACAGTATGATATCAATTTGGTCCTGGCTTTACTCATGTGAGCTGATTCACAGCTGCTCGTTGCCTCTGACACTAAAGACTGTCTTCCTCGTCGCTATTTACTTCAGCTTGTCACATGAGTGAAGTTCAAGCTTCTTCGGTGCAGTCTCTCTACATCACCTTGTTTCCAGACAAACTGGTGTTGAGTACCAGGGCAGCCTTTTTACCAAAAGTCATGACTTCTTTTCAAGTTGGGCAATCAACTACCCTCCCAACGCTTTTGCTCTGTCTCACCTCTTGAAAGTGGAGGAAAGACTTTATCTGCTGGACCCCAAAAAAACCTTGATCTTTTACATCGACTGCACCAAAGACCATTGGTTGGACAATCAGCTTTTTGTGGAAGTCCGGGGCAAAGAAAGGTTAGCTGTGCAGAAAAGGACTTTGTCAAGGTTAATAGACCTCTGCAATAAGATCTGCTATGAACTGGCCAAGAAGCAACCTCTACAACAACTGAAGGCACACTCCACCAGGGCCAAGGCAGTTGCCAATGTGTTGGCACACTGCGTGCCTGTTCTGGACATTTGTCAGACTGTGACATGGGCATCAGTGCACATGTTCATGAACACTACTGCATTGACAGCCAGGTGCAATAGGAAGGACATTTCTCCCGTACCATCCTACAGGATATTATGGACTCGGCTATTCCAAAAGCCCTCCATTTTAGCAGGAACTGATTTGGTATCTATTCTAAAGGTGAGACGTCTGTGGTTAGAGGTAACCATCAAAAGAACAAATTAACGACCTTCCTTCTGGTGAATACCCTATCTAACTGCAGATTGCCCTCACACCTCCCTATTCTGTGGAATAGTCTCTTCTCCCTTCTAAAAGGTCCCAAATTAGAAATCTGCACACTGTTACCTCTGATTGATTTTGGGTGCCATGTCCGAGGGTGTGGACAGAAAAAAATTGACATAGGCGCTTATGGGTGAAGCTTATACACGGATCCACAGCATTACCTACAAAGTTTCTGTTTAGCGAGTGGCTGCAAGGACAGAAATTATGAGGCTAGAATGCCAGGCTAAGAGCCTTTACCAGTGATGGGGAGGATTTGTTTAACGTATTTATTATGGCTTTCAATATTATATGGGATTATTACTTGTGGCACGCCTGAGGAAGACGCTATGACGAAACGTATGTTGAGTAAGTAAGTAAGTAAGTACATTTTATTGTAGAAGTTAATTAAAACCTTTACAAAAATCGCTCTACGGCGAGAGATCATCAAATAAAACTGCAATTACATCATTTATGGAGTCCGACAGTAAAAAAAGAGCTGTGGGGCAGTTTATGTTGACTACCCAGCTTTTTCTGTTCAGCTGGCTTATGCCGTGCTCCTACGGAGTGTCTATTCGTCTGATGTGCTTTGGGCAGTCCTTAATCTTGCCTTAAGACAATCTGATAGGGACTCTGTAACATATATACATGAGTAAAATGGTGCCTTTGGACTACATATATTTTAACATATCAAGAATATTAACATTGTATAGCGGCCTTGTAGTTAGAATTTATAATAGGGATGCTGCAGGCCCATTAAGGTGCCGATTCCGATCCGTCAAAAAAAATTACCGTCCGACTTGCATCCGTATTTTTCAAACCTTCACCGCCGTTTTGGCGGGTCTGGTCTTGGGGTGGGTGCCTGGTTCGTTTTTGGCGGACATCTTGGAGTGGGGTGAGTGGATTGAGGCTTTTCCAGCTGACAGCGCTTGAATGCACATGTGACGCCTGGGAACACCTATTTAGGGCGAGTCCCTCCTGCTTTCAGCCCCTGACAAGGCGGCTGCTGCTGCGAGAGCGCTTGCGCGTTTTTGCAGTAAAACTGCTGTTTTAAAAACGTTATATATTCTTCTTGTTTGTTTTGGTCATTTTGACCCTTTTTTAAATTGCCCCTTACCTGCACCATAAATCGTGCCCCTTCACCGCCGTTTTGGCGGGTCTGGTCTTGGGGTGGGTGCCTGGTTCGTTTTTGGCGGACATCTTGGAGTGGGGTGAGTGGATTGAGGCTTTTCCAGCTGACAGCGCTTGAATGCACATGTGACGCCTGGGAACACCTATTTAGGGCGAGTCCCTCCTGCTTTCAGCCCCTGACAAGGCGGCTGCTGCTGCGAGAGCGCTTGCGCGTTTTTGCAGTAAAACTGCTGTTTTAAAAACGTTATATATTCTTCTTGTTTGTTTTGGTCATTTTGACCCTTTTTTAAATTGCCCCTTACCTGCACCATAAATCGTGCCCCTTCACCGCCGTTTTGGCGGGTCTGGTCTTGGGGTGGGTGCCTGGTTCGTTTTTGGCGGACATCTTGGAGTGGGGTGAGTGGATTGAGGCTTTTCCAGCTGACAGCGCTTGAATGCACATGTGACGCCTGGGAACACCTATTTAGGGCGAGTCCCTCCTGCTTTCAGCCCCTGACAAGGCGGCTGCTGCTGCGAGAGCGCTTGCGCGTTTTTGCAGTAAAACTGCTGTTTTAAAAACGTTATATATTCTTCTTGTTTGTTTTGGTCATTTTGACCCTTTTTTAAATTGCCCCTTACCTGCACCATAAATCGTGCCCCTTCACCGCCGTTTTGGCGGGTCTGGTCTTGGGGTGGGTGCCTGGTTCGTTTTTGGCGGACATCTTGGAGTGGGGTGAGTGGATTGAGGCTTTTCCAGCTGACAGCGCTTGAATGCACATGTGACGCCTGGGAACACCTATTTAGGGCGAGTCCCTCCTGCTTTCAGCCCCTGACAAGGCGGCTGCTGCTGCGAGAGCGCTTGCGCGTTTTTGCAGTAAAACTGCTGTTTTAAAAACGTTATATATTCTTCTTGTTTGTTTTGGTCATTTTGACCCTTTTTTAAATTGCCCCTTACCTGCACCATAAATCGTGCCCCTTCACCGCCGTTTTGGCGGGTCTGGTCTTGGGGTGGGTGCCTGGTTCGTTTTTGGCGGACATCTTGGAGTGGGGTGAGTGGATTGAGGCTTTTCCAGCTGACAGCGCTTGAATGCACATGTGACGCCTGGGAACACCTATTTAGGGCGAGTCCCTCCTGCTTTCAGCCCCTGACAAGGCGGCTGCTGCTGCGAGAGCGCTTGCGCGTTTTTGCAGTAAAACTGCTGTTTTAAAAACGTTATATATTCTTCTTGTTTGTTTTGGTCATTTTGACCCTTTTTTAAATTGCCCCTTACCTGCACCATAAATCGTGCCCCTTCACCGCCGTTTTGGCGGGTCTGGTCTTGGGGTGGGTGCCTGGTTCGTTTTTGGCGGACATCTTGGAGTGGGGTGAGTGGATTGAGGCTTTTCCAGCTGACAGCGCTTGAATGCACATGTGACGCCTGGGAACACCTATTTAGGGCGAGTCCCTCCTGCTTTCAGCCCCTGACAAGGCGGCTGCTGCTGCGAGAGCGCTTGCGCGTTTTTGCAGTAAAACTGCTGTTTTAAAAACGTTATATATTCTTCTTGTTTGTTTTGGTCATTTTGACCCTTTTTTAAATTGCCCCTTACCTGCACCATAAATCGTGCCCCTTCACCGCCGTTTTGGCGGGTCTGGTCTTGGGGTGGGTGCCTGGTTCGTTTTTGGCGGACATCTTGGAGTGGGGTGAGTGGATTGAGGCTTTTCCAGCTGACAGCGCTTGAATGCACATGTGACGCCTGGGAACACCTATTTAAGGCTCCTCCCCTAGCGCAGCGGGATCGCGCAGCGGGCGCGTCCTCGCGTGGCCGGAGTCGTGCCAGAGTCCTGCCCGTCTGCGTCCGTCCGCGCCCGGTTGCGCTGGCTTCGCGGCGATATTTACATCAGGTGCATCTCTAACCATGCTTATGTATACCAGGGAGAGTCTCCTGGCACTTAATACCTGTCTGCCTCCCTGCGCCGAAGTCCGCGGTGACCCTTTGTGTGGCCCCCATCGCTGTGCTTGTGGCGGCTGGCTACTCAAAGCCCCTTCCTGTTTGGGGTCTTGTATAGTGCAGCCTGCCATAAGCAGTAAGGTCTCTTCGCGACATCTCACCATCTGGAATTTAAACGTCAGATCGGCGGTCAAGCATTATCAGGATATTGCTGATCTTGTGGACAATGACCCCCCTGACATCTTTTGTCTGACAGAGACATGGCTGCAAGACACCGATTCTACGGTATTGAATCTGGCGTTCCCCGTTGAGTATTCCATCTACACGCTCAACCGCTCTTCGAGAGGGGGTGGCGTCGCTCTTGCTGTTAAATCGTGCTATTCTTGCGCCTGGAGTGTGCAGAACATCACGGGCTGCGAAAGCGCCCTGTTCAAGGTTGCGGTTACTCCGCATTTTACCTTGTCAGGATTGCTGATTTACCGTCCACCTGGTAGCTCAGTGGCATTTCGAGAGGCTCTCCCTGAGGCGGTTAGTTCACTAGCAGTAGGGTCTGCCAATTTTTCTATCATTGGTGATTTGAATCTCCATTTTGACACTTTGTGTCTTTCTTCTGTGGGAGGGATGGTGGCGGACCTTGAGGCCCTTCAGTTGTTCCAGCTGGTCTCGGACCCCACTCATAGTGGTGGCCACACTCTGGACCCCTTTTTTTCTAACTTAGAAGGGATTACAGTGGCCCCCCCCTCCCCCTGACCTGGTCAGACCACTCACTCGTGACCATTCACTGTAGTCTTGATGAAGCCCCACTTAAGGTGCCACTGCGAGCCTTGCCCAGACGGCGCTGGAGCAAATTAAAGGCGGAAGATCTCCACCGCCTTCTCACTGACGACCCGCTGGGTGCAGTGGAGAACGTGGAGTCTGGTTATGACCATTTCTGCGGATGGGTAACCAGGGCCCTCGACTCCCTTATCCCGATGGTTTCCAGTAAGTGTGGCTCCCGCGCCCCCAGTCCCTGGTATGATGGCAATCTGAGGGCTCTGAAAAGTGTCTGCAGACGTACAGAGAGAGACTGGAGGAAGAGGTATGACAGCAGCAAAAAAACCCTGTATATGGCTGCGGTCAAGTCTTATCACCGCGCGGTTTGTAGAACCCGGGCTGAATACTACGCTCTGGAGTTTCGCAATAGTGGGAATCCTGTTAAAACCATCTTTAAGGCCCTTAAAGACCTTGTGGCAAGGAAGCCGGCCGGTAACTCCATCAGCTCCAATACTCATTGTGAAGCGCTGGCGGCTTTCTTCCTGGAGAAGGTCCAGACCATATATAGGGCCTTCCCCTCCTCCACTGCACAAACCAGTATGGGGCCTCCCATCCGGTTGGATCAGGTGGTGCTAGACTCTCTCCCCTCTCTCTCTTTGGAGTCTTACACGGCCTTGGCTCTCCGAGTTAAGTCGGGGTCGCCGGACGACCCGCTCAAGCCACCTATGTTCAGAGACCAGGTTTTTGCTCGCCCGGTTTGCGACTTAATCAACACGTCGCTATCATCAGGCCAAGTGCCTTTGAAATGGAAGCATGCGGTAGTAATGCCCATTTTGAAAAAACCATCTCTCGACCCTACAAAATCGGAGAACTACCGCCCGATTTCACTTCTCCCGTGGCCAGCCAAACTCGCGGAGGCGCATGTCAACACCGCCCTCTCTGGTCATCTGTTGCGTGCCAACATTCTGGATGACACCCAGAATGGTTTTCGGGCTGGCCACAGTACGGAGACAGCACTGTTATCTATGGTCGAGCACCTTCGGGTAGTTCTGGATGCAGGTCAAACGGCGGCGCTTGTTTTGTTAGACCTAAGCGCCGCCTTTGACACGGTCTCCCATGACATTCTCCTGCAACGTCTTGAGGAGATAGGGGTGATCGGCACTGCACACCAGTGGTTCCGTTCGTTTCTCAGGGATCGTTCCTTCTGTGTGGCGTCCCCGCCCTACCAGTCCAAATGTCATCGTCTGTCTCTTGGGGTCCCACAGGGTTCCTCACTGAGCCCCACGTTGTTTAACATCTACGTGAGGCCGCTGGCTGAGGTTGTGAAGCTCTGTGGTATGACCATGGTGTCGTACGCAGATGACACCCAGCTAGCGGTCACGATCAGCGGGGACTCGGGGGTGGATGCCCCAAGATTCAGAGAAGGACTCAGGGCGGTGGCTGGTTGGATGACGTCCAACTGTCTCCAACTAAACGCCAAAAAAACGGAGGTGATGATCTTTGGGAAGCGGACGGACCTATGGGGAGATACTTGGTGGCCCTCTGAGTTGGGGCCGACCCCCACTCCGGTTGCGGAGATCAAAAACCTTGGTGTTTGGCTGGACCCTTCCCTCAACTTCGTTGGCCACACCAAAAGGACGGCGGCTTGCTGCTTCGGCATCCTGCGCAATCTGCGCCCTGCCCTTAAATACTTCGATGCCGCAACTCGTCAATTGGTGGTGCAAGCAACGGTTTTGGCACGGCTGGACTATGCCAGCTCCCTTTTTATAGGATTAAACCAGGCTGAGTTAACCCGACTTCAAAGAGTGCAGAACGCTGCGGCCAGAGCGATCATAGGTCTTCCTAGGTTTTGCTCGGCCGGTCAATCTTTGCGAGCCTTGCATTGGTTACCCGTTAGGCAGCGGATCCACTTTAAAGTTTTGTGCCTTTCCTTCAAAATTCTGAAGGGCCTATCACCTCCCTTACTGCACCAACTCTTGCGCCCTTACATCCCGGGCCGCACTCTGCGCTCGCTAGACCAAGAATTAGCGGTAGCCCCTCGGTTCAAACTCAGTCGGGTGGGGGGTCGCTCTTTTAAGGTGCGGGCAGCCGCACTCTGGAACGCTCTCCCTTTGAAACTCCGGACCTTTGGTGACCTGCTCTCCTTCCGCAAGGCCGCTAAAACTCATTTATTTTCTGAGCTTTGTTAAATCCTGCACTCCCCAATTTCTTAATAATTATTTCTGTTCCCCAGTTGTGTTGTGTTCGCCACCTTGTCGGTGCGCCGGGACGCTCCTTCGCTGGAGCAGCCGTGCGCAATACAAATAGCACTAACATAACATAACATAACAAACGGTGAAGTACGATTCGTATGTGAAAAATCCATATGATTGACTTCGAGAAAAGTCTACGACACGTCCCCAGACATTTTTACATACAAATTGTAAAAGTGAAGTCCGAGCGCGCAAGTACGATCCGTACCAGCCGTCCGAAAACACAAGCGCATGGGAAAGGCTCCGTACGGATCGAACGCCGTACCACTCGTATCCGGGTAAACTTGTGCCCGGTATACGAGTCGTACAGCCCCTCCCTCCCCCCCACATGTCTGCCCCGTACCCCCCCCATGTCCGCACTATACCCCAGCCCCGTACGTGTATGCACCGTACCCCACCACCGTACCCCAGCCCCATACCCCAGCCCCGTACATGTACGCACCGTACCCCACCACCCTACCCCAGCCCCTAACTTGTACGCACCGTATCCCACCACCGTCCCCCAGCCCCTTACTTGTACGCACCATACCCCGCCACCGTACCCCAGCCGCGCACTTGGAGGCACCGTACCCCCACCACCATACCACAGCCCCGTACATGTACGCACCGTACCCCACCACCCGACCCCAGCCCCTTACTTGTACACACCGTACCCCACCACCGTACCTCAGCCGTGTACTTGGATGCACCGTACCCCACCACCCTACCCCAGCCCCGGACCCCAGCCCCGTACATGTACGCACCGTACCCCACCACCCTACCCCAGCCCCTAACTTGTACGCACCGTACCCCACCACCGTCCCCCAGCCCCTTACTTGTACGCACCGTACCCCGCCACCGTACCCCAGCTGCGTTCTTGGACACACCGTACCCCACCACCGTACCCCAGCCCCGTACATGTACGCACCGTACCCCACCACCCTACCCCAGCCCCATACTTGTACGCACCGTACCCCAACACCATCCCCCAGCCCCATACTTGTACGCACCATACCCCACCACCGTACCCCAGCCGCGTACTTGGATGCACCGTACCCCATCACCGTACCCCACCTCCCTACCCCAGCCGCATACTTGGACGCACCGTACCCCACCACCGTACCCCAGCATCCCGTATGTACGAACCGTACAACAACATTGCATATGTGAGCACTTTACAACAACATCGCGTATGTACGCACGTTACATACGCTAAAACGACTCGTCCAGAACCAGGACAATGCAAACAGCACAAGGAGGGTCAATTCGAATCGCACAACACCACAAAACACATCTACAGTACTAAAAACATCTAAAAGACTGACCTGGCACATCCAAACAGGCAAACAGAGGCCCAAACTCACAACCACCTCTTATAACACACCCACCAAAATTTCAAACCCAGCCACACCCACAAATGGACCAATAAAAAGGGCCCACACTCACAAACCATGAGCCTTTGCAACAGACTCACTGCTGACAGACACCACACACAAACAACTGCACCCATACACCTTATCTTACACACCATCACATAACCTCCTTCACACAAAACCCCTCCACACATTCACACACACACCTACACATTCACACCCACAACCATCCACACCCACACCCCGAACCATGCCCACAGACAAGAATCCAAAGTTCACAAGGGAGGAGCTGGACATCCTTGTCAACGAAGTCATCAGAGTCGAGCCACAGCTCTTTGGAACATTGGTCAGACAGACCAGCATAGCTGAAAAATCACGCCTGTGGCAGAGGATCGTCGATCGGGTGAATGCTGTTGCGCCCATCAGAAGGACCAGGAATGAATGCCAAGCCAGGTGGTACGATCTGCGCAGGGCAGTCAAGTGCAAAATGAACGAGGATCACGCACAGAGTAACATCACAGAAGGTGGGCTGCCCCGCAGACCGGTACATTACCATCCATGGGAGGAGAAGGTGATGGCCCTGCTTCCGCCGGTGGGAGTACACGGAGTCGAAGGAGTTGCCGAGCCTGGTGAGTACACAAACAACTTACGTAACATGGGGCTAATGGCATCCACACCCCAACTACAACAAATGCACACACATACCCCCAAGCCCTCACCGGACACAACCACACTCAAAAACAACGCTCAGGCCACTAACATGTGTATGCCCCATTCACAAAGCAAGGCCATGCCATGTCCCAGCCTACACAAACCACAAACCCAAGACTGGATGTCCGGGATGCTGGGAGGGTGGGGATCACTAAACATATTGTACAACTCAGAAACAGACACCATTGCCCTCAGCCCATATTGCCCAGGTACATACCCATGCACCATGCGCAATGCACAGGGACTGGCAAAGTACTGACTAGGTAGCTGACACTTGGCCCTGCTGTAGCCAGCACAAGGCCCTCCTGTGACAACTGCAAAATCTAACACAAACACAGCCAGCGCAGATATCTAGGACAGGAACTCACACTCACTGACATGGCAGCATGCTCCATGGGGGGACAGATACATCACCTGGGAGACCCACTGCCAAATCACACTACACCCACCAGCAGGCACCGTCAATTAATCAACAATCAATCAGGGTACTTGTAAGGCGTGCTACTTACCTGTGAGGGTCTCAAGGTGCTGAGGGAGGGGGGGGTGGGGTTCCACTACTGCTCGAAGAGCCAGGTCTTGAGGAGTCATCTGAAGGCAAGTAGGTCTTGGGTCAGTCGTAGATGGGTTGGGAGGGTGTTCCAGGTCTTGGCGGCAAGGTAGGAGAAGGATCTCCCGCAGGCGGTCTTACATTGGATGCGGGGGATAGCTGCGAGGGCGAGGCTGCCGGAGTGGAGCTGGCGGGTGGGGTTGTAGAAGCTGAGTCTGATGTTCAGGTAGGCTTGTCCGGCGTTGTGGAGTGCCTTGTGTGAGTGGGTGAGGAGCTTGAAGGTGATCCTCTTGTCGATGTGGAGCCAGTGCAGGTCACTCAGGAGGGGGGTGATGTGGCTGTGGCGGGGGGCGTTGTCGATCAGTTGTGCGGAGGCTTTTTGGAAGCGTTGTATCCGCCGTTGGTGTTTGGATGGGAGTCCTGCATAGAGTGCATTGCCGTAGTCCAGTCAGCTGCTGACGAGGGCCTGTGTCACTGTTCTACTTGTTTCGGTCGGGATCCACCAGTCGATCCGGCGGAGCGTGCGTAGGGTGTCGTAGCAGGAGGAGGAGATGGCGTTGACATGCTTGGACATGGAGAGGGAGGATGCGAGGATCAATACTAGGTTGCGTGCGTGGTGGGTGGGTGTTGGTGCTGTCCCCAGAGCGATCGGCCACCAGGAGTCGTCCCAGGCTGAGGGTGTGGGTCCCAGGATGAGGACCTCCGTCTTGTCCGAGTTCGGTTTCAGATGGCTGCTCCGCATCCAGTCGGCGATGGACCTCAGCCCTTGTGGATGTATTTTTTGGCGGTGTGAGGGTCCTTGGTGAGGGAGAGGATGAGCTGGGTGTCGACGGCGTAGGAGATGGTTTTGAGGTGGTGGGGGCGGGCCACTTGTGTGAGGGGGGCCATGTGGATGTTGAACAGCGTCGGGCTGAGGGATGATCATTCACCCCTTACACAAGCATACACCCCCGGGGCAGCCAATGGAGGTACCCACTCTCACAATGGACATGTGACACAACAAGATCAAGCCACAGCCAAAGAAGCATCCAAGGCCAAATTCGACATGTCAAACACCGTGGAGAACATTTCAATCAGTCCCCTGCAACATACCCATCCACAAGTGAACATTGATGTGAATGCTAGGCACATACAACTACCTTGAGGAACTGTGGCAAATAGAATATGTGTGAAACATGGATGTCGCATTAAACAGCATTAACATTGTCTCTCTCTCACACACAGGGCAACGTCATGGATCTCCCCCCAACAATGGGAAGAACCACAGTCCCAGGCTCAGGAGGAACCTGATCCCACCTGCAGCGACACCTCACAATACTCCGCGGATGACCCCAACCCACCTGGCCCCTCTGGTGTCCAAGCCCCTGCAGCACCTGCTTCAGGTACATCTATGCCAACCACCACCACCATTCCTGCCACATCTCAGGAGACACCCAGGAGCCCTGCCCACACTGAACAACTGAGCCAGTCTGACCTGGAGGGACAAGGTTCGCCGGGCACCCAGGAGGAGGCAACCAACACCGACACTGCCATCCCTCAGGGGTCCCGTAGACCCGATGTGCCCACAACGGCAGGCCAGGCCCGTGTGGGCAGGGGTGGTGGGAGTGGAGGCAGGCGGAGGCGAGAACCTGACCAGCCAGCTGAAGGGACCGGTATGTCACACGTCCGCAACATCATGGAGGCATACTGGCGTGACACCAGGGCCATCAGTCAGGTAGTGGCGACCCTCACAGACATTAAGAATCAGCAGGCCGAGCAACACGCCAGTCAACAACAACACCAAGGACGGATGGAGGCAAGACTGGCTGAGCTCATGGCGGTGCCAAGGGACATAAGCCATTCACTCCGTCGGATCGCCAACAACATGGGCAACCCTCCCTGTGACACCAGGCGCAGACCAGCACCAGCCACAGGGAGGGAGGAGGAGGAGGAGGATTCGTCCGATGGAGCGTCCCAAACATCGTCAAGGCCTGCATCTGAGGGTCCCCGGAGGAAGGTGGGTCGTCCATGGAAAAAACCGTGAGAGGCAGCGGACCATCCACATCTCCCAGGTCACCTGGACTGGCACCTGGCCTTCATGCGCAACAGCAGCACATCATTCACTGACATTCTCTGCCACATGGACTTGCTGGTCACAGTCTCGACCAATGATGACCAACACTGTGGTCTTGACTCTGCTGCCTTCAAATGCGAAGGATAGCATCTCCCCCTGTGAACTTTGGATTCTATGCACCTGTTAGAGCACCTTATGTCATCTACCAAAACACGCACCCCACCAAGAATAAAACTATTTTTTTGTCATGAGATGTTGCCGTCATTTTGCATTAGTCCACAACATACGTGTGTGTTAAGGTCAAACTATGCCTCAGTGTGGAACCAACTCCAGCCATCCATACCCTGGGATCTGAGTCCGGTACAGGACACACATGGCTCACAATGTATCATCCAATACAGCCTGGGAGCCCAATACTCACCCGTGATGGCCTCAAGCTGCTGAGAAGGGGCTTGAAGTACTGTGCGCACACACCAATCAGGAAGACGATGATGAAGGCCTACAGGTCATGGCTCATGTGGAGGTTCCCGGGGAGTGAGTCCCAGGTATGTTTGGCCAGGTGGGAGACCCATTTCCTTCATGCTGGAGTGTTGTGGATGTGAAGAATGGTGGCCAGGCCAAGTTCGGATGTATTGAGTTGGGCCAACGGGGTCTTGGATGACAGACGTACCAGGTTGGTATTGGGCTCTGGGGTTGTTGACTGCCTCCTGAGTGTGTGTGAGGAGTGTGAAGGTCATCCTGCAGCACACAGTGATCCCTTGCAGCTATCTCAGGTGGACGGTGATGTTGATGGGCCGCGGGATGTTCAAGCTGAGTTGTGCAGATGCACCCTGGATGTGGACAATTTTTCCCTGAGTTAGGATGTACTTGCTCCGTAGAGGGCGGGGCAGTAGTTGACACGGCTGGTGTTGTGGACCTGGGGGATGGTCTGTCTTTCCTTGGAGTGGATCTATCAGAGGATCATGTGCATCATGCAGAGGGTGCTGCAGCATGAGGTACAGATGATGGTGATTTGCATGGCAAATGTGAGTGACAAATCCATGATGCACAACATCTTGTGTGCGTGGCCACTGGGTGCTTGTGTAGGGCCCCTGCGGGTGGGACACAAGGAGTTGAGCCAGCTGTAAGGGGACAATCCTCCTTCGCTTACCTCAGTCCTGTAAAAGTTCAGCCTCAGGTGGCTGATGTTCAGCCGTTCATCCACGGACCTCATGCCTTCTTGAACGTTGGAACTGGCAATGGCTGGGTCTTTGGTGAGGGTGAGGAGCACCTGGGTGTCAATGGCATAAGACATGATGATGAGGTTGTGTGCGCATGTGATGGTGGAGAGGGGGGTCCTGGACACATTGAAGATTGACACGCTGAGAGATGAGCCCTGGGCCATGTGCCAGATGACGCCACTATACCACATGCTGAAGGCCTGAATCCCACTCCCATGGCCTTGCTGGTGTACGGAGCCGGTGTGGAGCAGGAGGGACATGACCTGGTTGGTGTGACAGGGCCTGGAAGGAGAGGCAGCGCTGTGTAGGCAGTTGGAGTTGCACACTCAGCATGCAAAAGTGTCATGTGTATGGCTGAGAGCAGGCGGTTGAGTTTCAGATAGACATTGCTTGGAGGGTGGCTACAACCTCAGACTGTAGTGTGATGTGGGTCATGCAAGGACATGAGGGTCGTGCAATGTGCACGTTGCATGTGCTGACGGTCCTGCCTTTGGCAACGCGTGTACCCAACAGTGGCACAGACAAGGTGATGACAGCCAAATGAATGGCTGGAGGTAGGCAGGGAGGAGCATCTTTGAGGCATGTGTGTTGCGGAATCCCGCCACTTTGTGGGCCCTTGCTGCAGGGGCCGCAGCAGCAGGTGGTATGTCCTTGAAACTATGCCAAAAGTAGCACACAAAGACAAGGATGTCAGAAAGGACAAATGCAACAGGCGTAAGTAAAGGAAGGAGTGTCCGGTTACCCATGGAACACCCAGAGAAGAAAATGGATGCACAATCACCATAGATGACTGACACAGGATCAGGAAACAGAAGGCCGAGCCGCGCACAGGAGACACACCCTCAGCAGGCGTTGACGGCCCGTCGTGGGGGCCAACATGCCCACATACATACACAACCATGGACTTCATGCACAATAGAGATTCTGACCCATGAAGACCTGCATGCATGTAGCCAAACTACACATAGACTCATATGCACAATCTTTGACAACTATGCCAGAGGTGCCGCATGCAAAGTGACAAGAGACCTGCATTTACAGAGATGAGGCACCTTGGAGGGTGAGAAACCCCTTTATTACTCAGGCTCACACTAAGGGAAACGCATCAATATGAACAGACACACAGGTCATTTTGCTGAACATGTGGGACCTACACTGGACACCCCCTTCACAACACAGATGTAGTAAATCCTAATGGCCTGGCACACAAGTTAAGGGGATGAGCCAAACACCCCCTTCTGCACACGGAGAGACTGCAATTCCCCATTGAGGCTGTTATGGGGATGTCCCACACCATGTCCACCCGTAGCATCCCGTATGTTTCTGAGGGAAGTTATACAGACATTGATGATTTCATCGGAATCCACTAACCATTAGAGATGACTGTCACGAAGGTAGACTATCAATTCATGGGAGTCATGCTACATGTCATGTGCCCCATGGTGAGTCGACATGTATGCATGGTAACCCAACATGCACAGGAGCAGTCCCCACACATTCCAAACACCTAACAACCCCAAAATGCCTTGCTGCAGTCCTCACCCAAAATGACTTTTCCACATGTCCGTGCATGCAACGCTGATTCAGCACACGTTGCAATACTCATGAGGAATAGCAGGAGGCCAATGATGACACGACCAGACAACATGCGCAAGAACCTGTGGATGACAGACACACAAGCAGTCAGCTAAAAGATTGTTATCCGCATACATGGTCATTTACTCTACAGGAATAATGTTGTCACCATGCGAATATAAAAATTAGGGTCACAGCTAAAATGATTGGAATGACATCATCACTCGAGTGACACATCAGAACACACATCTAAGTCACTTAGCATACAGTCAGCTGGACACACACATTGCAACACATGCCACACAAGGCTCCAAGCGTGCACACTCAGACCCAGTGACTCACCATTATGAGAAGAAGTTGCGTATGAGCTGACTCCGGATATCCTCCTCCTCCTCACTTGCCCCGTTGTGGAAATATGGATTTCTCTGATCAGTTATGTCCCCTATCTTGGACCCCAACGGTTTCATGTATGAATCACAAGTACATGTATGTTCCCTCCAGTTCCAGTTATGAAGACGCAAACACATGTGCGTCCACCGTCAACACGTCCTCTTTCAGATCCGCCATGAATAGGCCGGATATTCCATTCCTAAGTATGAAAGGCCACCGGCTTTATATGGTGCACTTATGCCATTTTACAGTACAGGCAAGTAGGCCCTGATTCTGTCATCAAGCTTTTCTTGCCTTCTGCCTCTGAAAGCTCCAGTCTGAGCCTGCATCTGTGACCATGAACTTTGTCTCATTCCCTGCGCGGCTCACGGTGCCTGACATCAGCCTGTTGCCTGCCAAAAACTGTGTTTCACCTTCGAAATTATCTGCTCCGCTCCCTGCCCAATGCATTCCTGTCTAGTAGTTTAAGTAAACATTCTTCCAGCTACCGAGCAAAGGCCCGGCTTCTCTGTCTTTATGCAAGTAATTCATAGCCCTATTATTATGGAAGACTTCTGCCCTCGCATCTAGTGTAGACACTTAGACGCTTGTACACGCACTAACAGTCAGTATAGTCAGTATAGAATAAGATTCTACTCTAAGAGACCTCTCTTTTGGATAACATAGTTCTTTAAACATAGGATGTTAGATATGATTTGGGATTAGGTTGACTTGACCCTCCAGACATCTGTCGCCACATGTAGAGTTAAATGTCAAATCCCCTTCACCCCCTAGTTGCACGTCAATCATACGTCATGCTGCTGCGCGCGCATTTCTGCCAAGTATTTCTGCTGACATTGCGAAATTCTTTCATGGAACCACCCTATTATGACATCATACCTGATGACGTTCTTTAGTTACACCCAGTTACGCCCACTTTTTGCTACGCATGTATGTTTTATCTTTACTATCAATTGTTACGCCTCCTGCATTTGCTTCACTGTAATGCCTATTGTATAAAAGTGATTACTTATCAATAAAGTATGTACTTCACTTCCTGAACCTCCGTGGTGATGGAACTTGGAGTCCACGATTCGAATCGTCCATTGGAATAAAGCCCATTCTGAACCTCTAATATCACGGATTTTGCCTCTTATTTTACTGAGCTATTTTTATTATTTTTCTGTATCAAATTAAGTCCCGGTAATTAAATTATTTACCACATGAATGGCGCCCGAACAGGGACACTTTCTCATCTCACGCGCCGGCGGTGCGTTGCAGGCCCGGTCTCCTGCCACAGCTGGACGGACAACAACGCGTACCAGCAGGATTTCCTGTATCTCCCTCCGGTCAAGCGGGGGCGACTGAGGCTGCGATCAACACCCAGACGAGGCGGTGAGAAGTGCGAAGTATCCCGACCAGAGCCTAGCTGAGAGAGCAAGATCCGAGGTATACAGAGGCCCACCAAGTTCCGAAGTCCCGAAGTTCCGAGGTTTCCGATGTTCCGAAGTTTCCGAAGTTTTCGAGTCGAGTCCAGTCCAGTTCAGTTCAGTTCCGTTCCGAGGCCTTCCGTTCCGAGCTACCCGGTGAGTACCATTACTGGGGAGGCGTTCTGACGTGCACATAGGTTGTGCCGGTCCAGACGGGTTTGGGTACACAAATCCGGTCTGCACTGTTTTAGCAGTGTATCTGTACTGTTTAGCAGTATATCTAGTATATCAAGTATATAAATTCAGAATAATTCAGTTAATGCTGAGGATTATGTTTAGTGATTAAGTTTTCTCAGATCGTCATCATCATTGTTGCTCATTTGAACGTTAAATGTTAAATGTGTTAATACGTCCTGCATATTGTGGTGTGAATGACTGTTCATTATTGTGTTTATTGTATTAAGTCTGTTCAAGATCCAGTATCAGATCAGTTCTCAATATGCCGCTCTTTTCGAAACTAAGACAGATCACAACTAGAAAAGGGGTACTCGAAGAAGCTGTTCCTATTCCCCCTAGGGACACTCCAGGGTACTTCATGTATCATAAACACGGCTTAGACGCTATATTATTTCTTGATTTATGGGTAGACTACACCAAGGAATTACCAGAAAGTCAGAGGTGGCCCGCAGCTGGGACCTGGGATGCAGAGTGCATCATGAAAGTAGAGGAAGAGTTATGGAAAAGGAAAGCCAGACAGTCACAGAAAGACGCCGTTGAGTTATGGCGTAAAGAATCTCATAGACGTACAGAAAAAGCACTCAGACAGGAGGAGAAAAATAAGGAGAATTCAAATAAAGTCCGAGAAAATCTATTAATTGAAGAAGGTACACGAGTGAAATCAGAACAAGTAGACAGACAAAGAAATGCCCTTATGAATGGTATGTATCCCCTTCTGGCCGAGGGATTACCTAAGGCTACTCCGGAGATACCAAAAGACTTGCCACCCCCATTGTTCCCAATAAAAATGCATCCTAAGGGGCATCCTAGAACAGCAGAAGATGTTTTTCTTTCCTCATATTTAGATGACGCAGCTCCCGAGTATGCTAACCCCGCCCCACATAGACCGTCTGCCGGGGAGGTTCAACGCCAAGATCCTGTATCTGTATCTCTACAGCAACAAATCCTGACACAAGTTCCGGCAAGCACATCTGTTTCCACATCTGTTCCTACAGCTGCTTCTACAGCTGTGTCCACACCTATAGTTGCTGTATCGCGTTCAACGAATCCTTTCACGCCCGATACCCCAGACGGGGCTACCGGAGGTGCTACCAACATTTTTTCTACGCCACCCAGAATAAATAAACTTACTTTTCAAGAATCAGCGCATCCACGTACGCCCAAACTCATAAATTCCCGCACGCTTAAGGAACTTCTTGTAGATTGTAGATATGACCCTGTGCCCGGCAAAGAGGACGAAATGATCCTGGCATCATTACGTATCAGACGAGCTGCGGTGTATTTAGGGAAGCTACCAGGAATGACTATGCATCTAGATAATATATATCATTTTGTCCAAACAGGGCGAGATTCTGAATGTATTAACAGAGCTATGGAATACCAGAAAGTGGAGATACAGGGGGAACTGTTACGTTTCTTCATAAACTGTGTGATCAGAAATCAAGACCGACCGGGGGTAGATCCGGAAATAATGCAAACTCTTACCAGATGGAGCCAGAATATATCAGAGGGGAGACATGATAGGCAAAAATGTATAATAGCCATGTGCCGAAAGATCCGTAAAGAAATAGAACGCCTACACGAAGAGAGATTAGCGGTAGACCAGTTTGAACAAAACGAGGAGGAGGAAGGATCAGGACTGCCCACAGGACAGTCAGAGACCATAGCCTATGTAGGTAGAGGAAGATCTTGTAATAGTACTAGATGTTTCACTGACCCGATACGTCCGATATGTCCGGATAATAACAGAAATTTCCAAACACCTATAATAAATATAAGGTCCCCCGAGCATTCGTTCCAAGCCGCTGACAAATTACTCCGAGAACGAAGGGGTTATCATTTACTCGATTCTATGGATGAACAAGAATTAGCCAGGTCAGCCGTTCATTGGGTTGACAGTCCCGGAAAATATGGTGATGATACAGTAGCACACACATTTTTGAACCTCACCCCAGATGAACAGCGTTTAGCTGGGATTTATATGATTCAACAACTTCTTATACTATATAAAAGCCAACATTCAGATCCTGGTCCTTTACCTGATATATTGACTGAATTACTCACGAATAGATGGAGAGGTTCAGGTACTAAGTTAATTAGAGATATACTAGAATCAAGAAAGCAGTACATTCTTTTTGTATGCCCAGAACATGTCTCACTGCCCATCAAGGAAAGAACGACGTATTACATGGACAGACAGAACCCCTTACGAGAAGTACACCCAATAAAGGGCGAGGACAATCAGTTTAAACGTGTATTTGTATATACGCCTATATCGAAAATAGAATTGTTAGAAATGAAGAAAGTGGTACCCAGTCATGACAAAGACCCAGCGGGTTTTCACCGAGAAATTAAAGACATGTTACTCATGGGAGAGTATACCTATCCCGACATTATGACAATATTAAAGGTATTAATGCCTGCTGGCATTTATGAAAAACTCAAGGAAAAAGAGTGGGAGGTGGGAGACCAAAAGATAGACTGGACAGCATTAGAAAATGAAGAAAAGGCCCGAGGTCCAGGTTCGGGGCTTGGGGATAAAACTAAAGCACTACCAGGTTTACTAGTACAGGTACTGCCACGTTTATTAACCACGAAAAAGGAAGACTGGGGTGCAATCTCAGCCTGTAAACAAAAGCAAGATGAAGACACTAGTGATTTCTATGCCCGATTCGAAAAATGTTTTGGTATAAATAGTGGCATAAAAGCAAGTAGCGAGTCATACCCACATCTGTTTGTGACAAAATTAGTTGAAAATTCCTTGCCCCAAGTGAAGAATAGAGTATTAAAATTCGAGAGTACCTGGCAAGGTAATACCCCATCACAAATGTTACAAATGTTACAGTACCATTACAATAGAATTAGAGAGGAACAAGAACATGAACAGAGACGCATGAAAGACACAAAAATGAAAATGCTAGTCTCCCAGACAGTTCCAGCTGAAGGTCATAAAAAGGGTACGACACAGTCCGGTGATTCAGCAGGACCTGTAAAAGGGACATGTAACTATTGCAAACAACCAGGTCATTACATACACGATTGCCCAGTCCTGAAGCGTAATATCGCCACAGGTAAAACACAAGAAAGACCACGGCCACCTAGACAGGATCAGAATGAACAAGGAGCCCCGCAGCATGCACAGTCCATGCCAGCTCCACAACAGTCTATACAGTTTGTGCCAGCCGCACCAGCGCTGCCTGTTGCTGCCACACAAACCACGACACGACAGCTGTACCAGACCGCACAGTATGACTATCCTGATTATCTACGATACGCATGAACCAGCCTAGAGAGGGAAGTTGACTTACCCCTTATCGAGGTCCCTGTAGACCAAGAAGGACCTTATGTACATAGTGAACTATTAGGCCAGGATAGAAAATTTTTACTTGATACAGGGGCAAGTCGAACAACTATAAAACGTAGTGAAGTTCCAGGGGCACCCCTCTCAGGCTCACAGAATATTTCCCTTGGTTTCTCAGGAAAACCTATTGTTAATGAAGTATCACAGCCTCTTCCACTTACGATAGGACCTTTGACCCGAACTACAGATTTATTGCTTACTAAATCATGTCCAGAAAACTTGTTAGGTATAAAAACACTGAAAGCTCTAGGAGCTATAATATGTTGTTCTCCGGAAGGAGTAAGATTGTTTTTACGTGATTTCAAAGGTCACTATGTGTCTCGAGACATGGATCCCCGACTGCAGACTTTACCTACACATTTATGGGCACAAGGCCCTACTGATGTTGGTTGCATGAATATTACACCATACCGAGTTACACTAAAGGCAGGAGTGGTACTACCACGAATGCGACAATACAAGTTACCACCAGATGCTGTAGTGGCTTTACTACAAATCATTGACGAGCTCATTGCCCAAGGAGTGGTTGTGGAAACAGACTCCAATGTATGTAATTCCCCGATAATTCCGATTCTTAAACGAACAGATCCAAAGGCCCCGCCAGTGTATCGATTGGTTATTGATCTGCGCGAATTGAACAAATGCATTGTGCCACAATTCCCTGTGGTCCCAGATATCTCGTCATTACTGACAGCTATTGATTCCGGAGCAACATTCTTTACTGTAACTGATCTCAAGAATGCCTTTTTCAGCGTCCCAATAGATCCGGAAAGCCAATACTTGTTCGGTTTTAGTTTAAATGGACGTAGCTTTAAATTCACACGCGCACCTCAAGGATTTACAGAAAGCCCCAGCATCTATAGCCAAGCACTGAAACGAGAACTCGACAGTATCCACATGCCAGTCAACACTGCCCTGCTTCAATATGTCGATGATCTGCTGATCACCGCTAGAAGCGAACCTGAATGTGAGAAAGCATCACTGACAGTTTTACAATGTCTAGCCGAAAAGGGGCACAAGGTGTCCCCTTCCAAGCTGCAATTCTGTGTCCAGCGAGTTGTTTATCTTGGACACTCGCTGTCCAAGGAGGGAAGGCAGCTTACACCCGACCGCATTCAGCTAATAGCTAACATGCCAATACCCAAGACACAAAAGGAGGTGCGGGCGTTCATAGGCCTCACTTCATATTGTAGGCAGTGGATCCCTCAGTATGCATTTCTAGCAAAACCACTCATTCAATTGACAACACAGGAGGCAGCCACATCGACTGTTCTCCCTTGGACTCAGGAACATGCACAAGCTTTTGAAAGCCTAAAGAAATCCTTATGCCAAGCACCTGTTCTAGCAACACCATGCTACAATAAACAGTTTACACTCTTTGTTACAGAACGCGAAGGTACTGCCTTGTCAGTACTCACACAGGAACAAGCAGGATCACACAAACCATGTGCTTATTTTTCTAGTACATTAGATCCCGTAGCTCAGGCTTTGCCTGCATGCCTAAAATCAGTGGCAGCAACAGCTTTAGCAATCAGACAAAGCGATGCCATAGTATTAGGACATCCATTGACAGTTCAAGTACCACATGCAGTAGAGGTTCTCTTGAACCGCACACAAACACAACACTTGACTATAGCACGACTCACTGGTTACGAATTAACATTGTTTCAGCCACATATAGAAATCAGACGTTGTAGTACATTGAATCCTGCCACACTGTTACCTGTAAATGGAACAGACCCACTAGCTCATGATTGTATTGAAGTTATTACAATCACGACGAAACCCAGACAAGACTTGACAGATGTCCCATTGTCAGACCCAGACCTGACATTGTATGTAGATGGTTCATGTATGAGAACAGGTACAGGAGAGTTAGTGGCCGCTTATGCAGTCACAACAGACACTGAAATCATTGAAACAAATTGTATAAATACCTTGTCCGCTCAAGCAGCAGAGCTCATCGCTCTGACACAAGCCTGTATTCAAGCCACAAATAAAAAAGTCAACATATACACTGATTCACGTTATGCATTCGGAGTTGTACATGACTTCGGCGTGCTGTGGCGAGAGAGAGGTTATTTAACTTCTCACGGTGCCCACATTCAGCACGGACCCCTCATTCATGCCTTATTAGATGCAATACATCTACCCACTGCAATATCAATTATGAAATGTAAAGCTCATACGAAAGTTACTGATATCATTTCTCAAGGCAATGATCTAGCTGACAGAACAGCTAAACAGACTGCTCAAACTCAAACATCCGACATGACAAAGACAATAGTCCCGACACCAATACATTGCATGATGGTTAAGGATCCCGCTCTTGACGTAATTGACATACAGACACATGCTACTCCAGACGAAATAAAGAAATGGACTGAATTAGGAGGGATCCAAACGGATCAAGGATGGATGACGAAGGAAAAATCTGTGTGGTTCCTTCCTGATTCAATGGTCCAAGTCGTTATTAACACTGTACATAGTCCAGCACATCTAGGAGAAAAAGCTATGCTAGACAGCATCCAACACATTTGGTTCAACAAACATTTACGAGCAGCAGCTAAACAAAAAGTCCGTACCTGTATGATCTGTTGTCAGTTTAACCCAGGAAAAAGCATTCCCGTAGAACAGGGTGGATTTCAGCCTCCTGATCACCCTTTTGAAGTCCTCCAGATGGATTATATCCAGATGGAACGATGTCGAGGATTCAAATATGTCCTCGTAGTTGTCTGTGCTCTTTCCCGTTGGACAGAGGCATACCCAGTTTCAGATTACACTGCCCCGACTACTGCCAAACAGTTAGTTCGAGAATTCTTCCCACGGTACGGTTTACCACGTGTTGTCTACTCAGATAACGGCCAGCCGTTCTCATCCGAACTAATGAAACACGTTTCACTTTTGTTAGGTTATCAGTGGAAGTTTCACTGTGTCCGACACCCCGAGGCAGCAGGTCTCGTGGAAAGACATAATCAGACCCTGAAAATTAGATTGTCCAAAATTTGTAGAGAGAAAGGTGTCGACTGGGTAGTAGCTTTACCCGTTGCACTCTTTTACATGAGAATGGTAGCACACTCTCGAACAGGGCTATCCCCTTATGAGGTGATCTTCGGTAGACCACCAAATATGTGGGGGACGCCTATACCACGCAAAATAACTGATATTGACTGTAATATGCTGACAGATTACTTGGCTTCCTTGATGTCTGCACTACAATCTTGTCGTTCACAGGTAGCTGCAGCTTTTCCCGACAACACTGAGGTGAAACCCCATGACGTAATTCCAGGAGATTTGGTCTTAGTGAGGAACTTTGATCGGAAGTCTCAGCTGGATCCTAGGTGGAGGTCGCCTCAGCTCGTATTGCTAACGACGAGGACAGCCGTAAAGATCGAAGGTCGAAAAGGCTGGATACATTCAAGTCATATCAAGAAATTTCATGGACTGTCGTCAGACGTAAACGACACACCTTGCGTGTCTTCCTCGATTGACTCAAAACTTCCTTTGGTTGAACTGAGTAACCACGAACAGTACAAACTAAAACTTAGGTCTAACCAGTCAGGCAATTTGATTGTTTAAGTCCTCTCCAAGGTGAATCGGTCGAATTTGTCTCTGACATGTATCACTTAGACCTGTATAGAGAAAGAAACAGAAGGATAAAACTGAAACGACAGGCGTACTGTAAATCACTGCGTAGTCATTGCACAGTGACGTTATTAATTTTGTTTTTCTTAAGTCTTTTAATAATTACTGCAAGTATATTGTTGCACATATATTATCCTATTTCTAGACATGTTTATAAGGTTACTGCTGAACATTCTTTTAGTGAATTACCTCTGCATGAGTTGTCTTATAGATTTGCGCTGCGCAATAACACGTTTATTAGTATGTTACATCATTCTCATCAGGTTAGCAATGCTACAAATTGTTGGATATGTGGCCGACTCCCTCCCTATCAGAATTATAAAGGAATTTTACCTCTCTTTCCATACCCGTTCACACACAACGGCTCCTGTGGAGCATGGTTTAGTTTAATCAATTCCCTAGATTCGAATTCTGCAGTTTATCAAGACGACTGGGTATGGGGAAATTTGAACTTAGTTTTACTTAAAGTCTGCTACCCTAACAAGGAGGGACTTCCCAAAAGAACAGGAACTGATCTAGAAAACGAAGTGTATGGATTAGGTAATTTTACGCTTAATCTTATGATCCTAAATGTCGAATCCGAAGCTACTCCAATTTTGCCCGCTATGTCAATATTTCCAGTAGAAGGTGAATTATGTGTAAGAAAGAATGGTTCCATACATATGGGCCATAGTAGATGCACCACTGTAATAGAATTTAGTGATCAAGGCAAGTCGACATTTAGAGCTTCCCGCCATTCCTATTTTATATGTGGTCGGACGGCATATATACGTCTGCCTCTAGATTGGGATGGTACCTGCTACATCGGATTCCTTTTGCCACCTGTTTTCCTAGCTCCTCCTGATTATCACAGAAATACTCATTTAGTACACAATAGAGAAAGGAGAGATCTCCCAATAGTCGATTACACTGAAACAGCATGGGAAAAATACACAGAATTCAATAAAGGTCTCTTTCCCTATATAGGTACCGTTACTAATAGTAAGCTGATACGTAGATTAACTAGAACCCTTGAAGCAGTAGTGAACGAAACTATTTCCGCCTTAGGCAATTTAACAGAAGAGCAGTCTGCTATGCGGATTGTTGTGCTCCAAAATCGTCTTGTCCTTGACGTCATCCTGGCCGATAGGGGTGGAGCTTGTAGGGTCATCGGATCAAGTTGTTGCATTTTCATACCAGAAAATTCGCCATCTGTATATAAAGCCATAACTCGCCTTCATAAGATTGTAAGCCAGATACACCAGAATCCAGGCACCTGGACTTGGTCCGGTTGGTTTTGGAGTGTATTATCTACCTTTGGATGGAAGGTCCTATCCTTCCTAGGTATTGGCTTTCTCATACTATTCAGTTGCTGTCTATGTCTACAATGTGGACCAGCGATCTGTGGTCTGTGTGCCACATCGTGTATTCCACCACCAAGATTTCATTCATCCCAGAAGAAAAAAGAAGAACAAATGATGTTATATGAACAGATCAACGGATTGATGAAGATTGATATCTCTTAACGGGCAAGTAGGGGACAAGGAGGGAATGTGGAAATATGGATTTCTCTGATCAGTTATGTCCCCTATCTTGGACCCCAACGGTTTCATGTATGAATCACAAGTACATGTATGTTCCCTCCAGTTCCAGTTATGAAGACGCAAACACATGTGCGTCCACCGTCAACACGTCCTCTTTCAGATCCGCCATGAATAGGCCGGATATTACATTCCTAAGTATGAAAGGCCACCGGCTTTATATGGTGCACTTATGCCATTTTACAGTCCAGGCAAGTAGGCCCTGATTCTGTCATCAAGCTTTTCTTGCCTTCTGCCTCTGAAAGCTCCAGTCTGAGCCTGCATCTGTGACCATGAACTTTGTCTCATTCCCTGCGCGGCTCACGGTGCCTGACATCAGCCTGTTGCCTGCCAAAAACTGTGTTTCACCTTCGAAATTATCTGCTCCGCTCCCTGCCCAATGCATTCCTGTCTAGTAGTTTAAGTAAACATTCTTCCAGCTACCGAGCAAAGGCCCGGCTTCTCTGTCTTTATGCAAGTAATTCATAGCCCTATTATTATGGAAGACTTCTGCCCTCGCATCTAGTGTAGACACTTAGACGCTTGTACACGCACTAACAGTCAGTATAGTCAGTATAGAATAAGATTCTACTCTAAGAGACCTCTCTTTTGGATAACATAGTTCTTTAAACATAGGATGTTAGATATGATTTGGGATTAGGTTGACTTGACCCTCCAGACATCTGTCGCCACATGTAGAGTTAAATGTCAAATCCCCTTCACCCCCTAGTTGCACGTCAATCATACGTCATGCTGCTGCGCGCGCATTTCTGCCAAGTATTTCTGCTGACATTGCGAAATTCTTTCATGGAACCACCCTATTATGACATCATACCTGATGACGTTCTTTAGTTACACCCAGTTACGCCCACTTTTTGCTACGCATGTATGTTTTATCTTTACTATCAATTGTTACGCCTCCTGCATTTGCTTTACTGTAATGCCTATTGTATAAAAGTGATTACTTATCAATAAAGTATGTACTTCACTTCCTGAACCTCCGTGGTGATGGAACTTGGAGTCCACGATTCGAATCGTCCATTGGAATAAAGCCCATTCTGAACCTCTAATATCACGGATTTTGCCTCTTATTTTACTGAGCTATTTTTATTATTTTTCTGTATCAAATTAAGTCCCGGTAATTAAATTATTTACCACACCGTGACCAAGCCCTTCATCCTCCACGGGTGGATGTTCCTGCTCATGCTGCTCCAGTATGAGTGGCACTGCCTTCTGCACTGCCATGTTGTGCAGCATGCAGCACACAAGGAAGATTTTGCAGACCTTCACCGGTGCATATTGGAGGGACCCGCCTGACTTGTGAAGGCACCAGAATCGGCTCTTCAGGAGGCCAAACGTCCTCTCAATCACTCGCCTGGTCTGCCTGTGTGCATCGTTGTAACGGTGATCTGCAGCTGATCTGGGGTTGCGGAGAGGCGTCATCAGCCATGGCATGTTGGGATAGCCAGAGTCACCTACATGGAAACATCATGTAAAAAAGTGGGTCAGGAGATGCCGTAAGATACAAAGATACCGCAAAACACAGGACAAACAGAATATACCCACCAACAAGACATGCTCGTTCGTTGTGCAGCCGCAGCATCATTTCTGGCACCCTGCTACGCCTCATGATGTAGGCATCGTGTGCTGACCCTGGAAAACGTGCACAGACATGGGAAATCAGCATGTTGGCAAGACACACCACAAGGGCATTTATAGAGTGGTAATGTTTACGGTTGCAATAGGCGACCTCCTGTGCCTGTGGTGGTACAAAAGCCACATGTGTCCCATCAATGGACCCAATGACATGGGGCATCCCTCCCAGGGCATAGAAATCTCCCTTGACACCTGTCAACTCCTCAGGAGTCGGAAAATGGATGAATTCATCCAGGTGCTCCAACATGGCTGCCAAAACATCATGCAGGACACGGCTGAACATCGTCTGGGACATGCCACCAACATCAACTATGGTGAATTGAAACGTACTTGCGGCAAAAAAATGTAGGGCTGCCATCACCTTCATCTTGGGGGTCAGCGCAGTAGGATAACTGTCGCGGTTGGAGGTGTGGTGCCAGCCTGTTTGTCAGGTCCTCAATCAACTGTTGGGTGAATCTGTAACGGCGTATGCAGTCACGTTCCCTCATGGCACCCAAGTCTGGCATTGGTCTGGGGACAGGTGGTGCCCTGCAGAAATTGTGAATAAATAACGAAGAGTGAGAACATAACAACATCATTGTCAATGAACTGAGCACATGCTCAACTGCTAATACACATCTGCTAAATACAGAGTCTGGTCTGTGCAATACATCCAGGACACGTATGCCAGCCAGGTGATACTCCTACGAAAAGCCAGCTACACCCGTTGATTGGCAAGTGTACATGACATGCCCTGAATCGAGCTGTGGGCCAGTGTCAGTGAATAGCCAGAGAAATCACAAGAGTGACATACATCCACATTTCAGCATTTTAAGGATGTCATCTCATACAGACAGCTGGCGGCAAGCTAGACGCACAGATCACATGGAAGGTCAAATGTACAGATCACACACATTGCGATGAAGGGGTACACGTGAAAACAGAAAACACAGACATTGAGACGACGCAGATATGTCCTCATGTCAAAATATCAAGTTAGATGCATACAGACACACGTTATGTGGAAATCCACATGTGGCATGGTGTGCGTAGATGTGTGCCATGCCCATCTAGACACAGACACATGTTGGATGCAGGAACAGCAGATGCAGTGGACGGGACACCAACAGCAAGCTCATGGGAACACATGACACACACATGACATAGTCACATCGGTGCACGCTGGTCGTTAAATGTAAGTTGTCAGTGTCCCTGTCCCTGGCATCAGGGGACAGTTGCGGGTGGTGGTGACTGTGCCATACCAGTGATGCTGTTCGTGACACGTTTGTACTACATGCACACATGTGCAAAGTGTGAAGGGGAAGTGTGCCACATAGTGCCCCATCACACATGACATGTGTACACAGGTCATAACACATCAATTGTGCAAATACATGAGGAGACATGTGCAATATCACTGCCTGACACACCTAGGCCCTGCACATGTAGGACAGCAATGACAATGACTTGATGTACGGTCCGTATCACTAGAGTTGTGTGCCCGTAGGAGCACTCGTGGTACGGACCATACACACGTACGTGTACTACCAGTGCCTACCCGTACGTGTAGGCACTGTGAGTACACGTACGGGTACGTGTACTACCATTGCGGACACGTACATGTAGGCACTGTGAGTACACGTATGGGTAGGCACTGGTAGTACACGTACGGGTACGTGTACTACCATTGCGGACACGTATGTGTAGGCACTGTGAGTACACATACGGGTACGTATACTACCATTGCGGACACGTACGTATAGGCACTGTGAGTACACGTACGGGTAGGCACTGGTAGTACACGTACGGGTACGTGTACTACCATTGCGGACACGTACGTGTAGGCACTGTGAGTACACGTACGGGTACGTGTATTACCATTGCGGACATGTACGTGTAGGCACTGTGAGTAAATGTACGGGTAGGCACTGGTAGTACACGTACGGGTACGTGTACTACCATTGCGGACACGTACGTGTAGGCACTGTGAGTACACGTACGGGTAGACACTGGTAGTACACGTACGGGTACGTGTACTACCATTGCGAACACGTACGTGTAGGCACTGGGAGTACACGTACGAGTACGTGTACTACCATTGCGGACACGTACGTGTAGGCACTGTGAGTACACGTACGGGTAGGCACTGGTAGTACACGTATGGGTACATGTACTACAGTTGCGGACATGTACGTGTAGGCACTGTGAGTACACGTACGGGTAGGCACTGTGAGTACACGTACAGGTACATGTACTACCATTGCGGACACGTGCATGTAGGCACTGGTAGTACACGTACGGATACGTGTACTACCAGTGCCTACACGTACGTGTACTACCAGTGCCTACACGTACGTATCAAAGGCACTGTGCAACTGGTGCCGTAGGGACACTTGTGAAACGCACCGTACCTGTGTGTGGATTTGAAAATTACATAGGGGACACATAAGGGACAAGTATTAGGCACTAAATGCATGCTGGTTGTCATGGATACAGAGTTGTCTGTTCACATTTTCCATCAGTTGGCCTGGAAAAGTCAGTTGGCCACAAAATACAATGTTTCAAAGTGGTTGTTGACTTGACATGATTCAGAAATTTTGAACGATGCAAATGCTGTCACTGGTGTATGTGGAAAGGGATTGGAGTAAACGTAAGATGCGAATGAATCTGACCAATCACTATGTACTCCTCCAAATGAATGCCCCTCAGCAAGACAGATATAAGTCAGCCAGAACCCATGAGAGGGCACTTGCCGGCACAAGTTTCCTGTCGACAACACTGCTGCTGTCCGTGCTTCCTCTTGCACCATGTCAAGGTCTGTGGAGAGGGCCCAGCCATTCACCCAGGAGGAGAATGAGGCATTGCTGGATGTCATCCTCCCACAGTACCCCAGCCTGTATGGGAGACCAGGGGAGCAGGTGAGTGCTGACTCCACTAGCTTTGACTGCACCTTTTTTGTGACTGTCACTTCTGGCATTGTGTCCAGGTGTGACAGACATGCAATGTTGTTTAGAGTGGGTCCCAGGGGGGTAATGGCTTATGTCTCCCATGCAGAGCATGATGTAGTTCATGTGTGCACTCCTCACTTGCATTGTGCTTACTGTGACATTCACTGCATAGTGCATGACACATTCAGCCTGGCTAATCCTTTGTGGCATTTTTTGTCTATTGTCCTGAGGTGATTCAGTGGTCCCCCTGGTGTGACAGGTGACTGTTCCCATAGATGTGTGTGAGTTGAGTGGCGCTGTGGTGAGAGTGTCCAAGTGATGTGTACGCCTCCTGGACATTGATGTGTGTGAATGTTCCTTGTCATGTTGGTGAGTGTCTATATGAAGTGTTGCACCACAGCTGCATGGAGGAGGCAACAGCTCTACCCATCTGATGTGAGAAGTAAGCCGTGCTGTGTGTCTGACTTGCTGAGCTAGCCCCACACCTGTGACACCCCACAGGCAAGTGGCACATGTGCAGAGTGAGGTTTGTATCCGCTGTTGCCAATGGCATGTGATTGATCTGTGCCTGTGTGTGTCTGTCTACTCTGCTGAGGTTGAGTCAGTGGCCTGGGGCATGTAACTGCTTGGAGGTGCTGTCCATCAGCCTGGTATCTCTTGTGATGCACAGTGTGTGCCATGTTCATGGAGTGTGTCGCACCCCTCATGCCACCTGTGTACTTTACATGCCATGTAGTGCATTGGGGCTTCCACAGAGGTCAATGTCCATATGACTAAGATGCAATTCCTTGGCAGCATACTATGCCCTGTTCAACATTTCAAAGATGTTCAAATGTGTGTCTCTGTGACATGCAGCAGGTGTAGTGATGTTGTCTCACTTTGTCATCCTCACAGGTAACTGCCTACGCCAAGGGGGAGATCTGGAAGCAGGCCGTCAGGGCCGTGAGATCGGTGGAGGGTCGCAGTCGGCGCCTAGCTCAAGTGAGAAAACGGTGGCAGGACATCCGGTGCTGGACCCAGAGGATCGCCCGGGTCCTGCTGGAGGACTCACCTCCACGCCGCCACGGCAGGCGCCGACGCCTAACCCACCAGATGAAGCGTGTCCTGGCGGTGGTCTTCCCTGAGATCAATGGGCGGTTACAGGAGAAACAGCAGCAGCAGCAAGGGGGTAGGTACATGTGTGTTTGTTGTGTGTCACCAGTTTTGGAAGTGCTCAGTCACCTGGATACACTGCCAGGGTTTATATGTGCAGTGCATATCCTTTTCCCCCAAGTCAACCAGTGCTGTTCTTCCTCTCTTCCCCTCCTTGACATGTGTTCCCTGGTCTGTGTGTAAACACTATTGCACATGGTCATCCATGCTGCCAGTTAATCCACGTGCACATTGCTTTCTGCATCATGTGTGGGGGTGGTCTGTGACATGTGTTGGTACCTTGCCTGTGCCCTGTCCTGTTCAGTCATTTGGGGGTCCATATTTGTTGGCACTGATGCTGAGTCTCAACATAGGAGTGTGAGGATTGCAGCATGCAGGACCGATGTTGTGGCCTCAGACATGATGTGCTGAGTAGGAGATATGCATAGTGCCGGGACGTTTGCTCATGTTAGTCAGATCATTCCAGGATCATGGAGCAGTGTGCCCACCACAGTCCCCTGAGACACCCTTGCCTCTGATTCATGTGTGTCATCCAACACTGTGCCCATTCTCTGTGTGTTCAGCATAGGTTGGCCTCTGTGGCATTGTTCCTGGCCTCATTTGTATTAATGTAAAGTGTGCTACATGTGTCCACTGGACAGGGTGACCCCATTTGGCTTGTGCATCCTCACACTGGGCAGTGCCTGTGTGTCTATGTACAACTATCTGTTGATGGTTGTTTGTCACAAATATGTGTTGGCAGCCTCACGAGATGATGTGGAGTACATTTGGGATTTCTTGATGCACATTTGAGTTAACCCAGATTAAGAGGTGTAACTTCTTGATCTGTCTCAATCACATTGTGTCAGGTATGGGGGGTTTGTGCGGGCAAGGCCTACATGTCCAAACCTTATGGCTCCTTGCCAGGTCTGACCTGTGTGTGATAATTGTCTGGACAGACACTCAACATGCAGTGACCCAGTCATGTTGTGCAGGGTTGAATTTTAGTGCTTTGCTGCATGTGTCAAAAGTTAAAATACATGATTCCTGCTCATCCATTTTTGGCACCAGTGTGTGGTCCAGATGCTATGTAGTTTGTTCTTTGTGTGGTTACATCTGTGTGGACATTCTTGCTTGCCATGAGTGTGTCTCCTCAGTGCAGGTGCTCCTTATTCCGACACAATTGCAGGCCCATTATCTTATGCATTGTCCTGTGTTTGGACATGTGTGCCACTCCACATGACAGACAGTGGATCAGATGTGTTGGCAACTGTGTCATCATGGTACGGATGGCCATGTGACAGGTGGCATGATTCAAGTTGTTAGTCAAGAAGTCTTGTACCCTGGCACTCGCTACACTTGTCAACATGTCTTCATGTTTTCAATGCTTGACTTTGATGTTTTGTTGTGTAGGACAATAATGTGCCTGCATGACAGATGCCTCCCACGGAAGTGCACAAGAAACCACCTTTACACTTTCAGGGGACACGCTGGCACATATTAAAGAAAGGCACAGTTCGAATAACACTTTTTTAAAGTTAATACATATCCATGTTCCCACAGTGTGGTGGCATTTGGGTAAGTCCTTGGTTGTTGCTGATACAAATTTACGAGTGTCAAGTCATCCAGACTGCCGTGGGGCCATGTATATGTACTTACTGAAACCCCATTTCTTTCTAACAGTGGCTTGTTTGAATAAGGCTGGCAGCTCATACAATGACTGTGTAAATGTAGTTTTGTGTGCGCCTCCTTGTGTGACTTCTTTTATACAGGCACATGTGTGTTCTGTTCACAAAGTGGCACATTCACACATTCACACATTCTAAACATGTAGATTGTGTGAAGCGTTGTGATACCCAAGGGATCACAATGTATTTTGTTTGGGTTTCCAAAGTACTCACAGGTCTCTGATTGTGGGGACACCTTCAGCATTGCGGTCTGTTATTTAGCCTTGGATGCACCAATACTGTTTCGTTCACAGTAAACAAGAGGTGGCATGCCTTCATAGTATTGCTGTGCTCAACTGTTCCCAGACACTAGCTTCTCAGTATAATTCGATATCAAGTCATTTGCTGTTGTGTCCTAATTTTCCTTGTTTCCAAGTGGCATGGTGGTTCAACCAACTGGGGAGTGCAGGGCTTACATATGTGCGGAGTAATGTAGATGTTACTCATGATGTTTTTCCTGATATGCACTGTGACCTATTTTGTTTGGACTCGTGTCAGATGTAGACAGGTGACTGATTATTTTCTATATCTTCACCTTGCCCACAGCATCATCGGAGGACACCGAGGGAGACACCTGCACGGACCTTGAGGAGGGATCCAGCACCGGTGCCACCACTGCTGGGGAGTCTGCGGGAGCAAGTGGCACGGAGGGCGAGGGGAGTCAGGCGGAGGACCTGTCTGGTGGCGACACCGACTACGACGCTGACGGGTCTGAGGCTAAACTCCTCGAGGGGGCGGAGGCTGCTACAACACCTGGTAGCAGCACAACATCTGTCACCGCCTCCTCCATTCCCATCACCGCCCTCCCAGTTGCTCCGGTCCCTTCTGTCCGTGCAGGGCACCACCATGTCTCCTTCATGCCAGGCACCGCACCCCTTGCCCCTCTCCCCCCTGCTGCCCTCACTGCAGAGTCTGTAGACATTCAGCGGCAGTTGCAGGTTGGCCAGACATCGATGCTGAATGTCCTCCATGGCCACACCAGACTGCTGACACAGATGGTGTCGTTCATGGAGGGCATGTCAGCAGCGATGTCTGACCAACGGATGTTGCTGAGGTCCATGGACTCTTCACTGACGGCAGCAGTGAGTTTCCACTCCCATGCCTGTCCCATGCACACCCAGACATTCCCAAGCATGCACCCCACCAGACACAGGCAGCACACAAACACGTAAGGGCAAGCACACACCTCCTGGCACGCACACTCAGGGGGATAAAGGCACACCCACTGGGTCTGGGGCACAAAGGCATACACGCAGCCACAGTCTGAGTCCGCATGCCTCACTACCCAGTCCCTCCAAAGACACTCCCCTTGGCTCCCCTGCCACACAGTCAGACAAGGAGAGCTACTTGGCTGTGCTGGGCCTCAGCCCCACTGGCTCACCAGCCCGCAAACGGGCAAGGCGCTCCCCGGTAAGGGGAGTTGATCCCCCCCCTGTCCACCCCCTCCCCCAGTAGCGCTGCACCCCATCCCTCCGACCCCACCCCCTCCTTTGTGCCTGTGGTTTCTTCCGGTGCAGGGGATACTCTGGACGACCTGGCAGAAGTGTGCAGCACCGAGCTCACCTCCACCTTTGGCGCTGCCCCACCCCCTGTGGTGGAGGCGTCCAGCCCTACATCCACCACACCTACCCTTCCACCTCCTGTCCCTGCGGTGCCTGGTCCTTCCCCATATGATGCCCCCCCCCCAGTCGACGAACCTGAGGGTTCTAATGTGCAGGCAAGCTAGGGGAGACACGTGCCCATGTGTCCCCCCAAGGACTTCTATTCTGGACTGGCCATTGGCCTTTGTATATAGTGTTGTTGATACAATTTTTATCTTATGCTGATTAAAGCATTTTCTTTTGACTTTGCACACTATTGCATTTCAGGTATTGATGTTGGTGCTGATGCTCCAGGAGTTGGGATTGTGGTAATGTGTTATGTTTCGGGCAAAGGTTCGAGTCTGATGGTCAGGAGGTGGGCCATGGGATCTGCGTGCCATCACAAGGTCTCTGCAAAGGATCTTTGGTTGTGTGTGTTATTTGTGTTTTTGAGACATTGTACCAAGGTGTGTCCTTTCTTCCGTGGCACCTGACATCTTCCCTGCAGGGAGTTGCACAATTGTTGTGCTGACCTGTGTATACATTCCCTTTGTTGGTGACGGATCCCTTCAACTATGGCCATGCCTGCTCAGCAATGTCTCCGGCTGCATCGTCTGTGCCATCCTTGCTAGTCGCTGTACTTGTGTATTGAGTATGTTGCCATGCCTTCAGGGAGTAATTCTCCCTTTTCCGCACTATGCATGTGTGTGTAATCCCAGCCTAGCACACATATGGTACTTGTTCTGCAGGGTATTTGGGCACCTGACTGACAATTGTGGCCATTGTATCTGTGGGAACTCCACCCTATTCCTTCCATGAGAGACAACATCTTGGTGGCTGTCCCAGCACCTGTACATTCCTATCAGTCCTGGGATGTGTGTGACAGTGTGTGTTCCCTTTGGCTCTCTTAGTTTAGTAGGCATTGACATGACTATACAGTCTTGTGGCATGATCTCTGTGTGTGTATTGTGCTGCATCCGCCAGGGGTGGGTATGCATGTGTCATTTGTCCTCACACCCACATGTGGTGCGTCATGCAGTGGGGGAAAGACATCCATCCTCATGGGAGTGGGACACTGCTGTCAGTGATGTGTTGTTATGGCACTTTGGACATAGTCGCAAATTAGGGATGCGTACATTCACCCATGGAGTTGTGGTCATCTGATAATGATGTACACACCCCATGTCTCTGGCCACTGCTGGGAGTGATAGGCTCCCACCCCTCACATGTCTCTGTCCACTGCTGGGAGTCCTCTGCACCCACCCCCATGTCTCTGTTCACTGCTGGGAGTCCTCTGCACCCACCCCTCACATGTCTCTGTCCACTGCTGGGAGTGATAGGCACCCACCCCTCACATGTCTCTGTCCACTGCTGGGAGTCCTCTGCACCCACCCCCATGTCTCTGTTCACTGCTGGGAGTCCTCTGCACCCACCCCTCACATGTCTCTGTCCACTGCTGGGAGTGATAGGCACCCACCCCTCACATGTCTCTGTCCACTGACGGGAGTCCTCTGCATCCACCCCCATGTCTCTGTCCACTGCTGGGAGTCCTCTGCACCCACCCCCATGTCTCTGTCCACTGCTGGGAGTCCTCTGCACCCACCCCCATGTCTCTGTCCACTGCTGGGAGTCCTCTGCACCCACCCCCATGTCTCTGTCCACTGCTGGGAGTCCTCTGCACCCACCCCTCACATGTCTGTCCACTGCTGGTATTCCTCTGCACCCACACCTCGCATGTCTTTGTCCACTGCTGGGAATCCTAGGCAGCCACCCACCCACCCACCCGCACCCTTGGTGCAGTACACTGCTGTCCTGGCCATATACTCCCCCCCCCAATGTTCTGGTTATATGCTGCACCAGGCCCTAAACCAACATTCGTGGCGTGTGTACGCCTTGTCTCACAAATGTACTGGTGCCCTAGGGGTACGGGTGATGCGGTCCGTACCCCTGCATTCATCGGTTGGGTACGGTCCGTACCACGCGTACCCCTACATCACCACTGCAATGGTGGTACGGACCGTACCCACGCTCTGAGGGCGTGGGTACGGTCCGTACCATGCGTACCCCTACATCACCACTACAATGGTGGTACGGACCGTACCCACGGCCTCAGAGCGTGGGTACGGTCCGTACCACGCATACCCCTACATCAGCACTACAGTGGTGGTACGGACCGTACCCACCCTCAGAGCGTGGGTACGGTCCGTCCCACCATTGTAGTGGTGATGTAGGGGTATGTGTGGTACGGACCGTACCCACGCTCTGAGGCCGTGGGTACGGTCAGTACCACCATTGTAGTGGTGATGTAGGGGTATGCGTGGTACGGACCGTACCCACACTCTGAGGCCGTGGGTACGGTCAGTACCACCATTGTAGTGGTGATGTAGGGGTATGCGTGGTACGGACCGTACCCACGCTCTGAGGCTGTGGGTACGGTCAGTACCACCATTGTAGTGGTGATGTAGGGGTACGCGTGGTACAGACCGTACCCACGCTATGAGGGTGTGGGTACGGTCCGTACCACGCATACCCCTACATCACCACTGCAATGGTGGTACGGACCGTACCCATGCTCTGAGGGCATGGGTACGGTCCGTACCACGCGTACCCCTACATCACCACTACAATGGTGGTACGGACCGTACCCACGGCCTCAGAGCGTGGGTACAGCCTGTACCACCATTGTAGTGGTGATGTAGGGGTATGCGTGGTACGGACCGTACCCACGCTCTGAGGCCGTGGGTACGGTCCATCCCACCATTGTAGTGGTGATGTAGGGGTACGTGTGGTACGGACCGTACCCACGCTCAGAGGGCGTGGGTACGGTCCGTACCATGCGTACCCCTACATCACCACTGCAATGGTGGTACGGACCGTACCCACGCTCTGAGGGTGTGGGTACGGTCCGTACCACGCGTACCCCTACATCACCACTACAATGGTGGTATGGACCGTACCCACGCCCTCAGAGCGTGGGTACGGTCCGTCCCACCATTGTAGTGGTGACGGGTACGCGTAGACGTCCACTTCCGTTGTGGCGGTACGCAGGGATTGGTGGACACGCCCCCCGAAGTGACCAGAGCCTGGAGGTAATGTATGTACAGAATATAGTTTTTTAAAATTGGATAGGGGTTATGTTTCTTGCCCCTGCCCCCCCCCCCCACTTTGCCCCTGGGTGTTGTTCTGACCTTCTGCGGCATGCGCGGCAGTTTCGGTGCACCAGGTCGTAGGCTAGGAGGGCCGGGATGAAACGTAGGATGGGGTCCATGGCTGTCCGTCGCGTACCGGTGCTCCTTCTTCGCATCGTCCTCAATTTCCCGGGAGTTTTTGGCTGCCGTAAAATATTAGCCGTGCGGAGTGACATAGGCACGAATCTTACTTGCTGGTCCGTAAAATGCTGCCTGACTCCGTCCGGACGTCACGCATGCGATGTCCCGGATCGGAATTGGGGGTATTTTTTCGCCGCACGTAGTTTTATACGAATCGTACGGAAATGGTATTTCTGTACGAATCATACTTGCTGGTTTGTAAGGTGGATTTCCCGGATACGAGTCGTATGGAGAATACGCTCCGTACGACCGTTCGTACCCGGGTTTTACAGGATCGGAATCGGCCCCTAAATGTCAGGTGCCCCATATTTAACATAAGATTATTTTCGATTTATTAAAAGGGAGGATTTTTGCGTCAAACGTTGCCTAATGAAGAGTGCCAATTCTGGGAAATGGTGAGCCCGCGGTCGAAACTGTTTGTTGTGCTCCGGATCTCTTAATTTTTTCCTCCCCCCCCCCATGAATTGTACGAACCAGCACGCCAGCTGTAGGGTCGGAGGCTAAACTCCTCGAGGGGGCGGAGGCTGCTACAACACCTGGTAGCAGCACTACATCTGTCACCGCCTCCTCCATTCCCATCACCGACCTCCCAGTTGCTCCGGTCCCTTCTGTCCGTGCAGGGCACCACCATGTCTCCTTCATGCCAGGCACCGCACCCCTTGCCCCTCTCCCCCCTGCTGCCCTCACTGCAGAGTCTGTGGACATTCAGCGGCAGTTGCAGGTTGGCCAGACATCGATGCTGAATGTCCTCCATGGCCACACCAGACTGCTGACACAGATGGTGTCGTTCATGGAGGGCATGTCAGCAGCGATGTCTGACCAACGGATGTTGCTGAGGTCCATGGACTCTTCACTGACGGCAGCAGTGAGTTTCCACTCCCATGCCTGTCCCATGCACACCCAGACATTCCCAAGCACGCACCCCACCAGACACAGGCAGCACACAAACACGTAAGGGCAAGCACACACCTCCTGGCACACACACTCAGGGGGATAAAGGCACACCCACTGGGTCTGGGGCACACAGGCATACACGCAGCCACAGTCTGAGTCCGCATGCCTCACTACCCAGTCCCTCCAAAGACACTCCCCTTGGCTCTCCTGCCACACAGTCAGACAAGGAGAGCTACTTGGCTGCGCTGGGCCTCAGCCCCACTGGCTCACCAGCCCGCAAACGGGCAAGGCGCTCCCCGGTTAGGGGAGTTGATTCCCCCCCTGTCCACCCCCTCCCCCAGTAGCGCTGCACCCCATCCCTCCGACCCCACCCCCTCCTTTGTGCCTGTGGTTTCTTCCGGTGCAGGGGATACTCTGGACGACCTGGCAGAAGTGTGCAGCGCCGAGCTCACCTCCACCTTTGGCGCTGCCCCACCCCCTGTGGTGGAGGCGTCCAGCCCTGCATCCACCACACCTACCCTTCCACCTCCTGTCCCTGCGGTGCCTGGTCCTTCCCCACATGATGCCCCCCCCAGTCGACGAACCTGAGGGTTCTAATGTGCAGGCAAGCTAGGGGAGACACGTGCCCATGTGTCCCCCCAAGGACTTCTATTCTGGACTGGCCATTGGCCTTTGTATATAGTGTTGTTGATACAATTTTTATCTTATGATGATTAAAGCATTTTCTTTTGACTTTGCACACTATTGCATTTCAGGTATTGATGTTGGTGCTGATGCTCCAGGAGTTGGGATTGTGGTAATGTGTTATGTTTCGGGCAAAGGTTCGAGTCTGATGGTCAGGAGGTGGGCCATGGGATCTGCGTGCCATCACAAGGTCTCTGCAAAGGATCTTTGGTTGTGTGTGTTATTTGTGTTTTTGAGACATTGTACCAAGGTGTGTCCCTTCTTCCGTGGCACCTGACATCTTCCCTGCAGGGAGTTGCACAATTGTTGTGCTGACCTGTGTATACATTCCCTTTGTTGGTGACGGATTCCTTCAACTATGGCCATGCCTGCTCAGCAATGTCTCCGGCTGCATCGTCTGTGCCATCCTTGCTAGTCGCTGTACTTGTGTATTGAGTATGTTGCCATGCCTTCAGGGAGTAATTCTCCCTTTTCCGCACTATGCATGTGTGTGTAATCCCAGCCTAGCACACATATGGTACTTGTTCTGCAGGGTATTTGGGCACCTGACTGACAATTGTGGCCATTGTATCTGTGGGAACTCCACCCTATTCCTTCCATGAGAGACAACATCTTGGTGGCTGTCCCAGCACCTGTACATTCCTATCAGTCCTGGGATGTGCGTGACAGTGTGTGTTCCCTTTGGCTCTCTTAGTTTAGTAGGCATTGACATGACTATACAGTCTTGTGGCATGATCTCTGTGTGTGTATTGTGCTGCATCCGCCAGGGGTGGGTATGCATGTGTCATTTGTCCTCACACCCACATGTGGTGTGTCATGCAGTGGGGGAAAGACATCCATCCTCATGGGAGTGGGACACTGCTGTCAGTGATGTGTTGTTATGGCACTTTCGACATAGTCGCAAATTAGGGATGCGTACATTCACCCATGGAGTTGTGGTCATCTGATAATGATGTACACACCCCATGTCTCTGTCCACTGCTGGGAGTGATAGGCACCCACCCCTCACATGTCTCTGTCCACTGCTGGGAGTCCTCTGCACCCACCCCCATGTCTCTGTCCACTGCTGGGAGTCCTCTGCACCCACCCCTCACATGTCTCTGTCCACTGCTGGGAGTGATAGGCACCCACCCCTCACATGTCTCTGTCCACTGACGGGAGTCCTCTGCATCCACCCCCATGTCTCTGTCCACTGCTGGGAGTCCTCTGCACCCACCCCCATGTCTCTGTCCACTGCTGGGAGTCCTCTGCACCCACCCCCATGTCTCTGTCCACTGCTGGGAGTCCTCTGCACCCACCCCCATGTCTCTGTCCACTGCTGGGAGTCCTCTGCACCCACCCCTCACATGTCTGTCCACTGCTGGTATTCCTCTGCACCCACACCTCGCATGTCTTTGTCCACTGCTGGGAATCCTAGGCAGCCACCCACCCACCCACCCGCACCCTTGGTGCAGTACACTGCTGTCCTGGCCATATACTCCCCCCCCCCCAATGTTCTGGTTATATGCTGCACCAGGCCCTAAACCAACATTTGTGGCGTGTGTACGCCTTGCCTCACAAATGTACTGGTGCCCTAGGGGTACGGGTGATGCGGTCCGTACCCCTGCATTCATCGGTTGGGTACGGTCCGTACCACGCGTACCCCTACATCACCACTGCAATGGTGGTACGGACCGTACCCATGCTCTGAGGGCGTGGGTACGGTCCGTACCACGCGTACCCCTACATCACCACTACAATGGTGGTACGGACCGTACCCACGGCCTCAGAGCGTGGGTACGGTCCGTACCACGCATACCCCTACATCACCACTACAGTGGTGGTACGGACCGTACCCACCCTCAGAGCGTGGGTACGGTCCATCCCACCATTGTAGTGGTGATGTAGGGGTATGTGTGGTATGGACCGTACCCACGCTCTGAGGCCGTGGGTACGGTCAGTTCCACCATTGTAGTGGTGATGTAGGGGTATGCGCGGTACGGACCGTACCCACACTCTGAGGCCGTGGGTACGGTCAGTACCACCATTGTAGTGGTGATGTAGGGGTATGCGTGGTACGGACCGTACCCACGCTCTGAGGCTGTGGGTACGGTCCGTCCCACCATTGTAGTGGTGATGTAGGGGTATGCGTGGTACAGACGGGGAGGATAATCTCCTGTTGAAGCCAGCACCCAAATAGTTTTACTGGATGGGGCTTCTGTAGCTCTGCGTGTTAAACAAAAACAAGGGAACCCAATTCAGGTACACAAGGACCTTGGGTATCACATTTTTAACATAGACAACGGTCCTTGTAATTAGTCAATCAGGTTAAATAAATATAGAATGGGATCAAATCTATATTTCGACTATCCAGACGGATAGGGAATTAATCCAATTTATTCTAAATTAACAAAGCACAATTTATACAAAGTGGGTTACAGTCCTGTACCGAGAAACATAGGGGTGAGGTAGTTTATGACATTGGGACACAAGAAACAAAAACATTTAGGCAAAACAAAACAAAAGGGCTTGTTATAATTATAAAGAATAAAACAAGCGTGATAGTAAGCACAAACGTGACACTAGTATGAGTAAAATAGTAAGTGTGCATGTCATTTACAAAGGTCGACGACGTTTCGATCCCGTTTACAAGAATAGAGGGATCATTATCAGGACAAACAATAATTGCCTTGGAACCAGACTTAATCCTTGGGTGTGGGGGAAGGAATAGCAGGGTCCCATAGTTACAGGAACCTCAGTATCGTTTTTTTTGTGTTTTTTTTTAATACTTTATTTATACATTTTCCAATAAACATGCACAGCTTAAACATAGGCGGACCATACAAGGTGCAATAAAATCAGACAGCATACAAAGCCTTGACAGTGCTCAAAAATCATCATAGTAGACCAGTCGGGTCCCGAACAATGTTACAGCTCTGTATTTACAAGTTAGGGGGGGGGGGAGTCATGACAATATTAAGGCAGTACAGACTGTCAGTGCCTGGACTTGCTGGGCAATACCGGGCGTCCCCATTGGCATCGGCAACACATACCATCCACAAAAAATACACAAGACCATAAACGTACTCAGAGGAGTACTATATCACAATTATTGAAAAAAACATGTCCAACCCAAAACCCTATAGCTTCAGGAGTACGGAATTCCACCCCCCGTGGTATCTACGAAGATTATTTTGCGGATCCTGTAGTAGCAGCGACGTTGGCGTCATTATTTTCAATGGGATGCGACAGAAGATAACTTTTAAGGGGTCCCCAAATATCCACGGGTTTAGAGGCAGTAGGCAGAAGCTCCGAGTATCTGAGCAACGTGTCCTGACAGTGTAACATGTCCTGTACCCATTCTTTAAACTTTGGAGCTCTGCCCCTCCCCCACCGACAGGCCACCCGCCTTTTCGCCAATAGAAGAGCAACAGTTATGAATCTGCGGTACGGCCTCCTCATTGTTTTGGTATAACCCAATAGCGCCTGTATTGGAGATGGATTCAGTGGGGTATCAATCATCTCAGAAAGGCCCGAGTATACCTGCTGCCAGTATCTCGCAATGTCAGGGCATTCCCAAGCCAAATGCAAAAAGTCCGCTTGTGGAGCGCGACAACGTACGCAGAGGTCATCTTCTCGGAGGCCAAATCTGTGCAGTTGAGCGGGAGTGCAATAAAGTCTATGCAGGAATTTATAGTGAATAATCCTGAATCCACTGCTGGAGGAGATCTGCTCTGTTTGTTGGCAGCAAAACCACCAAAGCGCGTCTTCTATGAGTGTGCCCAGCTCCTCCTCCCATCTAGTGCGCGCTCTGCAAGGCCCAGAGTCAAGTGTGGTGTGCAGTGTGTGATATAGTTTAGAGACCGCGTGTGCTGGAGAGTCAGCTTTGAGCAGCTAATGCAGTGGATCCAATGTGGGTGGTTCGTCAGGGAAAGTCTCAGTCACCGCCTGAATCCCACTGCGTAGACGGATATATAGAAATGTGTCCATGGAGGTAGGTAAAAGATCCCCAAACATATGCACCAATGAACGAAATTGGCCTCCCTGATAAAGATCCCCCCATGTCTTAATTTTAAGTTTGGCCACAACATTTTAAAAAGTTTGTTCCTGCAGCAGGGGCAGTGAAGGGTGATACGCTAGTGGGAGCAGTGGGGAGTAGGCTAGCGTCGTCTGGACTTTTTGCGCAATATGACGCCAGGCTAGAATGGAGCAGGAGACAGGAGTGTGATATGCAGCTTGTGTCTCAGGTTTACTAAATAATGCCCCTTCAAGCGGGACTGGATCTGCCAGTCAATGTTCGACCGCCACCTGGGGCATAAAAGGGGGGGGGTGAATACAAAAATAGACGAAGTGAGCCTGTGCGCTGTGATAATATAGTTCAAAATCCGGTAAATCAAAACCTCCCTGGGCAAATGGGCGGGTCAGAGTATCCCAGCTCAACCGAGGTCGCTTACCTCCCCAGACCAGCCGGATGAGCTCAGTACGCAAGATTTTAAAAAAGGACTTGCCCGGGTGGTAAGGTATGTTCAGAAACAAATAAAGGAGTTTCAGGAGAATGACCATCTTAATGAGGGACGCTTGTCCCGCCATGGAAAGAGGGAGCGTGATCCATCTTGTCACACAGGTCTGAATATGGTCCATTGCACGCCCATAGTTTAAACGCATTAGTTCCTCTCGATCCCGAGAGATCATTATTTCTAAATATCTGACTTCACCATCGCACCACTGCAAAGGATAATCAAGGGGGAAAGGTTGCGCCGCCATAGTAAGAGGGAGTATAGATGATTTTCCCCAGTTAACGTGAATACCCGACAGTACAGAAAATCGGATGAATTCCCTCAAGAGAGCGTTAAGATTGATGGATGGATCTCTGACGTAAAGCGTAATGTCATCCGCGTACAGGGATATCAGTACCTGTCTCTGGAAGCAGCGCAGAGCCTTATCCCGGTGGTGTTGACGGAGCCTGGCTGCCAGAGGTTCCATGGCCAGGGCGAATAAAAGGGGAGACAGAGGGCAACCCTGACGAGTGCCCCGTGATATCGAAAAGGGCTCGGACATCCGGCCGTTAATACTCACCCTGGCTACTGGTTTATGATAAAGGATTGTGATCCACCTCAGAAATCCTACGGATAGTCCTATGTTGCGTAGTATACAAAGGAGGTAGTCCCACTCTAATGAGTCAAAGGCTTTGGTGGCGTCCAGAAAGACTGCCACCATTGGTAAGCCAGGGTCGACATTTTGCAGGATCGAGAAGAGGGTACGCAGGTTATGTGAGGTAGCTCTGCCGGGAATAAATCCCGCCTGATCGGATAACACCAGTCCATCTATCAGTAACTTCAGGCGATTGGCCAGTACCTTAGTCAATATCTTAGCATCGCAGTTGATAAGGGAAAGGGGGCGGTAAGATTCGCAGGACTGAGGCAGTTTCCCGGGCTTAAGCAGAGAGGTGATTAGGGCCTCCTGCATCGACGGCGGGAGTGTTCCGGACTCATGTGCCTCCAGGAAGACCTCTCGAAGCACTGGTGCCAGTAGGTCTACATAAGCCTTGTAAAAATCTATGGGCAAGCCGTCCAGGCCCGGCGCCTTCCCGGATGCCATCTGCCCTATTGCATCCCTGATTTCGTCCAAGCCAATGGGCGCTGCCAAGAATTCTCGTTGATAGTCTGGCAGCCATCCCAATGTGAGCTCTCTCAGGTAATCATCTAGTTCCAGGGTGCCCTCCCTGGTAGTGGTATAGACTGATGCATAGTGAGTTGTGCATCGCGATTGTGTGTCGCGCAAAGGTTTCCCTCCTTCACCCTCCAGCTCCAAGACATAGCTAGACTGCCGAGGGCGCCCCACTACTCCCGCCAGAATCTTTCCCGGGCGTTCTCCCTCTCCGTACGCCCTAGCCATGAAATACTTACTCCGGAAGTGAACCTCCCTATCGGCAGTGGATTTATAATCAGACAATGCTGTTCTGAACTGGAGGTGTGCATCTACGTTAGTAGCGAAGTCCGGGCGGGTTTCCAGTTTGCGCAGTGTGTGCCCCATTGTATGTAACGTGTTACGCAGCGCACGCAGTACTCCTGAGCTCTTGGAAATACAGATACCCCGCACTGTGACTTTCAGCGCCTCCCACATAGTTGCCATACACTCTACCGACCCCTTATTGTGTAAAAGGAATTCCTCAAGTTCTTGGCCCAGCTCAGTTCGGAAGAGTTCGTCAAGTAAAATGTTAGGTTGTAGTCTCCATGCGATTGGTTTCCCCACTATGTCCAGTAACCGGAACTTAGCCAAGACCGGGGAATGATCGGAGAACGTACGGCCCACATGTTGCGCCGCTACCAAAGACGGGGCCAACCCCCGAGAGATTAAGATGTAGTCTAGTCTAGCCCAGGAAGCGTATGCAGTATTCCAATGTGTGCCTTCCGTCACCTTCCGGTGTAAGTACCGTCAAGTGTCTATGACGTCTTGGTTGTCGCCTAGGCCCCGCAAATATCTGTACGTGTTAGTGTAATGATGTGCAGAGGGATTCGATCTATCTACGACTGGGTTAATAACTGCGTTAAAGTCCCCTCCCCACATCAAATGAGTCGAACCTATGTCTCGTATCTTATTCCAGAGAGCAATGAAACTGCTAGGGTCATCGCATTTGGGACCATAGGAGCAGGCCAGTGTGATCGTTTCATCACCAATCCTGCCCCACGTTAAACAGTACCGCCCCTCCCGGTCGACCGCATCCCCCAAAGGAGTGTAGGGGGTATTTCTTTTTATCAGAATAGCCGTACCTCTAGCATAGGAAGAGTTAGGTGCGAAGACAGAGTATGCCGCCCATCTGGAAGCGAAGCTACCCCTGTGCTGCGGGTCCATGTGGGTCTCTTGTAAAAATACTATGTGCACATTTAGTCTATCTAAAGCATTCACTATCTGTCTGCGCTTCCTGGGGTCGCCCAGTCCCCTAACGTTCCAAGTAAGAGTGGAGATCAGTCCCCCCGAGTTAGTATCAGTGTTGCCGTCATGACTCATTTCCCCCATGAGAATGCAACTGATCAATGTGGGCACCGTCAATCGCCAGTCCCATTGCTACCTTTGTCCTGAACATGTTAGGGATTAATTCAGCGTTGTGCTTTGTGTCACAGTCCTTTCCATTCACAACCATAACATATACAATTCCCTGAGACCACCCCCCCCCCCACCCACACCGACATCCCAATCATGTCGGGCATGCTTCCCTCCCCGCACAAACCCCAAAAACCAAATCATCACCCTAGAGGGGAACACCCATAGTGGGGGACAAAAGGGGTCCAGACCCGCCCTCCAACTCCCCGATATTGCACCCGCTGCATGCCCGTCTCAGCGACTAGCGGCAAGTGCGGGATGGTGAGGGAATTGCCAGAGCGAATAGTAGCGAAAGCATAGTGGCAACCCTTAATTTGCTGGAGCCTTACAGCTCTTAGGAGAGCAACTTAAACCAAAGTGTAGAATAATCTCTGCCAGCGGTAAAGAGACAGACCAACGAGTGGAGCGAGGAATAACACCTTACAGGAAAAATACAAAAAGAAATCCACTCATCAGTCCAGTGCAGAGGTAGGTGAGCAGGACCTGGCCCGCCCTGAAGGGGACCGAGTAATGTCTTGGGGCCGCTTATTGTCTTTTAGAAAGTGTTCCACTTGTGCTGGGTCTTGGAATAGGAGCTGCTTGCCCTGGTGGACTATACGTAACTTAGCCGGATACATCATAGAGTATTGGATGCCACTCTGTAGGAGCCTTTTTTTAACTGCCGCAAACTTGCGCCGCGCATCCTGCACTGACTGTGTGAAGTCCGGGTAGAAGGAGAGCGTGGTGTTTTCAAACTGAACCGGTTGTTTTTCACGTTCGAGGCGTAGTAGAGTGTCCCGGTCCCTATAATTCAAGAATCGGATGATGACAGGCCTAGGGGGCGCACCTGGTATGGGCCTAGGGCTGAGAGAGCGATGGGCCCGCTCTACCACCAGTTGCTGGGAGAAGGCCTCCAGGCCGAAGAGGTCAGTCAGTAGCTTCTCAATGAAGTTTTCCATTTTGCCCTCATTGGTGGACGCGGCAAGACCAATAAGGCGCACATTGTTCCGGCGCAAACGCACTTCTAAATCTTCGTTCTTATCGGCGATCACCTTTAAAAGTCTTTCCATTTGTGATACTTTGGTGGCATTGGCCGCAGCCCCGTCCTCCAACCCAGAAACCCTCTGCTCCGCTTCCTTCATTCTCTCCTCCTGCTGATCAAGTCGATGCACCATAGAGTCAAGGCGTTTGGACATGGTGTCTATCTTAGAGTCGATAGAGGTGAGACTTGTTTGCATATTGAGCAGGATCGCCTTCCAGTCCACCTCTGTGACATCACCGCCATCAGAGTCACCATCCTCCGTTGGTGGGGTGCGGGACTTTTTCTTGTGGGACTCAAAGGGGAGCTTAGATTGTCTGGCGTCAGTTTTCCCCATGTTGGCGGCGGAGGCAGGGCAGGCCCCAGCACAGGAGATCAGACCCGGAGCATCCTCGTCGCTCCCCCGCCCAGCAGAACCAGCAAATTCACCTCAGCGGAGTATAGTATGTGGCCCGTCTGGGTGCTCGCCCCACCTCTCAGTAGATGACAAGACGCGATGTAGAGTATTAAAATGGCCCCGATGAGCGACAGGGCGGCCCCCTGCGAGCTAAAGGAATGACATGGCACACTTGTGGCCTCCACTCAGGTAAGTCACTCCTCCCCTGCAATCCGTGGGGTACCTTATCCGCAAATATCCAGACAGCAGGCTCCCACGCTGGCACACGCACTAAGGATGAATGGGGCTCCGCGGCTGCAGCCCCCCCAGGGCCGCCGGGGCAACACCGCCTCTCCACCCCACGTATGCCGCGTTACTTGATTGCGGGTCGCGGCCTTCTCTACCGCCTCTAATGGCTGCCGGGGTCCGGGTGCGAGTTATCCTCCCCCGCCTGCCGCCGCCTCATCTCTGTGTCTTTGCGGGTCTTGCAGTGTCGCCCCTGCTGCACCGGGGCTCCCAGCCACCACCTCGCGGCCTGCTCCGCAACCGCCGGAGCCTCGCGGCCTTCCGGCCTTGGCCTGTCCCCGGTCTTACGTGCTCACGCACGCCACCAAATCTTCCAGGGAGGTTCCGCTGCTCAGCCCACGTGAAGTGAAACGCTCCTAACTCCGGAGCGCCTGGACAATTCGGCTCCAATTTTTTACCGAGTGTACCCACACGCAATCCGCTTCATAATTCCCAACGGGAAATGGGTTTCCGTGCTTTAGGATGGATTGAAGGATGCTTCGTTCGCCCGGCTGGCGAGAACCTCACGGGTGTGCGGCCATGTCGGTCTGGCGCCACCTAGCGCCCCCTAACCTCAGTATCGGTTGATTGTATTCGTTCGACGATCGCCGAGTAAGGGGCGGGGTCTTGGATACAACCCTCAAACCATGATTGAGGCGGCAGGTATGTAGTAAGGTCCCGTGTTAGCTGGAAAAATTGAATCAGGCGAATAGTGGTTCTCGCCAAATAAGGGGAACCGGACCTCAATAGTATTGAGCCATCCCCGCAAACGGCATCCACTGTTCTTTGGACCACTATTCGCCTGATTCAATTGTGCTTACTGTCACGCTTGTTTTATTCTTTATAATTATAACAAGCCTTTTGTTTTGTTTTGCCTAAATGTTTTTGTTTCTTGTGTCCCAATGTCACAAACTACCTCACCCCTATGTTTCTCGGTACAGGACTGTACCCCACTTTGTATAAATTGTGCTTTGTTAATTTAGAATAAATTGGATTAATTCCCTATCCGGCTGGATAGTCGAAATATAGATTTGATTCCATTCTATATTTATTTAACCTGATTGACTAATTACAAGGACCGTTGTCTATGTTAAAAATTTGTGTAACTCTGCAGCACACACCATCCATGAGACCTTCCCCTGAGCGATTCTTTGTCATCTACTACTGACAGCCTTTTCACTGTCTTATTTACCAGAGACTTGAAGCTGTTTTGCGCTCCCGAAGTTGCCCAGAGCTCCTTCAGGCCTAGGCGGTTTAAAGATGCTGTCAGGTAGTCTTTTGCTGTGCAGGCTTGGCTTGAATTTATCTCTTTCCATAGGTGGAAATTCAAAGAGCTTTGTTTGGACCTTCTGATCCTATACCAGCATTTCACATAGGTGCCATTTCAAGATATAAACCAAACTCCAGCAGATTATTCTTGCTGATCTCGACACAGTACGCTCCAGAGTATCCCTATCTCTTCCCCTGAGGCACTCTCTCCCGTAGGTGATAGCTGGGATTAGCTTTGCTTGTAAAACCTGTAGTAGTGGGTGGAGGCTTGGCCCGACAGTTTTAAGTTTAAGAGATTTTAGAGCTACCGCTATTGAGTTACCTCTCCATTTTATGGCTTCTTTTTGTGTTTTAAAAGTACATTTCCCGTCAAATATCACCCCTAGATACTTGTATTCGGCCACGACTTCCATGGGTGCGCCTGCCAGGTACCAGTGAAACCCAGTTTTGTTCTTTTTCAGGTTGAAACGCATGACCTTCAACTTCTCCAGGTTGATAGTTAGACAGTTAGATGCTGTGTGACTGAAAGTTGTGTTTAGCAGGTGCTGAAGCCCGATTGGAGTTCGGCTGATCAGCACAATGTCGTCGGCATACAGTAAGTTAGAGAGTGACAGCCCCCCTAACCTGGGCACATGTGAGATGCTGGTGTTTAGTTCCGAAGAAAGGCCTGCCATAAACAAGTTAAAAAGCATAGGGGCCAGGACGCCCCCCTGTTCAATCCCCTCATTGTTGGTATTTTCCTTGACAGGTATTCGCCGGTTCCTAGCTTTACTTGAAACCACGTGTTGGTGTGTAGGAGGATTATCTGCTTTAATAGCGCTACTGGAATTTCCATCTTCTCTAGTTTAGCCCACAATTCGTTCCTGTCTATACTGTCAAATGCATCGGAATAATCAATAAAACAAAGGAAAAGGGGGAGATTTGCTGCTTTGACTTCATCCATCAGTAGCGTCAGGGCGAGTAGATTTGTGATGGTCCCTGTTCCTTTACAGAAGCTGGTTAATGGGGATGAGAGCTTTTTCATTTGCCCATGCTGTTAATTCATCCAGGAGGAGACCGGCATAGTATTTCATTTCAACGTCAATTAAGGTTAGAAGGTTGTAGCTGGTTGCTTTATTCTTATCTCCCTTCTTGTAAATTGGGGATATTATAGCGCCTTTCTAGGAGTCTGGAATAATGCCCCCAACTCCTATGCTTTTGAACACTGATAGTAGCGCAGCCACCAATAGTCCGGGTCAGTTTTGAATAAAATTGGGGGAATCCCATTGGGGCCCGGTGCGCCCTCCGGCTTGCCTTTGGCTACTCGGTTTTTAATCTGCAAAGTCGTGAAGTGAGGGTCGCTTGTTGGCCCTCTGCTGGTGTTTCCATAAGGACTCAGCTTGTCGGGCTGACCTGACCTCGGTTTTACTATAGTAGGGCTTTCCTCCTTTGAGTTGAAATGTTCCAGGGGGTGGCCTGCCCAAGTTTTCTCCGTTAGGTGAGAGTCGATAACTTGCACGTTGGCATTACCTAAGTTGTTTATTGTTCGCCAGAATCTTTGATCTGTCTTCGCGTCATACAAGAGCTTGGCCCACAAAGTATCTTCTGCTTCCCTTTTTGCTTGCCAGATCACTTTTGTCTTAGTTGCTTTTAGCTGCACGAGGGCTTTTTGTAGTGTAGTTTCGTTTTCCCTTTGTTTGAGCCTTCATAGAGTTTTATTTATATCTTTGTTGAGGGCCCTCAGATTCGGTATATTGGAGATGGGGAGGTGGTTAAGTTGATTTCCGGATCGTGATCTTGCAACCTGGGTTTTGGGCGTTCCCCTGCTCGGTAAGGGGCCACCTGATCTTATAGCGTACTGATCCCCTAATTGTTTGGTCAGAGTTTTCCAGTGGATTCTCACGTTACTATGTGCCTCTGCTTTATTTTCCCAGATTGACTTAGCTAGGGTTTGCAGTTTGTCTGGTTAGCTGGTTTTGCAATTGAGACTTTTTAAGTTCACGGTATAAATAGTCGCTGGATCCTCCACTGGGTAGTCCAGGGGCCGCCCTTTTACGCACATCGAAATTTCCTGAGGCTGATGGTAGCTATGTTCTTTTGTTCCGATCCTGAAACTAGAGATCCTGATAAACAGTTGCAGGGTAACCAACGTATAATCTATAATCTATTGCAGAGCTTGCCATAGCTTTATGGTATGTTGCGGCAGGCGATTGATCTCCTGGAAAGCGACCATTTAGTGCCACGAGGCTCAGGTGCTCCATATCTTGCATGAAGTTCCTGGTCTGGGCTGACAGATTTATCTTTTTGCCCTGTTCTTGGGTGGGAATCTTCCAAGCCGTGAGTTGTTCCTCCGGCTCATTATCCCTTATTTGTGGTCCCAATAGATGCATATTAAAATCTCCGGACAGTAAAAGGTTAGTTGTTGGCTCTACCGAGAGTAATCTAGTTCTTTCCGTGCCCACCATTTGAACTCCTCTGGCTTTGTCTCGTGGGTGAATATAAACGTTTAGCACTATAGTTTGTTGTTTAGCATTGCCCTCCCCTAAGTTCAATGCAAGAATGTTCAGCCCATTTGTTGGGGTTAGAATGGAATCCAATTCTCTTGTCCCCCTTATCGTGCTTTTGATGAGTAGATAGATAGGCCGCCCTTCAGGTGCCCAAATTTGGCTTCTTTAGTTGCTGGAAGGTGATGGGTTTTGTAGCCGAGTAGGTGCTGAGGTTCTTCCAACCAAGTCTCCTGCATTAAGATTAAGTCGAAGCCTTGGATATAGGAGAGAAATTCTGTGTCCGATGCCTTGCTTCCTAGGCCATTTACATTCCACGAGCAGATTCGGAGTTGCGGGCCGCCCTCAGGGGCTTGTGTAGAGTTAAGTCAAGTACCCTCTCCTTGTGGGTTTATTGTTCTGGCTAACCAGGTCCAGTCGTCCTGTGGAGTTACTCCATCCTGACTTTTCCCTCCTGTGTGTTGAGGATAACTGGTCATGCCACATCACAGAGCAACAGCTGATGGAAAATTGTAAAATGATGAGGACATGAATTGAAATGTTACATGGAAATGAATAGGGTCACATATGATTGTCGAAATAAGGAGAGGGAAGAGGAGGATATGGCTAGGTTCGTCCTCCTAGGTACTAATAACGCAAAAAAAGATCCGACATCAGGGATCAGAGAACCTAGCTAGATGGGAAGGAAGGGGTCTACTTAGTGAGTAAGATGCACCTCAAATAGAGAAAAGAAAATACTTTTCTTGAGTTCCCTCACTCACCAAAGGTTTCCCCTAGGTGACATGCTTCATCATTGGGGCCATCCCAAGCATCTACTGCTTGGGGCGTGCTGCGACTTGTGACAGTTACGTAGGAGCACTATTTAGTGAAGACTGTGTGTAGTGCAGTGAGTGGGGTGTGGTGTGGGTTTAAATTAAAAATTACCTAGCTAGTGAGCGTAAATGAGTTTATTTGTGCTCCTAGTTGGTAAAGGATAAAAATGGGGGTTAATAAAAGGGAGGAATTAGGTAATAATGTGCTAATAGTCCCTAATATTGAAAGCCGACATGTTTTGAGGCTATCCCCTAAACCTCTTCTTGAGGACCGCATGGGCACCAGCTCCATGTGTACCACTCCGTGCAAAGACCTATATTAAGGTGATAAAGTAAAAAGGAAAAATAAACTCGCACATTAGTGTCAGCGTAAATCAATTACATACGGTTAGATTGAACGCGTAGTTTTTAGTAGTTAATCAAAATTTGCCTCGTGGTCTGCCGGGGTGGAGGAGCCTAAATAACCTTGACTCGGCTTGCCTCCGTCAAATTGGCCTATTGGATCCCATCGGCGGACCGTATTTACTTTTCTCTATTTGAGGTGCGTCTTACTCACTAAGGAGACCCCTCCCTTCCCATCTAGCTAGGTTCTCTAATCCCTGATGTCGGATCTTTTTTCACATATGATTGTCAACATATTGGCTAATTGAGTTTATGACTAGGGAACTTTAAAAGTTCCTAGTGAAGAACAATTTGTGACAGTAGTGTGCAGTAAGTAGCCTCAAATAAGCCTGAGATGTATGCAAATGTGAAGAAAGCTTTCTGGTTTTCAGATGCAAAATCAGTGGGTAAGCGAAGAGAATATGCGAGTAGAGAAATACATGGTGTATATGTGTTTGTCGAATGCTTTTAAAGATGTTTAATAATTTTAGTGGTACATGTTAAGTCTTGTATCAGATGGCAAAGCTAAAATGATTATATTATGAATAATAAATAGATGCAATGGAAAAGAAGTTGCAAATAAATGAATAAATGAATGGCAAAAATGATTTGAGTCGATATTGAGCCTTTAGCACCGTTTTGTTAAATTGTATATGCATGACAATAAGTAGCAAGGTCAGTGTGTTAGTTATTTAACATTTTTCCCCTGCCATGTTGACCTCCTCTTTTTTCAGGGGGTCCCTTTTCAAGTATAAGAAGTTGAGCCCAGGGAAATTCTAACAGTTAGGAATCTGCAGTTAGGAGTATCCACCAGAAGAAGCATTACCGTAGGTAAGTAACTTGTTCATCTGGTGCCAGAGTATGCCAAAGGCCCTTCTTTGAGGGGTGTAAGGGCTTCACCTTGACTTCAAGTCTGGTGATGTAGACAAGGGCTCTCAGTCAGCAACAGTCTTCTTTGGCTCCACCAGTAGTGTGGCAGTGGCTGAAGCTTTCTTCACTAGTACCTCATGATATTTCTGCCCCTGAGGACGTGTGCGGCCAGTGGTCAATAGCAGTCTTTCTCATTACTGCCCCACCCACGGTGCTGTGTTGGAGGTGGGTCTTCAATAGCCTACACCTGCTAGTGGAGCATAAGCTGGACTTCTGGCGGGTGACCCACCTTAACTGCTCTAGTGACACCTGTTATTTACAGGGCTGCAATGCTACTACATTAAGGCTTCTAGTATGTATTATAAACATTATTATAATTATTGAACACAAAGCATGAAAGGAAGTCAGTTTTGCACGTGGTCCGATACAACCTTGCTGGAGGCTAGCATTTTCTGTGACGCATGGCTCCACTTGCAAAGCCTGTGTTAATGTTAGCAATGTCTTGTCTAATCCGCCTCCCACAAGCAAACAGCTGATACTGCACTGGGGCGATGAGCAGAAATAGACACATCAATCTCCCACTCCTCGGTCTCAGACGTCATGCAATGCAAGCCAGCTACTGGAAAAACAACTCCTAACCCAGCACCTCGCCCGACCATATCTGATGACAGGGGAACTCTGGACGCAGGCCCAGAAAGTGCTAATGCTTGCTCCTGCTTGGAGTATTTTTACATATGTATTTATATATACATATTAGCTGTAACCTCACAAAGGCTTCCTGTTAGATCTGTCATTGGCCAACACACCACAGAGACAGGCTGATATGTGCGGTTAATAACACTAGAGAAGCACAGGTGTGTGTGGATCAGGTGGGGTGAATAAAGAGGCAGTCATAGGCAGGCCCATTTGTTGTTATGCTGTCAGTGCAGCAGTCTACCAAACTATCTCTCACACTTACATGTGCTGAGTTAGGCCTGAACTTAACTTCTTCTACCTTTTCGGGGGGCGGGGCTCGGAGCATGTACCCCTGATCAAAATGTTGCCTTTTTTAGGCCCTGCAGGCATAAGTGAAATCTGACCCTTTTAAAGATTGTGTAGTCTCTTCTCAGGTTGCCAACCTCGATTGCTTTCCCACTTCTTGCCCTACTCATGAGGTATATTTGTACAGCAGTAAGAAGAACCCATGGCTTAAAAAAAAGCGCATGGTTTCTGCTCATCTCAGCAACTCACATTCTTGCCCGCTTGGCATCATTTTACTAACTTGACACCACCTCTAACTTGTACATGTTGCCATATGGATTAACGAGCCTTCTCTACATACCTCCCTTTTTCAGTATACATGAGCACAGCACCACACTGGCGCTTTCACCCTTCCATCCTCGCTCCCCTCAACCAACCTCGCTCCCCTCAACTACCTATGCAACAGATCACCCATGTAGTTCACTGCCTCTCTACCCCACCTGTAGCACAACAGAAACCGTGAAACATGAAACAGGACACGCAGAATAAATTATAACCACCAGCGAATTACAATTCTGTTATGCACGCCCTTTTCTGTCACTTCCTCCTCTATTACACCAATAAGCGCTGCACCCCAAGACAAGAGCGCCTCTGTTGTCACTTGTGTGCAACACCAAAATGTTTCCCACATAGGACCCCAACATATACAGCCCTATGCTAACCATGCCTCATGTTACACATCCGAAAATTTACTTTTATATCCCACAAAAGGGTAACAAATGCTATAATAAAACGCAACACAGTAGGGGGATCCAGAGACCAGGGCCCTAGAGTTTCAGGGGAGGGGGGGTTGGGAGGAGGGCTGATAGAGCCAGCTCTGTTCTGCAGTCTTGCATTATTGACCTTCAATAATTCCTAAAGCAATTGTTTTAAATACGGGTTCCCTTAGTTATTTGTTTTTTAATGAAAAAAAAAAAAAATCATTTGCTTTCAGAACAAACATCAACACTTGCTTGGCTGGTCCACCCTTTCTTTTTATTTTTTATTGTGATTGATGTGTGAGAGTCTATTACAGACATTTTGCAGACAAATGTTTTTGTGTTTCATGTAACATTCATAAAAAAGTTTAGTTTAGATCAAATTAGGACCTCACATATGAGAAATGGGAGGGTGTCACAGAGATTATATGCAGTAATATTAGTGCGCTCCTGCGCTGTTACGATATTGAAAACACACATCACTATCTCTGAATATTAGATGTAATCATTTAGAATGTGGACGAATGTGTCTGTGCACTGTCAGTGACCTGGCCGGAGGGGGCATGAAAGAGCTGAAACTTAATCATACATTTCAAAGCTGTTGCAAACAGGGGCCCCACAAAATACATTTGGCTCATGGCCCCCAAAATCCTTAAAATGTCCCTGGGGGGAACCCACCAAAAAGCTGGTGGGTTATACAGCAACACTGCTACTTAAGAGCACTGTATCTGCGACTAGACCGTTTGAGATTAGGTGACGCACAGGGGCGTTGATCCTGCAAGATGTGCATTCAGATAAGCAGTTGCAAGAAGAAAGGGTGGCAAGCATTGCTGGCGCAGAAAGCCCTTGTAATCATCCGCCCTTCCTGCCCTCCTAACAACTAATCCATGCTGAAAGGGCCGGCCCCCAAGAACCTTGCAGCAGGCACCCACTCTCACACCCTCCTAACGAGTGCTCCAGAAGAGGAAAGAGAAAGGTTTGTCCCCACCCAGCTTCGTTAAAGGGCAAGGGGTGTTTTTTTGGTTCCCCGGGGAGTGGGTATTTAGTGGTCTTTGTTGTACCCAAGAGCAAGGGGCATTATTGTTGCCCCCTCCTTGCTCAAGGAGTCGGGGGAGGGTGATGTGGCCTCTGGTCAAACAAATGCTGCCTTTAGCGAACGGAGCAGCTGCTAGCTGTCCTGGCCATTCTTAAACTCCTGTTAGCAAGCGCGTGCCACCAGGGCCTGCCTTTGGCACAGGGAGTGGGCCAACGCCCAGCGTCCCAACCTGTAGAGGGGCACCGGGAGCTTTCTGCGTGCAGGTCATATTGTAGTATGCATCAGACCTGGTTGAGTAGCTCCAAAGAACAGGGCGTTTAATGTTTTCATCTTGTGAGTAAATATCCTAATCCTTCCCACTCCCCCCTAACATTTGTCAGCACATTTCACAAAAACAGGTGCAAATCAATGCAAGGAAGGCTGCCCCCATGAATCTAAAGAAAGACTGTTACTTACAGGTCAGTGCAGTCCAATTTGTACCCAGAAGGAGCTCAGCTATTGGTGATTCAGGTGAGGCGGGAGGAATCGGAAGTAAGCAGCGGGTGGGAGGGCACCTGTGAACGAAAAGGCTGGCGCCAAATTTGCTTTTGACAACGGAGCTTTGGTTGGGAATGCAAACTGGGCGCTCGGGCAGTTGTCTGCTGCACAGAGGCTGGCCTCATTTCTCTTTTTAGGTCTCGCCTGACCCAGCTCATGCGCTGGTCTGGCGAGACATTTTGTGAGGGCTCCAAAAAGTGCTACCAGGCCAGCCTAGAGCTACAGTGCATGTGCGGGGACACGCGGGCCACGCTTTACCAAGATTACTTTCACTTTCGCCGTCGCACAGCCTGCCGCTTTGATGTTTGATCGTGATCACTTTCGCGGCCGCAGGGCCGCTTTGATGCTCTCCGTGAGGCTTCAATAGATTGCAGCAGTTAAAACAAGCATTGGCATAGCCAATATGTCTCGCTTTTGGGACCTTATAAGTGTTTAGTTATGCAACTGTTGCATGGCTAAACACTTATAAGGTCCCAAAGGCGAGACCTATTGGCTATGCCAATGCTTGTTTTATTTAACAAAAGGACTATTGGAGCAACAAGGGAGTGAAACAATGATCATGTTGTCCCACGACAACGAGAGTGCAGGGCAATAATTACCCTGTGTGTGGGGCTAAAAACGACACCCTGCCTCTGTGAAACTCGAGGCAATAAACACCAACCAGCCTAGGCAAGACAAAAAGCATGAAAAATGCTACCCCACCTTTGAGCCAGGCAGTAGCTAAAAATACACTCTCCAAACCTTAGGCTCAATGGGGGGTTAAGGCCGGTGGGTACAAAATACCTTTAGCAAGATGAAGAGCAAAACATATCATGGGCAGGGGGGGATGAGGGTGGAAGGCCTACAAAATGCACATGCACCGGCCAATGAGAGAGAGGTGGGGGCAGGAAATAGGATTGTGACCACCCTTGGGCAAGACAAGTAACTTTTTGTTTTTAATTCTCATTGCTTTTGCCAACATCGAGATAGATTCTAAGAAATAGTTGCTGAACAACATACTTCAGGAGAAAGTATTTGTATAGAAAAAATGCTTCTTTTAACAAGTATTGGCAAATCAATAAGTCTCGCTTTTATGACCTATTGGCTTTGCCAAAGCTTTTTGCCTATGCTCTGCAATGTCAATACAAATCAAAATGCTTGTAGTCGATCGAAAATAAAAAATAAAAAAGGGGGAAAAAAGGATGAAATTACTTACCCGCTGCTGACACCACATCATGCCCTAGTTGTGCTCATGTATGATCACGTATATGTGGCTTACGCTTTGGGAATGATATGAAAGCATTTATTTACAAATGAAAGATGGCGAATGCTATTCGGATCAGTAGGTTAGAAAATTTAATTTTAGTAGTGCAAAAACACTTTTTCTACTGAAGTGACCTAGCAAAAAAATGTTAAATGTTGTGAGGGACTCTGGAAGCAATGGAGGGACAGTGGGGTGGCGGCGGTGGGGGCTGCGCAGGGGGAAGCAATGGGGAGTGAGTTGTATGCAAAAGAGCAATTGAAGTGCATGAGGCTGGGGTGCAGAAGGCCCACTCCCCTTTAAAAAATAATGAAAAAGCCAGGGTGGGATAGGGAAAGCAATGGGTGAGAATGGCGAGAGGAATGAGGGAGCATCGCAGAACACACCAGGGTTGACGGCAGTCATTTATGCGAGGGAAGCAGCCCTTGAGAGCAAAAGCTTCTTGCCCAATTGCACTCCACCTCTGTTCCCTGGGAAGTAGCCTCCTAATAATGAAAGCTACATGTTGGTCCAAGCCATCATCATTAATTTGTGAGAGAACTGCATCTACACATTGCTCTGAAGCCTCTGTCTGCACAACAAATTCTTGTGAAACATTGGGTGCCTTGAGCACGGGTACATGGCAGATTTCAGAGCCTCAAAAATGGTCTGACAGGCATCAGTCCAGATCACTTTCCTTGGCTGTTTCCTTGAAGTCAGCTCTGTCAAGGGGGCAACAATAGTGCAATACCCCTTGACAAACCTTATGTAGTAGCCAGTGAGACCTAAGAAGGCTCTCACCTCTGTCTAGGTCTTGGGGGGCTCCCAAGCCAGAATGGTGTAGATCTTAGGTTGTAGGGGTGCGACCTGGCTGCTTCCTACCTGGTGACCTGAGTAAACCACAGACCCCTGCCCTATCTGGCACTTACTGGCCTTGATAGTGAGGCCTGCCTTCTGCAGAGCCTTCAACACTTCATAGAGGTGTTGAAAGTGTTTCTCCGAGCTGGAGCTGAACACTGCAATGCCATCCAGGTAGACGGCAATGAGTTGCTCCAGCCCGGACAGTGCCTGGTTGACCAGTCTCTGGAACGTGGCTAGGGCGTTCTTCAACCCAAAGGGCATGACACAGAACTAGAAGTGCCCCTCTGGCGTTGAGAACGCGGACCTCTCTTTAGCCCCATTAGTTGAGGCAATCTGCAAGTACCCAGACGTTAGATCAAACGTGCTGAGGTACCGGGCAGCTCCCAACTGATCAATGAGCTCATCAGCTCGGGGATGAGGTGTGTGTCAGTTCTGGTGATGGCACTGAGCCCGCGGTAGTCCACACAGAACCATAGTTCAGGAGTGGTACTGGGTGCAGCATCTTTCCCAAACATGACCACTGGGCTAGCCCAGGGGCTGCTCGAGTGCTGTATCATCCCTAATGCCAGCATCTTGCAAACTTCTTCCTTGTTGCTAGCTTTGACCTTGTCAGTCAACCTGTAAATTTTGTGTTTTACAGGCAAACTGTCCCCAGTGTCCATATCATGGACACACCAGTTGGTGATTCCTGGGGTCAGGGAGAACAGGGAGGTGAACTGTCCCAGCACCTGGCGACAGTGCCTCTGCTACTCTGGTGTGAAGGTGGGAGAGAGGTTCTCATTATCCACTGACCCATCATGTTCCCTGGCAGACAGGAGGTCAGGAAGAGGCTCGCTCTCCTCTTCCATTCCGTCATCTGTAGCCAGGAGTATAGTTACTTTGTTGAAAACTAAAACAGCGATATGATTAAGCATTCACTAAAGACATGAATTCTCTCCAGTTAAAGCATGTTTCTTGTCTTATGCTGACTAATGTCCGGACTCCATTTTGTATTGTCATGTCTCCACGTGCTTTGCACGAGAAGAGTCCTACCTTTTCGCTAGTTGCTCTTGTAATCTGCCTAGTAACAGTCTATAAATAGCTCCTTTGTCCGTCTGGCGCATGTCCAGACTTGACCACATCTGTTATCAGTTAGTCCTTGTTTGACCATGTTTTCGCGGGCTCAGGAAATTGTTAACTCCGCCCACATATTGATCCTGTATCGAAAATGTCCATAAATGGTAATGAATTTTGCTCTATGTTGTATCCACCCACTTATGAGCCCCTCTGTTGTGTATAAAAGGGGACCACGTACGCAAGTTCTTTGTGCTACTCTATGCAATACTGAAGAGTGTTGTGTAGGTTGTAGGACCACCCTTAAGGGTTAATAAACTCTGTCTTTGTATTTGCAGTTTCCGTGCCAACTTCCTTCTAGCTTTTGTTACAGGAGAGCGAACCCTTGTATTCTGCGGGCCTAGCTGGGGCTTGTACTCATCAACTTCAGACCTCTCAAAGTGAGGTTCGAGGCTGTTCACATGCAGGACCCTCAGAGGATTCCTAGAAGTCTACAAGTTCACTAAGTAGGTGACTTCACTCTTCCGTTCCACCACCTCAAATGACCCAGGCAACTTGTCTTGGAGTGCACAAGGCTTCATTGGTGCCATCACTCACACTTTTTGGCCAGGCTGAAACTCTACCAGAGTGGCATTCTGATAGTACCAATGTTTCATCTCCTCCTGGCTGGCTTCTAGACTCGCTTGGGCGAGTATCCTGAAGGGCTGAGTCTGGTTTCTGAAGGCCAGCATGTAGCTAGATACATCCTGGGGAGTCTTACCGGGAGTTTTCTCCCAGCCCTCCTTCACCAGACTAAGAGGTCCTCTTACAGGGTGCCCATACAGCAATTAAAGAGACTGAACCCTAAGGATTTCTACAGTACCTCCCTGTAGGCAAAGATCAGACATGGTAAGAAGATGCCCTACTTATGTCTCATGTGTTCTGTAAGACCCTTAATCATACCTTTCATGGTTCATTGAATCTCTCAACCAACCTGTTTTCTTGGGGATGGTAAAGAGAGTTGAATTTGTACATTACACCGCACTTTTCGCACAAAGATGTCATACACCTAAATATGAAGTCGCCACCTCTCTGCTGAACCCCACACGGGAAAAGTTCCCCATCAACGCATGGATCACCACAGAGGCAGTGGTTGTCCTGAGAGAGACAGCTTCCTGGTACCAGGTGGCATTGTCTACCAAGACCAAGATATACTTGTTGCCTAAGGCTTTATTGGTTTCCAGTGGCTCCACAATATTAATGCTCACCCGCTCGAAAGGGGTGCTCACCACAGGGAAAGGTTGGTGGGGAGCCTTACACCCCCCCCCCCCACTCTTGCTGCTTGCCTGACAAGTCTGACAAGTATATGTGTGTTTTCGCATTTGGGGCCAAAAGAAGTGGGTGAAAAGCCTGTGAAAGGTCTTGTTGCACCCCAAATGTCATGTCAAAGGCCCATTATGAGCCAGACACAGTAGGAAGGTTCTGAAGCACTTGGGTACCACAAGCGTACGGGCTCACCCAGGCTCAGCAACCTACAGCTCACTATAGCTCACTATATATGAGACCCTACTCCCAATAAATCCAATGTGATCCAGACTGATCACCCACTGCCTGTTCTGCAGCCTGTTTCCGCAAACCAACAAGAGTAGGGCACTCCATCTGTGCCTTGCAGAACTCCTTCCTGATGGGACCCCCTTCCTGCTGCCAGTGGGTCAACTCCAGTAGGTCTCCCATCTGGACATCTGACAATCTTGCAAATGCATCATACCTCAAGTACAACATATTGCTAAAAAATATCTGCGCAGTATCGGAACTGCTGAATGAGTGGGTCACTTTGACCAATTGGCAGTTTGCAGGAATGCACGTCACTTACATAATAAAACATCTGGGCCATTAAAACACATACATGTATTCACAGCACACATCAAGAAAGATACTGTACATGCATTAAGATGATCTCTATGTTGCATGCTCATGGGTATAAAGAGGCTATATTTGAATGAGTAATCTTTAAAAAACATGCACAGCCAAACAAGTCATTTATCACAATACTCAACATGCACTATATCCTATGCTGTTACATAGGCGCCCCTGTAGAATTCTGATGCTCACACACATGTGCAGCATCAACACACATCCAGGAAAGTAATAGATATCTGGGTTGTAGGACCACCCTTAAGGGTTAATAAACTCTGTCTTTGTATTTGCAGTTTCCGTGCCAACTTCCTTCTAGCTTTTGTTACAGGAGAGCGAACCCTTGTATTCTGCGGGCCTAGCTGGGGCTTGTACTCATCAATTGGCGCCCGTCACGTGGGGCTCATCGGCGACTCGGATGCTCGAAGGACTGGTCGTGACGAAGGTGAGGAATTTGGCCGGGGATGTGATCACTGCCAGCGGCGTCTTTTAGTCCTGGCATCCCGAGGTTTCTTCCTTCCCTTCCGAGCTGACCATCTGGGTGGCGCCGGTCCTCGACTGAGACCTCTTCTGTCGGTTTGCCGTGTGATAGCCGTTTGGGCGAATTTTGGAACTTGGCAGTTGGAATCTGGACACTCTTGATTGGTAAGAACCGTTGTACGGTACTTGCTCCGAGTTTTGAAGCCTGGGTTGGCTATTTGAGTTTGATTTGTGATGACCGGTCATTTTTTGTATTGATTACTGTGAGAATATATGCGTTGCAACACATATAGGCAGGTAATGTGGAGATATTTCTCCGGAGTTGTTTAAATTTGAACGGCGCAACGTTTAAGTGCCATTTTTGATAATACTGCACATTTTGCATTATTTTTGAAGCATGCCTGCTTTTAGCGCACTCCGTAAGTGGTGCTGCTGCTTTGGAAACCGGTTAAATCTTGAGGAATCCGCTCCAGCCCCCCCAGAGGGGACTCCTAATAGGGATATGTATGTGAAGCATGGTCTTTCCTCTATAATGTACAGCACAGTGTGGAGGAAATACACCAAAAAGGATCCTGAGTTACGATGGCCTTTGTATGGATCGTTTGATATGCGTAAGATTGAGTATGTGGAACAGTGTATGTGTAAACGGCGTGCTCGGCAAGACATGTTTGAATGTGTACGGTTATGGGTGAAGGAAGTGCGTGAGCGAGAGAAACGTGAGAAAGCGTTGATTGATAAAGAGCAACGGAAAAATGATCATGTGAGAGCACAGGAAGCGAAGCGTCGGGAGGAAAGAGAACTGGCGGAGAGACAAGAGAAAGAGCGTAGGTTGCAAGTCTCGGGCCCATATGCTGTCCGCCAGCCACTTTATCCTGTCCTTACTAATCTCGAAGATGATTTTCATTTATTAGATCGCTCTCCGCCCCCTTATGTTGGCGCGTCTGCCCCGAGGTCACAGGATTCTGGATCGGTTTTGGATAAGGTAGACACGCGGTCCATGTTATCAACTGATCGTATGGGTGAGCTCCGGAAAATTTCTTTTCGCGCGCTTAAAGGCAAGCTACCTCTTAATGAATTATTGGAATTTTTGGAAAGTTGGCAGGATAGAGAGAAGTTGTATTTTGTTGAAACTTTTTCTGAAGAAGTGGTTACTGCCTTTCGGAAATATTCTGATGTTTTTGAGCCTGAAGATGTAGTATCAGATACTAAAGCATTACGTAACGGTGTCTTTTCTCCCTCCAAGGTACCCGATGCGGTTCGACGGCTGTTTACATTGCGGGACGCGATGCTTGAACTTAAAGAAAGAGCACGCCAAAAGACAGGGGAGAAGGGGAAATCAGATTCACACGTCGGCGGAAAACAATCGTCTACCTCCCATTCAGATAAGAGCGAATTAGTGCATGCTAAACCAATGCGAGAGGCGGCACCTTTGTATGTTCCTCCTAAAGGAGCAGGAACTAGTCTAGACATGTCTGCCCCCGATGCTAGGGGATATTTTGTGTATAATTGGGTTTATACTCCCTGGCATAGGACTGATGTTATGGCATTAAAGAATGCATTGCCTGACCCCCGCAAGAATCCAGCGGCCTTTTACGAAGAGGTCGAAGGGGCCTTGAATTCTTGTACCATGACCTTAGCGGATATAGATTTGTTCTTTGGGCTTATTTTACCACCGGATATGTGGCGATCTGTGCGGAGGGTGGATGATCAAGCCGCTTTTAAGGCTAAGTGGTCTGAGATTGAGGATGAGGATAGGGAGAGAAAACCCGCGCAAAAACCGCCCCAGCTTATTTTAGATCTCCCTGCCGCTATCTTGACTAAGTTGAAAACGATTATCCCCCCTAAAAAGATTGACTGGAATATGTTAGCCTCATGTAAACAGAAGGTTGATGAATCAGTTTCAGACTTCTTTACGCGCTTTGAGGAAACGTTTCATGATTTCAGTGGTCAGTCGCTTACGGCTGATACGGGTCGACACCTTTTTGTTGATAAATATGTGGCGAATTTATTACCGGGAATAACAGCTCGATTGAAGGCGAGTGAAAGTTCTTGGTCCACCTCGTCTCCGGCATCCCTCCTGACTATGGCTCAGTATTATGAGCGTCAAGAACAAGAAGCGAAGGGGAATGAGGAGAAGAAATCGAAAGATTTGAAAACTAAGGTGATGTTAGCACAAGTGTATGGTCCGCCTCGTCGGGGTGTCGAAAGAGGTAGAGGAGGATTCTATGGTCCCCCTTCGGGTCGGTCAGATGTTAATAGAAATCAATGTGCGTATTGGAAACAGCTGGGTCATTGGGCCAGGGATTGTCCGGTACTATACGCACCCCGTCAGGGACGTGGTCAGGGACCGTCGAGAGGTAGAGGGGGCTTTTCGAATTTCAGAGGGAATTCCAATGATCGTGCTCGCTTTGAGCCTAACGTGCAGCAACGAGATAGACCTAATGTGTTTGATCGGCAAAATCAGTATCAAATGTCTGGGAATGACCGTTCTGGGTATCATGATTCGCAGCATGCGTAGGATTGCGTTGGATGGGAGTTGGAATCAGTTGAAGTGCCGGTTGATCAGAGGGGTCCTTATGTTTCAGCAAATGTTCTGGGTTCTACTGATCAGTTCCTAGTTGATACAGGAGCTACTCGCAGTGCGCTGTCCAAACAATTGGTTCCGAGAGCTCCCCCATCTGGCTTAATGGTTACATCGGTAGGGTTTGATGGTACACTCTCTAGAAGCCCTCTATCCCGACCCCTTGCATTTCGTGTTGAACACCTTGCTGCACCTTGTCCGTTTTTGCTTGCCCAGAACACGCCTGACAACATTATGGGTCTTGATATGCTTAAGCACTTCAGAGCAACGATCCGCTGCTCCCCTACTGGAGTACGTGTGATATTAAACGATAATCACTCTATGCCAGAACGGATGTGTGTGGTTGCAGAGGATACTGTATTAGCTTCTCTCCCTCGTACTTTGTGGGCCACCTCGGATACTGATGTGGGACAGATGGTGATTCCGCCTGTCCACATTAGTGTCCAGGAGGGTGCGGTGTTACCGCGCCTCCCTCAGTATCGTATTTCCCAGGAGGGGGAGGAGGCACTCATACAGATTGTGCAGGATTTGATTAAGGTGGGAGTAGTGGAGGAAGTTCCCTACAACATCTGCAACAGTCCTATTTTACCCATTTTGAAGAAAGATACCGATACTAGGGTTTATCGTTTTATCATTGACTTAAGGGAAGTGAATAAGATAGTGATACCTCAGTATCCAGTGGTTTCTGATATTACGACATTACTTACTCTGGTCCCACCAACGGCGACCACATTCTCGGTTATCGATTTGAAAAATGCTTTCTTTTCGATTCCTATTCATCCTGATAGCCGGTACCTCTTCGGCTTTACTTTAAATAATAGGTCTTATAGATTTTGTAGAGTCCCTCAGGGTTATACAGAGAGTCCTAGTATTTACAGTCAAGCATTGAAAAGACAATTGGATTCCTTTGTTCTGCCTGATGGTGTCGCCCTTATACAATATGTCGACGACATCTTGTTGGCGGCCGACACTCCTGAGCTGTGTGAGAAGTGTACGTTATCCTTGCTTTCCTTTTTGGCGTCTCACAATCACAAAGTGTCGAGGAAGATATTGCAATTCTGTAGACCAAAGGTGACTTATTTGGGTCACCTTTTGTCTAAGGAGGGGCGTGCACTCACACCAGATCGTATTCAAGAAATTTTGGACACGCCAGTACCTTCCACACAGAAGGATGTGCGTGCATTTTTGGGTCTTGCTTCTTTCTGTAGGCAATGGATATTGGGGTTTTCACACATAGTTAAGCCATTGTTAGCACTTTTGACAAAAGATACCCCAATTCCTCTTCCCTGGTCGAATGAGTGTGAACTTGCGTTTCAGCAATTGCGACAAGCCCTTTGCTCAGCACCAGTGTTGGGGACCCCTGATTATACGAAGCCTTTTACACTGTATGTGCATGAGAAAGATGGATGTGCATTATCAGTTTTAGTGCAGATGCACGGCGACAAGCAGCGCCCTTGTGCATATTTTTCGGCTGTACTTGATCCTGTTGCCCGAGCATTGCCTGGTTGTTTTCGCTCGGTTGCGGCGACAGCTGTGTCAATACGCCAAAGCGAAGGAATTGTGTTATCTCATAAGTTGTTGGTATTAGTCCCCCATGCTGTTGATGCCCTGCTTAATCAGACAAAGACGCAGCATTTGACCAGTGCTCGTTTAACGGGATATGAGTTGACGCTTTTGGCTCCTCATATTACGTTAAAGAGGTGTGCAACGTTAAATCCAGCCACATTGTTGCCGTTCCCAGAAACTCAGTCTGAAGCACGAGAAGCACATGACTGCATTCTTGTGACTGAGGAACAGACAAAGGGTCGTATTGATCTCCAGGATACGCCCTTTACAGATGTAGATGGAGAACTGTGGGTGGACGGATCATGCCTGAAGCTACCAGATGGTACGACTTCAGCAGCGTATGCAATTACCACATTACAAACAATAGTGGAGACAGCACGCATACCGCAGAAATCAGCTCAAGCAGCGGAACTGATAGCATTAACACGAGCATGTGAGCTCAGTACAGGATTGTGTGTGAATGTTTATACAGATAGCCGCTATGCCTTCGGAGTAGCGCACGATTTTGGCCTAATCTGGAAGGAGAGAGGGTTTCTAACGTCACATGGAGCACAGATAATGTATGGGGAGTTAGTTCATAACCTTTTGACGGCATTAACATATCCAAAGAAGATTGCTATAGTTAAATGTAGTGCCCATAAAAAGGTGGTTGATAAATTTGGAGAAGGGAATGCTTTTGTAGACCGGGTGGCACGAGAGACGGCGATGCAGCCTGGCTCTACTGCAATGTATGTTGTGAAGTCACAGGCAGAAAGATGGTACAATGCTAGGAGAGAAGTGCTGGAGGTACAGAGGACCGCTTCCGATAAGGAACGGGAGCAGTGGTCCAATGATGGAGAATTAGATGACGAAGGGTGTTGGAGAAGTAAGCAGATGGATAAATGGAAGTTACCCACAGCTTTTGTACAACCTATGGTTCAGATGGCACATGGACTAGCGCATGTCGGAGCTTCCGCAATTGTAAAATTACTCACACAAGTTTGGGAGCATCCGGAGATCGCTAGTACGGCAAAGAGGGTAGTGCAGACCTGCATGATTTGCCTGAGGTACAACCCAGGAAAGGGTACACGAACTCCAGCAGGAGGATTTGCAACACCTACTGCACCCTTTGAGGTTTTGCAGATGGATTACATTCAGCTTGAGCGCTGTAACAATTTGAAGTATGTTCTAGTAGTGGTTTGTGCCTTCAGCAAATGGGTTGAGGCATACCCTACGAAAGACAATACTGCAATGATTACAGCCAAGATGCTATTGAAAGAGTTCTTCCCTCGATATGGTGTTTGTAGGTTGTTGTGGAGTGATAACGGACCTCATTTTATAGCAGACGTTATCAAGTATGTCCTGAAAGGACTGGGAATTATCCAAAAATTCCATGCAGTGTTTCACCCTCAGTCTGCGGGATTGGTTGAGAAATATAACGGTACTTTGAAGCTTAAGATCGCTAAGATCCAAGCTTCGACTTCTTTGACTTGGCCAGACGCTTTACCGCTGGCATTATTGTCAATTAGATCGATACCGCATTCTCGGAACGGTCTCAAACCCTATGAGATCGTGTTTGGACGCCCAATGAATATTTGGGGTCCACCGAAACCGAAGTCAGTGTATGATGTACCTTGTGTAACGATGAATGATTATCTGGCACAGTTAACGGTTAATTTGGTTTCTATTCATCAACAGGTTCGAGAAGCGCTCCCTGATCGGTCCACAGGTGAAGGACATAACCTCCGGCCTGGAGACCATGTCATGATCAAGGTGTTTGAAAGGACGAACAGTCTGGAGCCGAGATGGGTTGGTTCTGAGCAGGTCTTGCTCGCAACGAGGACAGCTGTGCGAGTCTCCAATCGGAAGAACTGGATCCACTCCTTGCACTGTCGCAAAGTGCCGCCTGGATTAGTGGAGCCTGCTGTATTGACCGACCATCGAGAAATCCTGACTGCAGAGAAAGGCCGTGCTGTGGAACCGAACGACACTGAGGAGCTCTTCCCGGACCAAGCGATTCCTGGAGGAAGAAGATATCATCTCAGACCGAGGAAGTGATTTCTTTTCTGTATCCAGATATGTTGTCAGGACGGCCCTTAGGTTAGTGAAACGGAGAGCCAATGAGGCAAGGGGGGGGGGATCAACCCTGCATTAGTGTAGTGACACCCGTCTTGGCCCGCTGGTGAAGAAATCAACGGCTGCCTAAGGGGAAGAGTTCTGACAACTTTTAGTTTCAGGAAGATATTGACTTTTACTATAAAATGGAGAAGAAGAAGATTTTTTGTGCGACAAGCTTTATTATCATTGTAGCTATTGTTGGTATAACCACGTGGTTTGTTGAGGATGTGACTCCTGCCCGTGAGTTACTTGTTTTGACTACTCAAGTGCCTGAGGAGCACTACTTTTACACCCTTCCGTATCAAGAATTGAAGCATCGTCAGTCTTATTTGAATAATACTTTCATCCAGATGTTGCATCATACCCATGTTGCTACAAATGCTATGAACTGTTGGATATGTGGTATGATGCCAGCTCATCAGAAGAAAGGAGGAACGCCGTTCATACCTCTTCCTTTCTCTCATAATAGCTCTTGTAGAGCATGGTACACGTTGCTTTTTGCCACACGGAAACCTACAGTGGGACGATTACTTTTTAGACTTAATAGGGGATGTCATCAGGATAAAGAAGGCTATCCACAAGCGAATGGGACAATATGGGAGTGGGAAGAATATTGACCAGATAATGAATCGATCCCCTACATCTTCACGAACACCAGAGACACTGCTGGAAACGAACAATTTGTGATTCAAGTGGCACAAGCTCAAGCGGACCTGTGTGTTCAGAGTGTGGGTCATATTCCTGTTGGTGTTAGTGACTTTATTATTGTGTTGAATATAGATGGATTAAATAATAGAACTTTCTTAGCTTCCCATAATACATATTTCGTATGTGGGAATAAGGGTTATTATCGCTTACCAGCCGGCTGGTCCGGAGTATGTTATGTAGCGTTTTTATTGCCCCCTGTATTCTTAGCGCCTGCATCCTATCATAAAGATTTGAAGTTATTGAACAATGTAACTGTAAATAGGTATAAACGTACTTTATCTATTGATGATGTTGATCAAACTGACACTAGCTTACAGCAGTATGTTGATTTTAACTTAGGATTGTTTTTCTTTGTTGGAGCTGCCTTAAATAGTAGGAAGGTTCGACGATTAACGAGAGTTGTAGAGGCTGTAACGAATCAAGCCGCTGCTGCTCTTGGGGATCTTACGGAAGAATTACAAATAACTAGAATTGTTGCGTTACAGAATCGTATGGTATTAGATGTTATGTTAGCAGACAGAGGTGGAGCATGTAGGATTATCGGAAGTAGCTGTTGTGTATTTATTCCTGACCACACGCCATCAGTCTATAACGCTATTAATAAATTGCATAAAATCGCAGCTGAGATCCATACAGAAAATGGCACTTGGACCTTTTCTGGATGGTTTTGGGCATTGATTACTGCATGGGGATGGAAAGTTTTAACTGGTCTTTGTATTATTGTAGCAATTCTGTTTTCCTGTTGCATCTGTGTTCAGTGTGGTCCTTTACTCTGTTCTTTATGTGTGTCATTCTGTATTCCTGATAAGAAAGCTATTGCCAATGTCACCTATCAGAAACATTTAAACAAAGAGGTGGAAGAGATGATGAAAATTGACATATATGATGATTATCCCAACAAGCCGAATGTCTTCAGTAAATGCTGAAAGGGTCTTCTGTTGAAAACTAAAACAGCGATATGATTAAGCATTCACTAAAGACATGAATTCTCTCCAGTTAAAGCATGTTTCTTGTCTTATGCTGACTAATGTCCGGACTCCATTTTGTATTGTCATGTCTCCACGTGCTTTGCACGAGAAGAGTCCTACCTTTTCGCTAGTTGCTCTTGTAATCTGCCTAGTAACAGTCTATAAATAGCTCCTTTGTCCGTCTGGCGCATGTCCAGACTTGACCACATCTGTTATCAGTTAGTCCTTGTTTGACCATGTTTTCGCGGGCTCAGGAAATTGTTAACTCGCCCACATATTGATCCTGTATCGAAAATGTCCATAAATGGTAATGAATTTTGCTCTATGTTGTATCCACCCACTTATGAGCCCCTCTGTTGTGTATAAAAGGGGACCACGTACGCAAGTTCTTTGTGCTACTCTATGCAATACTGAAGAGTGTTGTGTAGGTTGTAGGACCACCCTTAAGGGTTAATAAACTCTGTCTTTGTATTTGCAGTTTCCGTGCCAACTTCCTTCTAGCTTTTGTTACAGGAGAGCGAACCCTTGTATTCTGCGGGCCTAGCTGGGGCTTGTACTCATCAACTTCAGACCTCTCAAAGTGAGGTTCGAGGCTGTTCACATGCAGGACCCTCAGAGGATTCCTAGAAGTCTACAAGTTCACTAAGTAGGTGACTTCACTCTTCCGTTCCACCACCTCAAATGACCCAGGCAACTTGTCTTGGAGTGCACAAGGCTTCATTGGTGCCATCACTCACACTTTTTGGCCAGGCTGAAACTCTACCAGAGTGGCATTCTGATAGTACCAATGTTTCATCTCCTCCTGGCTGGCTTCTAGACTCGCTTGGGCGAGTATCCTGAAGGGCTGAGTCTGGTTTCTGAAGGCCAGCATGTAGCTAGATACATCCTGGGGAGTCTTACCGGGAGTTTTCTCCCAGCCCTCCTTCACCAGACTAAGAGGTCCTCTTACAGGGTGCCCATACAGCAATTAAAGAGACTGAACCCTAAGGATTTCTACAGTACCTCCCTGTAGGCAAAGATCAGACATGGTAAGAAGATGCCCTACTTATGTCTCATGTGTTCTGTAAGACCCTTAATCATACCTTTCATGGTTCATTGAATCTCTCAACCAACCTGTTTTCTTGGGGATGGTAAAGAGAGTTGAATTTGTACATTACACCGCACTTTTCGCACAAAGATGTCATACACCTAAATATGAAGTCGCCACCTCTCTGCTGAACCCCACACGGGAAAAGTTCCCCATCAACGCATGGATCACCACAGAGGCAATGATTGTCCTGAGAGAGACAGCTTCCTGGTACCAGGTGGCATTGTCTACCAAGACCAAGATATACTTGTTGCCTAAGGCTTTATTGGTTTCCAGTGGCTCCACAATATTAATGCTCACCCGCTCGAAAGGGGTGCTCACCACAGGGAAAGGTTGGTGGGGAGCCTTACACCCCCCCCCCCCCCCCCCCCACTCTTGCTGCTTGCCTGACAAGTCTGACAAGTATATGTGTGTTTTCGCATTTGGGGCCAAAAGAAGTGGGTGAAAAGCCTGTGAAAGGTCTTGTTGCACCCCAAATGTCATGTCAAAGGCCCATTATGAGCCAGACACAGTAGGAAGGTTCTGAAGCACTTGGGTACCACAAGCGTACGGGCTCACCCAGGCTCAGCAACCTACAGCTCACTATAGCTCACTATATATGAGACCCTACTCCCAATAAATCCAATGTGATCCAGACTGATCACCCACTGCCTGTTCTGCAGCCTGTTTCCGCAAACCAACAAGAGTAGGGCACTCCATCTGTGCCTTGCAGAACTCCTTCCTGATGGGACCCCCTTCCTGCTGCCAGTGGGTCAACTCCAGTAGGTCTCCCATCTGGACATCTGACAATCTTGCAAATGCATCATACCTCAAGTACAACATATTGCTAAAAAATATCTGCGCAGTATCGGAACTGCTGAATGAGTGGGTCACTTTGACCAATTGGCAGTTTGCAGGAATGCACATCACTTACATAATAAAACATCTGGGCCATTAAAACACATACATGTATTCACAGCACACATCAAGAAAGATACTGTACATGCATTAAGATGATCTCTATGTTGCATGCTCATGGGTATAAAGAGGCTATATTTGAATGAGTAATCTTTAAAAAACATGCACAGCCAAACAAGTCATTTATCACAATACTCAACATGCACTATATCCTATGCTGTTACATAGGCGCCCCTGTAGAATTCTGATGCTCACACACATGTGCAGCATCAACACACATCCAGGAAAGTAATAGATATCTGGGTAAGGAGGAGCCTATCCCGGAAACACTGCCAGGTGTGACTTTCTTGAACCAGAAAGGGCCATTGTGGTTCTGACTGGCAGGCTCTCTAGTTCCATGCCAGACAAGACATAAAGAGTACTGTGGTCCAGATTTACCAAGATTCACACAGTTCAAAATTGGGTGGAATTCTGCTGTAATGCCTTGCAGAAAGGCAAAATATTGTGTAGCATCGTACTTGTTACATGCCACATGCTGATGATGTCATGCATTGATCAAGCACAAATAAAACTTTATTTTTTGCAAGACCCTAAAGTGACACCATGACAGCACAAAGGGGAGTGAGTGGTATTTTGCATTAGTTTTGTACTCGAGGCACACCCTCAAATACAAATCGCAGACAAATGGCCAAGAGTAAATCCCATACTATGTGCAGCTTTTGGAAAATTGCATGTAATATCTTTGGAAATATCAGATCATTTGTAATTTGCCCATGAATTGCACTTTTTTTTAAAATTGGCGTTATAATTTCAAACACAGCCAAGTTGTGCCAATTTGTACTGTTCCTTTACTGCCTTTTACACCCATTTTGTTTAGATCACCAGGGGTTTCGCACTACACACTATATTGCTGTGTCAGCGCTGTTCTCTGGTCAACTATTGTTGCAAAAATAATTTCGCACTCGAAAACCGATTGAGCTGATGTTTGCACAAGGCACCCTTGCATTGCCTGAGCACCTGACCTAAAGTTTAGTAAATTTAGGCTTACGTGCACAAACCTGAAACTTGCTGTTCAGTAACAGATCAAATATTATACATATTGAGATACACACTGTCTCTCGAACTTGCTGTTAAGTACCTAATCAGATTCGATTAAATATATTCACACATATATTCTCGGAGCTTAAATATAAAAACAATACAGAAACATTAGAAATATACTCAAAAAAACAATCAGGTGGCCAGTTCCGATTTACATTTTGTTCCATAAACTGATTGCACACCCAATTGCTAATATATGTAAACATTTTTTGACTCTTATTTTTGGGGGTTGATAAAAAATTTCTGTACAGATGTGTCAAACGGCTAAAGTTATAATGGAATTGAAGCAAAATGTTTCAATTCCTATTTCCTATTTAAAATGTGTCAAGAAGATAGGGTGATTGCCAACAGTGGTTGTTGGAAGGCGTTCCCCGGGGAGGCTGCGGAATGGGTTCCTGACCACCCTGAGGCTCACCTTTCCCAGAATTAGGCCGAGCAAGAGCAGGGAGGCCCTTCCTGGAAGGGTCTCGCACCTAGGATCGCACGCACTGCGCTTACTCTCTCTTCGGATAGAGGGACACCACACAGTAGTTCGTTATAAGGCAATAAGCTTTTATCGGTAGTTGTCAGGGATCTTTATGATCCGGCAGGCAGGTGCAGAATTAATGCCACAAGCGGCAGCGATCTTGTGATGATGGGAAAAGGGGTAGCGGGACAGTCTTTCAATCAGTGTCTCTGCGAGGTATCCGGCGCACAGCTCTCAATCCTCGAGCTGAGGGGATGTTGCTTCTCTCGGCAATCTCTGCCAATTCTCTTGGAGGAGCGGGCCGCGAGTCACTCAGCAGGCACCGGCGGGTCGTAGTTCAGGGAGCCGCGACGTCGTCAGCAGGTCTCAGATGGTTCAGCGTTCGGGGAGCCGCGATGGCGTCAGCAGGGCTCAGAGGGGTCAGAATTCAAGGAGCCGCGACGGCGTCAGCAGGGCTCAGATGGTTCAGCGTTCGGGGAGCCACTACGGCGTCAGCAGGGCTTAGATGGTTCAGAATTCGAGGAGCCGCGACGGCGTCAGCAGGGCTCAGTTGGTTTCAGAGTTCGGATAGCGTTTCTTCTGTTCGGTGAGCGACCGAGCCGCGACCAGGTCCGCAGGCTCTCGTCAGTCCAGGTCTTCTCTGCCCTCGTCCCTTCAGCACCCCTTGTTATACTCCCCCTCCTCTTTGAAGTCCGGAGTCCTCGCGGAGAGGGGTCTCGTGCCTGGGGGCGATGTGTCGGGGTTTCCTGTCGCTCAGCCCCTTGACCCCAGACGCCCAGCAGGAGAGGCGCCCGCTCACCGGGGGCCTGGTGGCCGATCGAAACCTCCCTCGGGGAAGAGTCCAGAGGTGTGACAGAGTCGGCGCCTCTCGGTCTGGTTTGGGGGGGTTTCGTTCTCCCTCGGCCGGGCATGCGTGTTGGGGATCTGGTCGGCCCTCGGGATGTTGGTCCACGGGAGCCGGAAGGCCGTGTCCACGAGGTTCGGCGTGGTTGTAGTGTACTTTGCTGGTCGGGAGGGCCCACGCCACGAGGCCGGTCTCACACGTGCCCCCCCCAGCTGAAAGGCGTGGAGAACTACCCATCCACTTGGGAGTTTTCCTCGCTGAAGCGGAAGAATCGGGACAGGCCGTCCGCGTTGGCGTGGTCAGTCCCGGGGCGATGTTCCACAGTGAAATCCATCCCCTGGAGAGAGATGGACCAACGTAGCAGCTTGGGGTTTTCCCCTCGCATCTGCATCAACCACCGCAGGGGTCGATGATCTGTTTGCACTCGGAAGTGTGTTCCGAACAGGTAGGGCCGTATCTTTTTGAGAGCCCAGACTACGGCGAACGTTTCACATTCAATCGTGCTCCACCGCTGTCCCCGGGGCAGTAACCTTCGGCTGATGAAGGCTATGGGCTGATCTATGCCTTTGTCGTCGTATTGTGAGAGGACTGCCCCGATGCCGTGTTCCGAGGTATCCGTCTGGACCACAAACTCCTGGGCGTAGTCGGGTGCTTTGAGTACTGGAGCCGCGCACATTGCGGCCTTTAGGGTGTCGAACGCCTTCTGGCAGACGGGAGTCCAGTGTATTTTCTTGGGGTGTTTTTTGGAGGTTAGTTCTGTGAGAGGGCCTGCGATGCTGCCATAGTTTTTAATGAACCTTCGGTAGTAGCCGGTGAGGCCCAGGAAGGCTCGGACTTCCGTTTGGGTTGTAGGGGGTTCCCAGGACAAGATGGCGTCGATCTTCGGCTGGAGGGGGGCGACCTGCCCACTCTCCACCTGGTGCCCCAGATAAGTTACGGAGCCGTGCCCCATTTGACATTTGCTAGCTTTGATGGTGAGGCCGGCTCGGCGCAGAGCCAGCAGGACTTGACGGAGGTGCTGGAGGTGCTCGGTCCATTGGGAGCTGAAGACCGCTATGTCGTCAAGGTATGCTGCGCTGAACCCCTCTAGTCCGGCCAGGACCCTGTTCACCAGCCGCTGGAAGGTGGCCGGGGCATTTTTTATTCCGAACGGCATCACCCTAAAGCGGTAGTGCCCATCCGGGGTGGAGAAGGCGGAGCGCTCCTTGGCTCCCTCGGTGAGGGCAATCTGCCAGTACCCACTGGTCAGGTCGAAGGTGCTGAGGTAGCAGGCGGCCCCAAGGCGGTCAATGAGTTCGTCGGCACGGGGGATAGGGTGAGCGTCTGCTCGGGTGACCGCATTGAGGCCTCAGTAGTCCACGCAGAATCTCAGCTCGGGGGCAACACCCGGGGTAGTCGCCTTCGGGACCAGGACTACCGGGCTGGCCCAGGGGCTGTCGGAGGGTTCAATCACCCCAAGGTCTAACATCTTTGCCACCTCGGTCTGGATGCAGGTCCGGACCCGATCAGGGACCCGGTAGGCCCGATGTCGCACTGGCGGGCTGTCTCCGGTGTCCACGTCGTGGACACACCAGCTGGTGACCCCGGGGGTCAGGGAGAAGAGATCCGCGAACTGCCCAAGTAGCTGGCGGCAGTCGTCGGTCTGTTGGGCTGTGAGGGCGGTCGACAGTCTCACTCCCTCCACCGATCCACCGGTTTCCTTCGCCCCCAGGGGGTCTGGGAGGGGCTCGGTGTCTTCTTCGGTCCCATCGTCGGTGGCCAGGAGTAGACTTAATTCGGTCCGCACAAAGTGGGGCTTGAGGCGGTTCACGTGGAGAACCCGGAGGGGGTTCCGCGGGGACTGCACATCGATGAGATAGGTGACTTGGCTCTTCCGCTCGATCACCTTGAAGGGTCCAGTCCATTTATCCTGTAGAGCGCAGGGTCTCACTGGGGCCATGACCCAGACTTGTTGGCCTGGCTGAAACTCGACCAGCGTAGCATTCTGGTCATACCAGCGCTTCATCTCTTCTTGACTGGCCTCGAGGTTTGCTTCTGCGAGTTCTCTGAATTTTCGGGTCTGGTTGCGGAGCGCCAGGATGTATCGGAACACGTCTGGAGGGGTCCCCCGGGGGGTTGCTTCCCACCCCTCCTTGTCCAGGCTCAGGGGTCCTCGGACGGGGTGTCCATATAACAGTTCGAATGGGCTGAACCCCAGGGATTTTTGGGGGACCTCCCGGTAGGCGAACAGGAGGCATGGGAGGAGGACGGCCCACCTCCGGCGTAGGGGTTCCTCGAGGCCCATGATCATCCCTTTCAGTGTCTGGTTAAAGCGCTCAACTAGGCCGTTTCCTTGGGGGTGGTACGGGGTGGTGAATTTATACGATACTCCGCACTGCTGCCAGAGGGACTTCATATATCGGGAGATAAAGTTCGTCCCCCGGTCACTCACGACTTCGCGGGGGAACCCCATGCGGGAGAAGATCCCCATCAAGGCCCGGCCCACCACGGGGGCCGTTACGGTGCGGAGAGGGATGGCTTCGGGGTAACGGGTGGCATGGTCCACCAGGACGAGGATGAACCGGTGGCCCTGGGCGGTCTTAGGGTCCAGTGGTCCGACAATGTCGATTCCTACCCGCTCAAAAGGGGTACTGACGACGGGGAAGGGTTGGAGCGGAGCCTTGCGCTTGCCCCCACTCTTTCCGCTGGCCTGGCACGTGGGGCAGGACTTGCAGTGGGCCTCCACATTTGCTCGCATCTTGGGCCAGTAGAAGTGGGTGACGAGTCGCTGGTATGTCTTATCTTGGCCTAAGTGTCCGGCCAGGGGTACATCATGGGCCAGGCCCAGGAGGAGACTTCGGAAGCGTAGAGGTACTACTAGTACTCGGGCCGATCCCAACTCGGCCGACTTCTGTTCACTGTACAGCAGTCCGTTCTCCCAGTATACCCAGTGGGTGCCAGTCTGGTCGCCTGCTGCTTGGGCCTCGGCCTGTTGTCGGGGTCCAATGAGGGACGGGCAGGTGGATTGTTCTTGGCAGAACTCTTCACGGGAGGGGCCCCCTTCGCAGGGCCACGGGGCCAGTTCTGGCAAGTCCCCGAGTTTGGTCAGGGTTGCGGGGTCGGAAGGCCCGGATTCTTCGCCGGGAGCGGTTGGTTCGTCCAGAAGGGGGTCGTCGGCCTTTGGTGGTGTATCCTGGCTCTCAGGGATGGTGGCGGTGTTCAGGGCCATGGCCTCTCCCCCCTCGGAGGAAGGCGCCCGGAGAGTCATCGAGCGCGTGGTGGCGCACACCCACTCGGGTAGGCCCATCATCTCGAGGTGGGCCCTTCGTTCCACTTGTCCCCACGGGGAGTTCTCCAGGTCGTTGCCCAGGAGGCAGTCCACGGGCTGGGAGGTTCGGACCGCTACTTTTAACTTGCCGGTGACTCCCCCCCATTCGAAGGGGACTAGGGCCATCCGGCAGAGGCTCTCGGAATTGTCTGATGAGATGACGGGGCAAAAGGCGTCAGGCAGGATCTGATCCTCGGAAATCAGGTGACAGTGGACCGCCGTGACACTCGCCCCCGTGTCCCGGAGCCCCTCGATGCGGTGACCGTTGACCGTCACCTGCTGTCGGTACTTCTTCGTGTTGGCGGGCAGGGGCGTGCCGGGGACCATCTCCCGGTCCCCTAGGGAGACCAAGGCCATGGCGGCTGGTTCCCATTCTTCGGAGTCTTCCATCTCTTCCCCCAGGGCTACAGAGGCCATCTGTCGAGCCGGCGGGGTTGTGGTGGTGGTTCGCTGGTACAGGGGACACTGAGGGTCACTGGCATAGTGTCCGGTCTGCTGGCAGCGGAAACGTGATTCTCCCTCGGGGTCCCGGCCTCCCTGGGGGCCCGGTGCTGGCCGGAGGCGGAGCTGGAAAGGGCAGAGATTGTCCTCTGGGAGGGCTGAGCGGGGATCCCCCCGGGAGCTCCCTTTGCCGGCCTTGGTTCCCTCCGCCCCTCTGGCGGGGGGGTCCCTGATGGTGGCGACCGTAGTCTCCCACGGGACCCCGGGAGGTCCGGGTGTTCACCCACCGATCAGCCTCGACGGCCAGTTTCCGAGGGTCTGTGAGTTTGCTGTCCAGGAGGTGCTGGCACAGCTCTACGAAGCAATTAGCGGCCAAGTGTTCCCATGCGATCAGGTCGAACAGCTCCTCAAAGGTGGAGACCTTGCTGCCCTTGATCCATCCGTCCAAGGCCCGGCTGTAAAAGTTCACGTACTCCACCCATGTGGTACCGGGTATCTTTTTGCAGTCTCTAAACCGTTGCCGGTACATTTCAGGGGTGAGCCCATATCTGGCTACCAGGGCCTCTTTCATGTGACTGTAGGAGTTCATCACGGTGGAGGGCAGGTCCAGCAGGGTATCTCTCCCCTCGCTCAGGAACCGGCCCCACAGCCCAGCCCCCCAGTCTTTCTGCGGGACTCGGTGGGAGGTCATGGCGACTTCGTAGGCCTTGAACCATTGCTGAATATCGTTGTTTTTATAATATTCTTTCACCACATCCTTGGGGATGTGGACCTTCGGTTCCACGGTGGAGGAGATGGGTTGCGTTTCCGAGGGTCGGGTCTCCGCCCGCTTGGCCTTGAGCTCGATCTCCTTCAGGCTACGTTCGTGCTCTAGTTGGAGTTTCTTTTCTTCGTGTTCTCTCTGTCGTTTCTTTTCCTCTAGTTCTCCGTGTAGGCGTAACTGTTCTACTGCCAGTTTTTTCTCAGCCAGTTTTATCTCTCCTTCGATTTTTAGCTTTGCTAGTTCCAGTTCGTGGTTGCGACTTCTTTCTCGGTCCGCTAGTTCCTCTGGGGATAGGCCCCCCTCGGGGGCGCCGTTCCTCCCCGGGCTGCTTCGTGGTTCGTTGGGGTGCTCTCCTTCTGCTTGTGACCGGGGAGTTTCTGCCTCGACCCAGGTTTTTAATGCCCCCTGGAAGTCCTCTTTCGTGCTTAGTCCGGTGGTAGCGATTCCAAAGTCTTTGCAAAATTGTTTCAGTTCTCGGTGCGTATACGATTCTAACTGGTCTTTTTGAAATGCCGTGCTTGGGTTGGTGCCTGCGGCACCTAGGGAAGTTTCTCCTTCCATTCTTCTCGGTGGTGCGTAAGCCGTCTACTGCACGATCTCCAGGTGTTGGCTCAGATCCCGTCGCCTGCCACCAAATGTTGGAAGGGTCTCGCACCTAGGATCGCACGTGCTGCGCTTACTCTCTCTTCGGATAGAGGGACACCACACAGTAGTTCGTTATAAGGCAATAAGCTTTTATCGGTAGTTGTCAGGGATCTTTATGATCCGGCAGGCAGGTGCAGAATTAATGCCACAAGCGGCAGCGATCTTGTGATAATGGGAAAAGGGGTAGCGGGACAGTCTTTCAATCAGTGTCTCTGCGAGGTATCCGGCGCACAGCTCTCAATCCTCGAGCTGAGGGGATGTTGCTTCTCTCGGCAATCTCTGCCGATTCTCTTGGAGGAGCGGGCCGCGAGTCACTCAGCAGCACCGGCGGGTCGTAGTTCAGGGAGCCGCGACGTCGTCAGCAGGGCTCAGATGGTTCAGCGTTCGGGGAGCCGCGGCGGCGTCAGCAGGGCTCAGATGGGTCAGAATTCAAGGAGCCGCGACGGCGTCAGCAGGGCTCAGATGGTTCAGCGTTCGGGGAGCCGCGACGGCGTCAGCAGGGCTCAGATGGTTCAGAATTTGAAGAGCCGCGACGGCGTCAGCAGGGCTCAGTTGGTTTCAGAGTTCGGATAGCGTTTCTTCTGTTCGGTGAGCGATCGAGCCGCGACCAGGTCCGCAGGCTCTCGTCAGTCCAGGTCTTCTCTGCCCTCGTCCCTTCAGCACCCCTTGTTATACTCCCCCTCCTCTTTGAAGTCCGGAGTCCTCGCGGAGAGGGGTCTTTTGCCTGGGGGCGATGTGTCGGGGTTTCCTGTCGCTCAGCCCCTTGATCTATTCAGATGTGTCCGGGAGGGACCCCAGACGCCCAGCAGGAGAGGCACCCGCTCACCGGGGGCCTGGTGGCCGATCGAAACCTCCCTCGGGGAAGAGTCCAGAGGTGTGACAGAGTCGGCGCCTCTCGGTCTGGTTTGGGGGGGGGTTTCGTTCTCCCTCGGCCGGGCATGCGTGTTGGGGATCTGGTCGGCCCTCGGGATGTTGGTCCACGGGAGCCGGAAGGCCGTGTCCACGAGGTTCGGCGTGGTTGTAGTGTACTTTGCTGGTCGGGAGGGCCCACGCCACGAGGCCGGTCTCACAGTGGTGTAAAACGATCAAGTCATGTTCTCTTTAAAAAAAAAAAAAAAGTTTTGAAGAGGCATTCATTTATTCATACATACATATTGTGTGTGCATAACAACCAAAGTCATATACTCATCAATAATTGTGGAAAAGGCCCTTTGCAGTTTTGTCACGACAAAATTATATTCTGTGACTAGGCTTACAACTGCAACTTCGCACACAAGATATATATAGTTTTTTCAAAACACATCCTTTGACAACAACGTGATTCCAATGCATGATACTCAACGGAGTAGTAACATAATATCTATCTCAATGTCATTCAGTGGATGTGCATGCAATTACTTGTAAAAGTTATAAATATGTAATTTGGACAGACAGCTGTTACAAGTTTCTGCTTCCACACCCTGAAAGTGCTGAGGAGAATCTACAAACAGCTCCCAGTCAGTACCCCCAAAACCATCACACATGCCCTTGTCACACGCCAGCTAGGCTATTGAAACACCTGCTACACCAGGATCAGCAAACAACTCACCAGACCACTGCAAACCATTCAGAATTCTGCTGCCGGAATCATACTCAACCTGCGATACTGCTCACACATCACACCTAACCCAAGAAGCTCCACTTGTTCCCTATACACAAGCGAGCACAGTTCAAACTCCTCTCTTCACTGGCGCTGCCTACCTCAATAGATGTATCTCTTTTCACAAACCATCCAGACACCTCCATTCAGCTGGATTCCTACTTTTACACATTCAGGGAGTACCCAGAACTAAATCTGGCAGTTGGGCCTTATCCTACATTGCTCCTAAAGGTTGAAACAATCTGCCAGTATACACAAGTCTCCTAAATTCTTGAGTTCCGCAAGAAACTGAAGACCCAGCTCTTCAAATAGTCTCTTCCGCCCGCCGTAGGCGAGGCTAGACCCACATCTGCCAGGATGCCCTCCCGGTTTATTATGGACTTCACAAATACACACAACAACTTAATGAAAATGTGCATCATATTTAGAAACTTGCACAAGAACATTTAGAACCAAGACTATTATACACACTGTCTTAATGAATACGCATTGAATATGGCATTTCAACACTTGATCATGCTCACAACAGAAGTGGAGGACCCACCAGCTTGACAAACTCCCTCCTTCCTAAGGAAATATTTGTTTGCCATTCAGGCAGACCAAAAGAAGACCTGTATCTGTGCGACATATCATAAGTAGTTGTGCCTACCCTTCAAAAATAACACATTAGAATGCCACTAAGAGAGAAAACAAACATCCACAGAACACTGAGGCACTTGTCCATGCACAATGTTAGCTAAATCAAATATATACCGAATGATACACATAGTTATGGCGTTTGTTAACTTGGGCACATCCGTTAATAAGACTGAGCAAATAAGCAATCATATACACATTTAAACTGCATTTGAATATTCGTGCATGTGCACCTGAATTGTCAGCTCTAACACAAGGACCAAAGTTCTACACAAACCAAATAAAAATCTGTAAATATTTGTCAATGCTCAGGTAAAAGCTATACAATTAGTGAAATGTTTGGTAGAAAGCTCATGCACTTGCCCAACAATCCAACCAACACATGTATATCTCATTCATAAACACTGAATGAACACCAGTGTGAGCACTCATGCAAGTGAGCATTTGCAGCCAAATAGAAATTGCCCTGAAAGATGCAGTCGTTTGAACGTTCACATTTTCATCCTTCATCAGATCACACACACTCTGAAAGCATACTCCTCAAAAGCGCCTCCATGCAGGAGTGCATGGGACCACACTTATCCTCACGGATCAAGTCCACATCTTGGTTGGGAGATGACATGGCTCCAGTGTTGCGTAAAGCCGTTCCTCTAGGCTATCAAACAAATTCATATAGGAAAAAGAGAATGAAGCCTAGCTGTTGTATTCAAGTAAACATTAAATATCACTAAAACTGACAACGTCTCCATACACGGTTGTGAGGCCCTCTTCACCAGATGCAACCCTACACTATCTTCCTCCTGTAACTTCCTAGTCCTTTACAGACCTCTGCAGCACTGCCACATTCCCAGACACACTTCTAGACACAGTTTCAAACCTTATAACAATACACTCCAACCTATGCATTGTTGGTGATCTAAACATTTGTTTTGACAAACCCAATATGTCCCATCCAAAATTAAGCATCACAAACATTGCTGGACACATCCTAGATGTAATTTTTGCAAACACAGAACTATTTATCTTTAAAAAAATTACTCACTTATTCAGACCACCATTTGCTTGCTTTCCAACATAAAAAAACACAAAGCTACACACCGAAAACCACCTTACATGCATTCACCTATTGACCGTGGAACAAACTCAATTTTGAACACTCAAACACAACTAACATCCAGTACAGATCTCGAAACAATAAATTCTGTCTAAAAGCTATATGAGTGGCTATAGGATGCTTTTGATATCCTAATACCACTGAGAATAACACAACAGAACAAAAGAAGACAGGCACCTTGGAGAATTACAAAGCTAATCAATCAATCAATCATGGCATTTGTAAAGCGCACTACATACCCGTGAGGGTCTCAAGGTGCTGGGGGGGGGGGGGGTGAGGGGGAAGCTGCTACTGTTCGAAGAGCCAGGTCTTGAGAAGTCTTCTGAAGGTCAGAAGGTCTTCGGTCTGCCGCAGGCGGATGGGGAGGGTGTTCCATGTCTTGGCGGCGAGGTGGGAGAATGATCTGCCGCCGCCGGTCACTCTTCGGATGCGGGGGACGGTGGCAAGGGCGCGGTCTGCGGAGCGGATCTGACGGGTGGGGGTGTAGAGGCTGAGTCGGCTGTTGAGGTACGTTGGTCCGGTGTTGTGGAGTGCTTCGTGAGAGTGGGTGAGGAGTTTGAAGGTTATCCTCTTGTTGACAGGGAGCCAGTGTAGGTCTCTCAGGTGGGGTGTGATGTGGCTGCGGCGAGGGATGTCGAGGATCAGGCGTGCGGAGGCGTTCTGGATGCGTTGAAGCCGTTTCAGGAGTTTGGCCGGGGCTCCTGCGTAGAGTGCGTTTCCGTAGTCCAGTCTACTGCTGACGTTGGCCTGGGTGACCGTCCTTCTTGTTTCGGTGGGGAGCCACTTGAAGATCCTGCGAAGCATGCGGAGGGTGTTGAAGCAGGAGGAGGAGACGGCGTTGACCTGCTTCGTCATGGAGAGAGTAGAGTCGAGGATGACCCCCAGGTTGCGTGCGTGGCCGGTGGGTGTTGGGGGTGTTCCTAGTGCAGTCGGTCACCAGGAGTCGTCCCAGGCCGAGGGGGTGGATCCGAGGATGAGGACCTCCATCTTGTCTGAGTTCAGCTTCAGTCGGCTGTTCCACATCCAGTTGGCGGCGGCCTTCATTCCTTCGTGGAGGTTGGTTTTGGCGGTGTGGGGGTCCTTGGTGAGGGAGAGGATCAGCTGGATGTCATCGGCGTAGGAGATGATGTTGAGGTCGTGCCATCATGCGATGTGGGCGAGTGGTGCCATGTAGACGTTGAACAACGTTGGGCTGAGGGATGAGCCTTTGGGTACGCCGCAGATGATCTTGGTGGCTTCGGAGTGGAAGGGGGGGAGGCAGACGCTGTGTGTGCTGCCGGAGAGGAAGGAGGAGGTCAAGTCCAGGGCTTTCTCTTGGATTCCAGTGTCGTAGAGGCTTGTTCATAGTGTGCGGTGGCAGACCGTGTCGAAGGCGGCTGACAGGTCCAGGAGGATGAGGGCCGCGGTTTCTCCGTTGTCTAGCAGGGACCTGATGTCATCAGTGGCGGCGATGAGGGCAGTTTAGGTGCTGTGGATGCTGCGGAACCCGGACTGGGACGGGTCCAGGATGCTGTTCTCCTCGACGAAGCTGGTCAGTTGTTTGTTGACGGCCTTTTCGATGATCTTCGCCGGGAACGGGAGCAGGGAGATGGGTCGGAAGTTCTTGAGGTCCTTGGTGTCCACCTTGGGTTTCTTGAGTAAGGCGTTGGATCTCTGCGTGCTTCCAGCTTTCCGGGAAGGTCGCTGTCTCGAAGGAGATGTTGATGGTTTTCCGGAGATGGGGTGTGATGGTGCTGCTGGCTTTGTTGAAGATGTGGTTTCGGCAGGGGTCTTCCGGGGATCTGGAGTGGACGGTGTTCAGGATCTTGATGGTGTCGTCGTCGTTGATGTTGGTCCAGGAGATCAGGTGGGTGGTGCGGGTGGTGGTCGTGTGAGCGGAGGTCTCAGTGGTTGCCGGGGTGGAGACCGTTTTGAAAATGTCATGCATGTCTACCATCTTGCGATGGAAGAAGGTGGCCAGCGAGTCGCACAGGTCTTGTGAGGGTGGGATGTCGTTGGTGTTGGAGCTGGGGTTGGAGAGTTCCTTCACGATGTTGAAGAGTTCTTTGCTGTTGTGTGCGTTGTTGTCTAGGCAGTCTTTGAAGGAGGTCCTTTTGGCGGACCTGATGAGGTGGTGGTGTCTGCGGGTGGCGTTCTTGTGGGCGGTGTAGCTTTCCGGTGTTTGTTCACGGATCTAGGTTTTTTCGAGTTTTCGGCAGGTTCGCTTGGAAGCCTGGAGGTCTTCGGTGAACCAGCTGGCTTTCTTGCTAGTGTGGGTGTTGGAGGGCTTCTTGAGGGGGGCGAGGGTGTTGGCGCAGTCGTTGATCCACTGTTTGAGGTTGCGAGCGGAGGTGTCGGGTCGGTCGGATCTGTGGGTGGGTTCCGGGCGAGGGAGGTGGAGGTGGAAAGCTGGTCTTCGGTGACTTTGCTCCAGCAGCGGCGCGGCATCTGTTGGGTGCGGTGGTGCGTGGTGGGTTTCCGGAAGGTGAAGTGGATGCAGCGGTGATCGGTCCAGTGGAGCTCATGGTGTGGTTGAAGGAGACGTGGGAGCTTGCGGAGAAGATGGGGTCAAGCGTGTGGCCGGCAGAGTGGGTGGGTGTAGTGACGAGTTGTCGATCCTGGTGGAGGAGTTGGTGTCGTCGTGGTTCTCGAGGTGGAAGTTCAGGTCCCTGAGGAGGATGTAGCCCGTGGAGGCGAGGGCGTGTGTGCTGACGAGGTCAGTGATAGAGTTGCTGAACTGTGCTCGTGGTCCGGGGGTCTGTAGACGAGGGTTCCTCTGAGAGTGGTGTTGGGATCGGTGTGGATCTGGAAGTGCAGGTGTTCGGCAGTGCTGAGGGTGTCGTCGGTGTCGGTTGAGACTTTGAGAGAGTTCCTGTGGACGATGGCGATTCCTCCTCCTACTCCATTGATGCGGTCCCTGCGGGTGATTTTATAGCCTTCCGGGATGGCTATGGCGATGTCGGGTGCCGAGGAGGGGTTCAGCCAGGTCTCCGTCAGGAAGACGACGTCTGGGGTGTTGGAGTCCAGTAGGTCCCAGAGTTCCACAGCGTGTTTGCGTGTGGAGCAGGTGTTGAGAAGGATGCATCTGATGTGGTTTGGTTCTTTGGTAAACAGAAAACAGAAAATTGGAAAGCTGCAACATACCTGGCTCAAAACAAACAGCAATTAAGACAAACATTACCTACAGACACTTAACAGAATATACAAGTCAGCAATCAAAAATGCTAAGAAAAAATACTATTCAGACAGAAGGAGCTCATTCCATTACTCAAGAATTCACAGACAAACTGGCAAATCATTACACGACCAAAGCAGACATGCTGAACTCCGATTTAAACCAAAGAAAACCCAGCATCACCAATGCTTTTCCCCCAAAAAAACCTAAAAGAGTAGGTTAACCCAGCCTCGGCATTCCTTCCAACAAATATCACACAATGAATGTATGCACCTGGTCAAAGCAAGCAGACCTGCAGGCAGCTCCTCTGACCCGTGCCCACCACAAACATTCAAGAAAATTCTTCTAACTACCTCTGCTGCCACACCAGTGAGAAAAATCATAAGCAATTCCTAAACTACAGGAATATTTCCAAAAGATCTAAAAAATTACTAAAGAAAACAAACCTGGACCCGCTTAACCCCACCAACTGCAGACCAATTACAAACGGGCCGCTCCTGGGCAAACTGATAGAAAGAGCCGCATTCGCCCAGATGTCACAATTCATTGAAGATAACTCCATACATTCAGACATTCAAACAAGGATTTCGTCCAGGAAGAGGCACAGAATCTGCCCACATTGCCATCTGGGATGACCTTAAGAACACACTTAAATCGGAACACTACCAGTAACATGCTCCTGAAGGCCAGTGCACAACATTTTTGTCACGCTCTCTCTCTGCTTGCCATAGCGCTTTCTCCATGCTCTTGACAGGTAAGGAAAAAACGGTATATCTACATTCACTCCAAATATGACAAAGACAATTGAGGCCTCAATAGAAGTAATTGGGAGAAATACATTCTCCCGATTATTTAAAAAAAAAAAAAATCTCCCACTTTCCTCTTCTAAAACGTTGGCTTGTATGAAAGAGGTACATGAAATTATACACAGAACTACTCCTCGCCATTCTAGTGTATACAAAAACCTGACTCAAAATACTGTGCCAAAGATTAAAAGTACAAAAACAACAATTGATGGACAGAATGCAGAACAATGTCATATATTCACCCCAGAACAGAGATCTGGGCCTAAATCCATCGCTTTTTTGCTCCCCCTGCCATTCCAGTTTGAACCTAGCCATATGCAAATCAGTCTTGATCCTGCGCCCAGTGGAAACAGTCCGGTCCGAACTGCCAGGCCAGGTCCGAACTGGACTGGAAACAGGCATCCTAGGACCGTTTTTAGGGTTTCACCCATCATCAGCTAGGATGGCTTGACTCCAGTGGCATGGAGAGCACGAAATATTAAAAGTAAGTAAAAGGATACGCATTTCAGATTGGTCCTGAAGTATACGCCTGACAGTAAAGCACTAGTAGGAATCTTTAAAGAGACACTTGGAATCTTTTGAGAGGAGATGCAGATTTAGCTGAATGTTTAACTATATATCCAAGGGTTGCTACTTATAAGAATATTTGATCCATCAAAATATGATTACGCTATTTTGTATAACAGAAAAGTGACTCTTGATTGTATCAATTAGCGACTGCTCTCTACATATTAATGATGTTAAACATGCGCTGTAGAGCATTATAGGTGTAAACAGAGATTGTGCATCAACTAAAATCTATGAAGTCATAACTTGGTTCAAATATCGCACTGATTATGTAGTGTATGCACTTATCTGCCCCTGTGGACTCACATATGTGGGCAGTATGTGCATGCATGTGTTGGCATTTGCAGAGAGCAAATCTAGGTGGAGAGCAAAGGAGCACCGAACAGGGGCACAATCATTTGCAGAAGGTCATTGTTGGACCTGGCCCTTTTTGCAGGGTCATCCCAGAACTTTATTCCTTCCTCCTATATTTTTTCGGATCTGTTGTTGGTGGCTTTATGACTCTGGGCACTTTGGGCCATATGTAGGTAAAACGTTTTTTGCGATTCTCAAATTGCGATTTTTAGGGAATCGCAATTAGAGAATCGCAAAACGCCTTGTAGGTAGGATTTGCAAAATATTTTGCGAATCCTACATATTCCTAATTTGTGAATCGCAAATTGTGATTCACAAATAAGGAATACCTTCCCATTCATTCCTATGGGCTAGAAGGCCCATAGGAATGAATGGGAAGACATTCTCAATTTGCGATTCCCAATTAGAGAATCGCAACTTGAGAATGCAATTTCAAGGTTGCAAGGGTGTCAATAGGACACCCTGTTGCACCCCTGAAATAAGCATGTGTGCACATGTGGCGCACATACATGCGCTAAGGGCATTTATGTGCGCCACATGGCACTTTGAAAAATGCAAAAAAGTGCTTTTTTCAAAGAAATCGCAAATTACCACCAACCTGAAGTTGGTGGTAATTTGCGATTCCTTAAGCCAAAATTGCACAACTTGGGTGCTTCCTACATTGCATTTAAGGAATCGCAATTAGGGATTTCTTAAATGCATTCGCAAAATAGGGAATCGCAAATTTTGCGATTCCTTATTTTGCGAGTGGGTTTTTGTCTGCTACATAGCACACTGCCCAAATTGTGATCGCAAACGCTGAAATGTTTGCGATCGCAATTTGGCTTCCTACATATGGCCCGAGATCACTGCTGATCAGTACCAAAGTGCATGTGCGCTCTCTTGTAATCTTGGTAAGATTGGTCTACACGTGTTTGACATTTACCTGTAGGTCCCTTGTACAGTGGAATCCCATACACCCAGGGCCTGTAAATTAAATGCTACTAGTGGGCTTGTAGCGCTGCTTGTGCCACCCACAGAAGTAGCTATTCAAACCTGTCTCAGGCCTCTGCCACTGCAGGGCCTGAGCGCGCAGTTTACTGCCGCTGTGACGTGGCACATAAAGTGGTTGCCACGTCTGCAACTCCCCTTTTACTACATGTAGTCACCCCTAAAGGAGGCCCTAGCTAGCTCCATGGGAAGGGTGCTGTGCAGGTAGAAGGTATGACATGTGCCTTAACTGTGTGGCATGTCCTGGTAGTGACAAACAGCCTATTTGGTTTCTCACTGCTGTGAGGATGCCCTCTCATAGGGATGCATTGGGATTCCCTGACATGTGCTTCAGTGGTAATTCCTGACATGAGAGGGGTGGTGTGACCATGTTTGGTATGTTTGGAACAGTGGTGATAAATCCTGCTTATTGGCGAAAGCCGATTTATTATTACTATTTTAGAAATGCCACTTTTAGAAGTAGGCATTTCTGTGTGCTCATGTGTCTTTGTGCCCTGCCTGGATGTGTATTGACCGTCTGGTTCTGACTGACAGGGTAGAGAAGATGTGCATTCACACCAGCCAGTCCCTGGGGGTGAGAGGGGGTTTGAGGTGTGTCCTGCCTTTCCTGGGTGACTATCAGTGCTAGGCTGAATTGACCTTGGCTGAATTTAGAGTAGCGGATGGAGTTTTCCCTTGCACCTAAATACGCCTGGTCTGCTTTTGGAGTGGTGGGAGGAGTTGCACCTGCACCTGAATAGGGCTGTGCCTGCCTTCCACAATGCTGACTCCACCCCCCTGTGGTGTGTCTAGGGCCTGGGGTTACAATGTGAATGGGGGTGTTGTGCACTTCAATAGTGTTTGAAGTTCCCCAGAACAAAGACATTGGGACTATATGTATAGGGGCAGTGACTCCATGAAAGGGGGAGGATAGATACTGCATGGACTGCCAGAGGACTGCTGTATGCCAGGAGAAACTGCCGTTTGGCCAGGGGCGTAGCTAGAGCTTGTGGCGCCCGGGGCTATCCCTCAGATTGCCGCCCCTGGGGGGGGGGGAGGGGGGGGGGGGAATAAGGGGAGGAGGGTGCTGGGGAAAGGACCGAGAGACACGTAGTATCGCCGCTAATAGTTACCTTGATCATGCAAGTTACATGCACATACATGACACGATCCAAGGCTACACAGTTGAATACACTGGTGACCGGCAGTACAAAGGAGAACACACAGACTGCCACACTGCAGGATTTCAGGAAGGGCCTAAAACCATGGTTATTCGATTAAAGTCATCATCAGCAGCACCGCCCCCACCCTCCAGCACCTAGATACCCTTACAGGTGATAAGTGGCGCTATGCAAATCCTGTTTGTTTGATTGATTGAGACCCGATTTCCACACATCGTTTTTGCGCTATATTAGTTTTATCTGTAAAACTGTATGTCTTTGCAAGTTAAGTGACCCCTTCAATGGAGATTGTGCTGACTGTACCTTGGGGCACATGGCCTCTGTTTATAACTTCCCTCAGCTCACTCCTTGTACTTGCCAGCCCTTATCACTGACCTACTCCTGCCCAGCAGCTTCAGCTGACACCACGTGCCGGTGGATTTGAGGGTGGACTCTCATCCAACCCTCTAGCTTACTATTTTTCTCCTTTTTGTGCATACTGTGGAAAGTTTAACATGTTGCTTTGTACAAATTGTTACCGATTTGATTATTCAAAACTCCAACCGAATAAATTTCTGTGACTTGGTATTTCCTGTATCAGGTCATTTAAATCTGCCATCATGCCCTGGGAAGCTGCAGCAAAAGAACGACTGTGCTGCGAATTACATTGCGAAAAACTCCACTCTTTGCTAATAGTGGTAAACTGCAAACAATATTAAAGAATCTGTGGGGAAGGAGGTAGTACATGCTTTGCAATACAAGGAAGAAAATGCCCTGATGTGTGACTCAAACTAGACACGGGACACCATGAGATGTCTAACAGCATAGGGTTTCCACGGTGCCAACCTGCACTCTAAACACTTCCTGGCAGGTCTCCCCTCTTCTAATGTTTTCCTTTCCCCTTCTATCCTTGTCATCTTTTTGCGAACTGTAAGCTCTTTCTTGCGCTACACCACCCCCATTCCAGTTTTTCCTGGCTCTTTTTATCTCCTTCATTCTCTTCTGTGCCGCTTTCACTGTACTGTAATACCTTTGGACCTGGGCGAAATTTAAATTATGCTGGCAAAATCTATATCATTTTGGAAATTTCGCCTTAACCTTGCTATGTAAAATTTCCAAACTTGGACCATGTCGTGTAATCGTCATAAAATTATAGCAGAGGGGTACAGGAACAATGCGAACAACCACAACATGAGCAGCTATAGTTTGCAGTAATCAGTTTTTTTTGCACTTTTTTAAAATGCAAAATACGTTGTTGCATCAAAAATTGAGGCTAGGATGCAAATATTGCACTAAATGATGGCTTTGCATTTCACGAAATGATACATAATTTTCTGGAATGTTCCTGATATTTTGCGATTTACACGAGCAAATTAGATAAATTTTGCACACCCCTAAAATAGTTTCCTTTCACCTCCTTTTCTTTATGTTTCCTTGTTCTTAGTTCGTCTCTTCCCTTTGCTACTCCGAGCTCTAATCTCCTGTCCATGCATGCAGGGAAGGATGGGACAGACCTACCGTTTCTGAACTCCCAGAATTTACTACTGTTTCGTTTATCTTTTTCTCATTCGTTCCTCCCCTCCTCCAACGCTGTTTACTGCCTCTCCCTCTCCTTGGTTTCCTTTCCCCTCTCTCTTTCGTTTCTCCTGGTACACTGTGCCTCTAGTTTCCTTTCTCAGTCTCTCCTGCATCGCGCTGCGCCCCCTCCCTGTCTACCTGCCCCCAATCTGCGGAAAATCCCCGATCCCTGCATCTCTGATTGGACACACAGAGTGAGTACAGAGGGTACGTAGTGCATTCACATTCAGAACACACAGGCCCTATCTGTACTTTATTAACTGTATCTTCCTGTACATATAAAATCCCAATAAATATTTTCTGACATTAAAGAGAACACACAGGCTCTTCTTAAGAATATCACGTAAGCAGTAGAAGGTGTTTACTTCTGCAGAAGGGACATCAGTGGTCCTCAAATTTGATAAGGGCATCTTATTTCTTTGTCGCTCTAGAAACATATATCACAATAGTGTCCAACATATAGGAAGGCTTCTAGGAGTGATAAAGTGACACTTTTTATGCAATTACAGTTAAAGCTCCCTGTTTTCCGTTTTTACTGATTTTTACAGGTAAATACAGACAGAAAACTTTTATTTTCTTGTCTGTATTTATTTCTAAATGTGGACAAAAACGGAAATTTTGTTGCTTTTTGAGTAATTCTAAATACTGTCTCCCATGACTGCCAGGCCAATAGCTGTGTGGATTGATAGGTAAGGGAGCTAAAAAAGAAAGGAATTCTAGTAAAGAAGCTTTAACAGCAGTAGATAAGTGCAAGGTTGACACTGACATTTGCATAGTTTCATTAAAGTGCATTGATTTATCTTCTGTGGGTGTTTACAGCATTGAAACCTGGAAGGCATTCAAGCATTAGTGCATATATACTGGTTAAATAAATATGGAAATATACTAATTTCAGCTTAATTTTTCAATAAAACCCACAATAAATATGGATAAATACAGATAAAATTTGCAAAAAATAAATATGGATAAATACAGGCGGAAATGTCCAAAAAATAAATACCATAAATCCGGGAGCCCTAATTACAATACACTACAAACTCCCATTCTCATTGCTTCGGTCCTCTCACACTCTTCGTGAGCTACCCCCTCCCGCACATAATAGCACAGCCAATGCCCCCCCACCGCTCTCTCACCATTACATCTGCACTTCCGTGCCCTTCCCCGAAAGTCTAGCAGTAATAGGTCCATAGAAGATTCTGTTGCTACCTGAGTCAATGCAAACTCATACCTGACAACTCACACGGTGCCACCGCGTATGACACGATTTCCTACACGCGCGCTGACATCATGCAAGGCTGGCACAGTCTCACTTACTTGGAGGCAGCCCCCATCACTAACTGTACCCAGGACTGTACCCAGATGAAAGACTCACGAGCTGAACATGCGGGACCCTGCACCACAACAGCTGAAACAAACGCGACTATTATTAAAAGAAAAAAATGTGTCCTACCTTACAACGCGAACCAACTGAAAACTTTGGGAAAGGGAGGCCCCTGCACTTCGAGGAAATACAAGCCGAAAGTGTGTGGCAACTCTATGTATGCTACATCACCCTGCTGCCGTGGCTGCCCTGAAGGTGTCGAGGTCAGGGAGGGAGGGAGGACAATCCAGCTCCTGGGGGGAAGGTCCATTAGCAGGAAATTGACAAAAAAAACACATAACGGTGCCTGCCTCACGCTGAGTACGATGAGTGCAACATTGTCGGAGTCTGTTCACGTGACCTGATAGACTGGCGCCAGCGTTCGGGTCCCACTCTAGCAGAGGGCGCCAATTTGATACTAAATGCGCAGCTGTGATCCTCGGCGTATAGTGTCCGAGGCGGCCGCCAAAAGATGTCAGTGGCATAATAGGGAGTGGGTGTTCAGAAGAGCAAAGTGGGAGTTTTAAAAAAATTAATCGGGAGAATGGGGCCTTGAATCAGGTTACTGTCACGTGTGGGCTTTGGAAGTGTGCTGCTGCAGGATCGGGCATTTGAAACGAAAATGCACGTTTTTCTCTTACCTTTCAAAAGCATGGAGCGTAATGGCAGGCAGAGAGAGGGTGATACAAGTGTTGTGTGCACTCACTGGTTTGACAGGTTGCTGGCTAAATCTGCATGTGAAAGGTCTTGTTGCACCCCAAATGTCATGTCAAAGGCCCATTATGAGCCAGACACAGTAGGAAGGTTCTGAAGCACTTGGGTACCACAAGCGTACGGGCTCACCCAGGCTCAGCAACCTACAGCTCACTATAGCTCACTATATATGAGACCCTACTCCCAATAAATCCAATGTGATCCAGACTGATCACCCACTGCCTGTTCTGCAGCCTGTTTCCGCAAACCAACAAGAGTAGGGCACTCCATCTGTGCCTTGCAGAACTCCTTCCTGATGGGACCCCCTTCCTGCTGCCAGTGGGTCAACTCCAGTAGGTCTCCCATCTGGACATCTGACAATCTTGCAAATGCATCATACCTCAAGTACAAAATTCATTGTGTGGCAAAGGTCCTTGGCATTCTCGCCACCTGCGTTTAACCACAGGAATAGCAGCAAGGTCACTTCAGGTCGCCCCACAAGCACGAGCGGGGCTTTGCTTTGCTATTGGGACCCGCGTCACGAGTGGGGCTTTGCCATGCTTTGGGGCCCCACGTCACGGGTAGGGATTTGCCATGCTATTGGGGCCCCCGTCACGAGTGTATAGGGGCCCACGCCGCGAGTGGGGCTTTGCTGTACTGTAGGGGCATTGCGTCACGAGTGGGGTTTTGCAATAGGGGCCCACGTCACGAGTGGGGCTTTGCTATAGGGGCCAGCGACATGAGTGGGGACTTTGCCATGATATATGAGCCTAGGACACGACTTGAGATTTGCCATGCTATAGTGGCCCACGCCACGATTGGGGCTTTGCTATAGGAGCCCGCGTCGCGTCAAGAGTGGAGCTTTGCTATGGGGGCTCGCGTCACGAGCGGGGGCTTTGCCATGCTATAGTGACCCACGTCACTAGTGGGGCTTTGCCATGCTACAGGGGCCCACGTCACATTTTACCATGCTATAGGGGCCCACGTCACGAGAGGGGCTCTGCCATGCTATAGGCGGACACGTCACGAGTGGGGCTCCTCCATGCTACAGGGGCCCACGTCAGCTCCCGTAGTTTAAGGCTCTTATTTAAAGGGTCTGGGGCCTGTAAGGGGTGGTGGCGTTGAAAGCCCCTGATAAGCTCTCAACCCTCGGGTACCCAGCTCTCAATAGTGCAGTAGGTACAGTGGTACCAGGCCCAGCGTTTTAAGGGCCCACTTTATCTCCAATTATTGGTGTTATTTTTAAGAACCCACCCAGTCGACGGTGGCCTATTTCACCTCGCCTCTGTAGGGCGCCCTTCTTAGGGCACTGCGCTCCTGAGCCCTGTAGTGACCGCAGAGAGGCCGCGGTCCTGGCCTGTGCGTCCGGAGGGCGCTGGGATCGTGGTTGGGACCCGCCTGGCTTAGGAAGTGTCATTTTACTGCTTTCCTCACATGGCTGACGGGACATCCTGTCAACAAAGGAATCTGCCGCGGCCGGCCGGGATCGGCGTCTCCTTCGTGGGTTCCAGATTTAGCCAGCAACCTGTCAAACCAGTGAGTGCACACAACACTTGTATCACCCTCTCTCTGCCTGCCATTACGCTCCATGCTTTTGAAAGGTAAGAGAAAAACGTGCATTTTCGTTTCAAATGCCCGATCCTGCAGCAGCACACTTCCAAAGCCCACACGTGACAGTAACCTGATTCAAGGCCCCATTCTCCCGATTAATTTTTTTAAAACTCCCACTTTGCTCTTCTGAACACCCACTCCCTATTATGCCACTGACATCTTTTGGCGGCCGCCTCGGACACTATACGCCGAGGATCACAGCTGCGCATTTAGTATCAAATTGGCGCCCTCTGCTAGAGTGGGACCCGAACGCTGGCGCCAGTCTATCAGGTCACGTGAACAGACTCCGACAATGTTGCACTCATCGTACTCAGCGTGAGGCAGGCACCGTTATGTGTTTTTTTTGTCAATTTCCTGCTAATGGACCTTCCCCCCAGGAGCTGGAATTGGCACTACCAGCTGCCTGCTGGGTGGCTGAAGGGACTGCTACTCTGCGTGCTGGCCTACCTGTGCCCTGTTCTCTGCCCCAGTGACCTCCCAGGACTTTTTAGCTTGTCCTGTGTGATTTTGACACAGCGCGTGGTGAGCACTGTGGCTTCCCACCCTATTGTTGCAGAGCACACGGGAATCACTTTGCTGGTGGCCCAAATGTATGCAGTATAGTACGTGGAGAGCTCTTATCTTTCCAAGAGGGCGCACCGTGAACTAGTGCATGGTGAGCACTTTGATTTTGTTATCTGATCGGGTGCAAGTGAGTGCAATCGTGCCGTGAGGAGAAGCTGCAGATCCGAGGTCCGGCAGGAAGGAGCTGCCCGGAGGGCATTGCCAGGCAATCAATGTGAGCACCAACAGCTTGGGACGCGTCGGCGTCATCAGCCGCCCCAGCCACAAAGGGCCGGAGAGAGTGGAGTCAACGCAGATTTCACTGCGTGTGCAGCCGGCTGTCATCCCCCTTTCCAACCTGGTGTGGCGGTACCACGTGGGTACAGGCAGCTGGTGTTCAAGGAGCCCGGGGTGCCAAAGCAGAAGGCTCTGCCCCAGCGAAGGTGGTCTCCCTCAAGATGAAGTCCGGGGCACATGGGGAAGGTCTCCCGTGAGAGAGACGGCCCCGATGTTAGGCTTGATTGGCCTTGAGCCGTTCTTGCTTGTGCAGGGAACACGCAAGGTCAGTGTCAACATCTGCACCGCATGATCGCGGGTAGCTGTTGGAGTGACACATATCCTCAGAGCCCTTACTTTTGGGAGAGGCATTGTGTTTTTGGTAGCTCGGGGTAAACATTGATGGAGGCCCCTGAGACAAGGTTGTGGAAGGAACCTCCGCAAGATTATTGCATTCCCTGTGGTAGGCGGGCATATGGCCCAGGAACCTACGCAGGCAAAGACAATTACTGCATAACGGGTAGCAGGAGTGCAAGTGCCACACTTACTTGTAGTAACCCATCCCCTGGGTTTCACCCAAGGTACAGTGCAGTAATGATGGTATGCCTAATGTGGACATGATGTTTTTATTATTTGTGCACTTGACAAGTGGTTACTATAGTGCGCTGCTGATGATGTTTATGCCTAATGCTTTATGCTTTACATATTGCCTCTGGGATAAGCCTGACTGCTTTCACAAGCTACCAAGGGGGTGAGCAGGGGTTATCTTCAGTGTGTAACTCCCTTGCCCTGACTATAGTGATGGGTTCTGCCTGGCTTAGGTGCAAACCCTAACCAACCAGAAATCCAATTTCTAACAGTCATGTATAGACTGTGGGTCAGGGTAGTAATCCTGGAAGAGGTGGGTCTTCTGTTTTTTTCCGAATTGTCAGAGATTTGGTGCTGATCTGATGCCGACAGGGATGCTTTTATAGATCTTGGGAGCATTCACGGAGAAGGAGTAACTGGGTTTTTATTTTTGCAATGTTTTGTCTCTAATCCAGCAATATCCAGGCTTCTGGTCTGGCATTCTCACTCAGAGATGGTGAGTTTGTTTATCAGAAGCCTGGGGTTTTGTTAAGAGCTTTTATAAGTGATGTAGCTGTTTTTGAAGATGATTCGAGCTGGAGCAGTCAGTAAATTCTTTTTATATGGAGGTGAATTTCTTCAAGCACTTAATGAGCAGTGCCACTACTAGCAGAAAACCTTTCATAGGGGCTAGGAAGGTAACAGAAAGAGCGATGCACAGGGTGTTTCATCCATACAGATGGGTGAGTGCTAGGGCTTTCGCAGTTTTTTTTAAGTTATCTTCTTGGAAAATTGGCTTCACTTTCTTCAAGAGAGAGCTTTGGAACCAAACTGTCTTGGTCTTCCTGGCATAATGTTGCTTGGTCTTTGTGGAGGGTGACATCACAATCTCAAGTCTTGCAAAACAGCATAATTTGTAGGAGGGGAAATGGGAGGAGGACGTACAGTATAGTTGTAACAACGCACATATATAGAATCGATTGTCGACTACAGCTGATAAATTGCCTGGCTACATTTTGCACTTTCCTTAAGATGAGGTGTTTTTTCCACCTGTCCCTTGCCCAAAATAGGCGTTTGGACCCTACCCACTTTTCATGTATCCAACATGACAAGCAGCTCCCGAGAAAGCCTTCAGTGTGCTTGTTACTCGTACCCACACAGTGACGCAAGGCATGTTGCAATGTGAATTGTGGCATGACTCAAAATAGTAGCACCTCTGTGCAAATCTTGGCAGGGGCCTACCTAAAACTTGATTTAGATCGTACAGATATACAGAGGCCTTGGGCTGATGAATTATTATTATAATATCACGTGATCATTATGAAACAGTTCCTGTCCCAAATGTTAATTACAAGAGGTGCGGTAACTGTGGTTGTGTGGTGTTTCACGCAGAGAATCCGGCCGGGCCCTCCTTAAGAGTTACTTGTCATCTCCAATGGGTCGGTAAAAAGATTACTTGGCCCATAAGGGTTACAAACAATGCAGAGCTACTGGGCAAGGTAAAGGGTACCAGCTTTCTACTCGTTGGAAGGAATAAGGCACAGATGATCAGTCCCAAACTATAGACCTGAAACTTGATACCATGGAGCAAGCTATTTTTGCTCCAGTTGTGATGTGTCTACGTAATAACTAATGATGCAAATGTAATTTCTTTATGCGATTGTAGTAAGAGCAGACAAGGCCCAAACGTTACGCCAGAGCGCTTGTGCTTTGTATATCAGTGTCAGAAAAGACAACTGCAGTGATTAACAGTTTATTAGAAGTAGATAGTAGAAACAGTATACAGAAGGTGATAATGTTTAATAGAGAGAAGTAGAAAGTACAAATAGGGTCAGAACTGGCAGGAGTACGCACCAGAGTAAGGATACGAAGAGCAAGTATTTAAGTTACTGTTCTAATATCAGCTCTAGGGTGGTCACTGAGGTAGGCCACGCGAAGGGAGCGTCAAGCCGCTCTAGATACCACCAGGCTCTATTGGTCTGTGCTCTTCCATGAGTGTATAGCAAGAAAGTATACTCAGTTATCCAGGAGAGTCTTCAAGAGGTATTCATTGAGGAAGAGGCCATTCCGGAAGGCCTAGGGAGGACTGACAATGCCCCTGGAACATCCCCTGCGGAAGGCTGGCCAAGCCTAGATTCTTGTTTGACATATGAGACTCTTGGGGGGAAGCAACATTTTGCTTCTTAGCTTTTCATAAATCTAGCGATCTTCGTTTAGTAAATTGGGGTGTTTTGTTCTAGTGTTTTTTATGTCCTACATGCTGTCAAGTAAGTACCGTGTGCTTACAGAGGAAGACCTTTTCATCATGGTAAACATGAGAGGGTCTAAGTTTGACAAAAAATCCGTTTGTCATTTTAGTGCAAATACTGCCTATTTAATGTTTTTATCAAAGGTTATCGACTGGCCAATGTATTACTGGATAGTATTCCGAGTTGGCCTATAGAATGGGGTGGTTATAATGAGGCTCGGCATTACCTATTCCAAACGGTATCACCACCTCATTTACCAGCAACTTAAAGTTTAAAGCCCACAATGGAGAGTAGCATATGGGTCTGAATCTACAGAATGTTTTTTCCAATTCCGGGGCTAGTTTCTGCTTTGAATGGAAAAGCAGGGACCAAATCCACACCCGGAGTGAAGTTGTAATGCAACACAAAACGTGTGAAGTTACTCTACCCCACAACTCGGAAGGAGGCCTCATCAAAGATTCGGTCTACTCGTCTTACATATTTTTTTTTTGTCAAACATATGTTTATTAGCATTTTTCATATACTGCCAAACAATCTGTCAAATGATACATCAAGATATGCTTACAGAGCCCGGCGGTTTGGAAAGTCCATAGTTGATGCATGGTATTACTCACATATCCCAGCCTGTTTCCCACAAAGAAAACCTACAAGAACAAGTACAGATTTCAAGATTGTACAACCGAGGAATAAGCTTGTTTTAAGTTAAAAAGAAAAAAGAAAAAAATGCGCATAACCCGTCTTTCTTTTGGGACAGGTTTTGTCTCTAAGCCTTCCAACGGGGAAGGTGTTCCCCCAGAGGAGAAACCCCCAGGGATAGAACTCCCAGTACATTAAAAATAAAACAAAAACGTAACCCACCCCCCTCCCTCCCAACCTAATACTGGTGGCGGCTACATGACAGCAACGAGTTTCCGGATTATATCGTACGCAGGTAAGTTAAAATTGAAAAAGATGCATATCTCGGATAGAGGCAGGACAGACTGCCAATGGTAATCCCCTCGTAAGGAAAGCAACCAGTGGCCCCCATCTGTATTCAAAATTTGTATAATCGTCTCGGAATATATCTGCCATCCTTTCAAGACATAATAACTTCCAGAGCCTAGAGTGCCATAATGATATGACGGGAGCCTCCTTTTACTTCCAGGCTGCCGCTATCGCTACCTTCACTGCCCCGATGCATGTCCACAAAATGGCTTTATCTGCCTTGGTTTGATATACGAGGGAGGGGTCAACAAGGCCCAGGAGAATCTCGGTCATAGTGGTCGAGATGGGATACCCTAGCATATCTTTGATTTGCGTAAGGATTTCCTCCCAGAGGGGTCGTATAACTGGGCAGTCCCACCATATATTTTGAAAGTCACCCAGTAGTCCACACCCCCTCCAACAGGTATCTGATGTGTTTGGGAATACTTTTTTGAGTTTAGCGGGGTACAGGTACCAGTCCATCATTGTTTTAAGGTTGGCTTCCCGTAACTCCGTAGAGTGGTTACATTTCATGATGTCGGACCATAGCCCCATCCACTACCTGTCCTGAATGTCGCGTTGCAATATTCATTCCCACATGGACATATAGGGAGGGCTCGGAGAATGTGTAGAGGTAAGTAGATATGTGTATAGAAATGAAATCACTCCTTTCATAGAGTCAACATTGTGTACATATGTTTCAAGTTTCGTGAGCGGGTGCATGGCTGCGTCATGGATATGGAATGTGAGGGTCCAGTGTTTCAATTGAATGTAGTGAAAATGTTCAGCGGGTTCCAAGCCATAGTCTCTCCTTCAGTTGTCGATAGTGAGAAGATCAGAGTTATGGAATAGATGTGTCAGCGCCCTACATCCACCCTCCCACCAGGGATCAACGGGTCCCTCTCGAACAGCCAGGGGGAAGGCCGGGTTGAAGTGAAGAGGCGTATACGGTGATGGGAATGTAGTCCACTGTTTGTTCCCTAATATGGAGTCCCATACTCTGAAGGTAGTCCGGGTAGGGGTGCTAATGTAGGCATTCTCGGGTCTCTCCCTCTTAGGTCGCCATATGAGTTTCCAAATCGTCCTCCCTGCAATAGCTCTATCCATATGGAGCCAGTGTTTCTCCGACTCCCTCTTAGCCCATTCTGTCACCAACCGTTGTTGAGCAGCTTTATAGTAGAGTCCAAAGTCTGGGAGATCCACTCCACCCTCTGCCCTCGATCTGCTTAGGATTGAAAAGGAAAAACTTGCCCGTCCTCCCTGCCAGATAAACCGTAATATCATAGATCAGACTTCAGGGAGGAAGCCTTTGTCGAGTTCAATGGGTAGTGCCTGAAAGAGATACAGGAGTTTAGGGAGCACTGTCATTTTGACTGTGTGTATACGGCCTAACCAGGATATAAACGGCTTCCAGCGTACGAGATCCGCTTGGAGCCGTAAGAGAGAGGGCGGGAAATTAGCCCCATATAACCCTTCTACCCGTGGCTTCAATTGAACACCCAGGTATTGGAGAGAGCGGGAGGTCCATCGTAGCAGAGTATGCGCCTGTAACTCTCTAACCTCGCCCTCTGGAACTGTGAGATTAAGTATATAAGATTTATCTATATTGACCTTAAAACCTGCTACAGCTTCGGACCTTACGAGTTCAGCCTGGAGTGCGGCGAGAGAGGTGGCCGGTTCGGTAAGGGATAAAAGCATGTTGTCAGCAAAAAGCGAAATTTTATGAGTATCGCCACTAAACGGGATGCCCTTTATCTCCGGGGCTGCATGGATGGACATGGCCAGCGGTTCAATGCTAAGGACGAACAGTAGGGGCGATAACGGGCACCCCTGGCGGGTGCCCCTAGTGAGGGAGAAGGGAGCTGACAGAATACCATTCACCTGTACTCGAGAGCGTGGTCGGACATAATTGGCTTTAATCATGTTAATAAATTTATCAGCGAACCCAAAGTGTGTGAGTGTTTTAAAAAGGAATGCCCAATCCACCCTGTCAAAAGTCTTCTCGGCATCTAGCCCAGCCAGTACTGCTGGAATCTTTCGCTTTTTGGCTTTCTCAATGAGATGTATTATGCGTCTGGTGTTATCGTGAGTCTGGCGGCCTTTAATAAAGCCAGATTGATCAGGGTGGATTAGGTCTGGCATGAGATCATTCAACCGGGCCGCTAGAATAGCCGAGTATAGTTTCGCGTCTAGGTTTAAAAGGGCGATGGGACGGTATCAAGTGCACATCTGTGGGTTCTTCCCCTGCTTGGGAATAACTGTGATCACAGCTTCTGCCATCAAGGGAGTGACTTCACCGTCTTCTGCCATTGTATTGAAAAGATGTGTCAGATGGGGGACGCCCAAGGTCCGGCAGAGCTTACCTGCTTCCTGCCGTGAGGCGAACGGCTATCTTGCATTCCTGTCCTGCCACGCCGTGAGAGGAACGGCTATCTTGTATTTTTGTCCTGCCACGCCGTGAGGAAAACGGCTGGACATCCATGGGCGCTGGGTGCACACGGGGGAGAACAACGTGAGGACTACATCCCCCAGCAGCCCCGCCCACGTCACGCTGCACTCGCGCCTGGAGGCGCGATAAGAGCACCGTTGACCTCCAGCACCGCTGGACGCCCAAGGTCCGGCAGAGCTTACCTGCTTCCTACCATGAGAGGAACGGCTGTCTTGCATTCCTGTCCTGCCACGCTGTTAGGGAAATGGCTATCCTGTATTTCTGTCCTGCCACGCCGTGAGGGAAACGGCCAGACATCCATGGGCGCTGGGTGCACACGTGGGGAGAACAACGTGAGGACTACATCCCCCAGCAGCCCTGCGCACGTTACGCTGCACTCGCGCCTGGAGTCGCGATAAGAGCGTTGTTGACCTCCCGCACTGCGGGACACGCAGAGGCGTGCCCGGGCTGCGCCCGGGCCAAGGGCAGGCCCATCAGAGCCCGGAAGAGGCTGTTCTGGGCCACCACCCATGGCTTTCTCCAGGGATCTCCGCAGACCTCTAGAAACTGATTCAACTTGACACAGCTTGTTTGGTCAGTGATCCCTGCACTACGAACTTCCCTTTCGGCCACTAGTCTAACCTGGATACAAATATGGGTTGGCGGATTGGTGCGGGGAAATCTGATGCAACACTCCCACAACCCTCCTCTTCACATAAACCAACCTCTATAGACAGAATGCTACAGAGAGCCATTGGAGCAGTTGCCACCGAAACTGAACCAACTGAAAGACGATTGTCTCTTACCCCCGACCTTGCCCAACCCATTAGCTTGCATGACGAATCCGGTTCACCATCATTCACACCCCAGGAACTTCCAACTTCCCCCCCTAGGACTCGGGCGGCGGGTTCTGTGGATGTGTTACACCATGAACGTGCTCGCAAAAGTTAAGAAAATAAAAACAGCTGCACCATTGGGCCAAAAGCGCAAAAAACCAACAATGGCCCATGCAATTCCTGGCCACCAAAGGGAGGCGACTCCGGGAACACCTCTACAGACAGATCTGGAGCAGCCAGCCTGGGTTATGGATGTGATGGTGGACCTACTGGTCCAAGTAAGGACCATTGTGAAGGACGAGATAAAAAATATATGGGAAAGGCTAGACAAACTTACCAAATTGGTTGAGCTATGGGAGTGACAAGTTTGACTCAGCACCAAGGGTAAAGGAATCAGCCAACCCCGCAAATACTAACCAGGACCCCCAAGGTATTAACCCCGAATCCCTAGCGACCAATAGCACATCAACACTCATTTTAGCAAACCACCCCAATCAGGAGGGTGCGGGAAAGCGACTGAATAATACAGAGGGGATAGGAAAAGGAATCCATCAGGAGCCCAAACAGGGGAAACAGCCAGGAAAGGAAAATGTCCAATCCCTAACTAGACCTCAGGTAAGCAATGCTTGTAGTGAGAGGCCAGGGAACAAAAACGTCCCACACAAGGGCAGACAAAACCTAGGTCCAATCCTTCCAGCAATAAATCTTCCCCCGGAGTAAACCCCCTATGTAGTCATATTAGCAGGTGTCCCTGAGTTGAAAAAAGAGGACAGAGAGTCATATCCCGATCTAAGAAATAAATGCTCGCAATGGCTAGTTAACAATAAACAATTCTCCTACAGAGACATTAATGAAATCATCATGGCCCGCAGGGTGAGCCGGGTGGGATGGAGACCAAAAGACTATGTTGTGATAAACTTCAAAAACCCCGTGCTTGTGGAATCCCTCCTAGATCGCTTCTACCAGAGGGACAGGGGAGGTATTAGTTGTCTACCATTAGGCTATTTTTACCCCCCCCGCACATATTCCACCGGTAAGAAGAAGACATGGTCATTGGAGGGGGGAATGGCCACAGGAAAACTTTTTTTCCCCACTAGGTCAGGGCCAACCATCTCCCTTACTTTTCAATATTCCAGTGGAAAACAGATTCAACCCCCTGGAATCAGTAGATTGACTCTCGAGTGAGGACTCCCCATAAGAGTTCCCTAATCAACCAGGAAAGGCGGGGACACAGCTAAAGACAAGGGTACAGAGGAGAAAACTCCCAAAGCAGAGCCTGGGGCTAAAATTGGAAAGTGAGACAGGAAAGTCTAGGCCATCCAGGAGTACATATAAGACAGCAATCATGCATCCTCCAAACCTTGATCCTTTTCATCAGGAAACACAGACCTCAGAGGATGTAGCAAACACCTCACATTCCCCGAAAGGCGTTCATGAGCTAGTTAATAGTATCGGCTCAGCACAGCGAATGGAACATTGCCAACAACCACTGGGCAGTCAAGATAATGAAATTACAATTGCTCCCTCCCCAACAGATCTAACAGGCCCTGCCACCCTGCAAATCCTCTCTTGGAACATAGCTGGACTACCCTCTAAACTGGACTGTCCACAATGGGGTTGCTTTATAGAGCAACAAGAAATGTGTATGTTCCAAGAAACTTGGGCCAAAGATGACATTCATAGAATGGGCTATGCATTGTTTAGCATTCCAGCCACTCACGGGGGGAAGGGTAGACCCTCTGGAGGCTTGTGTACCTGGGTCGCAGTTCATATGGGTTGCGAGGCAAAACAGCTGGAAAGTTTCTCTCGTGATATTCTCTGTGTACTCCTCACCTTCCACACGGGATTAGACATAGCTTTAATAAATGTATATTCCCGACCAGTACCCAAAGGGAAAGAGTCCACCACACTTGAACAACTAACTACTTGTCTCACAACCATCCCTGCTAACTTCGGGGTAATCATCGGTGGAGATTTCAATTGCCAATTTGAACCACTGAATGGGTTGATCACGGGCACTCTCTGTGAAGAGGATAGCTACTGGTCCATCCCGGAGCCCAACATACCCCAAATAAGGACATGGACACCACTAGCACTACAGATAAGTACCCTCACACTAAACTTCTCACTGAGAGTTTGCAATGGACGCACTTTATCTGACACGCCTGGGAATCACACCTTTAATAGACAGTGGCATACCTCTATTATTGACTATATTATGGTAGACACAAAATCATGGCACAGAGTGCTAGATTTTAAAATCAGTCCCCGTGATGATAGCGACCATAATGCCCTCATCCTAACATTAACAACACCTCATGCTAAGAAGCCATCTGATAACTTGTTAGCTGCAGACACACATTTGATCCAGTCTAATGGAGGGAGGAGAGTGCGCTGGGGCGAATTCTCCCAGTCAGAAGAAAAAATGGCCTTGCTCTACCAACATATCCTTCATATCTTATGGCTGCATACGAAGCTGCAGAGACAGAGGGCACTCCTAATTATAATTCAGTTTTTAAAAACCATTAAGAGCTGTTCACTTCTATGGCCGCTTTCTTTTATCAAAATAAAAAACCTAGGGCGACTAAAAAGTCCCAACATTCATTGTTTAACTCTGAGTGCCGTGCGGCTAAAAAGGACCTTGTCACTGCTATCAAAAGTAATGTAAGGCCAGTGATTAAAGACACAAGGGCAAAATATAAGAGTGCCATTGCCAAGACCAAAAAAAGTTGGGAATCGCAAAAATGGATTGAGCTCAGAAGTGCCCTATTAAATCATGATTTGAGGTCCTTCTGGAATATCATCAATTCAGGGTCTCAGGAGGGCAAATCGGCTATAGAACCCAACATCAGTGAAGAAGTGTGGAAGGCCCATTTTGAATCACTTTATACAAGGGCTGAAGTCGGGGAAGGGCTAGCCAACAGACCCTCACCGTCTCCGTGCACGACATTCGCAGAAAGCCCACCGATCTCGCTGAGAGAAGTATCTGTGGCCCTGGGCATGATCAAATCAGCAAAAGCCACAGGGCTGAATAAGATCCCCAGAGATCTCTTCCGCTCTGAGCTGACTGTATGGGCCCCCTATTTATCTTCCCTGTTTAATGCAATTCTCCAAGGTATGGCAATCCCCACCACCTGGGCAGGGGGCAAAATAATACCAATCTATAACAAGCATTTGCAATGCAATAGGTCTCGCATTTATAAGAGTTTGAGCTATTGGCATTGTAAAATTACAATGCCTTTTATTTATGTTTTGGTTTTAAAACAAATAAAAGGCATTGTCATTTACAATGTTAGTAGCATAAACTCGCATAAAAGCAGTGTGTGGAGTGCAGCAGTGTGCGGCGTGCAGCAGTGTGCGGCGTGCAGTAGTGTGCGGCGTGCAGCAGTGTGCGACGTGCAGCAGTGTGCGGCGTGCAGCAGTGTGTGGCGTGCAGCAGTGTGCGGCGTGCAGCAGTGTGTGGCGTGCAGCAGTGTTTCGTGTAGCAGTGTGAGGCATGCAGCACTGTGTGGTGTGCAGCGGCATGCAGCAGTGTGCGGCATGCAGCAGTGTGCAGCGTGCAGCAGTGTGCGGCGTGCAGCAGTGTGCGGCGTGCAGCAGTGTGCGGCGTGCAGCAGTGTGTGGCGTGCAGCAGTGTGTGGCATGCAGCAGTGTGTGGCATGCAGCGGCATGCAGCAGTGTGTGGCGTGCAGCAGTGTGTGGCATGCAACAGTGTGTGGCGTGTAGCAGTGTGCGGCGTGCAGCAGTGTGCGGCGTGCAGCAGTGTGAGGCATGCAGCAGTGTGTGGCGTGCAGCAGTGTTTCGTGTAGCATTGTGCGGCGTGCAGCAGTGTGTGGTGTGCAGCAGTGTGTGGCGTGCAGCAGTGTGTGGCGTGCAGCAGTGTTTCGTGTAGCAGTGTGCGGCGTGCAGCAGTGTGCGGTGTGCAGCAGTGTGCGGCATGCAGCAGTGTGCTACATGCAGCAGTGTGGCGTGCAGCAGTGTGTGGCGTGCAGCAGTGTGTGGCGTGCAGCAGTGTTTCGTGTAGCAGTGTGCGGCGTGCAGCAGTGTGCGGCATGCAGCAGTGTGCGGCGTGCAGCAGTGTGCGGCGTGCAGCAGTGTGCTACGTGCAGCAGTGTGTGGTGTGCAGCAGTGTGTGGCGTGCAGCAGTGTGTGGCGTGCAGCGGCATGCAGCAGTGTGTGGCGTGCAGCAGTGTGTGGCGTGCAGCAGTGTGCAGCGTGCAGCAGTGTGAAGCGTGCAGCAGTGTGAGGCGTGCAGCAGTGTGAGGCGTGCAGCAGTGTGTGGCGTGCAGCAGTGTGTGGCGTGCACCAGTGTGAGGCGTTCAGCAGTGTGAGGCGTGCAGCAGTGTTTCGTGTAGCAGTGTGAGGCGTGCAGCAGTGTGCGGTGTGCAGCAGTGTGCGGCGTGCAGCAGTGTGTAATGCAGCAGTGTGCGCAGCAGTGTGTGGCGTGCAGTAGTGTGCGGCGTGCAGCAGTGTGTGGCGTGCAGCAGTGTGTGGCGTGGTTTGTAAACAACAAGAAAAGGAAGGGTGGGAGGGAACGAGCATATGGGGTGTGAGTTATAACGAAAGTTAATTGTTGGTAGAGTGTTATAGAGACCATAAACTCTCCCAGCTTGAGAGGAGACCCTCACTAGGGAGACTGACGGCTGAGTTTCTGGATGTAAAATCTATATATATTCTAGAACCAGTGCTGGACGACATACAGCCGCTTCTGGCAAAAAAGCTTTATGTGCAATTCAGGTATGGAGTCCTACCGCTGCGTTCATTCACAAAAAAGTGGGAGGGACATATAAATGCGGAGTGCCCTGTGTGTCCCAATGTACAAGAGACCGATCTCCATGTGATATTATTCTGTCAGGGGTACAAGAAGGCAAGGTCGCGTCGGCTTATTCAGCTTTGTAGGAATTTGGGTTCCAGACACTGTCGCGACGTGTACAGGATTTTAAAATCTGGGGCGCATGCCCATTGTTTTTTTAATCTCACGCTTTTTATTCACCATGTGGTACACACGCAGAGCCATCTTAAACAAGCTGTAAATAGGATTGACAATTGTATATGACATGTTTTAAACGATGAATTTTGCACAAACTGTACTTATTTGGTACTCCTAGAGACAATCGATTTATTTCTAAGGTCCATCATTCCTTGAAACTGAATGCATATAGAATATGGTCCCTTAATGTACATGGCTTTTATTTTACTCTAACTGTACTGACAACTGGAGGCAAATATGCTGGCTGAGTAAATGCATTTTTTCCATTTTCCTAGCCACCCTTTTTACGTGAAGCGTAATTTTAAACTTATAATACAAAATGAAGAAAAAAATGCTTGGAAAAAACTGATAGGAACTAGCCATCTAATGTATTTTGCATAAGCACTTTATGTCCTGTTTTTTAAGATGGTTGATGCCTGGAAATGCTGCTATAGAGCGTGGATTGTTGACTCTCTTTTTATCTTTTATGTATTTGTATTTTAACTATTTTAATCTACTGTTTTTAAACTGTGCTTTTATGGCCATTTGTGCCGAAATAAAGTTTTATTAATGGAATGGAATGGTATAATTTCCGCGGCAAAGGTTTTGTAGAATTGGGTCGTAAACCCTTCTGGGCCCGGGGCTTTATGTGGTTTCAGAGATTTGATGGCTGAGTTTACCTCGTCTGTTGTTATAGGGGCTGTAAGTTTGTCATTCCATTCCTGCGAGACCCGAGGGAACTGTAGAGTCTGAAGGTAGCTATGTTGCCTGTCTGCGTCTCGTGGTTCCTCTGTGTTTAGGGTCCTGAAGAAGGAGCTGAAGATATCAGCCTTTTCTGCATCTTTGTGGGTCAGCCCGCCCCGCCCATCCTGTATCCCTCCTATGTATTCTCGTTCCCGTTTTTCCTTCAGCTGTCGTGCTAAGTGTTTACCACTCTTAATCCCCTGAGACTAGGAAAGTTGACGCAGTTTCAGAAGTGTGAGTTCCGCCCTGTTGTTATAGATGGCCCTAAGTTTCCCCCTTAATGCGTTAAGTGTGCGTAGTCACACATATTTTTGTAATGGTTTTAATATTTCCTCAACTTGACCTATGCAAAATAATGTTAGCCTCTTCTTGCTCTAGTCCAAAGCTTATGTTACGTGCCCACCTGTTATTTATTTGGTCGAGCCTGGGCAGCGCATGCGCTGCTCTGCGAGACATGCTGTATTGTATGGATTTGAAGCTCCACCCATATTTTTCATTGGCTTTCCATATTTTTCATTGACTTGTGTCATTGTCCTTTGTAAATGCTGGCTTCTGATTCGTTAATAGGCTTGTTAGTCCCTTCTTAGTACCCCCTTGTCTTCATTTGTAACCTCCTGTGAGGACATGCCCTTTTACTTCTGTTACACGGTATGTCCAATTTAGTCTGTAAGCACTATTTTCTTTAATGAGTTTCTCCTACTGCAGGCACGATATGCTTTCCTGCAACATTCAGCGCACCATGCGTGTTTTCACTTTCCAAGCAGCCTGGGTCAATGGTGGTAGCTTCTTTGAATTTAAGTAGGTCTCGCATTAACAAAAGTTTGAGTTATTGGCATTGTAAATGACAATGGCTTTTATTTATATGCTAAGTATCAAAACAAATAAATAAAAGGAATTGTCATTTACAATGCCAATCGCTTAAACTCTTGCAAATGTGAGACCTATTGTATTACAAATGCTTGTTCCTAAAGTGGACAGTTCACAAGCAGTACCTTTTGTCTTCTTGTGTAGTCGGTGGTAAGAGGCAGCCGCTACTGCGCCTAACCATTTGTACCTTTGCAGAAGTAAAGCTTCTACAGCATTTACGCTGTATACCTTTGTAGCAATGGCTTGTGGCGGCCTAAAATAGTAGGCGTCTGATTCACAAAGCAATGTGCACATGTAGATTAATCTTAAACATAGAAGTAGCTTGATTTACGACTACAAATATTTTTTCATATATTAGATTACCTCCATATGGTGCAGTATTAGGTGGGAGTAAAGTAGCTGCCTGGCATGTAGAGTGGACGTTCCCTGGCAGGGGTTCTCTGTAAATTAGTTTACCAAAAAAAATATCAGAGATTTCGCTCACTCAAAAACAAGTTTAATTCCCTTTAGAGGCTGAGGCTGGGAAGAGAACACCTTCAAAGTGAGTGGGGGTGAACTGGAAGGGATTTCGCCAGGGTAAAATATATTTTCCTGCTGAGAAAAATAAGTTTACCATCGTAACTGCTCTCCAGTGAAACTTTTTCACATGCATTATTGAATACTATGCACAGCTAGCTGCATACTGTTGCACCATCTATGTCCATCTATCTCCTGGTAACCTTTGAGAAATCGCGACACCTGTAAATCTACACTCAACACAGCTTTACATGTTCAAGTGTTGATGTAGTAATATCTGTTCGGTTTGGAATCTAGGAGGGAGAGAGTCACTGTATACAGGACACTGATGGCCACTTGGAAACCCTTCCACGGCCGAATGAGCGGCTCATCAGAACCTGAAAGCAGATCCACGGGCCTCCAGCCCCTCCCCCCAGGGGAATGCCAGCCTAGCGTGCTGACCAGTCGTGTCCTGCTTAAAAAAACACAACATAAATATTCCCTGTATCGTTCCCTGACCCCTCTCCTCTGGCTCGTTTCAAGGCTTGAATAGCTCAAGTGACCTTTTAGCCTCGCCTCTGTTCCTGTGATGCTTGTGGTTGTTAGAAGCCTGGGCGGGCTTCCATAGTCTGAGTAGATTGCCCTACAATATACCCCATATGTGGTTGTCCCATGAAGGGGCATCAATGGCAGACGTCTGCCACATGCCATAGCTCCCACCCCGCGGGCGACAGGTTGCAACAAGATAGCGAGGGATCCATTAAATATTAACTGCTGGGAGCACTTTTGAAAATGGAACCGGTTTGGGAAGGTCCTATGAAAGGGAACTATAATTTTACCTTTCACAGCCCATCTGTTAATTGCTGGTTCTGCCCCGTTGAAAGTAGTGCAGCTCTGGTGAAAACTAAAGTGCACTTCTTGTATCACTGAAAAAGCTGTAGCCCTGCTGCAAAGTGCTGGCACTACGAAGGTCCTCGAAGAACGGCTGCTTGGTCACATTTAAAGCCCTGCTTAGAAGGGCTGTTCTTCTCTCATTAATTAATCAGCAGCGAATCTTAGAAATGCTCGTGCCCATACAGTGGAGGCAGGATTCTGAGGAAAGATCACGGTCCAGAGAGGTCATTTGAGCAAAGAGGAAGCTGCAGGGACGAGGGAAGGACCCCAACGAAACCGCATGGGCAGAGACTCTCTCCTAGGCAGAAGAACAAGCGTTGGGTTAGGGAGCAAATTTGCACAATAAAGGAAATTGATAGCACAGACCTGCCGGGCTCCTGTCATCTTGTTGAGACCATTAGGGTGAGTGACTACCTGGCAAGAAGGCAAATTCTGGTCAGGTACTGAAAACATTCATTGAGAACAAACGGTAAAATTTCAGAAAACACATTCTGGAACAAAAGGTCATTTTTACGGATACATCCGAGGAGGTAGCAAAATTAAAAAATAGACAGCTGACAGAAGTACAAATCAAAATACGTTATTGTTCTTTGGTTTGTATTACACATAGGAGTATGGAGAAAACATTTACACATAGTGGGGCTTATTTAAAGATGAATATACTATAAAACGTATACACTGTAAGAAAAGTTTAACAGCTGACATCAGGGACAGAGGTCGCAATTCTAGCCCCATACCATGAATGATAGTACCAGAAGCAGTGCTCTGTTGCTGAACATAGACAGAGTTCATACACTACTAGAGAATTTGAAAAGGAAAGAGAAATTATAGTGAGAAAGGAGAATAATGGAATTAGATACAGAGAGGGAGAAGGTTGTAACGGTGAGAGTAAATAAAGAGAAGGAAAGCAAGCGTGGGTCAGGCAGCTGGAAGAGAGAGGATGGATGGTGACAGACAAAAACAAGGGTTTATAGAGGAAGATAGGGCAGACGAAGGAGTGAAAAAGAGATAATAAATGTGCTTCGGGGACAGAGAGGATAACAATAGAAAAAGGTAGTGGGGCATACAAAAGGTGAGGTAGAGGGAACAGGAGGAAAGCCATTGAGAGAGAGGCAGTGAGGTATGGCAAAATTAGGAGAGGAGGAAGCAGATAGAGAAAATGGAAAGACAGAAGAGATTGAAAAGGGAATGATCAGAGACATTGTGTGAGGGTTCAGTTTTTAATTTGCATGTCTCTGCTTTCCATCCCAATAGTACACTTTGATAAGGGAGCTGAGAGAGATGGTGCATGCTGCTGAAGATGGGCATGCTGCTGATGATGGGCAGATCTCTTCTAAAGGGTCCTGCACAGAGGGCGAAGTGGACAGGATCTACTGGGAAGGACGTTCTCAAGCTCTCTTAATTTTACCAAAACCGATCCCATACTTTTTTGTTAAAAAAAACTGTTCCTGAACAGTTCATGCTGATCTTGAGGTGCCACAAGCTGAAAAGGAAAGAGAGGTGGGTCTGCTATACTGTGAAACGAGAGAAGAAACAAGACTTTCTCCAGGGTACCTACTAACTGAAAGAAATGTAAATGGGTGCTATTAGTTAATCAGCAGATCTAAAAGCTGAGTAATCGCCTATTTTATACTTAGGCTGTCCGTTTTAGGTTTAAACCTATAATACTGATAAAACCCCACCGGAAGGGAAATAGCCCCCACCAGTGTAAACATATAAACACTGACAAAAAAAACCTGCACAACCACAAGCTAAATGCCATTCAAAGAAAGGAAAAGGAGAGTGAAAGAGTAATTTGTATTTCTTCCTGAAGGGGCCAATACAATGTAACTTTGTTATATAAGGTAGCGGTAAGAAAGACTGGGCTAACATTATTCTGCTTGAGTTTTGTTGTTTAGGGATGTCACTAAAATATTGTTTCTTCTTCCTTTTTTCAGTTTTATGGTCTTTGGTCTAAAGATACAGGGGTTAGAAGCATATTTTAGGTATTGTTTATTTATTTTATAAACTTTAGAGAATCAGGAAATAACAAAATCATATTTGATTTTTTGGCTACTGAGGAAATTTGATTACGGCTCCATCTTGCATATTGACACCATTGTGATGTTGCCCTCACTCAGGCACCGACGACCTTCGTAGCGTTTCTTTCATACTCTGTACTGTAACATGTTAAACAACCATTTCCTGTCTCTCTGAGCAAAGTACATTCTGAGACCCGGCCCGAAGCAACTAATTCCCGTGATAACCATCTATTGACCCTTGGTGATCCTTCTCTGCCTCTCCAATTGTTTTACGAATCACCACCTGCAACACGTCCTGTTGTAAATTAATTTAACTTAGGAATGCTCATGCCACCTGGCCTATAGGGTCAGGTAGAGAACACGACCCTAGGGAAGGAATTTCTATTACCCATTATCCTGTATCTTGTACAAAGAATGTTTGCTAGTGGATGATTTGTTTGTTTTTATTGCACATTGAGGGGGTTGTTGCTTTAGGGGATTCAAGCGCTATAAAAGACTGTGAGCCACGGATTGAAGTGACAGTCTTCTGAGAACCTACCACTGATGTACTTCTAGGACAACTGTGCCTAGCTGCAGCTAATAAATTGAAGTTCCTATGCCAACAGAGTGTTTCGTGTCTCTGTACATTTAGAAGGCGAACTCAGAAGATTTCAGGCGTACCCGGCGCCGCCAGGCCTAATTCAGCCTGGTTCTTCAAATGGTGCCCTCTGTGAGGCGGCTTCAGAGGTCGTGGGTCCAGCCCGAGGATCGTGAGGAGCCCCGCAAGGAAATTCCGGAGGACGCGCACCACGTGATCGACCCCTGCATGTCGTAAGTGGACCGAAGGTTTTTACAGTGTGGCTTCTCCCTTCCAACGGCTTCGAAGACCTGCTGCCCTGACTGCCGCCACGCTTTGGCTCCCTTGGTGATTGGTATTGGGAGACATTAGACGGACCACTGTTGGCGTAAGAAAACATCTGGTTAAGTTAAGTATAGTGGCCACTCCTTTGTCTTTGTTTTGTCTTTGTTCGACTTTTGCAAAAGCCGAAACCGAGGGGTGAGTGCAGTTTTTGTACTATAAAGTGACTAATTAACCCCTTGAAGTTTGTAAAGAAACTAGTGTGATAGCGATGCCTGGTTTCAGTAAGTTTGGAAGATGGTTTTGTTGTTGTTGCGATAGGGATTCCCGACTGGAGGACTCTTGTCCAATTCCTCCGGCCGGGACTCCCACTTATGAAGTATATTCTAAACATGGTATTGGCCCCATAGCCTTTAATGAGGCGTGGGTTCGCTATACTAGGAAAGATGGTGTTTTACGGTGGCCGCAGAATGGCAGTTTTGAGCTCAATATCTTAGATAATTTGGAGGACACTTTGTTTAAATGAAAAGCCCGGCCGGCTATGTTTGACTCTTTTCGCTTATGGCGTAAGGAGGCCAAACAGAAAGAAATAAAACAAGCTAAAAGAGATAGGAGGGATATGTCTATTTTACAAGCTGCCCAACAGTTTAAAAATAATGAGACCGATCATGCGATTGAGGTTTCAGATAGGCAACATCGTATGGCGGTAGATAAATGTTATCCAGTGTTGCCAACTTCCCCTACAGAGAAAAATGTGGACCCTGAGAAGGATCCTTTAATGTCCCATCTGTTGAGATTACCTCCGCCCTATGCGCGGGGGGCAATGTACCTTTTGCACTACCGCCTGCCCCGGGAGCGAATGCACCTTTATTATTAGCACCTGCCCCACCTGTTCCACCTGTTGTTCCACCTGTCGCTCCTCAATCGGTTCCTGCACCCCCATCACAGCCTCTTCCGGTATTACCGAGCTCTCCCCTACCTTCGTCTCACTTTGTACCTAGTACTCCCTCTTCTGCCCGCCTAATATTCTGTCTCCTGTCCTAATGACGAATTCTCCCTCCGCTCGGAGGCGAATGGTTGATACCGTTTCTGGCCTTTTGTCCCCTCTCTTTGGGACACTTCAAATGACCCCTGTTCCTCCTCGTAGACAGACTCGTAGTCAGCTCCCAGGTCCAGATGAACGGGAAGTGCTAGATCTCCTTGCCCAAAGGTGGATCACGAATGGCCCCCAGTATAGTGTGCAAGACATTATGGTCACCTTTCAACAGTGGGAGGCACCAACGCAGAAATATGTTTTTGATACTATGTGTAACATTTTAGGTCAAGAATGGGAGGATATGGGATTGGGACGAGCCCCTCAGGGCCTGCTAGATGTTCAGGCCGAGTTTGATAGAGGGCTGATTGTGGGCGCAGAGTTTGAGGATGCGGTAAGGACGCTTGTCACATTTAGAATGATGTTTGCTTGCCGATTCCTCTGTTAGGCAAAAATTAAAACACTATCCTATGAGAGAGGTTCCCCCAGTGTGGAGAGAGGAGGTTGCAGCTCAGGGTGGTAATCCTCTTATACCTGCTCACTTTCAACGTGTGTGGGTACACGTTCCTTGGAAACGATCTGAGGTATTGGCCCTTAAACAGTCCTTACCGGACCCCCGTAAAAATCCTGCTGGGTACTACAAAGAGTTGTCCCAAACTGTCGATGCATGTATTATGAATTTGGCCGATATAGACATGCTAATGGGTAATGTGGTCCCACAACCATTATGGGCTAGGATTCGAAAGGAGGACCATCCCTGGAAATTGGGGGGTGATTGGGCTGCCATACTTGCCGCGGACAGACTCCAAGTGGGTGGTGCCAAACCTGAGGCTTTAATTACAGAACTCCCAGCTAGGATCATGGCCTTACTGAAAACTATGATGCCCCCTCTGCGAGTTAATTGGGGTAAGTTAACAGCTTGTAAGCAGAAAGCGGATGAAAGCGTCTGATTTCTTTACTCGTTTTGAGGAGACGTTTATCGATGATAGTGGTCAGGATATGAGCACGGAAGGTGGCCAACGACTGTTTGTAGATAAATTTGTGTCAAATTTGGTTCCGGAAATATCTAATAAATTGAAGAATTCCGAAAGTGCGTGAGCGGTCTCCTCTTCGGCCCAGATATTGGCTACTGCTCAGTATTATGAAGATAGGGATAAAGAGGAAAGAGAGAAACTTGATAAAAAGACTAAAGAGCTGAAAACAAAAGTTCTTTTGCAACAAGCTTATCCTCCTCGTCCTGCCCAACGTGGATATCAGCCGCCTCCACAATTTCAGAGACAGTTGCAGAAGCCTGGGCCTTTTGTTCCCCGACCTCCACTGGGCCAGAATCAATGCGCCTACTGTAAAGAAGAAGGCCATTTAAAGTATAATTGCCCGGTTTTGTTACAGCGTACGAGCGGCATTCCCGGGTCACGAGGCCGGGGTGGTTATCAGTCAGCATCCAGAGGTAGAGGACGGGGTACGCCGCCTAATAACCAACGTTCCATGCCCCCTGGAAACTCCACGAATTATTTTGATCAGCAAAATGTTCAGTCTACCAACTATTACAATGATGATTATTATACCGAGGATGAGAGCCAGAATACCCAATCTAGCTAGAACAGCCATGGACAAAGTAAGGGAGTAGTATCAGTTCCAGTGGACCAAAGCGGGCCTTATGTTGATGTGGTAGCACTAGGTGTTACAGAGCCATTTCTATTAGACACTGGTGCGACGAAGAGCTCTATGATTCACTCTAAACTCCCTGGGGCACCTTTGTCTGGCTGTACGAATGTTTCTGTAGGTTTTTCTGGCGCCCCAGTTCAAAACCCAGTTTCACGCCCTTTGCCCATTTCAATAGGTCCTTTTAACAACTGGTTGTGGTGAAAATGTGTTGGGCTTGGATTTATTGAAGAGATTGTATGCGACATTACACAGTTCCCCTTCTGGTGTACGTCTTACCTTAGGTAAGAAATTGACCTCACCGATGTACTTGTCTAAAGACCAGCTCCCCCCTGAATTACAATCTCTTCCCGCCACCCTCTGGGCCACCGGCCCCAATGATGTGGGCATCCTGCGGATCCCACCCTACATTGTAACCCTCAAGCCTAATATTAAATTTCCTCGCATTCCACAGTATAAAATTTCCAGTGACGGCGAAAAAGCTCTTTTGACTATAGTTCATGATTTGGTACAAAATGGTGTGGTTGAAGAGACTAGGGGAAATGAATGCAATAGCCCTGTTCTGCCTGTTTTTAAACGAACCGACCCCTCTCAGCCACCTGTCTATCGTTTTATGATTGATCTCAGAGAGGTCAACAAGATTGTAGTACCTCAATTCCCTGTTGTCCCGGATATTAATGCCCTGTTGACAATGATTCCCGCCTCAGCTTCCTGGTTTTCTGTCATTGACCTCAAAAATGCTTTCTTCAGCATTCCCATTGCTGAGGAAAGTAGGGATATTTTTGGCTTCTCCTTAGCAGGCCGAAGCTTCCGGTTCAAGCGGGTTCCTCAAGGTTATTGCGAGAGCCCCTCCATTTATAGTCAAGCATTAAAATTACAGCTCAAAACTATGTCTTTACCACCAGGGGCCACTCACATTCAATATGTGGATGACCTTTTGGTTGCAGCAGATTCTGAGGACACTTGTAAAAAGGCTACCATTTCACTGTTACGCACTTATCTGACCACCACCACAAGGTTTCACCATGTAAATTGCAATATTGCTGCCAAGAGGTTACCTATCTAGGTCATCTCTTGTCAAAGGAGGGACGGCGATTGACCCCAGAACGTATCCAAGCAATTGCCCAAATGCCTATTCCATGTAGGCAAAAAGAGGTGCGTGCCTTTTTAGGTTTTACCTCTTATTGTAGACAATGGATCCCCAATTTTTCCTATCTGGCGAAACCCTTGTTGGCACTTACTCTTAAAGATACACAGCACCCTCTCCCATGGACTGCGGAATGTAAGAAAAGTTTCACTGATTTATGTACTGCCTTGTGCTCTGCTCCTGTGTTAGGAACTCCTGATTACAGTAAGCCTTTCACACTCTATGTTCATGAGAAAGAAGGTTGCGCATTATCAGTTTTAACGCAACGATTTGGGGACAAGCAACGTCCCTGTGCCTATTTTTCGGCCACGTTAGATCCAGTGGCCAAGGCATTACCTAGCTGTTTGAGGGCTACAGCAGCAGCGGCAGTTTCCATTCGCCAGTCTGATGGATTGGTATTAGATAATACCCTCATTATCATGGTGCCGCATGCAGTAGACACCCTACTAAATAGAACGAAAACTCAACACCTCACGAGTGCCCGCCTTTCGGGGTACGAATTGACGCTCTTGGCTAGCTACATACACATTAAGCGATGTAATGCCCTGAACCCGGCAACATTGCTGCCAATTCTAGTAGAAAATGGTACTCAGGAGCAGCATGATTGCTTCTTCTGCACGGAGGAAGAGACAAGAGGCAGAGTTGATTTAAAGGATACTCCCCTCCCGGACCCGGATGGGATCCTATGGGTGGACGGTTCTTGTTTTAAGCTTCCCAATGGTGAAACGACCTCAGCCTATGCAGTCACTACCTTGTACACTGTTGTGGAAACAGCGCGTATTATACATAATTCAGCCCAGGCAGCTGAATTGATAGCACTGACTAGAGCTTGTGTGTTGGCTGAAGGAAAGAGGGTGGATGTGTATACTGATAGTCAGTATGCGTTTGGAGTGGCCCATAGTTTTGGCCGCCTGTGGAAGGAAAGAGGGTTTCTCACATCCCATGGCACTAAGATACAGCATGGCCAATTGGTAAATGACCTTCTTGAATCACTTACCTTGCCCACTCAGATAGCAATTATGAAGTGTAGTGCACATAAGAAGATCACTGATGATGTAGTTCATGGAAATGCTTTCGCAGACCAGATAGCGAAAGAGACAGCTAGAGACACTACAAGCCGCATGTATGTTGAGGGCTCTGCTAGATGGGTTGCACAAGGAGGGATGTGTGAGAATACTGTGGACAGTGTGAAAATGATCCAGGCAGAAGCCATAGAGAAAGAATTGAGTACGTGGAAAGAGAGTATAGGAAGGTTGGATGTGACAGGGTGCTGGACAGACTTGTCGGAACATCAACGCTGGTTGTTACCAGATGCTTATGTAATCCCAGTAGTTACCATGGCACATGGTTCAGCCCACATTAGCGCTAAAGGTATATGCAAACTTCTGGCTCCGGTATGGCAGAATGTGGGGATCCCTGAATGTGCAGACAATCTGGTTAAGTATTGTATTATATGCTTGATGCATAACCCGGGGAAGGGAACACCAACACCGGCAGGCCACTTTGCTCCCCCAACGTACCCTTTTGAGGTTTTGCAAATAGATTACATTCACATGGAACGATGTAACAATCTGAAGTATGTTCTTGTTCTGGTATGTGCCTTCTCCCGATGGATAGAGGCCTATCCCCTGAAAGATAATACTGCTCTATCCATGGCAAAAGTCCTTTTGAAGGAGTTTCTGCCGAGATTTGGGTTACCCAGAATTATTTGGAGTGACAACGGAAGTGAATTTGTGGGTCAGATCATGCAGAAAGTATGTACAGGCCTTGGCATTAAACAAAAGTTCCACGCAGCAAACCATCCTCAGTCAGCAGGTTTGGTGGAATGCTATAATGGCACTCTTAAGCTTAAACTTGCGAAAATACAAGCCAGCACGGGTCTTGCTTGGCCTGATGCCTTGCCCTTGGCTCTCTTATCCACCAGAACAACCTTCCATTCCCGTATGGGGCTTAGTCCTTATGAGGTTGTGTTTGGACGCCCTGCAAATGATTGGGGAGTCCCAAGGCCAAAGAAATACTCCGAGATAGAGCATCCATTGATAATTGACTATTTGCATGATCTTACCACTAAGTTACGTGTCCTTCACCAACAGGTACAATATACTTTGCCCCAGGCTTCAACGGATCCTGGTCATACCATACAGCCCGGAGATTGGGTCTGCATTAAAAACTTCCAGAGGTCGAAGAACTTGGAACCTCGCTGGAGAGAACCTCGTCAAGTACTTCTAACGATGCGTACTGCAGTGAAGGTGGTCGGCAAAAAGAACTGGGTACATGGGGTACATTGCAAGAAGGTGCCCCTACCTTTGCCTTATGATCAGTGGGTTCGTAACCCAATTAGCGATTCTGAAAGCGAAAGAATACCAAGATTTGGACTGTTTAGCGATGCACACCTAGGCTTTGCCAGATCAGAGAAAGACGACGACGAGGTCCTCCAAGCAGCTATACCACCGGCATTGAAATTGGACACTACTAAACCACATCTCCTTTTCCAAGAACAAACTGTACCTGGTTCCCAGAGGTACGATTTGAGGCCCAGACTGAACAAAAATACCTCAATAGTGCCTCATTGACTTTGTCTTTATCCCGATTTCCACATGTTGCAGGGCCGTGATCGTAGTCTCAGAATTGTGACCCAAGGTGTGGCTCTAGGCCTGTGGGACTTGTAGGAAAATAAAAAGAACTACAGACAATCACAGCTGAGTGAAGCAACCTCCCGTCACGGGCAACATTTAGAGATGGAAATGACTGTTCAAAAGGGAATGGACAAAATACAAACAATGAGCACGAAGCATTGTAAATTATTGCATAATCGTTTTGTAGTGGCTTTAATAATATTGATTTTAATGTGTATTATATTGTCTTGCATAGGATGGGGACTACATGTAATTTTTACGCAGCCTATTCCCAAATTTACCGTTGAAATGCATACACATGTCGCTCTACCCCCTCATGTTGAGTCGAGAAGGAGTGAATTCTGTAACAACACATTTGTTTCTATGCTACACCAACATCAATTGGCTACTAATGCGACGAACTGTTGGGTTTGTGGTCTTCTGCCAAGTTCAGTGAATACTGGAATACCATACATTACCCTTCCTTTTTCATTTAATGGTTCGTGTAGTGCATGGTGGGAATTGAGTGCCAGTTGGGTATTTTCTGGAGATGGTGATACCCGAGACGCAAGGAGCTTGGGAGTACATCTATACCATTTATGTTGGCGGGACAGAAAAAGGATATATGGGACGAATAGTGAGAAGTCAGAATATGCTGATCGCCAAACCAGATCTACGGATTTGTATTTCCTGCCCTCTATTAAAACCTCTCGGAAAGGACAAACTTTTCTAGTGGTACCTGGACAAGCACCATTCTGTATTAGGAAAGGAGGGTTAGAATATAAAAGTACAAGCAAATGCCAACATATTGTGACCTTGAATGGGACAGATTGGCCTCGCATGGTTCCCCCACGTAATACATACTTCGTGTGTGGAAATAAGGCTTACACTTCTCTACCTGGTAATTGGAGAGGCACTTGTTATATTGCTTGGTTGTTGCCCCCTACATATATAGCAGATGCCAAGCATCATTTACAGAAAAGAAGGGTGGCGTCAGACCAGGATACATCAGGACAAGAAGTCAGGGATGTCTTGAAAGGACTTCTTCCATTCTGGGGTTCAATAGCCAACAGTAGAGACATAAGACAACTCATTTGAGTTGTAGAAGCCACTGTCAATGAAACAGCTGGAGCTTTGAGTAATCTCACTGCAGAACTCGTTGCTGACCGCCTGTCACGCTTCAGAACAGGATGATATTAGATATTATTCTTGCTGACCGTGGGGGCGTATGCAAATTGATCGGCTCTAGCTGTTGCATTTATATTCCAGACAACGCCCCTACAGTATACCAAGCCATCTCTAAACTACATAAGATCGCTGAGTCCGTTCACCAGGATGAAGGGAATTGCTCTCTGATGGGATGGTTTGGGGGACTACTGTCTACATGGGGATGGAAGATTCTTACCTTTGTCGGAGCGACTTTGGCTATTCTCTCCTCATGCATGTTGCCTTTGCCTACAATGTGGTCCCGCTATATGCGGGCTCTGCGCCACCCTGTGTGTTCCAAATCCTGTATCCCAGAAAGCAGAGAACACGAAGATAATGCTTTAACAACAGCTTGTAGATTTTATGGCTATTGAAGTCGATTCTGATTAACAACAGCCTCTGTGTTTTTGCCTGAGCAATGGCAAAAGGAGGGTCTGAGGAAATTTGATTACGGCTCCATCTTGCGTATTGACACCATTGTGATGTTGCCCTCACTCAGACACCAACGGCCTTCGTAGCGTTTCTTTCATACTCTGTACTGTAACATGTTAAACGACCTTTATCTGTCTCTCTGAGCAAAGTACATTCTGAGACCCGGCCCGAAGCAACTAATTCCCGTGATAACCATCTATTGACCCTTGGTGATCCTTCTCTGCCTCTCCAATTGTTTTACGAATCACCACCTGCAACACGCAAACACGTCCTGTTGTAAATTAATTTAACTTAGGAATGCTCATGCCACCTGGCCTATAGGGTCAGGTAGAGAACACTACCCTAGGGAAGGAATTTCTATTACCTATTATCCTGTATCTTGTACAAAGAATGTTTGCTAGTGGATGATTTGTTTGTTTTTATTGCACATTGAGGGGGTTGTTGCTTTAGGGGTTTCAAGCGCTATAAAAGACTGTGAGCCACGGATTGAAGTGGCAGTCTCCTGAGAACCTACCACTGATGTACTTCTAGGACAACTGTACCTAGCTGCAGCTAATAAATTGAAGTTCCTATGCCAACAGAGTGTTCCGTGTCTCTGTACATTTAGAAGGCGAACTCAGAAGATTTCAGGCATACCCTGCGCCGCCAGGCCTAATTCAGCCTGGTTCTTCACTACGTTTGAGTCTTTCACTGATAGGAAAAATGTAGGTTTCATAAGAATCTTTCCCAATATGTAACATCACATTTACTAACAGAGAATGGGTAACAACCTTTGAGACATCAGCCCCCTTTTCTAGTGAGTCAGTATTGATAGTAGGTGAATTGCCAAACACCCCAGGCTTTAAACATTCAATGCAAGGTATAGTGACAGGTATATGTGAAAAGAGTGCATCTGGAATACTGGTGAAAACATGACACCATACTTTTGGAAAACATGGAACGCAGTGTCACTTAGAATGCTGCTGCAAAAAGTTCTTACCAAGTTCAACAAAGATTGGAGTGATTTTGTTTGTAATTGCAGTGATTCAGCTATGTATATGATAACGTTTGGTTTGACACTCAAAATCGATACATGAGTTGAAGTGCTTCCCTGTAAGAGATCCTTGCCACTTGTTAGATGGTATGCTGAAAGCATCTTTACAAACTTCAGAGTTAATGAAGAATGCTATTGACTTTTTAGTCCATTCTGGTGCACTGTTTTGTTATGCACAGAAACTAAAACGCACATTTTGTGCTTTGTGTGGCATCAAAGAAAGTGTCATCCCAATTGTGTCACTTTTTCTGGCGTTTACCAGTCCTAGCGGCCAGGAATGCCATATTATCCATGTGGCAACTGTTTACAGAACTTTTGCTGAGTGATGATGCCAAAGGCAAGAAATGTGATGATCTTTGGTCACATATTGATAGAGATTTGAAAAAAAGTACACTCTACTGCATTCTTAGATTTTTACAGGAAAGCATGACTGCTGTAGGAGAAATTATAAAAAAACTAGTCTGAAAACACCCTTGTCTACCAAGTGTTCAGCATAATTGGTGTAGATGTGAAACATCTCTTTAAGAGTAAGCTGGGCAACATTTTTAGTGACTTTGGCACTGGAAACATTCCATGTTAGAGTGCTTGCCACTTGGTAAGCAAAGAAATGTTGAGGAGCAATTCAGGAACTTTTATTTTACAATGTATGAGAAATAGCCCTTCACCAACCATGGCATTTGAAGTCAATGAAGCCTCGCTGTGGTACTCTGCACAAGTCCCTTCCATAAACGGAAATTTTCTCAGGAGTTTCAAAAGTACTGCCTCATTTTTGACCGCTTCAATATCTCTGAGGGATATGCGTTCAGTTCAACGCATATGTTGCAGAACCTGTCACAGAGAATCACAATATTCAGGTGCACCACTATTGGCATGGATAGCTATGTCAGTGGCAAGAGTTAACAAATTATATAGAGGCTATTTTGGCGTTGCCTGTCTCAAGTGCCAATGTTGAGAGGGTCTTTTCAAAGATAAAAGTTTACATGGGAAGGAAAGAGCGAGCGTGCATGACCAAAGACTTACTGAAGAAGTATTATATGGTGTAGTGTGATAAATGTGATTTGTAAAAATATATTTGGACCTCATTTACACTGTATGTACACTGTCTATATAGCACACACTATCAGTGCAGAGAACAAGCAATAATGAAAGCAAAAAGTTCCATAAACACCGGAAAAACACTGTTTCTGTTGTTTTTAATGGCGCGAAAATATGTAACCACTGATAACCACTGTTTTTTAAGGTATTGAAATCACTGAAAAAACCCCACCAGAATTTACCAAAAATAGAAACTGAAAACAGGAAAGCCTATTTATACTATGTGCAATCCATTTGTAGGTCGAGCCTACCAGCCAGCACAAGAACTTAAAGTGGCTTACAGCCCACCCATTCCTTACCACTAGTTTAGGATTTATTTTCAGTTTCATTTGCTAGCTTCTTATTCAATGGCTTACCCTGTCCCAGCTTGTCCTATTTGTGTCTGTCCCTCCCATGGAGCATAGCCTCCTTACCATCTCTCTCACTGGCTGGATTCTATCCTTCCACTGATCACTTTAATGGACCTTTTTTGGATTGAGTACTCCATGAGAGTGCATGGAGCTTCCAGCTATCCTTCTTGCACCATGCTCCCTCCAAATGCTCATCCCCACATTGTGTTTCTTTCTTGGGTACTTCTCACCTGCCCCCTTACGCTCCTTATTGTTCTCGACCCTGTGTGATTCCCCCCCCCCCTCGTGGTGATGCTGTCACTTTTGGGTGCTTCTAACTCTCTTGCTTTCTTCATCCCCAGTGCTCCATGTTGTTCTCTACCCAGGTCCCCATGCACTGTGTTTTTACACCATGTTTGCTTCTGCCCCGGCTCCCAGTGTTACTTCCCCTTCCCCATTCATTCCTCCTTAACCCCAATAGATTTTTACACTTTTTCATTATTAAACACACACCTCTGTCGCGTTATTATTAGCGGCCCTTTAGCATTTTGAACTCACGTGCTCTCTCTCAAAGCCAGCGTCGTTCACAATTGATACACTTTTTAGTCATTAAACAAACATCTAATGTTAATGTTAATTGAAATTTATAAAGCGCTTCATACCGACAGGTCTCTAAGTGCTATGAGAAGAGAACTACAGTGCATATGGTTCTTGAGCAAAATGGCATTAAGCCCAGGCTTCAATGATAGGGAGGGTTTTCAGATACTTTCTAAATGGTAGAAGGGCCTTCTCGGATCGAAGATGGGATCTACTGCACATAATTGTTACATAAATAGAGCGTGGTGCCAGCAAACACATCATTGCAGTGCCATCAGTGTGATTTTGTTTTACTTTTACAAGCACGCATGTGGCGTGTGAGCGTGGCCCTTTGGCATTTTCAATTGACGTGCTCTCTCACCAAAACCAGCCTCGTACACAATTTGTACACTTTTGCGTTATTAAACAAACATTTCGGGCGCGTTATTATTAAATAAATAGAGCGCGGCCCTTTAGCATTTTGAACTCACGTGCTCTCTCTCAAAGCCAGCCTTGTCCACAATTGATTCACTTTTTAGGCATTAAACAAACATCTCCGGCGCATAATTGTGAAATAAATCGAGCGCGGCCCTTTATAGCATTTTGAACTCACATGCTCTCTCACCAAAGCCAGCCTCGTACACGATTTAGAAACTTTTTTGTTCTTAAACAAACATTTCCGGCCTGTTATTAAAAAATAAATATAGCGCGGGCCTTTTGCATTTTGAACTCATGTACTGTTTCCCCAAAGCCAGCCTCGTCCACAAGTAATATACTTTATCTAATTGAAGCTCATTTTCGCATTTCCCTCTGTCCCGGTTATTATTAGATTAAGCATTTACTAAACGCCAGACAACCCTGCTTCTCTTTTTGTTGTACAAATAACTGTTTTTGTTTTGACTTCATTATTGAACATCTCTGTTTCGGTCTCTGCTTCTGACTGCTACAAACATCCTATATTGCTTTTAAAACTTCACCCATATGTGCAACTGCAGTGACGCGAAATTTGCCTCTCCTAACGCTGATACTGATCTTTACAAGGAGGAAATCATTGTCTATATTCAGCTTCGGCAGACTCCCATTTAACCACAGGTAGTAACTGTTCAGACGTTTCACCCTAGTCCAGACTGGATGGAGGCAACACTTGGAAGTCTTTTTCAAACAAGGTGTCGATGCATTGCTAAAGGATTCCACTTCACAGCTTGACAAAATGCTGCATTCTCCTTAACTTCTCTGCTTGCCATTTTTTTAACATTCTTTACATTAAGTTTTAGTTCAGCTTGAGATATAGTATGTAGTTAAAGGAGAGTATGGTGTTGCTGTGTATGTATTGCGCAAAAGCTTTACACATTAACTCGGGGATAAGCCAAACTGCTAGAAAACTTATTTCCATATACAATAAAAGCAAAAAAATGTTTGATTATCCAAAACAAAATCCTTAGTGCAAAAACAACAACTGTTACATTGCTAAAAAATTATAAGATCCCAAAGGCGAGACCTATTGGCTTTGCCAATGCTTGTTTATTTTGCGTTCCAAGTGGCATACTCCGTTTTGGATCGGTAAATACAAATAAATAGTGCACGCATAATTCATTGGTGCACATATTCTTTCTTACGCATGCATGTGCCAGTGGAACGACACAACCGCCAGCAGCAGTTGTAGTACTGCGCTTTAAAAAAAAATATTTATTTTGACCACGTTGCACTGTATCGGGGGAAAAAGACCAACTCTATAGAGCATCACCAAAAATCACTGGCAAGGTCAACAGATCACAAAGGCTATACCTATTGGCTTTGCCAATGCTTGTCTTAAACTGCACCTGACTATCCTATACTGCGTGTAATTCAGTTTTTGAATTATTGACTTGCATATATATAGATCTTGTGAGAAGCTGGCCTGGTATATGAAGTACACTAAGTGGACACCTTGCACCAGTCCTGACAACCCTTATGGTGATTTAAGAGGTCTTAGACAACCTTAGAAAGCTCTCTCTGTGGTAGTACCAATTTCTTCCTAGCTCTCTGGACCTCTAGGGACTCTTTGTCGAGGGCCAACTGCTCTTGCCTAAGCCTAGCCTTCTCAAGTTCAAAAAGTTGGTATTCCATATCAAAAGAGTGGTCCCTCTTACTAGATCTGGAGGTCCCTACTGAATGTCCTGAGGTATTGGATTCTGCAGAGGAGGATCTAGACCTCCTTGTTGTACTCTGCACCTTCCCAGGAGGATCAAAGAGGGCAACAAAAAAAACAAGAGTGCAGAAGACAGGAGAGATGCTGGAGAAGTAACTACGAGGAACACGAACTCGTAAAATACAAAATCTTACTTGCGGATTACAAAAAATTGATCATTTCTGAAAAAAGTTCCTATTTCGTCAATCAAATCAAGGAGGCAGAAAGCTCCTCCAAAGAGCTCTTTCGGGTGATAACTAAACTGTCTACTCCCCCGAAAGAAATGGAAATGACCACTCTCAAGAATTCTGCAATGCCCTCGCACAGCACTTTCAAACTAAAGTGGAGCAAATCTTCAGCACCTTCGACAAAGGGGCAAAGTCTAACTCAGACTACACCAGAAGCCTACAAAATTGGAAAGCCCCCACCTTCACAGAATTCAGAGCGGTAACTGCTGATGAGATAATCCTCCACATCTCTAAAATAAAATCGGGCTCTCCACATGATCCTCTCCCTCCCATGATATTTAAACAAGTCCCGGAGATTCTTGGTCTAAGTCTTACCTCCAGCCTTAGCGCCATGTTCAGTGAGGGTATCTTTCCTTCTTCGATTCTACCCCTTCTGAAATAATCCAACTTAGATGCACTTTACCCAGGCAAGTATAGGCCTATCTCATGCCTCCCAGCTCCAGCCAAACTGATAGAAAAGGTTATGAATAACCAGCTAACTTCATATGTATATGAACACAACCTGCTAAATGAATCACATTTCGGATTCAGGGCTGAACACAGCACCGAAACAGAGCTTATAACAAGCATTGGCATAGCCAATAGGTCTCGCTTTTGGAACCTTATAAGTGTTTAGCCATGCAACAGTTGATGTTGTTGCACCAAGGATATTGTGCTGCATAACTAAATACTTATAAGGTCCCAAAAGCGAGACCTATTGGCTATGCCAATGCTTGTTGAATTTTGTTTTAGCCACAATACATTGCATCCACACTGCTGTCCAGCATGGCTAATAAAAACATTGCCAAAAGCAGTAGCTTTCATAGGAGAGAGCTATTGGCTTCGCCAATGCTTGTTTTTTTTTTTTTAGGTTAGCCACAGGGAGATGTGCCTAATTTGTCTAATTGCCCAGAATCACAGGATGTTGAGAAGAGGCCGGGAACTGCACCTGGCTCTCCTGCTCCAAAGTTTGCAAGTCAGGCCTTTAGGCCACATCCCCTACCCTTCTTAAGAACTGCTGCCTGTTAAGGAAAGAATGTGGCCTAAGGGGTAGGGCGGTGGGTCTTGGAGCTGGGGAACCAGGTTCGAGTTTTGGCAGGGACGCTCAACGTTATGTCGTTCTGGGCAAATCAGTTAATGTCCCCGTACGTAACAAAAATGAATGTGTCAGCCTGTAACGTAACTGGTGCTCATGTAAAGCGCTCTGATACCTGCGGGTCTAGTTCGCGCCATATAAAACTCCTCAAGATAAAAATCAGTTTCTAGGAATTAAATGCCCAGATGTCGAGTTTACTGGATTTGTAGTACGTCACATCCTTGCCAGAAAAGGTTGGTAAATGTGTTTCTCTATATCACTTTAAAATATGTGTTTACTTACCAACTCTGTTTTTTACAACGATCACGTTTAATGGATAATAATGGCAAACCTACCCGACAGCAAAGGCAGAGAACAGGATCCCTCTGGAGATAGTAATCAGATACTCGCCCGCCCCATTTGAGTAAACAACAGGCCCCATTTACAATTCATTAATTGTGCGCTGCATTTTCTGAAAGCATGAAGGGATGTTGCTCAAACAATGATATTTTCTTTACAGCCCCAGAGAGGCAGATGCGTTTGTAAATTGAGCATCGTTTTGTAATTCTTCTTTTTTACAATTTCCATCCTTAAGAAATTCTTACATTTTTTAAGACAGGAAAGACTCACGGGGGGTGTTTTTGTTTGCATCCCTGAAGCAACCATCATCAAATACAAATGGAACTTCTTGTTTACAGACATCTACTGGAAAGGGTTTTTTTTTAACAATTCTTGTCCTCAAGTGCTGCTTTGTGTGTGCATGCGTGCTTCAGTGGAATGCAGCTTTGTGTGGCTGTGTGTGTTTCATTTCAATCTGGAATTTAGCACCAGTGTGGAAAGGGCAACAGATTTGATTAGGAAGATGTCTGCTACATGTTGATAGGAAAAATAACTAGCCCGGCGGAGCGTGGTGCGCGCGCGCTTGACGGGGGCGGGGGAGTGCATTTGAGGAGGGTGAGCGGACCCTTTGAAGTACGAGTACGATGCCAAAAGCGGATTGCATGGCGGCACTAGGAAAAATAACAAGCCCAGCGGAGCGTGGCGCGCGCGCGCTTGACGGGGGCGGGGGAGCGCATTCGAGGAGGATGAGCGGACCCTTTGAAGTACGAGTACGATGCCAAAAGTGGATTGCATGGCGGCACGATGCACGTGATTGTGCGCGTGCTCGCCATGCAATCCGCTTTTGGGAGCCCCTTACAATAGTCTCGCTTTGCGATCGCTTACGCGATAGCAAGGCGAGACCTAATAATAAGCCCGGCGGAGCGTGGCGCACGCGCGCTTGACGGGGCGGGGGAGTGCATTCGAGGAGGGTGAGCGGACCCTTTGAAGTACGAGTACGATGCCAAAAGCGGATTGCATGGCGGCACGATGCACGTGATTGTGCGCGTGCTCGCTATGCAATCCGCTTTTGGGAGCCCCTTACAATAGTCTTGCTTTGCGATCGCTTACGCGATAGCAAGGCGAGACCTAAAAACCACAGAGGAAATAAGAGCTGCAATGGATGCAGTTGGTGCTGCTGCTCTTGTCCTGCCTGACCTGTCGGCGGCCTTCGACACAGTCGACCACAAAACCTTGCTTAATCAGCTGAACTCTCTTGGTATCTCTGGAAAGGCTCTGGCATTGTTTTCCTCTTTTCTTACTGATAGGATACAATCAGTCACCTCCCTGTCCTTCACACTCCCATGTGGTGTCCCACAGGGTTCCTCTTTGAGTCCCACACTTTAGAATGTATATGCCTCTGAGCCGGCACTAGTAATTAGATCCTTTGGGATGGAAATAACATCCTATGCAGATGATACCCAAATTGTGGTATTCATCAGTAAAAATACCGAACCTCCAGTACAAAGATTTAGGGAATGTATGACAGCAGTCAGCTCACAGCTAAAATTAATGTATGTCCTCATGTAACGTAACTGGTGCTAGGAAAAGCGCTCTGATACCCGATTCGGGTCAAGTTCGCTATATAAAACTCTGTAAAATAAAAAATAAAAATAAAAACAAATTCCGGGAAAACTGAGGTGATATTGTTCGGTAACTTCTCCCCTTCCTGGTCTCAGATCTGGTGGCCAGATGACCTGGGAACAGCATCAATCCCAGTCCACAAAGCAAAAATTTAGGTGTGATGATAGACCAAAAACTGGACTTCGATGCCCAAGTCAAGACAGTTATATCATCAAGTTTCTTCATCCTTAAAGCAATCAAGAAAATCCTGCCTATGATTCCAACATAAAGCAAGAAAACTGTAGTCACATCCTTATCCTGTCCAAACTCGATTACTGTAACGGACTATATCTTGGTATACCCATAAAGCAAGTACGAAGGGTCCAGATGATTCAAAATGCGGCTGCAAGAATCCTCCTGGGGATTCCCAAATTTCAGTCTGTGGGCAAACACCTCCAGAGTTTGCACTGGCTGCCAATTCAAAGTCGTATCAAATTCAAAACCTTGTGCATTACATACAAGGCACTTCACGGGACCGGTCCTCACTTTCTGAGGGGGTCACTTCATTGGTACTCGACAAACAGATGCCTCAGATCTCAAAGGGCAAAAGTGATCCACACTCAAAGAGTCTTTAAATCAAACTAGGGGGGCAGAAGCTTTGCGGTAGGAGCTACAAGGCTCTGGAACTCCCTCCCTCTTACCATCAGAAATCTTCCCTCCTTAACACTGTTCAGGAAGGCAATTAAGACCTGGCTGTTCCTCAAATAGTGATCCGGCTTGCCCCTTCTGGTTCTGCTAGCGCCAAGAAACCGTCTGGTATTCGCTCTCTGTATACATTTTTTAACATAACATAACATCCTCTAAGTCACCTGTGGTCTTCTCTGGGAGGTCTGAATTGTCCAGGTGTGAGTCATCAGGCTCCACCTGGCCAGGGTTAGATTCAAGGTCAAAAAGGGGCTCCCCTCCTGGCCTATCATCAATACCTGCCCCACCCACTCTATCCTGTTCATCTGACCCAGTGGTTTTCCTGAGGTCATCTAACAGTAACACCTCTAGGTGTCGTAAATTGGCTGCGATTAAATTAGCGTTAGCGGAATCCATCTGGTATTTAGAGGCTATCCTGTACATTTTATGGAATCCATTTTGTATTTCTGGCAGCCATTTTGTTTACCCTTGTGCTCTGTTTAAAGGACTGGTTATACTTAGACTCTGCTACTCTACACATGCGCAGAAGAATCTAACTGTCCATACATCTGTTTTTAGTCTGTAACTATCAGGTTGTTTCTACCAGAGTCAGCAACTGCTAGCTCCTCCTTTACTGTTGACTGTGCATTTCTGTATGACCATCTATGTATGTAACTCTTCTCATGTATACTTGTACCGCCCTCTTTCTGAGCCCCTGTGTGGGTATAAAAGACCCATGGTTCTTCTACTCTGTGTGCTACATTCATTCAGCACCACAGGGTGCTGGGTGAATGTGGTTCCACTTCATGAAGGTTTATTAAACTTTGTATTTTCTATTCCAGTTTCTGTGCCAACTTCTTCTAAGTATCTGAGGATTCTGTGCAGAGAAGGGCGAACCCCTTGCACTGGTAGGCCTAGCTGAGGTATCTTTCAACAAATTGGCGCCCAGCCGTGGGGCTCATCGGTGACTCGGATGCCCAAAGGATTGGTCGCGACGAAGGATTGGAATCTCGCTGTGGACGCGATCGCTGCCCAATAAGACTCGAGTCTTGGCAACCACAGCGTTTTTCTTTTCCTTCTGATCTGACCATCCAGGTGGTGCCGGTCCTCGACTGAGATCTCTTCTGTTGATTCGCCGTGCAGTGACCATTTGGTCGATTTTAGAACTTGGCAGTTGGAACCTGGACACCAAGTGATTGGTAAGTGTCCTTCTGTGGCGCTGGCTGTTGGTTTTGATGCCTGGGATTGGTAAGGTAGTTTAGTAACGCTTACTGTGGCTTTTGGATTTGGAGATTTGTGTTGGCCAACTTGGTTTGTTATGATATATTGATATATGGGTTGCAATCTATATAGGCAGGTAATGAGGAGAAATTTCTCTATCTGAATTGATTTGAACGGCACATCGTACTAAAGGTACCTTAAGTGCTACTTTGATTATAATACTGCATATTCTGCACTATTTTTGGCATGTCTGTTTTTAGCACACTTCATAGGAGGTGTAGCTCTGGTAGTGGTACCAATTTGAGAGTAAGATGAAGCACAACCGCCCCCCCCCCCGAGGGGACGCCTAATAGGGATATGTATATTAAGTTTGGTCTTTCTTCTATACTGTACAGTGCATTATGGAATAAATACACGCGTAAGAATCCTGAGTTGCGTTGGCCTATGTATGGGTCATTTGATTTACGAAAGATTGAGTATGTGGAACAATGTATTTTTAAGCGAAAGACTAGGCAAGAGATGTTTGATTGTGTACGAATGTGGGAGAAAAAAAAGTGCGTGAATGAATGAATGTGTTGCTTTCTTGGATGTACCATTTCTTTTGTATATAATTAGCCGGCTCCCCTAGAGGGGATACTTAACTAGGTTTAGGTATATAAAAGTATTTCTTCTATGGTGACTAGTACCCCGAGGAACTAAATATGTACATAGAAAGGATCCTGGTCTGTGCACTTAGTAACATTCATAAGTGGTGATATGCAGAGCGTTTTTTTCTTGGTGTTCTGCCAGCCAAATCTAGCGAATATGACTTACAACTAGTATTTACAAATGGTTTGGTTTAAGTACAGTCTGTGGGCTGTCTTTTGGTTTTATCTTAAGTGTTGATCTGAGGGTTAAATGTGTGTTTAAATGTTGTGGTGTGGTAAATTGTGTTTTGGATGTTGCTAGCACTGGAAAAGCGTGTGATTGAATGACTGTGAATATGTGAAAGAATTCTGAGAAGTGAAATTGTTAAGGAGTAAGTTTAATTTGGTCTCATCACCATCAAAAAGGAAATTGAGAGGGGTGTAGCTAGAGAGAGAGCATCCCCAGTGATTTGATGACACCCTTAATGTACAAAAGTATTAAAGAAGAGTAATTAGGGACCGGTTAAAAGTTTAGCTTGAGAAAATTGTGGGTATTTCGAATTTGCAAATTGTTCCTATGCAGCTTTGTGTTCTTGGTGGTTCAGTGAGCCAATGTGCTGGGTCCAGATGGTTGTAGGTTCTAATTTAAGCTGAACCTGCTGATCTGAGAATTGAAAATAAAATTATGACCCCCTGAAAAGAAATTGTATATCAAAATTAATTTTTCCATAGGGCAAATTATTGCAGTTTAGAATTAGGAAGGCTTTTTGTCTTTGACAGCTTCAGAGCTGTGCGAGGCAGATTTTGACCTTGCAGCCTGTAAGGTGGGGGCTAGAAATAGGAGCGAGTGAACCAGGAGGTGAAATCACTGCTTAGAAAGCTTCTCTGACATGAAAATGTGTAATGCTTGCAGCAGGAGAGCCTTGGAAAGAGGTGGGGGCCAGGAGTGCTCGCAGTGGCTGGTTCTGCGCTGAGGGGCTATTTTTAGCTTCTCTGATAAGACAGGGCAGCTGAGAAACGAAACTCAAGGAGCCTGCCTTGTTCCTATTTTGTGCAAGACCAGTTAGAATTTCCATGGAAGACTGTTTTTTTTTTTTTTTTAAAACTGTTGCATTAATCCTAGACAAAAAGTAAAATGATGCTCTTGCTTGAAATTTTAAGGGCTATATGCCTATATAAAAACGATTTTCCAATTAAGAATTAATTTTCACAGTGGAAATTGTGGCCCAAAGCTAACATGGAATATCAGCGAAGTAATTTTACTTTTAGAAAGTTAAAATTAAGATGACCTGTGTGTCAGAAGCGACACAGTCAGTTCAGCTGACAGCTGGTCATCATAAAGATGACCTACTGTCAGATGGGGGTGAGTAAAGCAAGGAAATCAGTTATTGATTTTAAGCCTGACAAATTAAGCAGGCCAGAATGTTCGACTCTGAGCTGTAGGTTCAGTAATTGCGCATCACTGCTCATTTATATATGTTATTGTAATTTGTCTATGCTTTCTGTGCTTGGTGTACTGATGGCTTGGCATATGTATTTTTATTTTATATATGTTTTGTTTTTGTGTCGTATTGACAATTCTATTTTAATACTAGTACAAGTTCTCCTATGAGGTAAGGAGATGGCCGTGACGACATCTATCTTTGCGCAGCAGTTGGCTGGAACTTGTTCAAAATTACTAAATTCCACAGATATGATATTATCATTATCATGCTGTCAAAATGGCAGACAACACGTTATCAGTGTATGTCTAATTGGTATTGGAGATGAATACAAAAAAAAAGTTATGCAAGACTAAAATATGTGTCACCTGTGGTTAGCCATGACTGCCCTTCTCTTATAGACAGGCAGCCATCGGTCATATGTTTCCAGATTGGATATTATGGAACCATTATGATTTGTAGCCCCTGCAAAAAGGTTACATGAATTTTTCTAAATATCGCACTAGCTGAATCCTGTTCTGTTTCTTTGGAAGTGTATAAGTATGCCTTTGATTCCTTAAAGGAAATCAGGTTTCCTTTTTCATATTCTTTATATGGGGATAACAGGCCTTAAAAAACGAAATTGCATGTTCTATAATAAAATAGATAATTATAAAGACTTTTCTTTAGATACATTGTATTAGATATTAATGGGTAAACACATCATCTGAATACATTGGATTTTGCTGTATTACACCCACATCTTAACACTTGAAATGTCTGTTTTAAATAAGACTGCCACCATGATCATGTTGCAACCCTGAGCAGCGCCTTTACTGCTGATGAGCAAAACAGTTGTTGCTGTTGTTTTTTTTAGGCCACAAATGGAACAGGAATGTTTACTTAGCTAAGACTTCCTCAGAGGGAAAACTCTGCATTTTAGAATGCTGTAAAGGGTTTCCACAAATGAGGTTCAGTATTTTGGGTAATGAGAAAATATCTGACAGGATTTCCTTTTCTTGAAGTTTTCTTTTTATAAGCTCATTCTTGTGAATGGTGGCGCAAAAAGTTGTCATGTTTTCAAATTAAGTTTCAGTTCTTAGGGCTCTGAATGAATGCGTTTAAATATGATAGGCAAAGGGATGCAGCTTGCTTTTCATATGTGGACTCATCAAAATGATTAGATTTATTAAAAAAAAGATACTTTTTTATTTTTGATTATATTAAAAATGTTATATTAAAAATGTTATTTAACATAGGTGCATTAAATTCGTTTTTTACTATTCATAATGCCTAATCATGATGCTGTGACCTGCTAGCATCCAAATTGAATTTAAGCCGTGCTATACAGCAATAGGGGGTCACTTACATGTGAAATGTCACTTTACCCAGGCGTACAAAACTTATTTTTATAAGGGTATACATTATACATTTCTGATGCCACATCTCTGGGATATGTAGACGACATTCTGGGGATGACAAATTATGCAAAAACATTGTAGGATATTAATTTTTAAGTGCCCTACACATCAAAGTCGAAATTGAGTAAAATTCATTATTTAAATGAGATTTCTCCAGTCAGAGCAGCTTTTAAACTGCCTTATGCTCCAGTAAATGCACATATGTAAGCATAGACTTAATAGCTGACATCTATACTGCTAGACAAGCACTTGGCACACTGCTTACAAATATAACTATGTACAAAAACTGGCAGAAGTTATTAAGCTTACCTCTGAATTGCTGGTAGACACGATTGGAGTGGGTTTTGCTGTTCAGCCTTCGGTCTCTAGGGTCACTTTGACTTGGGAGCACCGCATGAAAATCTTGCATACAAGATGGAACAGCTGCATAGGTTAAAGGCCGAACTCCTACATTTAGAAGCCTGGCAGGGCTCAGAGAAATATGTGTTTTGACATTTCGACATTTGAAAGACGAAATGGCAGGGCATGGAAAGAAAGAGGTTTTGCTTACCTTTTTTTTGTGGCAAAAGCAAGTTTTTGTGCACTCAATGAACATAGTATAATGGTATATGTGACCTCTCTTTAAAAGACAATGGCTCTGCCATATATATATCACTAATGCTTTTAGGGCTGAATTCGGGAAGCAATGGGATTTAGTTTGAATTCATGCGGCCTCATGTTGCACTACTACATTTGCTAAGGGAATATGTTCTTTAGCTAGCTCACTGTGCTATTTAGCTCCTCAGAGTTTGTTTATGCCCAGTTGCTATACATTGGGGTTGATAGTGTTGACAGAATGAAACCTATTACAGGTTTCCTACTGTCAAAAATGGGGGAGGAGGCTAGCTCCTCTACAAATTAAGGGTAGGCAAATGTATGTGTTCTCTCTCTTTTTCTCAATTTCTTTTGAGCCTGTCTAAACTGTCTGTGAAATAGCCATGAGAATTGGCTATTCAGTAATACTGTTTTAAACATTATTAGCATTAATAAAATTAATAAATATATTTTGCTATGTTACTACCCATCCTCTCTGATGGAATTATGAGAGGCTGAGTAGTCTAGATTGCTGCTTCCTTATTTGATCTTTAAGGGGAACTAGCTGTGGGTAGTTTTTGTTCGAAAATTCTCAGGTGACAACACCACTATTGTTTGTTATTCTCATGCTACATACAGTTTTGCAAGGGCATTGCTAGTTTTTATTAGCTAGTCTGTGTAAATAAACTGACAGTCCTTACTAGAACTGATGTTGCATAGTTTGGATTGTGAAAAAGTAGAATGCAGGGAAGATGCCCATGTGATCCTTAGCAAAGATTTTTGAGGAAAATATTGTTTTATAGGAGTCTGTTAGTCACAAGATGTTCCGCTGGAGAACATGTACCCATTATGTTGAAGTTTTTAGTTCTTTATGTAATAGGAATCCTTGTTAAATTAGCAGTGTTAGATTTTCCTGTTGCTCCTATAACATGAGAGCATGGTCCTAAGTATACAATGTAGGTGCTTTTATTAAGAAAAATCATTTCAGAAGTGTCTGCAGTCCTGTTCAAGTAATGCAAAGTCTATGAGTAAAAGTGTAGAACATTTCCTTTTTTCTTGAGGGTCTTTAGATGATTAAGATAGGAATATACAGATGTAAGGATTTGGAGTATGTCTGTATTGTTTTTCTCTTTTCCTCAGAATTTGGTAAATGAACACAGACTTCCTTGACTGCTTGGGATTGGGTGACGTATTACTCTTGTCAGTTCACCAAAGAGTTCCTTTTATACTTGCCAATAGGTCCAGGCAGTTGTTTTTTATTTTTTTTACTCTCACATAGATGAAAGTGGTTCCAGGGTGCCTTGTTAATATATGGGGCGTCCCTAGACTAGGAAGTATTCTGAGATTATCCTCTCTGTTGATAGATTATTTCTGTGCCTTGTCTAAAGACCTTTTGTTCTGTCCACCAATAGATATTTGCTGCTTTACAACCATTGCCAGAGGGGCGCGGACATCAGATCCAGCTTGAGGAGTCAGCACCAGTCCAGCTTGAAGTCAAAGTGAAGGTAACCAGCACAGGCATTGCTGGCAACCAGGACCTCAGTGAAGGTAGAAGGCCGGAAGCACTGGGATGTGAAGTGTGTACCCCTGCCACTGTCTTGGGCGAAAGACGGGGTCACAAATCAGAAAGGAGAAATCGTGGATCAAGCTTTTGATGCCCAGCCGAGAGTCACATACCGACCAGGAAGGCGAGAAAGTTTTTGCTTGAGGTAACCCCCTTTGAAACAAGGGTTGCTTCAGAGATCCTAGCATCAGGCCTCTGAATCCTGGTCCCAAAGTGGCTGTAAAGTTTTCACCTTTGTTGGTCAAGAGATACCTGGGCACACTGAATGCAATCTATAGCCCCAACGAAAGAGCAGTGTGCCAGCAGAGCAATACAGGAGTTAGGGAAGGACTTGAGTTCAGGGTACAGGTGCTGTGTCTCTGGTGCCTGTTAGATTGAAATGAAGAAAACTGGTGCACTGCCTGATACACTGGACAGGATCGCTGAGCGCATTTGCCCTGGTGGGTGATTGCCCTATCCTGAAAGAAGAAACTTTTCCCTTGCAACTAGGCCATGATTCCTGAGTTGCGAGTTGTGCAGCTCAACCGTGGGAACAACAAGAGCCTGCCTGTGAGGCTCAAACGGACACAGGGAGAAGACTCCCCTCTGGTTGGTTGTACAGCAGCTTTAATTTCCCAAGGACTTCTTTTTCTTTTTTTGTTGAAAATGTACCCCATTGATCGTCCCATTTTTGAGGAGGAGCAGCCCTTTGCAGCTCTTCGTCCTAATTCTCATGGTCCTGTGTAGTCCTCCTGGTCCTCTGGATCCAGGAGCTTTTTTGTAATAATATGTCTGACTGCTTTCATAATTGTATTAGTAATAATGTTTATTCTATGAGAGATAAGTTCATCTGAGCAGTAGAGAGATGGTGCATTTCCTTAATAATAATAGATACTCTAGCCCTCATAAAGGAAACACTGGAAAAGTCTAACAAAAATGTTATTAGATATGTACTATTAGCTACTTTGATATTGAAATTGATGGTAACTGAAATGCATAGGAGCCTTGAAAATGTTTTTACTGGATGGTTCTAGAATTTGCTTAGGACTAGAAAGCTAATAATTCTGTTTCTGATAATAGTAATTACTCTCTCCTGCTATCTGTATGACCCAATTCTCTGTTCCCTTTGTACTTCTGCTTATACCTTATACATACCCGCTTAACAATATTTAGAATGAGAAATGCCCACCTAGCAATGAATTAGGATATTGATAAATTTATGAAAAATGAAGAGAGAAAAAGAATATAAAAAATTAATATGCTTATTTTTCGTTTTCCTACTGGATTATGGGAGATGTCTTCAGCTAACGCTAAAAGGGTCGTCTGTCGTAAATTGGCTGCGATTAAATTAGCGTTAGCGGAATCCATCTGGTATTTAGAGGCTATCCTGTACATTTTATGGAATCCATTTTGTATTTCTGGCAGCCATTTTGTTTACCCTTGTGCTCTGTGAAGTGACCACAATCCAGTTAAGTAGAGGAAGAAGTCAGGTTTGTAACCGCTCATCACAACAGCTTCCAGGGAATAAACAGCATATTCAAGTGTAGACATTCCATCACCCAGGAGATGACAGAACACACAGTAAGTGATTACATCACACCTTAGATATTACAATATCTCCCTTCTTCACAATAACACAAACAATAGAAAATGGAAGAAAGACCAAAAAGTAGATTTTTCCTAAAAAGAAATAAAAAACACAATACAATAAATAACATGAAAATAAAGAAAATAAACATTCATTATGAATAGAAACAAGATAACCGATATATACTATAAGTCCATACAAATAAGATAACAAATACATACTTTAAGTCCATACGTTTGGGAACATATCTCATCCGGGTGCTTCTCCTCAACAATGAGGTAGACTTATCTTGTGACGCATTATCACAAAGTGAACTTCTTCCAACACCATTATCAGTCAAGCCCATTTGAATCACAACTTTGTCAGGAATTTTATAAATCCTGGCTACGTTCCACCAATTCTTACCATCAACTCTCACAGCATAACGCGAAACCAGGTCAACACACATTGGTTTACTAAATTTAGATAAACCCTTGGGTACATTCTGAGGAATCTTAATCTTGACCCAATCCCCCACCTTAATGTTGTGAGACCACTCTTCTTTATGATAGCTCTGTCTTGAACGACTGGTAGAATTATCATTGGCATTGATTTTGTTGAGTATCTGAGAATGCACCTTTCCCTCAGCTAACACAGAAGAAGAAGGAGAAACAGATCTAGACAATAAACCCCACTCCTTCATCCAAGCTGGACACATGTTAAACGTTGCAGCTCTCCCTCTCAGTAACTCAAAAGGACTCTTCCCAAATTCAATACCAGGAGTAGTGCGATGAGCCCACACCATACTTTGCACAGCTCCTCTAATATCCATGTTACCAGCAACAGCCCATTGCACACAATCAACCAAAATGCGATTCATGCGCTCAATAAAACCATTTCCTTGTGGGTGATAAAGAGCTACACGCCGATGGAAAATCCCAGATTGGTTCAAAAATGAAGACATTTCTTTGGAAACGAACTGTACCCCATTGTCCGACACTAATTCTTTAGGGAAACCTTCCCTCGCAAACAAGCTCTCCAAAAATTTGATAACCTCATTAGTGTTAGGTTCCGTCAAAAAACAAACCTCCCACCATTTGCTGTAATAATCCGCAATTACCAAAGCAAATCTATATTTGTTTGGTAAAGCATTGAATGGTCCAATGAAATCTAAGGCAAGTTTCAACCAAGGACCTGAAGGTAGCTCAACCTTCACCTTTGGAGGAGTGACAGTCTTGATTACCTTATCACTAGAACAGCACGTAAAACAATTTTCAACCTTGTTCTCAATATGGCGGTCCATTGAAGGCCACCAATAAATAGCACGAATCCTACGCTTGGTACATGTTTGACCCAAATGACCTTCATGTCCAGCTGTTATTATACGATCTCTCAAACTAACTGGGGGAACAAATTTATCACCCCGTAAGATCATCTCACCCTCTTCTAGAGAAAGTTCATCAGCCACTTTTGAAAAAGGTTGCAGTTCACTATCCAGGTGTTTTTCCTTAGGCCAACCCTGAATAATGCATTTTTTTACCTCCATGAGGACAGAATCAGACTTCAACGCATCAAACCATTCTTCCTCCCTGAAACACCCCTCTTTGCATACATCAATGCTCGCAATTAAGCATTCTTCATCCTCCTCTGGTAAACACTCACCCTGCACCACCGGCAAAGGCAACCTGGAGAGAAAATCAGGTCTGATGTTTTTACCTCCAGGAATATGTTCCACTGTAAAATTGTATTGAAGAAGTTTAGAACTCAATCTCGCAATCCTAGGAGTATGATCTTTCACTAAAACCCCATTGAGAATAGGAATCAGAGGTTTGTGATCAGTCAATAATTTAAAAGATCTTCCCCAAAGAAAACTCTTAAACCTCTCAACAGCCCAACAACAAGCTAAGAGTTCCCTTTCTATAACAGAATAATTTTTCTCACTAGGACGTAATGATCTAGAGATGAATCCAACAGTGAATTCCTTTCCAGCTTTGATTTGGGTCAACATACCACCTAAACCATCAAGACTAGCGTCAACAGATACTACTGAATCTAAAGAAGGATCATAAGGAGTCAAAATATTGCACTGCCCAAGATCATCCTTGATTTGATCAAAATCTGTTTGACATCTGTGGTCCCACATAAAAACAGTCCCTCTCTTCAACAATTCACATAAATGAACAGTCTTAGCCGCAAAATTGGATATGAATTTGGAATAAAACTCACACATGCCAAGAAAAGACGAAACCTGCTCCTTGGTTTTGTGAGAGGGAACTTTAACTATAGCCTCAATCAAACCAACTCTGGGAAGAATGCCCTCACCAGATATGCAGTGTCCTAGATAATCGATAGACTTAACACCAAAAACACACTTGCTAAAATTGGCCACTATACCTTTCTCTTGCAGCCTATTTAACACTTCCATCAAACTCTTGTCATGTGATGACCTGCAAACTCCAGCAATTAAAATGTCATCTTGGAAAACAACCGTATTATGCACTCCCATTAGAACTTGTTCCATCACACGTTGAAAAACTGAAGCCGCCGAAGCTAGACTAAACGGCATACGTTTAAATTGAAAAGTTCCTGACGGTGACACAAAAGCTGTCAAATGTTTTGAGGAGATGTCTAATTCAACTTGATGGTAAGCAGAAGACAAATCTATCTTAGAAAACCATTCAAAACCCTGAAACTTGGAAACAATATCATCAATGCGGGGTAACGGGTGAGAATCCACCCATATGTTCTTATTGAGACTGCGTAAGTCAATGCAGACTCTAAGATTTCCATTTTTTTTCCGTGCGACGACCAAAGGACTTAACCAGAGAGATGATTCGATAGGCTCAATCACACCAGATTCACGCATCTTTTCAAGCTCTTTTGTTAAATCATCCCTAACACTTAAAGGAACATTTCTCAGTTTATGTTTGCTAGGGATTGCTCCTTCTTTCACCTTGATAAGATGTTTAAAACCTTTGATCAGACCTAAAGAATCACAGAAAACATTTGGAAATTTACTTCCCCAGATTGAAGGATTGTCACAAGGTGTTGATTCATTGACAATAGAGACTGGATCTTTTGTACCAGGTCTAAGGGTCATTCCGAATAGACCTTGGTGGTACCACCCCAGGATGTTTAACCCTTTAATAGCAACATAAATTTTCCCAGTGATAGTTTTCTCTTCAAACTCTAATGTGCTTTCGAAAAAACCCTTCAGCTGAATCTTCCTTCCCTCATAGGATACAGGACTCCTATCAGGAGGTTGAAGAAATTTGTCACCCCACACAGATTCAAACAATTCTTCAGTGATCATTGTCATGCGTGCTCCTGAATCAACTAGTAATTTCAAACTTTTCCCATCCACTATGATGTCCACAATAGGGTCTGGACATTCCTCACAGTCATCCTTAACTACTAACATTAAGTCGGACATAGAACTTATGACTTCTGTGTCATTCTCCAACGTATTACTCTCCTCCCACACAGCACTGATATTCCTCCTGGCCATACACACTTTTGAAAAATGACCCTGTTTACCACAATTCCTACAGGAGGCATTACGAGCTGGGCAAATACGTGAATTAGGAAAATGGGAAGGATAACCACACTTTGAACAGACATTCCTCTTTTGAGGATACATTTGTTTTTTTTCTTGTCTGGCTGCAGGCACTTTTCCTTTGTTATCAGTACTGTTTTTCTCAGGAACACTACTCTTTTCTCCCACAACTTTCCCTTCATTAACGACTCCAATTGTAGATTTGTCTGGCCTCAGTTCATTTGAAGAGGTTTGAGATAGCTCAATACTTTTAACAATGGACACAGTTTCTTCAAGTGAGGGATTTTTCAAAGTCAGTAATTTCTGTTGCACTTTTTTGTCTCTACATCGTACTACGATTTGATCTCTGATGAGTTGGGACGTAAAATTCTCAAACTCACATTCAGAAGCCAAAATACGTAGAGAAGCAACATATGACACAATACTCTCCGATGTTTGTTGCTCCCTTGTAAAAAACTTGTGCCTGGCTACTACTAAACTCTTTTCCACATCAAATTGTTTTTCTAACATTTGAATGGCCTGATCAAAATCATTTAGTGGTTCTTCACCCTCAACTTGTTCAGGTAAAGGTAAATGTTCCAAAACAGCCTGACCTTCAAAACCCAAATTGTGTTCGAGAATAAATCTCTTACGTTCAGCACTAAATCTAAGGCCCCCTATGGCTCCTAGATACTTCGTAAATGCCCTGTACCATACTTTCCACTCTACTGGTGGGTCTCCCGGAAGCTGTAGGAAAGGGGAAGGTGCCTGTACATTCTGCATATTGAAAACAAAATACTGTAAATAACCACTATACAGAAAAACACTTGAATTACTCGCTTACACAGTGAGTATTCTTCTTTTGCTAAAAGAACAAAACTAATAAAACACTGTACTGATTTTCAAACAAAAAACAAGACAGCGTTCTGTATATGGAAACCCAAATCTATGGGGGACACTACGCAGACAAACACCTAATTTTCTCCCTTACACAGAGAATATTACTGATAACTAGTACAATGCATACGTATATATCATAGTTTTCACCCTCTTTAAAATAATAATAATTAAGCACGGTGAAAAAACGATATAAAGTTCCAACAATTGAAATAGATTTTGACTTTTCTGTTTCAAAAACAACCACAAGATGGCAGTGGTGCGCTGTCAGTGAAGAATTATCCGTAGCAAAGTGGAAAAAACTGTAGCTCCGATGCCTGAATGTTAGACATTAAACTCCGTGGAAAACGTGCAGTACCTTGTCCCCTGTGAAGCAGTCTTTCCGCGGGGAAAATGTTCGTCAAACAACTGCTCAAATACCTTCAAGTAGTCTTGTGAAGTAATACTCCGATATGACTACTGCGTTCAAATGCGCGCCGATCCCGCAGACACAGAACGTAGTAACGTGAAAAGAAGGCTGTCTCTATGACGCTAGTAGAATTCAGCTGACAGGAAGAAGAACAAAGAACGTGGGCGCGTCACAGCACACACGCACACCACGTCATCATTTCTTGGCTCAGCGCGAACGAGTGAAGATCAACGGTCTCCTCCAGGGCTGCGCGTATCCAACGGTGAAACCAATGACCCAACAGTGAACCGATCACATCCACGACAGAAACAAAGGTAGGAATAACTCAATTTCCTTACGTTTTGCTCTCTTCCACAATCGTGTGACATCTGAGGGTTTGTTGTTACTTGCAGCTTTCCTCGTTCAACCTGTTCGGCAAAAAGCTTTTAAAACTTCGTTTTTTCCTTGTGATTACGATATTGGCAAAAGAGTGAACAGTCTTTACGCCAGATAACTGCTAACCGAGACTGACTGTCCCATCGGCAACACAGAAAAGTCTTTGATCGATAACAAAAAAAAAAATCAAAATGTTGGAAAAAAAACAGCAGTCAGTTTGTACTCTGCACACGTAGGTATAACGATGAGCGGTGCGTCTCAAACTCGTCGCCAATTGAAGTGACCACAATCCAGTTAAGTAGAGGAAGAAGTCAGGTTTATAACCGCTCATCACAACAGCTTCCAGGGAATAAACAGCATATTCAAGTGTAGACATTCCATCACCCAGGAGATGACAGAACACACAGTAAGTGATTACATCACACCTTAGATATTACACTCTGTTTAAAGGACTGGTTATACTTAGACTCTGCTACTCTGCACATGCGCAGAAGAATCTAACTGTCCATACATCTGTTTTTAGTCTGTAACTATCAGGTTGTTTCTACCAGAGTCAGCAACTGCTAGCTCCTCCTTTACTGTTGACTGTGCATTTCTGCATGACCATCTATGTATGTAACTCTTCTCATGTATACTTGTACCGCCCTCTTTCTGAGCCCCTGTGTGGGTATAAAAGACCCATGGTTCTTCTACTCTGTGTGCTACATTCATTCAGCACCACAGGGTGCTGGGTGAATGTGGTTCCACTTCATGAAGGTTTATTAAACTTTGTATTTTCTATTCCAGTTTCTGTGCCAACTTCTTCTAAGTATCTGAGGATTCTGTGCAGAGAAGGGCGAACCCCTTGCACTGGTAGGCCTAGCTGAGGTCTCTTTCAACATAGGAGCCGTGAGTGTTGGCTCCTTTGCCTGTCTTCCACTTTCTAGAGGCACACAGTGCTTTCAGTTCTTGGAAAGAAAGTTCACTGTGTCTAGTGGTCAGAGAGCCACTGGCATCTCCTTTGGAAGACATACTAAGTGTGGTATGGTGTTGCACCTACCTAACCTAGTGGGAACTAAACTCTCTGAGGTTGGAGAAAGGGTGTGCTATACCCTTAACTACCCAACCCTAAATTCAGTAGAACTTACTGTGAGAAGATGGCCTGGCATTTGCTGGTCACTAGTTATAGTGGCCACCTTGCACCAGTCCAATTCGACTCTTATGGTAGATAGGTTTAAGACAACCTTTTAAAGAAAGCTATCCTAGTGGTAGCTGTGGAGAGCAGCCTTTAGGCTAAGTCTCTGAGGAATGTAAAGCAGCTTGTTTTACCTTATAATCTCTTGAATTACCAAATGAAAAGGACACCACACAGGTATATATATCAAATATATATGTATTTATTTCTAGACACATTCTACTAATCTCTTTATGAGATTAGAAGCCAGGTAAACATTCAAATGTCAACAGTTCTCAATAAATTAAGCACAAATATGGCTGGAGCCCTAGGGGCGTACCAGACCATATACTAAAAAAATGGTTTTACAAAGTCGACTTGCAAAATGACAAAGCCTAGGGCCTTGGGAATCGCTGGGGCTTCACTACTGCAGTGTTAGCAGGTAAGTAACAAGCCCACGGGAGACGCGTGCAGTGTCTAAACACAGCCGCGGGTTTCCTATAGGTTACAATGGAGCAAGTCGCGGTTTGTATTTTAAAGTTTTAGGGCACTTCGAAGAAGTCAACAAGCAAGCCACTTACAAGTTAAGTATTTCGAGGGCCAACACACACTTGGGCACTGGAGTGCACGAGTTACCTCACCCAGGGAAGCCGGGTGCATAGGTGTCTTTTGGTGTCGGGTCGCGATGCTGTTTTCAATGGAGACCAATGAAGACTTGCTGCTTGAGACGACTGAAGAGGTGTCCGCTGGAATCCGAAGGTGGATTGAAGATGAAGAGGACCTGAAAATTGAAGGGACAGTGTTCAAAGCCACTTGCCAATGACCGGTGGCCAGCAAGATGGATGACCACAGATGTCGCGTCGCTTCAGGTCGTCGATGGTGTTTTGTCTCTTCACTCACGAGGTCCAGGAGGGATCGATGATGACCAGCAGCTGGATTCGGAGTGTCCCACAACGTCTGCAGCTGATGACAGTGTCGGCAACAAGATTGGAGGCAACAAGCCTTGGCAACTGCAAGTCTCATATGGACTGAAGATAGTTGGCGATGCAGACCAGCAAGGTCTGATGGACTTACCCAGCAAGGGTAAGTGAGGGCAGGCCCGGAGCAACCAGGAGAGCCCTTTGAATTGTTGAGAAAGTCTTCGGGGGACCCACTAGCCAACGGGCAAGTGATCGCAAAGACGCCGCCACAGGAAAAGTTTCACAGGAGCCCACGGTCACTCGGGATGGGTTAGGCCACTGCTTTTTGGAACAAGACCTGCTGGGGACTTGGGCCACAAATGGTTCAAAGCACAAGTTTGTAGAACATTGTTTAGGGTTTGCACTCGAAATCAGTGTGCGGTTCCCAGGTATTGCAGTTCCTCGTCATTCGTGGGGTCCAGATACCACAGCTTCGCTGGGGGCTCAAAATGGCCGTCGAGAGGTCAGGAAATCTGCTTCTTGGGCCGCAGGGACTTCGGACTCCGGCGGGAGCGGTGAAGTTTGCAAACGTTGATTGAGGTTATTGGTGCCTGCCAAGCAGGGGAGTCACTCCTTGACTCCAAGGGAGATTCTTCAGTCTTCCAAAGATAGTGGAACGTTGAAGGGCCAGGATTCTTCTTCGTAGAGCGTCATCCAGGGTAATCTGAATTGCATTGGCAATGCTTGCTATCTTATAGTGAAGATAGGTGAGGGACTAGCTCTATGACCACTCCTCTAGGAGGGTCAGGGTAGTGGGTGGTTACACCCACTTCCCTTTGTCCAGTTTCGCGCCAGAGCAGGGGCAGGTAGCCCCTGAACCGGTTTGAGCTGGCATATGCACAGAGGAGCCTACTGCTCCCCCAGTGCAGGACTTCAAAGCACTCTAGGAGTGCACCCACCCAGCTCCAATACACTAAATCCTGTCTGGGAGGTGGTGACATCTCCCTGTGACAGGATGCCTTTTGTTGGGCTTCCTCCACTGCGAGTTTCGTTCAGCAGCAGGAGGGAAGCCCAGTGTCTGTGCTGGTGGCATCCATTTTGTGATGCCAGGGCTCTAGGAGATTTCTACCGTTTAGTACAGTGGATACATGTCATCCCCTCTAGAAGGGTGGGATCATACTCCCTCACCAATTACTGGTGTGGGGTTATGATTCCAAGTTGTTTGACACCAAACACGACATGTTTTTATGCAGTCATTCCAAAGTTAGCATTTACCGCGAGGTTATAATGCACTTAAGAGTATATGGTTTAACCGCATCCACAAACAGCAGCAGAGAATAGACTCTGCCAGCTGCAGAGGGGTCCTGCTCATGCAGAAGCACCCCCTCACATAGTAAACCAAGCACCCTGCCCTCAGGATTGATAGGGCCTGCAATAGGGGTGGCTGATAGGTTTATATGTGTGTGTATGGTGAGATATAGGAACCTATACCTCAGTGAGGAGTGCTAACACTACCTCACACAGGCTGCAGTAGCAGGCCTGTGGTGTCAGATTGAGAATGCTTCCCAGGGGTGGCATAACACATGCTGCAGCCCCTGGTAGGCCTGTGAAGTACCAATGCCCTAGGTACCTAAGGTACCATATACTAGGGGCTCATGAGGTACCACGGTATCCAATCACTAGTGCATCTAATATGCACACCAAGTTGTTTAGAGAGATCAGTGAGACTGGGGCCCTGATTAGCAGGGACCCAGCCAGACTATAGCCAGAAACCAGTGTATACATCAGAAAAAAAGTGGGGGCAACATAAATGCAGATCCTACTCTCCTACACAACCCCCCCCCCTCCCCCCAAATGCAGGGACATTAAACTAGCCTTGACCAGTTGAGTCTTCATGTTCTAAGTGGAAATACCTTGAGAGTCCATCTGCATTGGCATGTTGGGTCCCAGGTCTATGTTCCACTGTATAGTCCATCCCCTGTAGGGAAATGGACCACCTGAGCAGTTTAGGATTTTCACCTTTCATCTGTTTGAGCCATAGGAGCGGCTTATGGTCAGTCTAAACTATGAAGTGAGTGCCAAACAAGTATGGCCTCAGCTTCTTCAGGGCCCACACCACAGCAAAGGCCTCCCTCTCAATAGCTGACCAACGTTTCTCTCTAGGGGTCAGCCTTCTGCTTAGGAAAGCTACTGGCTGGTCTTGACATTCATCATTAAGTTGAGACAGTACAGCTCCCACACCCAGCTCTGAAGCATCTGTTTGGACAATGAACTTCTTTTTGTAATCTGGACTCTGTAAGATGGGGGCAGTGCACATTACGTGCTTGAGGTCATCAAATGCCTTTTGACAGCTAGCTGTCCACTGAACCTTTTTTGGCATGTTCTTGGAGGTCAGATCATTTAAGGGGGTCACTATAGATCCATATCCCTTAACAAACCTCCTGTAATACCCAGTCAGGCCCAAGAAGGCTCTCACCTGTGTCTGGGTGGTTGGAGCTACCCATTCCATTATGGTCTGGATCTTGCTCTGCAATGGTTGAACCTGGCCTCCACCTACAAGGTGGCCCAGGTACACAACCTGACTCTGCCCTATCTGGCACTTAGTGGCCTTGATAGTGAGGCCTGCTTTCTGCAGGGCCTCCAGTACATTCCTGAGGTGGACCAGGTGATCCTGCCAGGTGGAACTAAAGACAGCAATATCATCAAGATAAGCTGAGCAATAGGTTTCCATACCAGTCAGGACTTTATTCGCCAACCTCTGAAATGTGGCAGGTGCATTCTTCAAACCAAAGGGCATTACCACAAAGTGATAGTTCCCACCAGGGGTCGAAAATGCTGTTTTAGCCTTGGCATCATCAGCTAACTTGATTTGCCAATAGCCAGCTGCAAGGTCAAATGTACTGAGATACTTGGCTGAGGCCAAAGTGTCTATTAGTTCATCTGCCTTTGGTATTGGGTAGGCATCGGTCCTGGTGACTGCATTGAGGCCTCTGTAGTCAACACAAAACCTCATCTCTTTCTTACCACCATGGGTGTGAGGTTTTGGCACAAGGACTACTGGGCTATCCCAAGGGCCATCTGAGGGCTCAATAACACCTAGCTCCAACATTTTCTGGACTTCAGTCCTGATACAATCCCTGACATGGTCAGGTTGCCTGTAGAGTTTACTCTTTACAGGCAGACTGTCTCCAGTGTCCACCTCATGGGTGCACCAGGAAGTCTGACTTGGGGTCAGGCTAAACATATGTCTAAACTGATGTAGCACTTGTCTACATTCAGTTTGTTGATGTTCAGTGAGGCTGCTTGCCAAAGCAACACCATCAACTGATCTATCATCAGGGTTCTGTGAGAGCAGGTCAGGGAGAGGGTCACTCTCCTCCTCCTGGTCCTCATCAGTTGCCATGAGCAAGCTCATGTCAGCCCTGTCCACGTATGGCTTAAGTATGTTGACATGGAGCACCCTAAGGGGGCACCTGGGAGTGCCAAGGTCTACCAAGTAGGTGACCTCTCCCTTTTGCTCAACAATTGTATGGGGGCCACGCCATTTATCCTGGAGAGCTGCTGGGGCCACAGGCTCCAACACCCACACTTTCTGGCCTGGCTGGTAAACAGTCAGGACAGCCTTTTGGTCATGCCAAGCTTTTTGTAATTATTGGCTTGCCTCAAGGTTTTTAGTGGCCTTCTTCATATACTCTGCCATCCTGGAGCGGAGACCAAGTACACAGTCCATCACATCCTGTTTGGGAGGTTTGAGAGGTAACCCCCATCCCTCCTTCACCAAACATAATGGTCCTCTAACAGGGTGCTCAAACAGAAGTTCAAAAGGGCTGTAGCCAACCCCCTTCTGTGGAACCTCCCTGTATGCAAACAGAAGGCAGGGAAGTAAAAGGTCCCATTTTCGCCTAAGCTTTTCTGGGAGGCCTTTAATCATTCCCTTTAGGGATTTGTTGAATCTCTCAACTAACCCATTGCATTATGGGTGATAGGGAGTAGTGAATTTGTAGTTGACACCACACTCCTTCCACGTTGCAGTTAGATACCCTGACATAAAGTTAGAACCTCTGTCAGAAATGACCTCCTTAGGGAAACCCACTCCGGAGAAGACTCTAATGAGGGCTCTTGCTACCACAGGAGCTGCGGTAGTCCTTAGGGGTATAGCTTCTGGATACCTGGTGGCATGATCCACTACCACTAGTATAAATCTGTGCCCAGATGCAGTTGGTGGGTCAAGGGGACCAACAATGTCAATCCCTACCCTTTCAAAGGGAACCCCCACCACAGGTAGTGGTATCAGGGGGGCCTTTGTTGTGCCACCTGACTTGCCACTGGCTTGGCAAGTGAAACAGGAGCGACAAAACTCCTTGGTGTCCTCAGACATGTGTGGCCAATGAAAATGTGGTACAAGCCTGTCCCAGGTCTTGTTTTGGCCCAAGTGTCCTGCTAATGGGATGTCATGTGCTAGGGTCAAGAGGAACCCTCTAAACTTCTGAGGTATTATCAACCTCCTGGTGGCTCCAGGGGTAGGATCTCTAGCCTCAGAATATAGGAGCCCCTCATCCCAATAAACCTTATGGGACCCACTAGCACTCCCAGCAGCCTCAGCAGCAGCCTGCTGTCTGAGGGGTTCAAGAGTGGGGCAGCACTGTTGGTCTTTGCTCAGATCTTCCCTGGAAGGGCCCCCTGCCCCCAAGAACTCAACCTGACCAGGCTCAAGTTCCTCTGGGACAGTTCCTTCTTCAGGATATGCTTCTCCTCCCTCAGGAGGGGAATCTGAGATCTGAGACAGAGGGGAAGGCCCAGCCTTAACCCTACTGCTCCTCCTCTTGGGTAGCATCTGGTCCATAGTATCAGGATTCAGAGCTGGTTCAGCTTTATGCATTTTGGCTTGTGACCTGGTCACAGCAAATACCTCTGCAGGTATGCCCAACATCTCAGCATGACTCCATAATTCTACTTCAGACCAGGCTGAAGTCTCCAGATCATTGCCCACCAAACATTCGACAGGGAGGTCTGCACTGACTACTACCTTTTTGAGGCCAGTTACCCCTCCCCAGGAGAAATTCACAACTGCCAGGCTATGGTTGGTCCTGGTGTTGCTTGCATTGGTTACCTGGTACATTTCACCCAGGATGATCTGTGTAGGGTCCACTAGATCCTCTGCCGCCATGGTGACACTAGCACCAGTGTCCCTAAATGCCAAAGCCTGTTTGCCATTTATGATAGGCTGCTGTTTGTACTTGCCCAGATTACTGGGGCTCACTAGGAAGGACATATCAAGGTCTCCCTCACAAACTAGCAATGCCTGTGTTGGTACTCTGACTAGGCCAGAGTCCACATCAGAACCCAGGGTCAACCCTACTACACCCTTATTCTTAGTATTACCTCCACCAATGACTGCACTAGGGGGAACAGTTGCCTTAGGGGCTGGAGTGGTGGTGGTTTGTTCTTTGGACTTGGTACAATCAGAAGTCCAGTGCCCTTTCTGTTTACAGAATTTGCACCAGGGCTTCTTTTGGCCTTTTCCCTTTGCAGATTGTGACTCCCCACCAGATGCAGATTTTTGGGGCCCTTGTGAAGACGTCTGGTCTTTAGATTTATCCCCACCTTTATCTGAGCCTTTAGGATATTGCTTCTTAGTGTCACCACCTTGGTTCTGGGTTTTCTGCCTCACCCTGGTTCTGACCCATTTGTCTGCCTTCTTTCCCAATTATTGGGGAGAGGTCAGATCAGAGTCCACCAGGTACTGATGCAACAACTGGTTCTGGCAATTATTAAGGATCTGTTCTCTCATTATAAGATTATACAATCCCTTAAAGTCAGTTACTCTACTACCAACCAGCCAACCTTCTAGAGCCTTGGTTGCACAATCAACAAAGTCAGTCCAATCCTGAGTCTGTGCTTTCTGGGTGTCTCTGAACTTCAACCTGTACTGTTCAGTGGTTAAGCCAAACCCATCTATCAAAGCACTCTTCAGGGCTTCATAATCATTAGCATCCTCTTCTCTAACAGTGAGGAGCTTGTCTCTACCTTTATCTGAAAGGGAGAGCCACAAGATTGCTGCCCACTGTGTCTGGGGGACCTGTTGAACTCTACAGGCCCTCTCCATAGCAGTTATCCATTTGTGGATATCATCCCCACTCTGGTAGGGAGGAACAACCTTAGACAGGTTCCTATGGTCTGGAATGTAATCTCTGCCTCTAGGGACACTGTTGCTGCCACCAGGGGTATCTAACCCCTCCTTCTTAGAAGCTCTTTGGAGCTCGAAGGCTTCCCTATCTAAGGCCAATTGCCTGGTTCTGAGGGCAAGCCTAGCTTCCTCATACTGGAGCATCTTGCACCTTCTGTCAGAGGAGGTCTCTCTGGGATAGTTTGAGTTCCTCTGTGGAACAGATTCTCTTCCAGAGTGATATGAATGGTCAGAGTCCCTTGAGGGGGACCTAGGCCTTTCTCCCACTCTGTCAGTTCTCTTAAGGAGAATTCCTCTGTTCTGTTCAGACCTTTCTGGGTCTGGCCCTTCAATCACAGACTCCAGGTCATCTTGATTTTCATCATCAGACCCAGAGACTATGGTTGACCCACTCCCTGATGCAGACCCACTAGCTCCTAGAGCTAGTTTCAGATCATCTGCTACTAACAGATCTATCAGGTGTTGTGAGGAGGGACTCCTGCCCACCCTCAGTTGTCCTTCAAAGCATAAGGCCTTCAGGTCAGTGTAGGCTATATCTTTGTACTAAGATGGGGTGGATCCACTGGTTCCACCTTGGTGAGACATACTAGTGTTGTACAGTGTTGTACTACCTACACTAGTTGAGGCCTACTGAACCTAGCTTGAGCAGTAGCAAGGGTGTGCTTATCCCTTCACAAATAGCTCTAAGTTCAGTAGAACTTATTGATACTAGCTTGACTTTATATGTACCTTGAGTACCAAAGTCGACTTGCAAAATGACAAAGCCTAGGGCCTTGGGAATCGCTGGGGCTTCACTACTGCAGTGTTAGCAGGTAATTAACAAGCCCACGGGAGACGCGTGCAGTGTCTAAACACAGCCGTGGGTTTCCTATAGGTTACAATGGAGCAAGTCGCGGTTTGTATTTTAAAGTTTTAGGACACTTCGAAGAAGTCAACAAGCAAGCCACTTACAAGTTAAGTATTTCGAGGGGCAACACACACTTGGGCACCGGAGTGCACGAGTTACCTCACCCAGGGAAGCCGGGTGCATAGGTGTCTTTTGGTGTCGGGTCGCGATGCTGTTTTCAATGGAGACCAATGAAGACTTGCTGCTTGAGACGACTGAAGAGGTGTCCGCTGGAATCCGAAGGTGGATTGAAGATGAAGAGGACCTGAAAATTGAAGGGACAGTGTTCAAAGTCACTTGCCAGTGACCGGTGGCCAGCAAGATGGATGACCACAGATGTTGCGTCGCTTCAGGTCGTCGATGGTGTTTTGTCTCTTCGCTCACGAGGTCCAGGAGGGATCGATGATGACCAGCAGCTGGATTCGGAGTGTCCCACAACGTCTGCAGCTGATGACGGTGTCGGCAACCGGATTGGAGCCAGCAAGCCTTGGCAACTGCAAGTCTCGTGTGGACAGAAGATAGTCGGTGATGCAGACCAGCAAGATCTGATGGACTTACCCAGTGAGGGTAAGTGAGCACAGGCCCGGAGCAACTAGGAGAGCCCTTTGAATTGTTGAGAAAGTCTTCGGGGGACCCACTAGCCAACGGGCAAGTGATCGCAAAGACGCCGCCACAGGAAAAGTTTCACAGGAGCCCACGGTTACTCGGGATGGGGTAGGCTGCTGATTTTTGGAACAAGACCTGCTGGGGACTTGGGCCACAAATGGTCCAAAGCACAAGTTCGTAGAATGTTGTTTAGGGTTTGCACTTGAAATCAGTGCACTGTTCCCAGGTATTGCAGTTCCTCGTCACTCGTGGGGTCCAGATGCCACAGCTTCACTGGGGACTCAAAATGGATGTCGAGAGGTCAGGAAATCTGCTTCTGGGGCCGTAGGGACTTCGGACTCCAGCGGGAGCGGTGAAGTTTGCAACTGTTGATTGAGGTTATTGGTGCCTGCCAAGCAGGGGAGTCACTCCTTGACTCCAAGGGAGATTCTTCAGTCTTCCAAAGATAGTGGAACGTCGAAGGGCCAGGATTCTTCTTCGTAGAGCGTCATCCAGGGTAATCTGAATTGCATTGGCAATGCTTGATATCTTATAGTGAAGATAGGGGAGGGACTAGCTCTATGACCACTCCTCTAGGAGGGTCAGGGTAGTAGGTGGTTACACCCACTTCCCTTTGTCCAGTTTCGCGCCAGAGCAGGGGCAGGTAGCCCCTGAACCGGTTTGAGCTGGCATATGCACAGAGGAGCCTACTGCTCCCCCAGTGCAGGACTTCAAAGCACTCTAAGAGTGCACCCACCCAGCTCCAATACACTAAATCCTGTCTGGAAGGTGGTGACACCTCCCTGTGACAGGATGCCTTTTGTTGGGCTTCCTCCACTGCGAGTTTCGGTCAGCAGCAGGAGGGCAGCCCAGTGTCTGTGCTGGTGGCATCCATTTTGTGATGCCAGGGCTCTAGGAGATTTCTACCGTTTAGTACAGTGGGTACATGTCATCCCCTCTAGAAGGGTGGGATTATACACCCACACCAGTTACTGGTGTGTGGGTATGATTCCAAGTTGTTTGACACCAAACACGATATGTTTTGATGCAGTCATTCCAAAGTTAGTATTTACCGCAAGGTTATAATGCACTTAAGAGTATATGGTTTAACCGCATCCACAAACAGCAGCAGAGAAGAGACTCTGCCAGCTGCAGAGGGGTCCTGCTCATGCAGAAGCACCCCCTCACATAGTAAACCAAGCACCCTGCCCTCAGGATTGATAGGGCCTGCAATAGGGGTGGCTGATAGGTTTATATGTGTGTGTATGGTGAGATATAGGAACCTATACCTCAGTGAGGAGTGCTAACACTACCTCACATAAGCTTCAGTAGCAGGCCTGTGGTGTCAGATTGAGAATGCTTCCCAGGGGTGGCATAATACATGCTGCAGCCCCTGGTAGGCCTGTGAAGTACCAATGCCCTAGGTACCTAAGGTACCATATACTAGGGGCTCATAAGGTACCACAGTATCCAATCACTAGTGCATCTAATATGCACACCAAGTTGTTTAGAGAGATCAGTGAGACTGGGGCCCTGATTAGCAGGGACCCAGCCAGACTATAGCCAGAAACCAGTGTATACATCAGAAAAAAAGTGGGGGCAACATAAGTGCAGATCCTACTCTCCTACACTTACTTATTCTAAGCTTGTATTATATGTGGCTAGTATTATCAATGGGTTTTCAATTAATCAACACAAAGATTTATGCGGTAAAACAATGCAGGCTTGAATCCCAACCTCTGCATACCAATGTGAGAAGCTGGCCTGGTATATGATGTACACTTATGTAAGTGGTAGCTGTGAAGAGCAGCCTTCAGGCTTGGTCCAGAAGGAGTGTAAAGCAGCTTGTTTTACCAGAATGTAACCTCATAGTATAGATTAAGTGAAAAAGAAGCACACAAAGTATTTATAAAAATATGTATTTATTATAGAATACTCTCTAACACAGGGAAATATCTCCTACCCCGATATATGCACAATGCACACAATACTTTTGCAGAAAAACGCAGTAAATAGCACGAAATACACAGTGGCCCCAGGGGGGGACCAAACCATATACTAAGAAAGTGGTATAAGAACCACGATTCAGGTCAAGACAATGTCGAGAGGATGTAGAAGCACTGGGGACCCAAGTAACCTCCTAGGTGAGTAGATCGGTACCCCACGGAGAGCATGTGCAGTGTGGGAACATGACTGTGTGCTCTGTACAACTCTTCGTGTAAGTCGCAGTTGGATTTTTAAAGATTAAGGACCCTTCCCAGCAGACCCTGAAGAAACCCTGTGAAAGAGAAAAGGTTGGAGAGCCACCCCACCCGTGGATACCCTGGTACCCACGTTACCTACACCAGGGAAGCCGGATGCATACATGTGAAATGGTGTCGGAAACTGCTGTCGAACCCAATGGAAGACTTCAGGAAAGTGCCGCTGTTGAAGAAGGAGAAAGTGTCCGGTGGAATCCAAGGATGGATTCTGGATTAGAGGTACCTGCAAGCAGAGGGGACAGAGTCTATGCCACTCAGGGGTGACCAGGAGACTTGGAAGATGAATGCCATCTGATGTGGGGTGTTGCAGGATGACTTTGACTCTGCAGCTGTGAGGACCAGGCAAAGCTGGGGAGGGCCAGGAGCCATGCACAAGCTGTCCCACGAAGGATGTCGAGTCCTGAGGGGTCGGTGTCCGGCAGGAGCACCAACAAGCCTTAGCAAAGGCAAGCAACGCAGGAATCAAAGAAGGAGCAATGTTGGGACCAGCAAGATCCAGGGGACTCACCACAGGCAGGGAAGTCTTAGCAGGCCCCGAGAAATCAAAGGAGCCCAGAAAAAAGAAGTGGACCCACAGGCCGGAGGCACTGGAGTCACAAGAGGACCTCAAGCAGCTCACCAAAAGATGCAGGCAACGATGCACACAATGTGGTGTGGCTGAAGTTTCTGGTCCCTGGAGGTGCTCAAGGTTGGGGCTACTTGGAGCCCGAAGATCTTCTTTCGGAAAGAAGCCAACAAGCCTTTGCAACTGCAAGATGGACGCGATGCACAGGGGTTCGGTTATTGCAACCCCTACGAGGGATACTGGCCTCAACCTTGGTGAGAGGGCAGGCCCAGCCTCTGGAGCTGTGGAAAACCACCACCTGTGTTGCAAAGCCCACGGAGTCCGGAGGAGCTCAGGATCTGCAGACCGGTCAACTTAGTGGCGGTGCCTGAAAATGTAGCAGAGTGACTCCTTCACTCCAAGGGAGATTTCTTCAGGTGTCTTTGATGCTTCACAGGCCTTGGAAGGTTCCTGTATGATGCACAGGCACAGATAATGCAGCAGGCTGGAAGGGAGACGAAGTCAGGCCCAAAAAAGTCCAGCAGAGTCCAGAGTGCCCAGACGGTAGAAGAGAAGTGGTGTCTGATTGGAATCTTATCCCACGATGAATCTAGGGACCAACACCCAGGTAAGCCCTTAAGTACCCCAGGGAAAGGGTAGGGAAGATTCAGGGGACCCTCCCAGGGGAGGGTCTGGACAGGGATGGGGTGGGGGTTTACTCCCATGCCCTTTGTCCAGTTTTGTGCCAGAACAGGAGCCAACGGCTCCCAGGACTGCTTTGAACTGGACTATGCACAGGGAAACCAAATGTGCCCCTCGTGCAGAGTGGTGCTGGCAAGTGCACCCATCTCATCCCAATACACTAAATCCTGTCTGAGAGGTGGTCACACTTAACTGTGACAGGATGGCTATTGTTCTGCCTTCCCCTGCTCGAGCTTGGCTCAGCAGCAGGAGGGCAGAATCATGTCTCTGGTCGGCAGCAACCATTTTGTGCTGTTCGGGTCAAGAAGGCAGGCACCGGTAACACTGAGAGCCTAACGGAGGGCTCTTCCAGTGCTTGGAATAATTCCTCCCTCATCGTTTAAGGTGTGGGGGTATATGGTATGATTCCAACATGGGGGGTCCTCGCTTGCGAAGCCTGCTACTGCCAACATAGCGCAGCACCTACCTGGTCTCCTGGGCACCCGTGAGGAGTTCGATGCTCCCATACCTCTGTGGCTGTTTGTTTCCCCCTGCCGCCTTCTGTCACCTGAGGCCGCAGTAGGGAGAGACTACAGGCCCCAGCATTCTCTTCTGCTCCACCCATTTCCGCCGGAAAACGCGCCCGGAGGCGCTACATCACCCGAGGCTCCCTCGGTGGAGCGGGGGGTCCTCGCTTGCGAAGCCTGCTACTGCCAACATAGCGCAGCACCTACCTGGTCTCCTGGGCACCCGTGAGGAGTTCGCTGCTCCCATACCTCTGTGGCTGTTTGTTTCCCCCGCCGCCTTCTGTCACCTGAGGCCGCAGTAGGGAGAGACTACAGGCCCCAGCATTCTCTTCTGCTACGCCCATTTCTGCCGGAAAACGCGCCGGGAGGCGCTACATCACCCGAGGCTCCCTCGGTGGAGCGGGGGGTCCTCGCTTGCGAAGCCTGCTACTGCCAACATAGCGCAGCACCTACCTGGTCTCCTGGGCACCCGTGAGGAGTTCGCTGCTCCCATACCTCTGTGGCTGTTTGTTCCCCCGCCGCCTTCTGTCACCTGAGGCCGCAGTAGGGAGAGACTACAGGTCCCAGCATTCTCTTCTGCTCCGCCAATTTCCGCCGGAAAACGTGCCCGGAGGCGCTACATCACCCGAAGCTCCCTCCGCGTCGCGGGACGCGCGCGGGCGGCGCCGGGCTGAGCCCGGGCAGAGGGCGGGCCGTCTCTGGCCGTCAGGGGCCAAAGGAGGCCGGGCTGGGCCACCCCCCTGATTAGTTCTTCCCGGTCACCTACATGTGAGTAATGATCGGCGTGACTGTGGGGTAAAAGAGGATAGACATTACTTTTTTCTCCTGTGACTGCACCATCGGACTGGAAATTGATGCTGGGTCTGTTATCTTTGAAAGCTGTAACAAGAGGTGGAGAGGCCCAGTACACTATTAATCAGTTTTTGGTCGTGAGGTATAGTGACAGTGTGGCAGCGGGTGGGCGAACTAAACAAACAATGATAGTTGCATAGGCATTGATTTGCAGTAGGGGGAAGTATGGTAGGCAAAACACTGACACGCTCGTTAAGAGCGAAGCGTACTATAGCTGAGGCTTCTCTGACACACAAAGAGGACATTAGCTCTGTATTCCCCGTTATTATGCAGCCTACTGCCATTGATCGCATGCTAAAAAGAGCACTAGGGGTCGTGTCAAGCGAAATCGAGCGCACTGAGCGGCGCTTGTCTCTAACTCCTGACTTCGACCCTCTCCTAACAACACAAGATCAAGAGCAGGAGGTTATGCTAATCTCACCCCCTAGTCCCTCAGAAACTAGCGAGAGGGATATCTCATGTGCCCAACCGATCTCTATTAGTAACAAGGAGGAACAAGGCCCCACCAAACGTGTCATTATACACAAAAAGAAGAAATGCGCTCAAAAAAAGCGCAAGAATACAAATAGTGTAATTACCCATACCAATCCACCTAGTAGAAATTTTATTGGGGCTGACCGAACTACACAGACATCTTCTCAAGCAGATCCCCCAATCTGGTTAAATAAGATTATGTCAGACCTACAGGCCCAGCTAGAAATATTGGTTATTAACCAGCTGAAGCCGGTGACAAGTAGGCTGGACAAAATCTTAAGTGAATTAAAGAATAGAGTGACAAAAGGTAGCTCATCAAGTGCTCCAAGTAACCCCATTAGCACCCTAGAGTCTAACCCAGTAACTCAAATGGTGAATAATTCTAGTGATAGTAGGAATGTCCAAACAATATTCGCACAAATTCATAACGCACCGGTTCCCCATGAACAAGCGACCAGTAAAGACATTCCCAGAGAGAGTGAATCATGCCCCAACAATAGACCAGGCAAACAGAAGCTGGATAAACAGCCTCAACCCCCTGCTGACCCCATAAAAAATGCAGTTACCCAAGAAGATAGGTCCACACCAACACACAAGAGGTTCCCCACTATAAATCTTCCCCCTGAGGCGTGCCCATTGGTTGTTGTTTTTGCCGGGGTCCCAGAATTAAAAGAGGCCCAGAAAGAATCCCACCAGGAGTTAAAAAATAAACTCATTTTTTGGCTCAATCAAAACAGACCAATATCCAATAACCAGGATGGGGAAATTCTCCTGGTTAGACGAGTGAATTGGATAGGGAGTGGGCCTAAAAATATCGAGGGAAACTGCATTATTGCTAATTTTAGGGACAGGAGGGTGGTTGAGCATATTCTAAGCCATGGACCATCTGGACGCATGACGGCCATAAGGCCATTACCACTGAGTTATTTTTATTCGAGGCTGCAGGTGTTAAAAGAGGGACAGCATAATGCAGGGAGAGGTGTGGAGGGATGGAATTCTGGTTTAAATGGAGGTCTAAATTTTCCTCGTCAAGTGACAGGCTTCTGGGAAGGAAGACACTCATGTTGGGCAAATAGGTTTGCCCCACTAAGGTCACTAGAGGAGATTGACTGACTATTCAATTTATACTCATGCCTAGAACAGGTTGACATGGAACAGATTATACTTGTTCAGGTACACCCAATAGATAGAACCTCTTCCCGATATGGTTTGACCAATGAAGATGGGCAGTCATTATCGGGGGGAGGTGGGTGTAGGATCTTAGTAAACACCACAGGAGTCCCAGACCCTCTCGCTGGGGGTTGTGTACAAACACCCTCAGGGACAGGAATCATAGCCACAGAATTAAGACATCAGGATAGTGTTATGCAGGAACAATCCCCCAGAAAGAAAGGGGGGTGGGTTAACACCACTCAAGAAATGGTGGCGGTAGGGCCCGTTATTATTGAGAAAGAGGGCCTGAAAATTATATCGTGGAATATAGCAGGTATTGCAGGGAAATTTCACAACAAGGAATGGCGACAGTATATGGCCCATTTCCAGATAATCTGCCTACAAGAAACCTGGGCTTTGGATAATATCCACCTTCACATGGCCGGTTATAAATGTTTTTTCACGCCTGCACAAAAAAAACCCTCAGGTAGGGCTAAGGGTGGTTTGATTATATATATTGATCTAAACATAGAAGGCAAATGGTCTAAGGTGGACTGGTTCGCATGGAACATTCAGGCCCTCAGATTTAGTAACAAAGGGTTGGGTCTCGTCTTGTTCAATGTGTATAACGCCATTCTCCCGGAAAATGACTTTACCATGATGAGGGAATTGGACGTTAGGCTGAAACTCGAACTTGCTCCCGTCCATGGTGCTGTGGCCCCTTGGATACTATTAATGGGTGACTTGAACTGTCACTTATGTCCAGGGCTGTTTCCGATCAGTGCCAACTGGTCAAAATGCCCTATAGAAAAAGGTCCCCATCTCAGCCACTCCCTAAGTGGCATTGAATGGGGTAAGCTGATTCATTCTTATGACCTCGAGCACACAGTGGACATGATGCCTTTGGGACCGGATGGTACACTCCCCCCTACTTTTAAAGGGAGAGGGTGCTCGTCCTATATAGACTATATTTTTGTTTCAAGAGGCCTAAAAAATCGGATTACAAAAGTAGAAATCGAGTGGAGCCCGTTTAGCGACCATAACCCTCTGGTTATGGAGCTTCTGTTCCAGGGTAAGCAAAAGATCAAGTCTGCGGATGGTATCATTGAATGTGTGACGGCCCAGGGCAGAAGACTTAAGTGGGCAAAAATAGACGGGGCTAGATTTTATAAATCTTTGATGGAAAGAGGTAAGTCTCTCATTGATGAGTCCTTAGACCCCCTGGTGGTAGGGGCTTGCCTTATAAAAGTGTTTGGACAAATAACGAGTCTGGTGGATGAGTTATTGTCGGTTAAGGCCCCCAAGAAAACCTTTTCTAACTCACCAAAATGGTTTGACAGGGGTTGTACACGTGCATTAAAGAACCTAAAAATGGCCCTAAGTGGTATACCAAGGGACCAAGCAGAAGTCAAAACATGCAGGTCAACATATAGGAAGGAGTTAAAAAGACGGAAAGTTACACTGCAGGGGGAAGCATGGGCGGCCCTGAGGGAGGCCTCTGAAAACAGGGATATCACAGAATTTTGGAGATTAATAAACTCCCCTTGTTTTCAAGATAATAACGCCCCTGAGGTCGCATCAAACATTCTCCCAGAACAGTGGACTGCTCATTTTGAGGGCCTGTATAACCATGGGGAGGAGGATTCAATAAAGGAGAGGGGGATGAACTTAGTGTGCAATCGGGTGGTATTTTCCCTGCAAGAGATCAGAATGGGCATCGAGGGTCTCACCAAAAATAAAGCCCCGGGCCCAGATGGGATCCCCCCAGACCTGTTCCTGAGCCAGGTGGATCTATGGGCCCCTATTATAACTCGAGTATTAAACGCAACTATAATGGTCGGTTTACCACGGTCCTGGTCAACGGCCATCATAGTACCTATTTTTAAAAAAGGCAACAAAGATGACCCCCAATGCTACCGTCCCATTTCTTTGATAGATGTTACTGCCAAAATCCTGGGAAGAGTAATTCTGAACCGACTGACCGAGTGGGCTGAGGACAAAAATATTATTTCAGATGCCCAGTACGGCTTTCGGACCGGCAGGTCCACCAGCAACCAATGCCTGAACCTATACATGCTGATAGCAAAGTACACCAAAACCAGCAATGAAACCATGTATTTGGGGTTCATGGACCTGGCCGCTGCGTTTGACCATGTTAACAGGAATAAGTTATGGTAAATGATGACCCAACTCGGAATCGACCCTGGGATAATCTACATATTGAGGGAATTGCACAGAGAAACCTCCGCACGGGTACGATATAACAAAGACGGGGGATTGACAGAACCTTTTAGCTGCACAAGCGGGGTGAGGCAGGGATGCATATTAGCCCCTTTTTTGTTTTCGTTGTATATTAATAACCTGGAACAATCGCTCATTAATTTAAATGCAGATTGCCCAAGGGTAGGGACACGTAACATCCCAGTGCTGTTGTACGCAGACGATGCGGTGCTCCTGGCACGGACCCCGAAAAGTTTGCAGATTCTCATTGATGGGTTCGTCAAATTTATGGAGGCAATAGACCTGTCTGTCAATTTAAAAAAATCATATGTAATGACAGCAGGCAACAAGCCACGGACTGGTTTCACCTACAGAATTGGCACCCACCCACTTGAAAGGGTGCAATCATTCTCTTATCTAGGGGTGCTTTTTGATGAGTCTTTAAAATTCACATCTCTTGTGCAAGAAAGGTGTGGGAAATTGGTGGCATCATTTGGTGCAATCTCTGGTTACGGGAGGAAAGTCGGCCGCTGGTGTCTAGAACAAACAATGAACCTGTACGGCTCAATGTGCTGCCCAAAAACTATGTACGGCTCAGAAGTATGGGGATTTATAAATTTGGACGGTTTGCAAACTGAAGAAAAGAAAATATTTCGTTCAATATTGAAAGTCCCTAACTGCACACCAGCTTTCATCGCCCATAAAGAACTTGGAAGACCCTATTTAGAGGATCTGATCAAGCTTAGACCAATCCTGGCCTGGATTAAAATATGGTCGAACCCTGATGCTGTACTGAGCAGGCTGATCATACAAGATTGCCTGGGCAGAGACAAACATCTGAAAATTCCATGGATCCATTATGTTAAGACTACCTTAGAAAATATTGGTTACCAAGAGTTGTACTTAAACCCCTTATTGATCAATGCTCAGGACAAGCCTAAATTAAAGAGAATTTTCTTGGAATCAAGAGCATTGGCCAGGAGTACACTAGAAGGGCGTAAATCCACTGTGAGCACCTATAGTAGGCTTGAAACCACCGTTGGGATGGAACCGTACCTCTGTGTCCTCTATAATGCTCAAGAGAGATTTTTAATGTCACGTTTTAGGCTCAATTTTTTACCTTATTTATTAGCTGAACCAGCAGGTTTTAGCAAATCAATTGAGCAGAAGGGTGCCTGCGGCTGCGACAATAAGTCTCCGCAGGACACCCTTCATTTTGTACTTTTATGCCCCATTTATACCATCCCTAGACGTAGATTTTTAAAAGACATCTTGAAACAGGTAAGATTTACTCGAGCCAAGGAGGCATTGACCTTTTTACAAAGGGCTAGTGACCCGTTAACATTATGTGCGGTGATAAGTTTTTTGAGTATCCAGAGGCCAGTATTAATTATGAAGACTGTAGATTTGCTAAACTGTTAGTCTCAGGAAGCCACTCATGAGGATTGTATGTGAACAATGAATTATTTGCATGTACATAGATTCATTCAATGTTCTGTATATTGATTTAATATTGTTTTAACTGTATATACGTGTACTCTTTTATGATGATTTTTAACCATCGAATAAAGAACTATTGAATTGAATTGAATTGATTCCAACATGTTTGATACCAAACATGATTGAATTTGTTGCAGCCATTTTTGAGATGGTCATCGTGTAATTACGAGATTCCCCTCTATATAGTGTATGGCTGCTTCACTGACAACCCGGGAGAATGGACTCCGTAGGCTGTACGGGTGTCCTGCTAATGCAAGGCCACCCTCTCACTTTGAACCAAGCACCCTGCCTTCAGGATTGCAAAGGCCGGCTATGGTGACATAGGTTTTAAGTGCAGTGATCCTAGACATAGGAAACATATATCTTTAGTAAGTGGTGCTAGCACCAGCTTACACAGGCTGCAATGGCAGGCCTGTAGTTCCATTTTGAATGGTCTCTCATTGGTGGCATAATACATGCTTCAGCCCATGGGAGACCTCTGGGGTACCTTTGCCCTGGGTACCTTAGCACCATATACTAGGGACTTATAAGAGTACCCCAGTATCCAATCTGGGATGTACCTAAGTACTGAACACAACAGTTTAGGGAGAAAGCAGATAGACCGGGGTCCTGATAGGCAGGATCCCAGTCAGACTAGTCAGACTAGTCAAATACAGCTTAGCACCAGGCACAAAGTGGGGGTAACCATGCAGAAGGATCCTACCTACCTACATATATATCACACGGCTTTTTTGTCACTGGCTGTCACTCCACAGCCCTATATTCATGTCATTATTCCTCAACGCTCCAAAAAGGAATCAAATCAACGACTATCTGGTTAGATACAAACATCTAAAGGGATTGCATTATTTAACTGAACTTTCCCACAGATTAATTGAAATGGCCTTTACCATTCATTTAAACTGATGCATTGTAATACAGTCCTTACAACTGGCGAGTGTGTGCTCAGGCGCCTGCTGTGAATGTTTTGATTTGTTCTGCATTCCGTCCATCAATTGTGTGTCTTTTGCTTTCTCGCCCTAAGTGTGCCAGGTATGCCCAGACGTGGGTCCTGGGCTCACTGTGCCACTGGAATCAAGCTATCCTGGCTGATGAGGGGTGAAACCCCAAAACCGGTCCTAGGATGCTTGTTTCCGGTCCAGGGAGGACCTGGCATGGCAGTTTGGGCTGGACTGTTCCAATGAGGCACAGGGTCAAGACTAATTTTCATATGGCCGGGTCTAAACTCGGGTGGCATGGTGAGCAAAAGAATGATGGATTTAACCCAGATCTCTTGACTGGGGGTGAATGTTTTGATTTGTATTCTGCAATCCGTCCATCAATTGTGTGTCTTTTGCTTTCTCGCCCTAAGTGCGCCAGGTATGTCCAGACGTGGGTCCTGGACTCACTGTGCCACTGGAATCAAGCTATCCTGGCTGATGAGGGGTGAAACCCCAAAACCGGTCCTAGGATGCTTGTTTCCGGTCCAGGGAGGACCTGGCTTTGCAGTTCTGGCTGGACTGTTCCCATGAGGCACAGGGTCAAGACTGATTTGCATATGGCTGGGTCGAAACTGGAGTGGCATGGTGAGCAAAAGAATGATGGATTTAACCCAGATCTCTTGACTGGGGGTGAATGTTTTGATTTGTTCTGCATTCCGTCCATCAATTGTGTGTCTTTTGCTTTCTCGTCCTAAGTGTGCCAGGTATGCACAGACGTGGGTCCTGGGCTCACTGTGCCACTGGAATCAAGCTATCCTGGCTGATGAGGGGTGAAACCCTCGAAACTGGTCCTAGGATGCTTGTTTCCGGTCCAGGGAGGACCTGGCTTGGCAGTTCGGGCTGGACTGTTCCCATGAGGCACAGGGTCAAGGCTGATTTGCATATGGCCGGGTCTAAACTGGGGTGGCATGGTGTGCAAAAGAATTATGGATTTAACCCAGATCTCTTGACTGGGGGTGAATGTTTTGATCTGTTCTGCATTCTGTCCATCAATTGTGTTTCTTTTGCTGTGATTCAGCATCATCCACTGAGCTACAGCACTCTCCATACTCTATACAGCTGGGGGCCCACCATGTGGCAATACCTTGCCGTGCCTGGCAGCACATCATGTCGGACACACACAACCAAGTGGCAATTTGAGATTGTCAGACCGTGGGTGCAGCACACAGAGGCGTGTCTCACCAACAGCAGTAGGAAAAGAGTGCAAAGTGCAGCTGGACTGATAGAGAGACGGAGAAAGGCTGTCATACAGGAAAGGTTAAAATAACCCGAAACCACTGACAATTACTATAGGATTCAAACAGTAAAACTGAATAGTGCTACATGCTCTCAAGAAACAAGTGATTTAAGAAAGAAACAAACAGCAACATCAATTAAAAAATAAAGAGAACACAAATAGATATTCCTGAAACTAAATAAGGGCCTCAGCAGCTGAATGTGAGGCAAGGACATCCAACAAGTTAGTAAGAGTACAACATGGGGCTAGATATCAGGGCATACAGAAGACGCCCCATAACGATGCCACATCTTCCTTAAATACACTCCTTTCTTTTGACACTACAAAAAAGCAAAATATAGGCCCTAGATTGGTAGATGAGCTGAAAAATCTGATAATTTCATAAGCTCCCTAGATGAACCGGAAACAATAAAGATCAAATATTTATATACCAAACCTAGTAGGAGAAGTGGAACCAGAGACAATCAAGAAGCTGTCTAAGGAAAAAAAGACCTACCTAAAGCTATATAAAACCATAGTAGAAGAGTTTGACCCAATCAGAAACGCTGAGAACGAGCTGGACATTTTAGCAAGGGTTGCCAGATGAATGGAGAGTCCATAGACGAATTGGTAACCCGTTTAGAAAAACTACTGAAAAACGCTGCAAGTTAAGTGCCTTCCAAAATGAGGAAGCAATGGAACTGTGCATCACTGATGGCTGCCTGTTCAAACAAAAACATGCCTTACCAAAAGACTGCCAGAGACCAAACAGATGAGAGAACCTGGAACAGCTGACGGGGACCAAGAAAAAACACAACCATGCTGCTTCTGTAACCTTTCAAAGCTAAATGATTATGCTGCCTGCAAACTGACTGAAGAGCCACAGGGAACAAACATTACCGGGACTCGTGTGTGTTTCTAACACAATTTAAATATGGAACAGAAAAGCCCTAATTAATCACGGACTTTGCCTCAGCCCATCGGAGAAAACGCACTAATCTTTGAAGTTTATCGTGCAAGGCGACGGACTCATTAAAACAGAGGGAAGTGGAACAGCCCTTCCTTTACTTTATTCTATGATGCCACTGAGAGCGTGACGCCAGAGATGGTTGAAGAGCACGCTGTGCCCACCCACTTTTGATTGTCATCAACCTAGGAGCTACTTAGGAGCCCCACTTGGAATCCAATCAAGTGTCCACGTATTGGATCCCTTTTGGACTATATTGATAAGGCAACACACAGTCTATCTTGTTTTGTCCTGATGAAGACCCGCGTTTGATGCTTAAATGTAGCACAGATACATAGGGGTCGAAATGTCGACGCAAAATCAGAAGCACTAAATTCCATTTTGACCAGTTAATTGATTAGGAATAATTTGAGGTCATTTTGAGAATAACTACATGTTTTTACTCTGTGCCTTATTGTTAATGTCGTTTATGTATGTACTCAATGGATGTGTTGTGTCTTGTGATTTATGAAAACTATCTCACTCTGTCTCACTCTTTGCACCAGATAATAATGTGTGTATGACCTGTTTCTTTTTCTTTTGTAAGGTGATACAAAAACATTTTCGCTTGAAATGAATTACAGAATAACATAATTAGTTTATGCTATTTACTTGGAGTATGTGTTTAGACAGATATGTGTAACATTGTCTGATATCCTAACGTAGAAAGGGATAATAAACGTAGAAATCATTTAGCTTTGAAAAGTGTGTTGTGGCAGAACCACTGTTCGTTTCATGTAATTGTCCCCAGGTTCTGCACTATACTGGGTATCCCTATTGATTTATACTGGCTTCTGTAACCTGGCACATCGTCATGAAGGAAAATGCCAGCTAAAAGGCAGACCTGCAACAGATACAAAAGGAAACACTTCAAAACAGTATGCAGAAGTTGTGAATGTCAGTGAAAGGCAAGCAAGATCACCAGTGCAAAATCTAGTGGGAGAGAGAGAGGCACTCCAAGCATCACGTTGAGGCGATACATTGAACGTCAGGAATAAGGTCATCAGCAGCTGCCTCTGCAACTTCTACAGCATCGCATACATCAACACAAAGTGGAAAAGAAGACTACATATTCATGCTGTCTGACAGAGTCACAATTGATAAGGCTCCATTAGTTAATCTCTGGCTAGGGCTGCATCCAGCATGATTCATGATGGAAAACATAGCGCCAGTAAATGTAATGAGAAATGAAGTAGAGAAAATGAAACCCAATAACTACTTACTCCCTTAAACATCCATGCCTGGGGATTCATTAACTCACCAGCTTGCTGAGGATAATTCCTAGTCTGTTTCATATTACAGACAACAGAGATAATATAGAAACATAAGTTTATGTCCTAAAAGGAGAGGCACTCACTCCATGCAACTGAGGTAGAATGGTAGGCAAAAGATCGAGGGGTTGGAATGCTACCTGAGCAATTGTCAGTGTTTAGGCATATTGTAAGCATTCCTCCCATCACCTTTTCTGTGTATGCTGTACCACCCTAAGTGGGACGGGTATGCCCAGACGTGAGTCCCATGATCACTGTGCCACTGGAACCAAGCTATACCCGACTGATGGGCGCCAATCAGGGTGAAAATGGTCTTGGGTTGCTTGTGTTTCAGTTCAGTGAGGTCCTAGCCGGGCAGTTCAGGCTCCACTATTCCTATTGGAGCAGGATCATGACTCACTCACATACAGCTGGGTCCAACCTGAGGTGACATGGTGGGCAAAAGAACAATGTGTACGAATGCTACCCCAATCAATTGTCAGTGGTTAGACAAATTGCAAGCATTCCACACATCACCGCTTGTGTGTTTGATTTCCTTCAAAACTGCCACAACGCAGGGCCTCGTCACCGTCTGGTATTACCCAACACAACCACATCACCTCAACAGCCTCCTGCAAGTCAAGAAGTGCCCCACTGTTACCATAAAGAGTTCAAGTCCACACAGTTAAGTTTGTCCTAGACAATGGAATCACAATCAGTGTGATGTGCATGGAGCAGTTAAAAAAATGGAGCAACCACCAGAACGATAAAAGTCTAATGCGCTACTCTACACGTGGGCTGAGTCAAAGCCACTAACCACTCTAGTGAAATTTAAAGTGACACTGATATACAAGTCAGCACATCAAAGCAACAATTCATGTCCAGTGTAAAAAAAATGCCTGTTGTGTGCTTACCAAATTTTGCTACACCATAAAAGATGAGTCTTATTCTATAAACAACATGCTCAATGATTGAAACAGTGTTCCCACAACTGTTCAAGGCCTAGGAATCAATGAAAAGGCACTCGGATACAGTTACACATCAACAAAATGATCTGACCAATGGCGCAGTATCACCTCAAAGTAGTAGTCACCTCTAAAGAGCAATGTACATGAAATCAGGAACTTTCTCACCTTCGACATTATCAAGGAGCCCAAAGGTCCAACACCATGGGTCTCTCCCATTGTAGTGGTATCGAAGAAGACAATGAAAATGAAGTAATGACCTGTGTTGATATGCAATAATTCAAAAAGGCCATTAAAAGAGAATGATGCACCAGGCCTCACATTTCAGACACAATAAAACAACAGAGCTCAGGTTTTCTCAAAGCTCGGTCTCAATAAACGATACCATTGACTGCAGCTGGGAGAAAATTGCCAATACATTACAACATTCTCAATGGACCTAGGCTTATTCTTATAAAAGTGCCTCAGTTTCAGTTTCATCAGCAGCTGAGATATTGTAAGAGGATCTTTGATGAAAGTGATTCATCACTTTCTAAATGCATTCAATTTCAATGATGTTCATCCAAATAGGAGCATGACAAAGTTCTCAAACAAATATGCCAAGCCCTCGTGGAAGCCAACTTCCCACTCAGCACTCAGAAATGTGAGTTCTCCAAAAAAAGATGAAGTTCTTTGACACTTGTTTTGATACTTAACACTGGCAACGTGTCAGCACATTCCCTCAGAAAAAATAAATTCTCTCTGGTCATTCCTAGGGATAGTCAATTGCCGCGCTTGATATATCAAAGTCTGCTATGCTGATGATGCACCTCAGAGAGATGGCAAAATATGTACAGTTTATGAACTATAGAAAGGCATTCACAAAAAATGAAGAGGGCGTGAATGATACAATATTCAGGGCGTATTCTCACCAAAGCTTGCAAACTAAAGTAACTGTCCATCCCAGCCTTTTGAGACCAGAGGCAAAAGTGGCACAATATGGAGAAGGAAATAACTCTCCACAAAAGGTTGTAGCCTCTACCAGCAGAGCCCAGCGGACATAGAAAAGGCCTACTTTTATCCATTGAAGGAAGATGACCCCAGGATTGAAAAACAGGGAATACTAGTTCTGTCATTAGTAGTAAGAGTGCTAGGTCAACAACGCTATGGTGGCTCACCCATTGGTGTATTTAACTGCTGCTCCGCCTCGTCACCTGAGGATCTAAAAGTATGCAGCATTGCCTCTGCTGAGCGACTGAAGACCCTGGAGTGATGGGGGGGAAAAAACCCTTGCTTGTTTGATAGAGCAGTGGTCAACACTTGTCCTATCCGGGGGTGTGGTGTGTGTTGAAGCACAGTGCGTTCATCAAGCACCTGATCGTGAAGTTTACCATTGCTGATGATTCCACTACAACAATAATCCTCATGCTCTGTTCATGGTGTAGGTGGGTGGGATGAACTGGTACTCGGCACCTTCAAACTAGCGCAGGGCTAATTGGCCCATATTTTAGGTCTTGCCTAATACAGTGTGCTTGCGCAGTTGCTTGCACAAGGTGTTGTTTACTACAAGGAGCTTGAAGCCCGTCCATTGATTACCATTTGTTGGCTTCATTGTCACTCTTATTTGCTGCCTCCTAATTGGCCAATGCGTGCCAGTTACCCTTTCTCTTTTTTCATGAGGATCACGGACCAAGTAAATTTTGCCTCATTCCGATTGGATTCCTTCGCTGCTTGCGCTGTGATTCAGGTACTATTTTCCTTTCTTCTTCTTCGTTGTCCGCTTTGCTTCTTCCCTGATCTTCTTACATCTCACTTCCCATTGTTCATGTTGCTTCTTCCCTCCCACCTCCCAGTTGTCTGTGCTGCTACTTCCCTTCCACCTCTCTTTCTCCCGTGGTCTGTGTTGACCACTGCACCCACCATAAGAAAAAAAGAAAGCACTGGCCGCATCATAGTGCTTTTTTTACTTTCCCATTGTCCATCATGTTGGTTCCCTACAGCCCACCCTCCTTCCTTATGTCCATGTTGCCCATCCTCACCTGCCATACGATAAAAAGCAATATAATGCGGCCAGTGCTGGCAGCTTGTTTTTCTAACTTGTAGCCATGCTGCTCTACAATATGGTAAAATGACACTGGCAAAGCCAATAGGTCTCACATAGGCAAGGCCTATTGGTTTTGCCAATTTATTTTTGTGTGCTGTTGTTCTTCATTGGCCAGTGCTTCTCATACATTTGTTTGAAATTTGTGTTACTTGCTTTTGGTTTTGCTCAACAAGCCTCTACCATAGTTCTGCGCAACGAGTCTCTTTTGTGCGTGAGCCATGACCATCAGGGGCCTTGCCCGAGTTAATACTCCAGCCCACGAGGCCTGCTCTGTAGACAGGCCTTAGCTATTTCTGGCTCACTGCAAGTCTGCAGTGATTGGGAGAGCTGCTTCTGTGTTGCTCACTTTTGAGAATTGAATATTAAGTGGACATCACTCACCTGGCCAGGGGTGAACAGGTCAACCAATGGAGGTGTGGCTAACACTTCAAACACTGTGGAGGAGCTATCCTTAGAATCAATGTAAGAAAAAAGAGAGATAAATTGTCATATGAAGCATATTGGTCAAACCCCATATGATTATAGAAAACATGTTTTAGTGGTTTTGACAATGTATATAGGCTTCTTATAGAGATCTTTAAAAAGGGAAATGAGTGATATGACAATCAAAAAGCAGCATCTACAGACCTCAGTCCAAATCACTATAAAACCAATTTTTGTAAAGTTATTTTAAGACTACTACTCTTTGAAGCTAATTCTTTGCAAAATAACTTCTGTAAAATGATGAGCTCATGATATATTTTTAATTCCATCTTCAGAAATACACTGCTACCAGACTGGTGAATACAATTGCATTTTCAGTCTATTTAGCTGGACATTGCAAAATATGCTTGTTTGAGGCCGCACAGATATACAGGTCTCAGATTTATGAGCTTAGTAGGTTAACACACCTAGGTGCCAATTCCGATCCTGTAAAAGCCGGGTACGAATGGTCGTACGGAGCGTATTCTCCGTCCGACTCGTCCCCGGGTAAAACACCTTACAAACCCGCAAGTACGATTCATAAAGAAATACAATTTCCGTACGAGTCGTACAAAAGACCGACCGACAAAAAAATACCCACAATTCCGATCAGGGACACCGCTTACGTGACGTCCGGACGGAGACAGGCAGCGTTTTACAAACCAGCAAGTACGATCCGTGCCTACGTCACTCCGCACGTATAATATTTTACGGCAGCCAAAAACTCCCGGGAAATTGAGGACGACGTGAACAAGGAGCACCGGTACGCGACGGACAGCCATGGACCCCATCCTATGTGTCATCCCGGCCCTCATAGCCTACGACCTTGTGTACAGAAACCGCCGCAGACGCCGCAGAAGGTCAGAACAACACCCAGGGGCAAAGGGGGGGGGCAAGGGGCAGGAAACATAACCCACACCCCACAAAAAACAAATATATCCTGCACATTAATTACCTCCATGGTCTGGTCACTTCGGGGGGCGTGTCCACCAATCCCACGTCCCGCCACAACGAAATTGGACGTGGACGTGTACCCGTCACCACCACAATGGTGGTACGGGACGCACCCACGCCCCTCAGAGCATGGGTACAGTCCGTACCACCGTTTGCAGTGGTGATGTAGGGGTACGCGTGTACGGACCGTACCCACGCCCCCCAGAGCGTGGGTACGGTCTGTACATGCGTACCCCTACATCACCACTACAATGGTGGTACGGACCGTACCTACGCCCCCAGAGCGTGGGTACCGTCCGTACACGCGTACCCCTACATCACCACTACAATGGTGGTACAGACCGCACCCACGCCCCCCAGAGCGGGGGTACGGTCCGTACACGCGTACCCCTACATCACCACTGCAATGGTGGTACGGACCGTACCAACGCCCCCCAGAGCGTGGGTACGGTCCGTACACGCATACCCCTACATCACAACTACAATGGTGGTACGGGACGTACCCACGCACCTCAGAGCGTGGGTACGGGCCGTACCACCATTGTAGAGGTGACATAGGGGTACACGTGGTACGGCCCGTACACACCCTATGAATGCAGGGGTACGGGCCGTACCACCCGTACCCCTACGGCCCCATTACATGATGGATACAAGGCGTACACACGCCACGAATGTTGGTCTACCGCTTGGTGCAGCACATCAGCTGGGGTGGTGTATGCCCAGGACAGCAGTGTACCACAGCAAGTGGGTGGGTGGGTGGGTGCAGAGGAATACCAGCAGTGGACACAGATATGTGAGGGGTGGGTGCAGAGGAATACCAGCAGTGGACACAGACATGGGGGTGGGTGCCTATCACTCCCAGCAGTGGACAGAGACATGGGGGTGGGTGCCTATCACTCCCAGCAGTGGACACAGACATGGGGGTGGGTGCCTATCACTCCCAGCAGTGGACAGAGACATGTGAGGGGTGGGTGCCTATCACTCCCAGCAGTGGACAGAGACATGTGAGGGGTGGGTGTCTATCACTCCCAGCAGTGGACAGAGACATGGGGGTGGGTGCCTATCACTCCCAGCAGTGGACAAAGACATGTGAGGGGTGGGTGCAGAGGAATACCAGCAGTGGACACAGACATGGGGGTGTGTACATCCTTATCAGATGATCCCAATTCCATGGGTGTATGTACGCATCCCGATATTTGGACTATGTTGATAGTGCCATAACAACACATCACTGACAGCAGTGTCCCACTCCCATGAGGATGGATGTCTTTCCCCACTGTATGACACACCACATGTGGGTGTGAGGACAAATCACACATGCATACCCACCCCTGGCGGATGCAGCACAATACACACACAGAGATCATGCCACAAGACTGGATGGTCATGTCAATGCCTACTAAACTAAGAGAGACAAAGGGAACACACACTGTCACGCACATCCAAGGACTGATAGGAATGTACAGGTGCTGGGACAGCCACCAAGATGTTGTCTGTCATGGAAGGAATAGGGTGGAGTTCCCACAGATACAATGCCCACAATTGTGAGTAAGGTGTTCAAATACCCAGCAGAACAAGTACCATATGTGTGCTAGGCTGGGATTACACACATGCATTGTGCGGAAAAGGGACAATTTCTCCATGAAGGCATGGCAAAATACTCTATACACAAGTACAGTGAGTACCAAGGATGGCACAGACGATGCAGCCAGAGACATTGCTGAGCAGGCATGGCCAGAGTTGAAGGCATCCATCACCAACAAAGGAAATGTAGACACAGGGCAACACAACAATTGTGCAACCCTCTGCAGGGGAGATGTCAGGTGCCACAGAGGAAGGAACACTCCTAGGGACAATATCTCCAAACACAAAGACAAGACACGACCAAAGATTCTTTGCAGAGACCTTGTGAGGGCATGCAGATACCAGGTTCCACCCCATGAGATGCAGACTACAACATTTCCATGAAACATAACACATTCCCACAACCCCAACTCCTGGAGCCTCAGCATCAACATCAATATATGAAATGCAAGACTTTTCAAAACGGAAAAGAAATTGCTTTATTCAGCATGAAAAAATAAGATGTAGTAAAGAACACTATGTACAAAGGCCAATGGCCAGTCCAGATATGAAGTCCTTGGGGGGGGACACATGGCCACGTGTCTCCCCTAGCTTGCCTGCACATACTAAACCTCTGGTTCAGCGACTGGGGAGGGGGCATCATGTGGGGAAGGACCAGGCACCGCAGGGACAGGAGGGGAAAGGGTAGGTGTGGTGGGTGCAGGGACGGACGACTCCACCACAGGGGGTGGGGCGGCGCCAAAGGTGGAGGCGAGCTCAGCGCTGCACACTTCTGCCAGATCTTCAAGCGTCTCCCCTGCACCCGGAGAAACAACAGGCCCCAAGGAGTGGGGGGGGGGGGTTCGGAGGGATGGCCTGCAGCGCTACTGGGGGAGGTGGTGGACAGGCTGGGGGACTTAACTCCCCTACCCGTGGAGTGCCTTGACCGTTTGCGGCCAGGTGAACTAGTGGGGCTGAGGCCCAGCCCAGCGAAGTAGGCCTCCTTCTCCGATTCTGGGGCAGGGGAGCCAAGGGGAGTGACATCGGAGGGACTGGGAAGTGAGTCATGTGGACGAGGACTGTGGCTGTGTGCCTGCCTGTGTGCCCCAGACCCAGTAGGTGTGCCTGCTTCCCCCTGAGTGTGCGTGTCAGGAGGTGTGCGCTTGCCCTTACGTGGTGGTGTGCTGCTTGTGTCTGGTGGGGTGCGTGTGTGTGGATGTCTTGGTGTGCTTGGGACAGGCATGGGTGTGGGACTTGTGGATGGTGCAGGGGTAGGGGGGATGCAGCGCTGCAGGTGACTCACTACTGCCGTCAGTGACAAGTCCAGGGACCTCAGCAACATGCGTTGGTCAGACATCGCTGATGACATGCCCTCCATGTACGACACCATCTGGGTCAGCAGTCTGGTGTGGCCATGGAGGACAGTCAGGATCGATGTCTGCCCAACCTGCAACTGCCGCTGAATGTCCACAGACTCGGCAGTGAGGGCAGCAGGGGGGACAGGGGAAGGGGGTGAGGTGCCTGGCACGAAGGAGACATGTGGTCGCCTAGCACGGACAGAAGGGACCCGAGCAAGTGGGAGGGCGGTTATGGGAATGGAGGGGGAGGCGAGAGATGTACTGCTGCTTTCAGCTGTGGGAGCAGCCTCTGCCCCCTCTGGGAGCTCAGCCTCGGACCCGTCAGCCTCGTGGTCAGTGTTGGTACTGGGCAGGTCCTCCGCCTCACTCCCCTCGCCCTCCGTGCCACTAGATTCCGCCGACTCCTCGGCAGTGGTGGCACCAGTGCTCGATCCCTCCTCCACGTCCATGCCGGTGTCTCCCTCGTTGTCCTCCGATGATGCTGTGGGCAAGGTGAAGAGACAGGAAAAAATCAGTCACCTGTATACATCTGACACATGAGTCCAAACAAAATAGGCAACAGTGCATAACAGGAAAGGCATCATGAGTAACATCTAGAATACTCCCCACATATGTAAGCCCTGCACTCCCCAGTTGGTTGACCCACCATGCCACTTGGAAAAAATGAAAATTAGGACACAACAGCAAATAACTTGAAATCCCAAGATCCTGAGAAGCTAGTGTCTGGGATCAGTTGAGCACAGCAAGACTATGAAGGCATGCCACCTCTTCTTCACTGTGAACCCAACAGTAATGTCGCACCCAAAGCCAAATTCCACATGCCAATGCAGAAGGTGTCGCCACACTCAGAGACCTGTGAGTACTTAGGAAACCCCAAAGAAATACATTGTGATTCCTGGAGAATCACAACCCTTTACACAATGGACATGTCTAAAATGTGTGAATGTGCCACTTTGTGAACAGAACACACATGTGTCTGTATAACAGAAGTCACACAAGGAGGTACACACCAAACTACATGTACACAGTCATTGTCTGAGCTGCCAGACTCATTCAAATAAGCCACTGTTAGGCAGAAATGGGGTATCAGTAAGTACATATACATGGCACCACGGTGGTCTGGATGACTTGACACTCGTAAGTTGGTATCGGCAACAACCAAGGACTAACCCAAATGCAACCACACTGTGGGAACATGTATATGTATGAACTCTAATCAAGTTTTGTTCAAACTGTGCCTTACTTTAAAATGTGCCAGCGGGGCCCAGGAAAGTGTAAAGGTGGTGTCTTGTGCACTTCCTTGGGAGACATCTGTCATGCGGGCACATTATTGTCCTTCACAACAAAACAACAAGGTCAAGCATATGAAACATTGAGACATGTTGACAGGTGTAGTGATTGCCAAGGGACAATTTCTCTGAGTAACAACTTGAATAATGTCATTTGTCACATGGCTATCCATCACCTGATTACACAGTTGGCTACACATATGACCTACTGACTGTCATCTGGAGTGGCACACATGTCCACACCCAGGACAATGAATAAGCTAATGGGCCTGCAATTGTTTTGTACAAAAGCCTAGCTGTACTGTGGGGACACCCTCATGGCAAGCCAGAATGTACCCACAGATGTCAGCACACAAAGTCACAACTGTGTAGCATCTGAACCACACACAGGTGCAAAAAATGTACAAGCAGGATACATGATTGTCAAAAACTGACACAGGCTACGAAGCACAAACATTAAGCACTTTGCCAACATCACGGGGGCACTGCACGGTGACTTTCTGTACTGCGAATTATCACACACAAGTCAGAACTGGCAATGAAAAATCAGGGTTGAACATGTACGCCCCTCCCGCACACACCCACCCATACCTGAGTCAATGTGACTGATACTGATCAAGAAGTGACACCTCTTATTCATGGTTACAATAACTGTGCTTGAAAACTTGCTTCATTAACACAACATCACTTTGTAGGGCTGGCAAAACATATTTGTCACAAACAACCATCAACAGATTGTTGTGAATAGCCACACAGGCACTGCCCAGTGTGAGTATGCACAAGCAAACTGGTGTATCCCTGTCCAGTGGACACATGTAGCACACATGTGAAAAATACAACCTAGGCCAGGGAAGAATGCCACAGAGGCAGGGCCATGCTGAACCCACAGTGAATGTGCACAGTGTTGGATGACACACATGATTAGGAGGGCAGGCTGTGTCAGGGGACTGTAGTGGGCACACTGCTCCATGGTCCTGGAATGAGCTGACTGTAACAGGAGCAACCGTCCCGGCACTATGCACATCTCCCACTCATGCACATCATGTCTGAGGCCACAACATTGGTAATGCATGCTGCAAGTCTGTTCTTTTGAAACCTCACACTCCTATGTTGAGACTCAGCATCAGTGCCAACAATTATGCACCCCCAAATGACTGAACAGGACAGGGCACAGGCAGACCACCCCCACACATGATGCTGAAAGCAGTGTGCACCTTGATTAACTGGCAGCCTAGATGACCATGTGCAATAGTGATAACACACAGACCAGGTAACACATGTCAAGGAGGGGAAGGGAGGAAGAACAGCACAGGTTGACTTGGGGGAACAGGATATGCACTGCACATATATAACCTGGCAGTGTCTCCAGGCGACTCAGCAACAACAAAAGCTGGCGACACACAACAAACACACATGTACCTACCCCCTTCCTGCTGCTGTAACTCCTGTATCCGCCTATCCAGGTCAGGGAAGACCACCGCCAGGACACGCTTCATTTGGTGGGTCAGGTGCCGGCGCCCGCCATACTTGCGGGGATCCTCCTCCTTCAGCATGACCCGGGCGATCCTCCGGGTCCAGCACCGGATGTCCTGCCATCTCTTCCTCACTTGTGGCAGGCACCGACTGCGACCCTCCACCGATTGAACGGCCTTGATGGCCTCCTTCCAGATCTTCCCCTTATGGTAGGCGGTTACCTGTGAGGATGACAAAGTGGGACAACATAACTACACCTGCACCATGTCACAGAGACACACATTTTAACATCTTTGATTTGTTGAACAGGGCATAGTATGCTGGCAAGTAATAGCACCTTAGTCATAGGGACATTTGCCACTGTGGACGCACCAATGCACTACATGGCATAGTAAGTACACAGGTGGCATGAAGGGTGCGAAACAATCCCTGATCATGGCGCACACTGTGCATCCCAAGCAACACAAGGCGGATGGCCAGCACCGCAAAGCAGTCACATGCCCCAGGCCACTGACGAAACCGCAGCAGAGTACACAGACACACACAGGCACAGATCAATCACCTGCCATTGTCAACAGCGGATACAAAGTTCACTCTGCACATGTGCCACTTGCCAGGGGGGTGTCACAGGTGTGGGGCTAGCTCAGCAAGTCAGACACACAGCACGGCTTCCTTCTCACATCAGATGGGTCGAGCAGTTGCCTCCTCCATGCCGCTGTGGTGCAACACTCCACATAGACACTCACCCACATGACAAGGAACATTCACACACATCAATGTCCAGGGGGCGTACACATCATTTGGACACTCTCATCACTCTCACCACAGCTCCACTCAACTCACACAAATCTGTGGAGAAGTGTGGCTCAATGATTAGAGCGGCAGACCCTGATGCAGAGGTCTAGCCCGGGACCAGGGTTCAATTCCCCGCCTCGGCGGGTCTTGGGCTCAAAAATTCCACGGACCTGATAATTCTTGCCTCGGTGCCTATTCCAATCATGGAGTCCCACTCTGCAACTCTGGGCAATAGCTTGCTTAATCTTCACAACGGCCCCCACAATGCTAAGGATGCCTGGCCTCCACCTTGGGGGTGCCCAGGAGTGGACGCCTCACAGGGAAAGCCAGGATGGGTTCCACAGCGGTATTCGTACAAGCGCCTTGAGACCCTTGCGGGTGAGTAGTGCGCTATACAAGTATCAAAAAAATAAATCAATCTGTGGGTGCAGTCACCTGTCACACCGGGGTGACCACTGAATCACCGCAGGATAATAGAACAAGAATGCCCAAGAGGATTAGCCAGGCTGAATGTGCCATGCACTATGCAGTGAATGTCACACTAAGCACAATGCAAGTGAGGAGTGCACACATGAACTACATCAAGCCCTGCATGAGAGACATAAGCCATCCACCCCCCCCCCGGGACCCACTCTAAACAACATTGCATGTCTGTCACACCTGGACACAATGCCAGAAGTGACAGACACAAAAAAGGTGCACAGGCAAAGGTAGTGGAGTCAGCACTCACCTGCTCCCCTGGTCGACCATACAGCATGGGGTACCGTGGGAGGATCACATCCAGCAGGGCCTCATTCTCCTCCTGGGTGAAAGGCTGGGCCCTCTCCACAGTCCTTGACATGGTGCCAGAGGGAGACAATACAGCAGCAGTGGTATCGACTGACATGTTGTGCAGGCAAGTGCCCTCTCATGGGTTCTGCCTGCCTTATATCTGCATTGCTGGCCTATTTCATTTACAGGAGTACAGAGTGATTGGTCAGACTCATTTGCATCCTACGTTTCCTCCAATCCCTTTAAACATACACCAGTGACATCCTTAGCATCTTTCGAATTTACAGCATCATGTCAAGTCAACAACCACTTTGCAACAATGTATAATGTGGCCAACTGCTTTTTCCAGACCACATGATGTAAAGTTTTGAACTTGAAACTCGGTATCCATGACAACCAGCATGCATTTATGCCCTAATACTTGTCCCTCATGTGTCGTCATTGTAATTTTTAAATCCCCACACAGGTACGGCGTGTTTCACACGTACCCCTAGGGCACCATCACTACAGTGATACGGCCCGTACTCACGCGTGTACGGCCCGTACACGCGTGAGTACGGTCCCTATCACTATATTTGTGTTACCGTAGGCCATAGTGATAGGGGCCGTACTCACGCGTTTACGGGCCGTACACACGTGTGTACGGCCCGTACTCACGCATGTACGGCCCGTACACGCATGAGTATGGCCCCTATCACAATGGCCTACGGTAACACAACTATAGTGATAGGGGCCGTACTCACGCGTGTACAGCCCGTACACGCGTGAGTACGGCCCCTATCACTATGGCCTACGGTAACACAACTATAGTGATAGGGGCCGTACTCATGCGTGTATGGCCCGTACACGCGCATGTACGGCCCGTACTCACGCGTGTACGGGCCGTACACGCGCGTGTATGGGCCGTACTCACGCGTGTACGGGCCGTACACACGTGAGTACGGCCCCTATCACTATAGTTGTGTTACCGTAGGCCATAGTGATAGGGGCCGTACTCACGCGTGTACGGCCCGTACACGCGCATGTACGGCCCATACTCACGCATGTACGGCCCGTACACGCGTGAGTACGGCCCCTATCACAATGGCCTACGGTAACACAACTATAGTGATAGGGCCGTACTCACGCGTGTACGGCCCGTACACGTGTGAGTACGGGCCGTACTCACGCGTGTACGGCCCGTACACACGGCCTCAGAGCGTGTGTACTGCGTTTCACAGCTTACACTGGTGATAGGAGGCGCACACGAAAGGAATGGAGGTGTCAGACTCGCACAAGGCTGTACATCAAGTCATTGTCAGTGCAGTCCTTCATGTGCAGGGCCTAGGTGTGTCAGGCAGTGATGTGGCACATGTCTCCTCATGTTGTGGCACAATAGATGTGTGATGTGCTGTTTACACATGTCATGTGTGATGGGGCACTACGTGGCACACTTCCCCTTCACACTTTGCACATATGTGCATGTAGTACAAACGTGTCAAGCACTGCATCACTGGTATGCCACAGTCACCAACACCCGCAACTGTCCCCTGATGGCAGGTACACGGATAATTTCACCTGACATGTGACTACCAGCGTGCCACGATGTGACTATGTCATGTGTGTGTCATGTGTTCCCATGAGCTTGCAGTTGGTGTCCCGTCAACTCCATCTGCTGTTGCAGCATCCAACATGTGTCTGTGTGCATATGTGCATGGCACACAATTACGCACACCATGCCACATGTGCAATGCCACGTGACATGTGTCTGCATGCATCGAACATGGTATTGCGACCTGAGGACATATCTGCGTTGTCTCAATGTCTGGGTTATCAGCATTTGACATGTACCCCTTCATGGAAAGGTGTGTGATCTGCCCTTTTTAAATGACATCTGACCTGTGCGTCTAGCTTCCCGCCTGCTGGCTGTATGAGATTACATCCTTCAAATGCAGATATGTGGATGCCTGTCATGCCTGTAATGTGTCTGGCTGTTCACTTACACTGGCACACAGCTCGTTGCAAATAAACTATTGTAGCTGGCTCTTCGTAGGAGTATCACCTAGCTAGCATACGTGTGCTGGATGTATTGCACAGACCAGACTCTGTATTTAGCAGATGTGTATTAGCTGTTGAACATGTGCTCATTTCATTGACATTGTTGTTGTGATGTACTCGCTCATCGTTATTCCTTCCAAATCTCTGCAGGGCACCGCCTCTCCCCCGACCAATGCCAGACCTGGGTGCCATGCGTGAACATGACTGCATCCGAAGATACCGCTTCACGCAAGAGTTGATTGAGCGCTTGACCACCCGGCTGGAACCACACCTCCAACCACGACACAGGTATCCTACTGCTCTGACCCCAAGATGAAGGTGATGGCAGCCCTACATTTTTTTACCACCGGTACCTTTCAATTCACCATAGCTGATGTCGGTGGCATGTCCCAGACAATGTTCAGCCGTGTCCTGCATGATGTTTTAGAAGCCATGTTGGAGCACCTGGATGAATTCATCCATTTTCCCACTCGTGAGCAGTTGACAGGTGTCAAGGGTGAGTTCTATGCCCTGGGAGGGATGCCTCATGTAATTGTGGCCATTGATGGGACACATGTGGCTTTGGTACCACCACAGGCACATGAGGTAGCCTTTCGGAACCGCAAACATTATCACTCTATTAATGCCCTTGTGGTGTGTCTACCTAACATGTGAATTTCCCATGTCTGTGCCCGTTTTCCAGGGTCAGCATACGATGCCTACATCATGAGGCGTAGCAGGGTGCCACAAATGATGCTGCGGCTGCACGACAAACGAGCATGTCTTGTTGGTGGGTATACTCTGTTTGTCCTCTGTTTAGCGGTATCTTTGTATCTTACGGCATCTTCTGACCCACTTCTTCACATGATGTTTCCATGTAGGGGACTCTGGCTATCCCAACATGCCATGGCTGATGACGCCTCTCCGCAATCCCAGAACAGCCGCAGAACACCGTTACAACGACGCCCATGGGCAAACCAGGCGCGTGATTGAGAGGACGTTTGGACTCCTGAAGAGCCGATTCCGGTGCCTCCACAAGACCGGCGGGTCCCTCCCATATGCCCCGGTGAAGGTCTGCAAAATCTTCCTTGTGTGCTGCATGCTGCACAACATGGCAGTGGAGAAGGCAGTGCCACTCATCCTGGATCCCGATGAGCAGGAACATCCACCCGTGGAGGACATCCGGAGTCAGCTCATCCGCAACTTCTTCTCATAATGGTGAGTCCCTGTGTCTGAGTGTGCACGCTTTGAGCCGTGTGTGGCATGTGTTTCAATGTGTGTGTCCAGCTGACTGTGTGCTAAGTGACTTGGAGGTGTGTTCTGATGTGTCATTCAAGAGATGATGTCATTCCACACATTTTAGCATGGTCACTAATTTGTTAAATTAGCATGGTGACAACATCATTCCTGTCGAGTACATGTCCATGTCTGCCGATAACTAGCTCTTTGCTGACTTGTGGTGTGTCTGTCATCCACAGTTTCTTGCGCATGTCATCTGCTCGTGTCTTCGTCGGGCCTCCAGCTATTCCTCATGAGTATTGCGACGTGTGCTGAATCAGCGTTCCATGCACGGACATGGTGAAAAGTCATTTTGGGTAAGGAGTGCAGCAAGGCATTTTGTGTGTGGTACGTGTTTGGTTTATGTTGGGACTGCTCCTGTGCATGTTGTGTTACCATGCATACCTGTCGACTCACCATGGGGCACGTGACATGTGGCATGGCTCCCATGACTTGATATTCACCCTTCCTGACAGTCATCTGTAATGTTTTGTGGAATGTGATGAAGGCATCAATGTGTGTCAAACGTCCCTCAGGAACATACGGGATGCTGATGGTGGACATAGTGTGGGACATCCCCATAAGAGGCTCAATGGTGAATTGCAGACTCTCCGTGTGGAGCAAGGGGTGTTTGGCTCACACACTTCACTTGTGTGCCAGCTCAGTAGGATTTTACACATCTGTGTGTTGCAGGGGGTGTCCAGTGTAGGTCCCACATGGTCAGAGGAATGACCTGTGAGTCTGTTAAAAAAGGATGCATTTCCCTTAGTGTGAGCCTGAGTAATAAAGGTGTTCCTCACACTCCAAGGTGCCTCATCTCTGTCAATGCTGGTCTCTTGCCACTTTGCATGCGGCATCTCTGGCATAGTTGTGAAAGATTGTGCAGAGGAGTCCATGTGTAGTTTAGCAACATGCATGCAGTTCCTCATGGATTATGATCCCTATTGTGCATGAAGTCCATGGTTGTGTATGTATTTTGGCATGTTGGTCCACACAATGGGCCATCAACTCCTGCTGAGGGTGTCTCCTGTGCGCAGCTCGGCCTTCAGTTCCCTGATCCGGTGTCATTCATCTTTGGTGTTTGTGCATGCATTGTCTCTGGGTGTGCCATGTACAACCGGACACTCCTTCCTTTACACACGCCTGTTGCAGTTGTCCTTCAGACATCCTAGTCTTTGTGTGCAAATTGTGGCATATTTTCAAGGACATGCCGCCTGCTGCTGCGGACCCTGCAGCAAGGGCCCACAGAGTATCCTGATTTGGCAACACACACGCCTCAAAGATGCTCCTCCCTTCCTCCCTCCACCCATTCATATGGCTGTCCTCAGCTTGTCTATGCCACAGTTGGCGCCACGCGGTGGCAAAGGCTGGACCATCAGCACATGCAACGTGCACATTGCACGACCCTCATGTCCTTGCATGACACACATCACACTACAGTCTGATGTAGCAGCCACACTCCAAGCAATGTCCATCCGCAAATCTACCGCATGCTGTCAGACATACCCTAAGCGCACACATGACACCTTTGCATAGTGAGTGTGCTACTCCAACTGCCTACACAGCGCTGCCACGCCTTCCAGGCCCTGTCACACCAACCAGGTCATGTCCCTCCTACTCCCCACCGGCTCTGTACCCCAGCAAGATCCATGGGAGTGGGACTCAAGGCTTCTGCATGAAGTATGGTGTCGTCGTCTGGCACATGGCACAGGTATCATCTCTCAGCGTGTCAATCTACAATGTGTCCAGGACCCCCCTCTCCACCATCACATGCGCACAGCACCTCATCAGCTGGTATGCCATTGACAGCCAGGTGCTCCTCACCCTCACCAAAGACGCAGACATTGCCAGTTCCATTATTCCTGAATGCATGAGATCCATTGATGAATGGCTGTACATGAGCCACCTGAGGCTGGACTTGTACAGGACTGAGGTGATCATCTGAGGATTGTCCCCTTACAGCTGGGTCAAGTGCTTGTGTCCCACCCGCAAGAGCCCTGCCCCGGCACCCAGTGGCCACACACACAAGATGGTGTGCATCATGTATTGCTCGCACACATTTGCCATGTCAGTCCACAGCATCTGTACCTCATGCTGCAACGCCCTCTGCATTATGCACATGATCCACAGATAGATCCACTCCAAGGAAAGACAGACCATCCCCCATGTCCACGACAACATCTGTGTCAAATACTGGCCTGCCCTCTATGGAGCACGTACATCCAAACTCCCGGGAAACTTGTCCACATCCAGGGTGCATCTGCACACCTCAGCTTCAACATCCTGCGCCCCAGCCACATCACCGTCCACCATAGATAGCTGCAATGGATCACTGTCTGCTGCAGGATGACCTCAACACTCCCCACCCACACTCAGGAGGCAGTCCACAACCCCGACACAAAACCAACCTTGTACGTCTTGTCATACGAGACCCCGTTGGGCCATCTCCGTGCATCCGACCTTGCCCTGGCCACCATTCTTCACATCCACCGTACTCCAGCATGCAGGACATAGTTCTCCCACCTGCCAACACATACCTGGGACTCCCTCCCCGGGAACCTCCACATGAGCCATGACCTCTACGCCTTAATGATAATCTTCCAAATAGGTCTGTCCGCTCAGTAGTGCAAGCCCCCCCTCAGCAGCTTGTGGCCATCACAGGTGAGTGTTCTGCTCCATGCCTGCTTTGAATGATACCTTGTGACCCATGTGTGTCCTGTACCAGACTCAGATCCCAGGGCATGGATGGCTGGAGTTAGTTTAACACTCAGGCATAGTTTGACATTTACACACACATATGTTGTGGAATTAAGCAACATGACAGCAACGTCTCATGAACCAAATAATATTTTTATTTGCGGTGGGGTACGTGTTTTGGTAGGTGAAATTAGGTGCTCTACCGGGGGAATAGAATCCAAAGTTCACAGGGGGAGATGGTATCCTTGGCATTGGAAGTCATCAGTCCAGAGCATAGTGTTGGTCATCATTGGTCAGACTGTGACCAGCAAGTCCATGTGGCAGAGAATGTCATTGGGTGAGGTGCTGCTGTTGCGCCAGAGGGCCAGGTGCCAGGCCAGGTCACCTGGGAGATGTTGATGGTCCGCTGACTCTCACGGTCTTTTCCATGGACGACCCACCTTCCTCCGGGGACCCTCAGATGCAGGCCTTGACGATGTTTGGGACGCTCCGTCGGATGAATCCTCCTCCTCCTCCCTCCCTGTGGCTGGTGCTGGTCTGCGCCTGCTGTCACAGGGAGGGTTGCCCATGTTGTCGGCAATCCGACGGAGTCAATGGCTCATGTCCCTTTGCACCGCCAGGAGCTCAGCCTGTCTTGCCTTCATCCGTCCTTGGTGTTGTTGTTGACTGGCATGTTGCTCGGCCTGCATGTTCTTGATCTCGTTGAGGGTCCCCTGCATCTCTGTGAGTCTTGACACTACCTGGCTGATGCCCCTGGTGTCACGCCGGTATGTGTCTGGGATGTGGCGTATGTGGGACATACCGGTTCCCTCAGCTGGCTGGTCAGGTTCGCGCCTTCGCCTGCCTCCACTCCCACCACCCCTGCCCACTTGAGCCTGGCCTGCCGTTGTGGGCACATCGGGTCTACGGGACCCCTGAGGAATGGCATTTGCAGGGTTGCCTGCCTCCTCCTGGCTGCCCGGAGAACCTTGTCCCTTCTGGTCAGACTGGCTCTGTTGTTCAGTGCGAGCAGGGCTCCTGGGTGTCTCCTGGGATGTGGCAGCAATTGGGGTGGTGGTTGGCACAGATGTACCTGACGCAGGTGCTGCAGGGGCTTGGGCACCAGAGGGGCCATGTTGGTCGGGGTCATCCACGGAGTGGTGAGAGTCGTCGCTGCCGGTGGGGTCATCTTCATGCCGAGCCGGGGACTGTGATTGTTCCCCCCCAGTGTTGGGGGGAGAGCCACGACGTTGCCCTGTGTGTGAGAGAGAGACAATGTTAATGCTGTTTCATGCGACATCCATGTTTCATACATATTCAAGTTGTCACAGTTCCTCCAGGTAGTTGGATGTGCCTAGCATTCCTCTCAATGTCCACTTGGGGATGGGTATGTTGCGGGGGACAGATTGATATGTTCTCCTGAGTGTTTGACCTGTAGAATTTTGGCTAGGATTTTGGCTAGGATGCTTATTTGGCTATGGATTGGTCTTGTGTCACATGTCCATTGTGAGAGTGTGTAAATCCGTTGCCTGCCCCGGGGGTGTGTGCTTGTGTAAGGGGGCTGTGTGTGACCAGGACTGCTGTTGGGTGTAGTGTGAGTTGGCATTGGGTCTCCCAGGTGATGTGTGTATCCCCTCATGGTGAATGCTGGCATGACAGTGAGTGTGAGTTCCTGTGCTAGTTACCTGTGCTTGTGGAGTTGGTGTTTGAGTGTACAGTGGTCCCAGGAAGGCCTTGTGCTGCATACAGCAGGGCCAAGTGTCAGCGACCTTGTCAGTACTTTGCCAGTCCCTGTGCATTGTGCATGGGTATGTACTTATGCCATATGGGCTGAGGGCATTGGTGTCTGCTTCTCATTTTCACAATGTGTTGTGTGAGGCCCACCCTCCCAGCCTCCCGGACATCCAGTCTTGGTTTGTGGTTGGTGTAGCCTGGGACATGGCATTGGCTTGATTTGTGAATGGTGCATGGAGACGTTGGTAGCATGAGCGTGGTTTTTGAGTGTGGTTGTGTGCGGTGAGTGCTTGGAGGATGTTGCGTGCATTTGGTGTCTTTGTGGTGTGGACCCCATTGCCCACATGCTAAGTAAGTTGTTTTTGTACTCACCAGGCTCTGCGACTCCTTCAACTCCGTGTACTCCCACCGGCGGAAGCAGGGCCATCACCTTCTCCTCCCAGGGATGGTAGTGTACGGGTCTGCGGGGCAGCCCGCCTCCAGTGATGTTACTCTGGGAGTATTCCTCATTCATCTTCCTCTTGACTGCCCTGCGCAGATCGTACCACCTGGCTTGGCATTCATGCCTGGTCCTTCGGATGGGCGCAACAGCATTCACCTTATCGACGATCCTCTGCCACAGGCTAGTTTTTTGGGCTATGCTGGTCTGTCTGACCAATGTTCCAAACAGCTGTGGCTCGACTCTGATGACTTCATTGACAAGGAGCTCCAGCTCCGCCCTTGTGAACTTTGGATTCTTGTCTGTGGGCATGGTGTGGGGTGTGGATGTGGATGGTTGTGGGTGTGTGGGTGTGAATGTGACGGTGTGTGTGTGAATGTGAGTGGGGATGTTTGTGAAGGAGGTTGTGTGAAGGTGTGTGAGTTAAGGTGTAGTTAAGGGGTCAGTAAGGTGCAGTTGTTTGTGTGTGTGGTCTGGCAGCAGTGCGTCTGTTGCAAAGGCTCATGGGTTGTGTGTGTGGGCCCTTTTTATTGGTCCATTGTTGGGTGTGGCTGTGTTTGAATTTTGGTGGGTGTGTTATAAGAGGTGGTTGTGAGGTTGGGCCTCTGTTTGCCTGTTTGGATGTGCCAGGTCAGTCTTTGAGATGTATTTTGTCATGTAGACGTGTTTTGTGGTGTTGTGCGAGTTGAATTGACCCTCCTTGTGCTGTTTTACAGTGTCCTGGTTCTGTACGAGTATTTTTCGCGTAGGTACGGTCCGTACATACGCGATGCTGGGTGAGGGTGCTGGGGTACGGGGTTGGGGTGCTGCGCGTACATGCGGTGGGGGTACGGCGCGTACAGGTGCGGGCCTGGGGCGGTGGGGGTACGGCGCGTACAGGTGCAGGCCTGGGGCGGTGGGGGTACGGCGTGTACAGGTGCGGGCCTGGGGTACCCGCGTACATGGGGGGGGTACGGCACGTACATGCGGGGGTACGGTGCGTACAGGTGCGGGCCTGGGGCGGTGGGGTCTGGCGCGTACAGGTGCGGGCCTGGGGCAGTGGGGATACGGCGCGTACAGGTGCGGGCCTGGGGTACCCGCGTACATGGGGGGGTACGGCGCGTACATGCAGAGGTACGGCGCATACAGGTGCGGGCCTGGAGTACCCGCGTACATGGGGGGGTACAGGGCGTACATGCGGGGGTACGGCGCGAACAGGTGTGGGCCAGGGGTACCCGCGTAAATGGGGGGGTACGACGCATACATGCGGGGGTACGGCGCGTACAGGTGCGGGCCAGGGGTACCCGCGTACATGGGGGGGGTACGGCGCCTACATGCGGGGGTACGGCACGTACAGGTGCGGGCCTGGAGTACCCACGTACATGGGGTGGGGGTACAGCGCGTACATGCGGGGGTACGGCGCGTACTGGGGGGGTACGGCGCGTACGCGTGCGGGCCTGGGGTACAGTGCAGACAGGGGGGTGTACGGTGCTGACATATTGGGGGGTGGGGGGGCTGTACGGCTCGTACACGGGCACAAGTTTACCCGTGTACATGTGTGCTACTGCGTTGGCTCCTTACAGGGCCTTTTACATGCGGTTGTGTATTCGGACGGGCGGTACGAATCGTACTTGCGCGTCCGGACTTTTGTTTTACGATTTGCACGAAAAAATGTCCAGCTCCCTCTCGTACACTTTTCACGAGGCCATTCGGACGTAAAAAATTCCGACTCCCTCTCGTAGACATTTCCCGACGCTATTCGTAGGTATTTTTCACATCCGAATCGTACTTGGCCGTTTGTACGGTACTTGTACGATTCGTACGTAAAAAAATACGGATACGAGTCGGACGGTAAATTTTTTTGACGGATCGGAATCGGCACCCTAATATTGGGATGTGTGACAGACAAGTCTCAGGTTTGATTCCTAATGCATCTTCCATTCTTCCTGGGAATAAATAAGTGAATGGCAATCAGTCTGTATTATTACCATCTGTTAATTACTCTGCCAGGAATCTGCGCCATTTAAAGCAAACTAAAATTGTTGTTGCTAGCACCACATATTGAGCAGTTCTCTTATGAGATGACTGAGCTACATCCACAGAGGCAAAAAATTTAGTTTCATTGAAGTAACTTTGCAACAAATGGAGTTCTAGCATAAAAAGGACACAAGTATTCCTTCAAGCTACAGAACGTGATAGATAAAATGTGTGTCTGATGTGCCAAGAAGCCACTCCAACGGAAACAGAAATAGTACCACTTAATTGCATGAGTTATTTTTTGATAAACAAGTTTTATTAGGTTTTGTAAAAACACAATAAAAACATTGAGCCTGACAAACCACCACTGTACAAGCGCACTGAGTGAGATCACTCCCCCCCCCGTCCCCACCCAAAGCCCCACCCCCTGCCCCTACCCCCCCAAAACACCCAATCAGAATACATTGCCCAACCATTTCCCCCATACTCTACGATATTTCTTGGGGCAGCCCCTCGCCTGGTAGAGAGTCCGTTCCTGGGCCGCACACCAGTCCACACCAGCACTCCATTTGGCCAAGGTAGGCGGTTGTGGGTGTTTCCATGCCACTGCAATATCCCGTTTTGCCACCATTAACGCTGTCATAAGGAACAGTTTCTCTGCGCGGGTGCCCTGTAGACCGTCAGTGATGCCCAGCAGGGCGTGTCTAGGGTTATGTGGTACTTCCCAGCCCAACACCTCTGTGAGATCAGCTTCTATGCCCCTCCAGTAATCCCCAAGATCCGGACAGGACCACACCATATGGATGAAGTCGGCCGGATCAAAACCACAGCGGGGGCAAGATGCATCAGCTGAGAGGCCCGCACGGCGTAGACGCGCCGGTGTGAGGTATGCCGTGTGGAGATAGTATATTTGAATCAGCCGTAGCTTGGCGGAGGCCGTCACCAGTCGGGGGGCCATAAGGGCGTCCCGCCAGTCCACCTCGTCCAGGGGTCCCACCCACCCCTCCCATCTTTCCCTCAAGCCGTCTTGAACTGCGGGGGTATTGTTAATAAGAGAACGGTGGATACGGGAAATACCCCCCCTCCCTAGGTTACCCAGCAGGACCTGAGCCTCCGGGGGACTATGGTCTGGCAGCCGAACATCCAGAGGAGTATAGGTGCGTATGGCGTGGCGCAGCTGGAGGTACTTGTAAAATTGTGATGAGTGAAGGGAGAAGCGTGCCTGCAGCTCCGCGTAGGAGCACATGCGCCCCCCCCGCCAGACGTCTCCCAGCTGGGAGATGCCGAGCAGGTCCCATGATCGAAAACCCTCCAGGGCAGCAACGTCCCGTAACCACGTCCCATGCCATAGGGGAGTGGCGCGAGTCAGCCGCCCGGTCCACCGGGTGTGACGAAGCGCCGCGCGCCAGGCCAAGAAGATCGCTCTAGTGATTCCGGGGCAGGAAGCAGGGATGGGAGCACCATACAGGCGATCCAAAATGCAGGGAAAACCCAAGGCAGCTAGTTCCACCCTGTAGGCCGGGTCGGACCATCCCCCTCCGAACCAATCATGAATGACGAGGAGGCGAGTGGCCAAATAGTAGAGGTAGAGATTGGTCATACCGAGCCCTCCATCGAAGGTGGGTAGGCGACACGTAGACAGGGCCAGCCTTGGTCTCCCACCACCCCAGAGAAATCGAGTCGCCAACCCGTCCATCTCACGGAGCCAAGGCCTCGGAAAGGATATGGGGGTGTTTTGTAGCACATAAAGGAACCGGGGGAGAATCATCATTTTGTAGAGTGCCACCCTCCCCAGCGGGTTGAGCGGGAGCGAGTGCCAGCGCGCCAGATCCGCCTTGGCCTTCTTGACCAGGGGGGCCACGTTAAGGGCCCAACTCAGCTCTGGGAGAAGGGAGACCCAAATACCCAGGTATTTGAAAGACAGCCGGCGGAGGGGAATCCTGTCCTGCCAGTCAAAGCATTCCCGGGAGGGGTGCAGAGGCACTAGGACCGATTTGTGCGGGTTTAAATAGAGGCCAGACGCACGGCCAAAAAGGCCCAGGAGATGGAGTGCACGGGGACCAGATCGTGCCGGATCGCTAAGGTACAACAAAACGTCGTCCGCATAAAGGGCTATTCTGTCGGGCGCAAGATCCGGCCACTCCCAGCCCCGAAGAAGAGGGTCCGCGCGGACCAGGGCGGCAAGGGGTTCCATAGCAAGGGCAAAGAGGAGGGGCGACAATGGGCACCCCTGCCGTGTCCCCCAGCCGATCCGAAATGGCCGCGACAATGCCCAATTAACTAGCACTCTGGCACGAGGGCGCGCGTAAAGGACCCGCACCATTCCAACAAACTTGGGGCCGAAACCCATATGAGTCAGGACCCCAAATAGATAGGGCCACCCAACCGAGTCAAAAGCCTTCTCGAAGTCGGCGAGTAGGAGCGTGAGATATGGGGATATGCGGTGGCGGTGAGCCAGGGCCACATGAAGGCGACGGAGGCAGTGGCGAGTACCCCGATCCGGCATGAAGCCACATTGGTCCGGGTGCACCAGGCTTGACAAGAAGGGCCGAAGCCTCTGTGCCAGGACCGCCGCGTAGAGTTTGATATCCGTATTAATGAGGGAGATCGGCCGGTAAGCCGACCTATCACAAGAGGGTGGTGTGGACTTGGGCAAAACCACAATCGTGGCCATATCAGCCTCTGGACGGAAGGACCCGCGTTTAACCGCCTCAGCATACAGGGCACTCAACCGAGGGGTCAGAAGGTCTTTGTAGGCGGCATAAAATTCCTGAGGGAATCCGTCCAGTCCCGGGGTCTTCCCCGCAGATGTGCGCCCTATCGCCTCCCCAATCTCCTCTAGAGAGATGGGCACCTCCAGACTCTCCCAGTCACTGGACCGAAGACAAGGAAGCTTTAAATTATGAGTTGCAAGTAACGAAGTTAGGGATAATTCCGGCGCCCGGGCTCGGTACAACTGTGCGTAGTATTGAGCAAAGGCGTTTGCCATGGCCACGGAGGAGGACTGAAGCTGGCCCTCCGAATCGGTGACCGCCGGGATAATGCGCGACCCCCCGGGTAGGTAACCAGCCGGTGTAGCAGAGCACCATTCTTATCACCCCACCCGTAGACCCTCGCCACCGAGGACTGCCAGAGGAGCTTAGCCGCATCCAGCGACCGCTGGCGAATCTCCTCCCGCAAAAGCCGCAACTGTCTATCTACAGCCGGATCTCCATCCGCGGATAGCGATTGTTCCAGACGTAACGCCCGGGCCTCGCAGGCAGTGAGTTGCTGGAGCCGCACCACCAACGCCTTGGCGGCCCCCTGATGGTAGCCTTACCCGCCTCCCAGAGGATCCCCGCCGAGGAGACTGACCCATCGTTGTCGCCAAAGTACTGCGCCAACGCGGATGCCACCCCCCCGCAGAGCCTCTTATCCCGGAGAAACCAGGCGTTGAAGCGCCACATCTGACGGGCCCCTCGGGGCGGGGTACCCAGACCCAGGAGGACAGGGGAGTGATTGGATATCCCTCTGGGAAGGATGTGGACATCTTGGATGCCCGCACATTCGGTGGAAGGGACAAAGATCGCGTCGATCCGCGCATGAGTGTGATGGGCGGCCGAGGTGTGGGTGTATTGCCGTGCGTGCGGGTGCCAGATACACCAAGCGTCACATAAGCCCTGAGCCTCTGCCCACCCCTCCAGCTGCCTAGCCCGCGTAGCGCGGGGCGTCGATACCGGACCTGAGGAGTCCAATTGCGGGGCAGAGACAGCGTTAAAGTCCCCACCCAAAACAACTGCACCCGGTGGGAGAGCAGCCAGCAGGGACGTGGCATGGGATAGTGCCTGGGACAACCTGGTGGGCGGCACGTAGAGTGACAGGAAATTGAGCGGCCGACCCTCCAGCGTACCGCTGACAGCGATCCCCATCCCCTGGGGGTCGCGGATCACCCGGGTAAAGAGAAAGGGGACGGAACGGCGCAGCAGGATGGCGACTCCCCGAGATCCGCGAGAGAATCCCGAGTGCCACATCCGGTCGTACCCGTATCTGGCCAAGAAGGGACACCTCTCACCCAGTAGGTGGGTCTCCTGGAGAAGGAGGACGTCGACCTCAGTGCGTTGGGCATATTTAAGGACTGTGGTGCGTTTGAGTCTATCCAATAAGCCATTCACGTTCCATGACAGAATGCGCACATGAGAGTTGGAGGTGAGATCACCCATGGGAGTGACAGGAGCAGAGCACGCTAATGAGGGGGTGACCATAAGAAGCCAGGACCACGGGTCCCACACCAGGGAGGGTCCGTGGATCGCGCATGAGGGCGAGCGGCGGGTGAGCGAGTGGAGAGGCACGGCGATGCGCTGAGTGTGGTGTAGTAGAAGACGCTCAAAGAAAAACAAATCCAACCCAAACAAAACATTCCCCCAAAAAGAAACAACCAACTGGCCCCCAACCCCAGACCCCCACCCCCCACCCTACACTTCGAAAACGGAAGCATCTGTCGCCCGAACAAACCCAACAGTTACAAGACCCCAAGCTTAGATGCTCGGGTGTAAAGAGCGTAGTGGACCCCTCCGGAAGTACGGATTTCAGTGATACGTCCTAGGTAGTAGCAAGAAAGCTTAAGAGTGCAGAGTCCCCTTCTCCCCGCCCTCGAGCAGGGCCATCGCCCCCCCCCCCCCCGTGGATACCTGGGGCAGACAACAATTGCATGAGTTATTATAGCAATAACCATGCTTTTAATTTTGTTCTGAAGCCCCAGCAAAAAATGTGTGAAATCCACAAAATTATCAATGTTGTTTTTTAAAAACCTGCAATGCCAATGTTATTATTTAGTGCAACATTGTAACAAATGTATCTACATTTCCTATGAGAAGAATTAGCATATTCTCTATAACGGTTGTTCCTAAATGTCTATACTAATTATAGCAATTAGTATTGTCTAGATAGAGGAAGGGACAACCTTGAATGAACCACAAGAGAGACACAACACAGACAACACAGTAACTAGTTTGTCATTGTAACACTGGAACAAGTAGTGCACAATGTGATTTCATTGTGTAATGCTTTTTCACTCTTAACCTATTATACACAATATCAGAATTATACAGCTTTTGACAGACTCAGGCTTAGCTTGACAGAAGAATGTTTCACATGCACCTTGCTGCCGAACTACACTAGCATGAGGAAGCAGCATAGAAAATAAAAAGACTGCTCAAAGGGAGTGCAGGTGTACTGCCACTGCATGGACAACATCCCGGAGAAAAACTACAAGGCATTTGTTAAAGTAAATTCTACATCTGGCTTATAATGCACCCTGAGAAACTGATCATACAGGTGTCTGTTTTAGATGGCAGAGGTATGCCTCTGGTTAGACATAAATTGCATGTTCAGGCTTTACGTAAACTTAGTTGTCTCTCAGACTAACATTTGGTCAAGCATCAGACACCCGAGATATCCCTCAATTTACAGTGCTCCATCTCCAAAGGACGAAAGCCACAATCCATAATTTCTGCTCGATTTCTTCTAAAACGTGCCACCAGCCCCGTGTTTAATGCCTGAGGGCACCAACTAAATATATTGAAAACCTGTACATGGAAGATATGGGTTGAGCTGAGCTGTAACTTATAAAATGCAATAAACGCCCTACAACATCTTTGTGCAGAGCTAACATAATCAGAAAATATATAAAGATTGATACTCAAAAAAATAGAAGACTTTTAAGAGTCTTCCTAAACATAGAAAGGTCCTCTATTTTGTGCAGGCTACGACGGAGTGTATGCTAAAAAAAGAAAGCAACAAAAGAGAATGAACATCCCCATCTATCCAGCTATCGAGGCTTTTCTAAAACAGGAGACTGATAGCAGGAGAGGAGAGCCAAAATGAAGGGATCGATTAAACTTGAAAGCATACACATAAGCCTCTTGGTTCTTATTTCATAACAGGCTCTGTGGGCAAAGCAGAACAGCTTATAATGGATCCTTCTAGAAATTGACGACCAGTGCAGCTTACAGTTAGCCTCAAAGTTCCTGAAATTCAAGACAAGTCACACTGCAATAGCCTAAACACATTGAAGTGTAAATAGCTGACTCAGGAATACCAAAGTAACAGGCACTGGCATATTTCTAACTAGAAATTATCATGATAGTAGCATTAACAATATAAGCTTTCAGTGGCATAGAATCAAAAGATGTTTTTCTTTAAGATCCATTCTGATCACACCTTGTATTCTCTATCATTTATTGAAGTTGAAGTTTAGCGAGGTACCCCCGATGTATTTGTAGGTGTGGTCTTTCATACCTGTTGATCTATCCTGAAGCACTTTAAGTAGGCCACCATGGTCCAATTAGACATTGCACAATACTGGTGGTGTGCAAACTCTGCATCAGTAATTGCCTGCAACAAGATGTAACAAGCATTTGCAATGCAATAGGTCTCGCATTTACAAGAGTTTAAGTTTTGGCATTGTAAATGACATTGCCTTTTATTTATGTGTTGATTTTAAAAACATAAATAAAAGGCATTTGCGTGTAACTATGTCGCACTGAGTGGTATTATGTGGAGTGTATTTATGTTGCATTGAATAGAGTAATTGTTAGTCTGATTATGTGGTACTGAGTGGTATTAAGTGGAGTGCATTTATGTTGCATTTAGTAGAGTGTAATTACGTGGTGTGTAATTATGTGGTACTGAGTGGTATTATGTGGAGTGTATTTATATTGCATTGAGTAGAGTGTAATTATGTGGTGTTGTGTTATTACGTGGTACGGAGTAGTATTATGTGGAGTGTATTTATGTTGTATTGAGTAGAGTGTAATTATGTGGTGTGTAATTATGTTGCACTGAGTTGTATTATGTGGAGTGTATGTTGCATTCAGTAGAGTGTAATTGTGTGGCGTGTAATTATGTGGAACTGAGTGGTATTATTTGGAGTGTATGTTGCATTGAGTGCAGTGTAATTATGTAGCATATAATTATTTGGCACTGTGGTATTATGTGGAGTGTATTTATTTTGCATTGAGTAGAGTATAATTATGTGGTGTGTAATTATGTGGCACTGAGTGGTATTATGTGGAGTGTATTTATGTTGCATTAAGTAGTGTAATTATTTGGCTTGTAATTATGTGGTACTGAGTGGTATGTGAAGTGTATTTATGTTGCATTGAGTAGAGTGTAATTATGTGGCATATCTTTAGAGTTGAAACAGCTCCATGGAGGGTGTCCAGGCACTAGAAGATAGAAAATAGGGCATGATAGATGGGCCGCAGAAAACAAGGTGCCCAGGGCTGAGAGAATAGCCAGGTACTTTTTACGGAAGGCTCTGAACGTAGCTCAAAAGGACCCAGAAAAGAAAACGACCCGCTACCCCGCTTTTCACTCCTAGCATATGGTACAGCCATAAGTGATGCATTAGCAAGTCAAAAGGTAAGAAGTAGGCTTAGGATGGATACACAATTGACGTTCTTCATAGAACATGTGGTGTGAGAAGCAGCATAATGCTTCTTTTTGGCTAGAGCCTGCTCCCCCCCCCCCCCCAATCGCCCAACCCCCTGTTTGAAGATCCCTGCCCTTAACCATCGCAAACTGCGGATGTTACCTTCCCATTACCACTGTGTAAAGGGATTCAGTCCTGCCCTCAACAGGAGTCAATCAATCAATAGCGCAACTATCACCCCTAGGGGTATCTGGGTGCTGAGACTGCCGGAGCTTAGTCAAAAAGCCAGGTCTTGAGTTTCTTCTAGAAGACTTCCAGAGTGGGTGCAGTCCGGGGGTAGAGGGGCAGGTCGTTCCAGGTCTTGGCGGAGATGTAGGAGAAGGAGCGCCTCGCACTGCGTCGGATGCGTGGGGCGAGAGCAAGTGAGGTGGAACGCAGGTGTCTTGAGGGCTGATGGAATTTCAGTTGCTGGTTTAAGTAGGACGGTCCTTGGCTGTTTAAGTATTTGTAGGCGTGCATGAGGAACTTTAACTGGCATCTCTTCTGAACTGGGAGCTAGTGGAGGTTTCAGAGTTTTGGGTGATGAGTAAATCTTGGATTCTTTCTAGGGGGGAAATTGATTGGAAAAATGTTTATGAATACTCTCAAACTCTCACGTTTGCGAGTGTTCACAAACTTCCATGGGTATCCTGGCCGAGGAATGACACTTACCCTTGCACACGTTAATTAAGTCATTACACATTTAGGTTGAACTTACAACCGTAAATGGCTTTGTGAATCTGCCAACTCTCTGGACCTGACAGACTGTTCTCTAACGGGTTTTAGCTACAGTTTAGGAACAGATCACAATCGCAGTTGTAAAACTGGCAGAATCACACAACTTCTACAAAAGCAGCACTGTAAAAAGGAACACAAACCCCACACAGTCCGGTGGTTAACTTGTGCAGGCAGTTGCAGGTGCTGAGCATAGACACTCATTTAGAGGCACTCAATTTATTTTTCACTTCGGGCTTGAGAAAGGCAGACAGTGAAGAAAGTCGGAGGAAGAGAAGCACAGGAAAACAGCGAGAACGCAGGAATCGAAAAATAACTGTTAGTAAGACAAAGACAGAAGTGTAGGGGTGGAAGGAAGGAGCATGCGGTAGAATCAAGAAAAGGCCTGGGTATACAGCAAACATGACATTTTTGCTTCTTACCAAAAAAAAAGTTTTTATGCCCCAAAATAAAACACTGACATAGGCAATCGGTTATATGAGCTGTTGTGGAACGAGCATACCACGTTTGGAAATGAGCACCATATGCAATATATCACTTTTTGAGAAAACGTAAAATGTATTCTACATGTTCCACATAAGGTTTATACCTTTCGCCAACTTGTCTAAATGAATACACATCATTCGTGCGGAACCTTTTTGTGTCCCGTGGTCCATACTCGAGCCGATCTGAGCGCTAACAATTTACAACTTGTCCTCTCCAGCGCAAGGTTTCCCAAGATCACACATATTACATGCTGAATACCAAACCTTCAGATCACATGCTTTAACTACTAAATCACAGCCCCTACTTGGGATGCTGTCGATGAAATTAGACAGCGCCCAGTGCCCGTTTTTGCAACACATGTTTGGGTCCTCAGGAACCGGTACAACTGCGCTCTAATGATTACAACCCGTGCTGTATACACAAGTTTGCGTATTCTCCTCCCAACAGCAATGTCGGTAAGAAATGAAGCAGCGTTATTTTAAGTAGTAAAGATGGATTTCAGGAATGGAGCCGTTAAAATGTTCCCCAAGATAGACTAACCTGTGTAAAAATACATAATGTAACATAATAATGAGCATTTTTTTGTAAATACACCACAGTGAAAAAACATATCTAACACACCTTGTCACCCATGATGGTCTAAAATACACACCCCGGGTAGTGTGTGGTTTCTTGTGAAAATGGAAAAACATCACGTGTTAGAAAAGTGTAACCAGTTTTTTTTTTAACAACGTGACACAAATAGGCTTCGAGACGGTGCTTAGATTTGTGCATCTGCTTGCAGTGGTAGGACCAGCACTCATTTTGGAGGACAAAGCCTTTTCCCGCAATAATCGGACTCTGATCCAGAGGCAAAAAACGGAAAAGGAACAAGAGGCGAAAGATTAGATAAACAGTGAAAAAGGGAGAAAGGAGAGGCGGAAAAGAACCAACAGTGAGATGAAGAGAAAGGATGTGAAGGGTGAGGCGATAAAGAGGTAGGAGGTGAACTCAAGACTAGGCAGTCTTGGTATCTGGCATTTGGCAGCAAGAGCGGCAAGCAGAAGAAAAAAAACTTTGGCACTGAATTATTTTACAAATCAAGAACTATGCAGTCCATTTCTTAGTGCTATCAATCTGGCAGAGAAGGGAATAGAGAGGCTTAGTCAAAATGTTGATTTGCCGAGTATCACACAATTTTGTGAAATCGGGACGCTGGGGTTACAAGTTTCGTTTTTTGGCTCTAAACTTTACAAAATAACCTCATCACAAGCGTCCTGCTGGAGTCACCTAAAGGACAACTAATGGAACACTATCAGCATTTCGTTACCAATTAAAAAATGCGTGAAATAAAACAAACAAGCTTTGGCAACGCGGCCGCGAAAGTGACGCGGCCGCGAAAGTGAAAGTGATCGCTATCGCGATTACGATCGCGTGCTACGGAGGAAAGACACATGGCGCTGCGCGCGTGCACGTTCACGTGCACTGTAGCTTTAGGCCACGGCAGCACTTTGAAAAGCCTGTATACAAAATGTCTAGGCCAGATCAGCGCAAGCGCTGAATCAGGCGAGACCTAAAAACATATAGAATGTCTTCTAGTTTGTCTGTTCTGGTTGTGGAAATATGGATTTTTCCGGTCAGTTATGTCCCCTATCTTGGACCCCAACGGTTCTGTGTGCATGTTACAAGTACATGTATGTTCCCTCCAGTTCCAGTTATGAAGACGCAAATACATGTGCGTTCACCGTTAACATGTCCTCTTTCAGATCCGCCATGAATGAGCCGGATATTCCATTTCTAAGTATAAAAGGCCACCGCCTTTATATGGTTCACTTATGCTATTTTACAGTCCAGGCAAGTAGGCCCTGATTCTGTCATCAAGCTTTTCTTTCTTTCTGCCTCTGAAGCTCCAGTCTGAGCCTGCATCTGTGACCATGAACTTTGTCTCATTCCCTGCGCGGCTCACGAAGCCTGACATCAGCTTGCTGCCTGCCAAGAACTGTATTTCACCTTCGAAATTATCTGCTCCGATCCCTGCCCAATGCATTCCTGTCTAGTAGTTTCAGTAAACATTCTTCCAGCTACCGAGCAAAGGCCCGGCTTCTCTGTCTTCATGCAAGTAATTCATAGCCCTGTTACTATGGAAGATTCCTGCCCTCGCATCTAGTGTAGACACTTAGACGCTTGTACACGCACTAACATTCAGTATAGTCAGTATAGAATAAGATTCTACTCTAAGAGACCTCTCTTTTGGATAACATAGTTCTTTAAACATAGGATGTTAGATATGATTTGGGATTAGGTTGACTTGACCCTCCAGACTTCTGTCGCCACATGTAGAGCTAAATGTCAAGTCCCCTCCAGCCCCTAGCTGCACGTCAATCACACGTCATGCTGCTGCGCGCGCATCTCTGCCAAGTATTTCTGCTGACATTGCGAAATTATTTCATAGGTCCACCCATATGTGACATCATAACCAATGACGTTTTCCTTGTTACTCCCAGTTCCACCTACTTTTGCTACGTATGTATGTCTTATCTACACTATCAATTGTTACGCCTCTTGCATTTACTTCACTGTAATGCCTATTGTATAAAAGTGAATAATTATCAATAATGTATGTACTTCACTTCCTGAACCTCCGTGGTGATGGAACTTGGAGGCCACGATTTCGAAATCGTCCATTGGAATAAAGCCCATTCTGAACCTCTAATATCACGGATTTTGCCTCTTATTTACTGAGCTATTTTTATTATGTTCTGTATCAAATTAAGTCCCGGTAATTAAATTATTTACCACATAAATGGCGCCCGAACAGGGACACTTTCTCATCTCACGCGCCGGTGGTGCGTTGCAGGCCCGGTCTCCTGCCACAGCTGGACGGACAACAACGCGTACCAGCAGGATTTCCTGTATCTCCCTCCGGTCAAGCGGGGGCGACTGAGGCTGCGATCAACACCCAGACGAGGCGGTGAGAAGTGCGAAGTATCCCGACCAGAGCCTAGCTGAGAGAGCAAGATCCGAGGTATACAGAGGCCCACCAGTTTCCGAAGTCCCGAGTCGAGTCCAGTTTCCGAAGTGTTCGAGTCGAGTCCAGTCCGGTTCAAGTTCAGTTCAGATCCGTTCCGAGGCCTTCCGTTCCGAGCTACCCGGTGAGTACCATTACTGGGGAGGCGTTCTGGCGTGCACATAAGTTGTGCCGGTCCAGACGGGTTTGGGTACACAAATCCGGTCTGCACTGTTTCAGCAGTGTATCTGTACTGTTTAGCAGTATATCTAGTATATCAAGTACATAAATTCAGAATAATTCAGTTCAAGTCGAGTATTATGTTTAGTGATTAAGTTTTCCTTAGATCGTCATCAACATTGTTGCTCAGTTAAATGTTAAATGTTTTTAGTACGTTCTGCATATTGTGGTATGAATGACTGTTCATTACTGTGATTACTGTATTAAGTTTGTTCAAGATCAAGTATCAGATCAGTTCTCAATATGCCGCTCTTTTCGAAATTAAGACAGATCACAACTAGAAAAGGGGTACTCGAAGAAGCTGTTCCTATTCCTCCTAGGGACACTCCAGGGTACTTCATGTATCATAAACACGGCTTAGACGCCATATTATTTCTTGATCTATGGGTAGACTACACCAAGGAATTACCAGAGAGTCAGAGGTGGCCCGCAGCTGGGACCTGGGATGCAGAGTGCATCGTGAAAGTAGAGGAAGAATTATGGAAAAAGAAAGCTAGACAATCACAGAAAGACGCCATTGAATTATGGCGTAAAGAATCATATAGACATACAGAAAAAGCACGTAGACAGGAAGAGAAGAGTAAAGAGAATTCAAATGAAGTCCGAGAAAATCTATTAATTGAAGAAGGTACACGAGTGAAATCAGAACAAGTAGACAGACAAAGACATGCCCTTATGAAGGGTATGTATCCCCTTCTGGCCGAGGGATTACCTAAGGCTACTGCGGGGATACCAAAAGACTTGCCACCCCCATTATTTCCAATAAAGGCACATCCTAAAGGGCATCCTAGAACCGCAGAAGATGTTTTTCTTTCCTCATATTTAGATGACGCAGCTCCCGAGTATGCTAACCCCGCCCCACATAGACCGTCGGCCGGGGAGGTTCAATGCCAAGATCCTGTATCTATACCTTTACAACAACAAAACCTGACACAAGGTCCGGCAAGCACGTCCGTTTCTACATCTGTTCCTACAGCTACTTCTATAGCTGTGTCCACACCTATAGTTGCTGTATCACGTTCTACGAATCCTTTCACGCCCGATACTCCAGACGGGGCTACCGGAGGTGCTACCAATATTTTTTCTACGCCACCCAGAATAAATAAACTTACTTTTCAAGAATCTGCACATTCACGTACCCCCAAACTCATAAATGCCCGTACGCTTAAGGAACTTCTTATAGATTGTAGATATGACCCTGTGCCCGGAAAAGAGGACGAAATGACCCTGGCATCATTACGTATCAGACGAGCCGCGGTGTATTTAGGGAAGTTACCAGGAATGACTATGCATCTAGATAATATATACCATTTTGTCCAAACAGGGCGAGATTCTGAATGTATTAACAGAGCTATGGAATACCAGAAAGTGGAAATACAGGGGGAACTGTTACGTTTCCTCATAAATTGTGTGATCCGAAATCAAGACCGACCGGGGGTAGACCCGGAAGCAATGCAAATTCTTACCAGATGGAGCCAGAATATATCAGAAGGGAGACATGATAAGCAAAACTGTATAATAGCCATGTGCCGAAAGATCCGTAAAGAAATAGAACGCCTACACGAAGAAAGATTAGCGGTAGACCAGTTTGAACAAAATGAGGAGGAGGAAGGATCAGGACTGTCCACAGGACAGTCAGAAACCATAGCCTATGTAGGTAGAGGAAGATCTTGTAATAGTACTAGATGTCTTACTGACCCGATACGTCTGATACGTCCAGATAATAACAGGAATTTCCAAACACCTATAATAAATATGAGGTCCCCCGAGCATTCGTTCCAAGTCGCTGACAAATTACTGCGAGAACGAAGGGGTTATCATTTTCTTGATTCTATGGATGAACAAGAATTAGCCAGGTCAGCCGTTCATTGGATCGACAGTCCCGGAAAGTATGATGATGATACAGTAGCACACACATTTTTGAATCTCACCCCAGATGAACAGCGTTTAGCTGGGATTTATATGATTCAACAACTTCTTATACTATATAAAAGCCAACATTCAGATCCTGGTCCCTTACCTGACATATTGACTGAATTACTCACGAATAGATGGAAAGGTTCAGGTACTAAGTTAATTAAGGAAATACTAGAATCCAGAAGGCAGTACATTCTTTTTGTATGTCCAGAACATGTTTCATTGCCCATCAAGGAAAGACCGATGTATTACATGGACAGACAGAATCCCTTACGAGAAGTACACCCAATAAAAGGCGAGGACAATCAGTTTAAACGTGTATATGTATATACGCCCATATCAAAAATAGAATTGTTGGAAATGAAGAAAGTGGTACCCAGTCATGACAAAGACCCAGCGGGTTTCCACCGAGAAATTAAAGACATGTTACTCATGGGAGAGTATACCTATCCCGACATTATGACAATATTAAAGGTATTAATGCCTGCTGGCATTTATGAAAAACTCAAGGAAAAAGAGTGGGAGGTGGGAGACCAAAAGATAGATTGGACAGCATTAGAAAATGAAGAAAAGGCCCGAGGTCCAGGTTCGGGGCTTGGGGACAAAACTAAAGCACTACCAGGTTTACTAGTACAGGTACTGCCACGTTTATTAACCACGAAAAAGGAAGACTGGGGTGCAATCTCAGCCTGTAAACAAAAGCAAGATGAAGACACTAGTGATTTCTATGCCCGATTCGAAAAATGTTTTGGTATAAATAGTGGTATAAAAGCAAGTAGCGAGTCATACCCACATCTGTTTGTGACAAAATTAGTGGAAAATTCCTTGCCCCAAGTGAAGAATAGAGTATTAAAATTCGAGAGTACCTGGCAAGGTAATACCCCATCACAAATGTTACAAATGTTACAGTACCATTACAATAGAATTAGAGAAGAACAAGAACATGAACAAAGACGCATGAAAGACACAAAAATGAAAATGCTAGTCTCCCAGACATTTCCAGCTGAAGGACATAAAAAGGGTACGACACATTCCGGTGATTCAGCAGGACCTGTAAAAGGGACATGCAACTATTGTAAACAGCCAGGACATTACATACACGATTGCCCAGTCCTGAAGCGTAATATCGCCACAGGTATTACAAAAGAAAGACCACGGCCACCTAGACAGGATCAGAATGAACAAGGAGCACCGCAGCATGCACAGTCCATGCCAGCTCCACAACAGTCTATACAGTTTGTGCCAGCCGCACCAGCGTTGCCTGCTGCTGCCACACAAACCACGACACGACAGCTGTACCAGACCGCACAGTATGACTATCCTGATTACCAACGATACGCATGAACCAGCCTAGAGAGGGAAGTTGACTTACCCCTTATCGAGGTCCCTGTAGACCAAGAAGGACCTTATGTACATAGTGAATTATTAGGTCAAGATAGAAAATTTTTACTCGATACAGGGGCAAGTCGAACAACCATAAAACGTAGTGAAGTTCCAGGGGCACCCCTCTCAGGCTCACAGAATATTTCCCTTGGTTTTTCAGGAAAACCTATTGTTAATGAAGTATCACAGCCTCTTCCACTTACGATAGGACCCTTGACCAGAACTACAGATTTATTGCTTACTAAATCATGTCCAGAAAACTTGTTAGGTATAAAAACACTGAAAGCTCTAGGAGCTATAATATGTTGTTCTCCGGAAGGAGTAAGATTGTTTTTACGTGATTTCAAAGGTCATTATGTGTCTCGAGACATGGATCCCCGACTGCAGACTTTACCTACACATCTATGGGCACAAGGCCCTACTGATGTTGGTTGCATGAACATTACACCATATCGAGTCACACTAAAGGCAGGAGTGGTACTACCACGAATGCGACAATACAAGTTACCCCCAGATGCTGTAATGGCTTTACTGCAAATCATTGACGAGCTTATCGGCCAAGGAGTGGTTGTAGAAACAGACTCCAATGTATGTAATTCACCGATAATTCCGATTCTTAAACGAACAGATCCGAAGGCCCCGCCAGTATATCGATTGGTTATTGATTTGCGCGAATTGAACAAATGCATTGTGCCACAATTCCCTGTGGTCCCAGATATCTCGTCATTATTGACAGCTATTGATTCCGAAGCAACATTCTTTACTGTAATTGATCTCAAAAATGCCTTTTTCAGCGTCCCAATAGATCCGGAAAGCCAATATTTGTTCGGATTTAGTTTAAATGGACGTAGCTTCAAATTCTCACGCGCACCTCAAGGATTTACAGAAAGCCCCAGCATCTATAGCCAAGCACTGAAACGAGAACTCGACAGTATCCACATGCCGGTTAACACTGCCTTGCTTCAATATGTCGATGATCTGCTGATCACCGCTAGAAGCGAACCCGAATGTGAGAAAGCATCACTGACAGTTTTACGATTTCTAGCCGAAAAGGGGCACAAGGTGTCCCCTTCTAAGCTGCAATTCTGTGTCCAGCGAGTTATTTACCTTGGTCACTCGCTGTCCAAGGAGGGAAGGCAGCTTACACCAGATCGCATTCAGTTAATAGCTAACATGCCAATACCCAAGACGCAAAAGGAGGTGCGGGCTTTCATAGGCCTCACTTCATATTGTAGGCAGTGGATCCCTCAGTATGCATTTCTAGCAAAACCACTCATTCAATTAACAACACAGGAGGCAGCCACATCGACTGTTCTCCCTTGGACTCAGGAACATACACAAGCTTTTGAAAGCTTAAAGACAGCCTTATGTCAAGCACCGGTTTTAGCAACACCATGTTACAGAAAACATTTTACACTCTTTGTCACAGAACGAGAAGGTACTGCCTTGTCAGTACTCACACAGGAACAAGCAGGATCACACAAACCATGTGCTTATTTTTCTAGTACATTAGATCCCGTAGCTCAGGCTCTGCCTGCGTGCCTGAAATCAGTGGCAGCGACAGCTTTAGCAATCAGACAAAGCGATGCTATAGTGTTAGGACATCCATTGACAGTTCAAGTACCACATGCAGTAGAGGTACTTGTGAATCGAACGCAAACACAACACTTGACTATAGCACGACTTACAGGGTATGAACTAACATTGTTTCAGCCACATATAGAAATCAGACGTTGTAACACATTGAATCCTGCCACACTTTTACCTGTAATCGGAACAGACCCACTAGCCCATGACTGTATTGATGTTATTACAATCACGACGAAACCCAGACAAGACTTGACAGATGTCCCATTGTCAGACCCAGACCTGACGTTGTATGAAGATGGCTCATGTATGAGAACAAGTACAGGAGAGTTAGTAGCCGCTTACACAGTCACAACAGACACTGAAATTATTGAAACAAATTGCATAAATACTTTGTCCGCTCAAGCAGCAGAACTCGTCGCTTTGACACAAGCCTGTATTCAAGCCACAAATAAAAAAGTCAACATATACACTGATTCACGTTATGCATTCGGAGTTGTACATGACTTCGGCGTGCTGTGGCGAGAGAGAGGTTATTTAACTTCTCACGGTGCCCACATTCAGCACGGACCCCTCATTCATGCCTTATTAGATGCAATACATTTACCCATTGCAATATCGATTATGAAATGTAAAGCACATACGAAAGTTACTGATATCATTTCTCAAGGCAATGATTTAGCTGACAGAACAGCTAAACAGACTGCTCAAACTCAAACATCCGACATGACAAAGACAATAGTCCCGACGCCAACACATTGTATGACGGTTAAAGATCCTACTCTTGACGTAATTGATATACAGACACATGCTACACCAGACGAAATAAAGAAATGGATTGAATTAGGAGGGATCCAAACGGATCAAGGATGGTTGATGAAGGAAAAGTCTGTGTGGTTCCTTCCTGATTCAATGGTCCAGGTTATAATTAACACTGTACATAGTCCAGCACATCTAGGAGAAAAAGCTATGCTAGATAGCATTCAATACATTTGGTTTAATAAACATTTACGAGCAGCAGCGAAACAAAAAGTTCGTACCTGTATGATCTGTTGTCAGTTCAACCCAGGAAAAAGCATCCCCGTAGAGCAGGGTGGATTTCAGCCTCCTGATCACCCTTTTGAAGTCCTCCAGATGGATTATATCCAGATGGAACGATGTCGAGGATTCAAATATGTTCTCGTAGTTGTTTGTGCTCTTTCCCGTTGGACAGAGGCGTACCCAGTATCAGATTACACTGCCCCGACTACTGCCAAACAGTTAGTTCGAGAATTCTTCCCACGGTACGGTTTACCACGTGCTGTCTACTCAGATAACGGCCAGCCGTTCTCATCCGAACTAATGAAACACGTTTCACTTTTGTTAGGATATCAGTGGAAGTTTCATTGTGTCCGACACCCCGAGGCAGCAGGTCTCGTGGAACGACATAATCAAACTTTGAAAATCAGATTGTCCAAAATATGCAGGGAGAAAGGTGTCGACTGGGTAATAGCATTACCAGTTGCACTCTTTTACATGAGAATGGTAGCACACTCTCGAACAGGGCTATCCCCGTATGAGGTGATCTTTGGCAGACCACCAAATATGTGGGGGACGCCCATACCACGCAAAATAACTGATATTGACTGTAATATGCTGACAGATTATTTGGCTTCCTTGATGTCTGCACTACAATCTTGTCGTTCACAGGTAGCTGCAGCTTTTCCTGACAACACTGAAGTGAAACCCCATGACGTAATTCCGGGGGATCTCGTTTTAGTGAGGAACTTTGATCGAAAGACTCAGCTGGATCCTAGGTGGAGGTCGCCTCAGCTCGTGTTATTAACGACGAGGACAGCCGTGAAGATCGAGGGCAGAAAAGGCTGGATTCACTCAAGTCATATCAAGAAATTTCATGGACTACAATCAGATGTGAATACCACACCTCGTGTGTCTTCACCCATTGACTCAAAACTTCCTCTTGTTGAAAGGAGTAATTCCGAACATTATAAACTAAAACTCAGGCCCAATCAGTCAAGCAATTTGATTGTTTAAGTCCTCTCCAAGGTGAAGTGGTTGAATTGTCTCTGACATGTATCTCTTGGACCTGAATAGAGAAAGCACCCGAAAAATGTTGAAACGACAGGCGTACTGTAAATCACTGCGTAGTCATTGCACAGTGACGTTATTAATTTTGTTTTCCTTAAGTCTTTTTATAATTATTGCAAGTATATTGTTGCACATATATTATCCTATTTCTAGACATGTTTATAATATTACTGCTGAACATTCTTTTAGTGAATTACCTCCGCATGAATTGTCATACAGATTTGCGCTTCGCAATAACACTTTTATTAGTATGTTACATCATTCCCATCAGGTTAGCAATGCTACAAATTGTTGGATATGTGGCCGACTCCCTCCCTATCAGAACTATAAAGGAATTCTACCTCTTTTTCCATACCCGTTCACACACAACGGCTCCTGTGGAGCATGGTTTAGCTTAATTAACTCCTTAGATTCAAATTCTGCAGTTTATCAAGACAACTGGGTATGGGGAAATCTGAACTTAGTTTTACTTAAAGTCTGCCACCCCAACAAGGAGGGACTTCCCAAAAGAACAGGAACTGATCTAGAAAATGAAGTATATGGATTAGGTAATTTCACGCTTAATCTTATGATCCTAAATGTCGAATCCGAAGCTACTCCAATTTTGCCCGCTATGTCAATATTTCCAGTAAAAGGTGAATTATGTGTAAGAAAGAGTGGTTCCATACATATGGGCCATAGTAGATGCACCACTGTAATAGAATTTAGTGATCAAGGCAAGTCGACATTTAGAGCTTCCCGCCATTCCTATTTTATATGTGGTCAGACGGCATATGTACGTTTGCCTCTAGATTGGGATGGTACCTGCTACATTGGATTCCTTTTGCCACCTGTTTTCCTAGCTCCTCCTGATTATCACAGAAATACTCATTTAGTACACAATAGAGAAAGGAGAGATCTCCCAATAGTCGATTACACTGAAACAGCATGGGAAAAATACACAGATTTCAATAAAGGTCTCTTTCCCTATATAGGTACAGTTACTAATAGTAAGCTGATACGTAGATTAACCAGAACCCTTGAAGCAGTAGTGAACGAAACTATTTCCGCCTTAGGCAACTTAACAGAAGAACAATCTGCTATGCGGATTGTTGTGCTTCAAAATCGTCTTGTCCTTGACGTCATCCTGGCCGATAGGGGCGGAGCTTGTAGGGTCATCGGATCAAGCTGTTGCGTATTCATACCAGAAAATTCGCCATCTGTATATAAAGCTATAACCCGCCTTCATAAGATTGTGAGCCAGATACACCAGAATCCAGGCACTTGGACTTGGTCCGGGTGGTTTTGGAGCGTGTTATCAGCCTGGGGATGGAGAGTTCTATCCTTCCTAGGTATTGGCCTTCTCATACTATTCAGTTGCTGCTTATGCCTGCAATGTGGACCAGCGATTTGTGGTCTGTGTGCCACATCGTGTATTCCACATCAAGATTTTCGTTCGAGATCCCGGAAGAAGAAAGAAGAACAAATGATGCTATATGAACAGATCAATGGATTAATGAAGATTGATATCTCTTGACGGGCAAGTAGGGGACAAGGAGGGAATGTGGAAATATGGATTTTTCCGGTCAGTTATGTCCCCTATCTTGGACCCCAACGGTTCTGTGTGCATGTTACAAGTACATGTATGTTCCCTCCAGTTCCAGTTATGAAGACGCAAATACATGTGCGTCCACCGTTAACATGTCCTCTTTCAGATCCGCCATGAATGAGCCGGATATTCCATTTCTAAGTATAAAAGGCCACCGCCTTTATATGGTTCCCTTATGCTATTTTACAGTCCAGGCAAGTAGGCCCTGATTCTGTCATCAAGCTTTTCTTTCTTTCTGCCTCTGAAGCTCCAGTCTAAGCCTGCATCTGTGACCATGAACTTTGTCTCATTCCCTGCGCGGCTCACGAAGCCTGACATCAGCTTGCTGCCTGCCAAGAACTGTATTTCACCTTCGAAATTATCTGCTCCGATCCCTGCCCAATGCATTCCTGTCTAGTAGTTTCAGTAAACATTCTTCCAGCTACCGAGCAAAGGCCCGGCTTCTCTGTCTTCATGCAAGTAATTCATAGCCCTGTTACTATGGAAGATTCCTGCCCTCGCATCTAGTGTAGACACTTAGACGCTTGTACACGCACTAACAGTCAGTATAGTCAGTATAGAATAAGATTCTACTCTAAGAGACCTCTCTTTTGGATAACATAGTTCTTTAAACATAGGATGTTGGATATGATTTGGGATTAGGTTGACTTGACCCTCCAGACTTCTGTCGCCACATGTAGAGCTAAATGTCAAGTCCCCTCCACCCCCTAGCTGCACGTCAATCACACGTCATGCTGCTGCGCGCGCATCTCTGCCAAGTATTTCTGCTGACATTGCGAAATTATTTCATAGGTCCACCCATATGTGACATCATAACCAATGACGTTTTCCTTGTTACTCCCAGTTCCACCTACTTTTGCTACGTATGTATGTCTTATCTACACTATCAATTGTTACGCCTCTTGCATTTACTTCACTGTAATGCCTATTGTATAAAAGTGAATAATTATCAATAATGTATGTACTTCACTTCCTGAACCTCCGTGGTGATGGAACTTGGAGGCCACGATTTCGAAATCGTCCATTGGAATAAAGCCCATTCTGAACCTCTAATATCACGGATTTTGCCTCTTATTTACTGAGCTATTTTTATTATGTTCTGTATCAAATTAAGTCCCGGTAATTAAATTATTTACCACATGGTGCTGAGGTGATGCTGTGCTGATGCTCAGATGTTGCTGAGTTATACTAACATGGTGCTAAGGTGGTAGTGTGCTTGTGCACAGCTGGTGCTCAGTGATGCTTTGGTGGTGCTGTGCTGGTGCTAAGGTGATGCTGTAATGGTGCTGCTCTAATGCTGAAGTGGTGCTGCACTGGTGGTGAGTTGGTGCTTCGCTAGCGGTGGTGCACTGATGCGAAGGTGGTGCTGGGCTTATGCGGAGGTGGTGCTGTGGTGGTGGTAAGTGATGCTGAGGAGATTCTGCGTTGGTGCTGAGGTGTTGAGTGTTGGTGTGGTGGTGCTGAATGATGCTGAGGTGGTGGTGCTGCGCTGATGCTGAAGTGGTGGTGCTACACTGATGCTGAGGTAGTGCTGGACTGGTAGTGAGGTGGTGCTGTGCTGGTACTGAGGTGGTGCTGCACTGGTGCTCAGGTCATGCAGAGTTAAACTGACATAGTGCTAAGGTGGTGGTGTGTTTATGTGGAGGTGGTGCTGAGTGATACCATGTGTTATTTAGTGATGCTGAGGTGGTGCTGAGTGTTGCTTTGGTGGTGCTCCGGTGATGCTGTTCTGGTGCTCAGGTGGTGCTGAGTGATGCTGTGATGGTTCTTAGGTGATGCCGAGGTGGTGCTGAGTGTTGCTTTAGTGGTGCTCCGGTGATGCTGTTCTGGTGCTCAGGTGGTGCTGAGTGATGCTGTGATGGTTCTTAGGTGATGCCGAGGTGGTGCTGTGGTGGCGTTGAGTGATGCTGTGGTGACGCTGAGTGACGCTGTGGTGACACTGTCATGGCGCTGAGTTGGTGGTGCTGCACTGATGCTGAGGTAGTGCTGCGTTGTTAGTTAGCTGGCACTGCACTGTGTTAGTGCTGAGGTGTTGTTGCGCTGGTGCAGAGGTGGTGCTGCGCTAGTAGCGTGATTACAGTTGCCAAGCGCTCACAAATTCTAGTCCTCTGGGTAGCAGATTTATAATAATGGGAGAATATGTTAGGGCAGTTTTCTGGACATCAGAGTTTAAGTCGAAGGTCTTTTGTGATGAGTAGTTTTACATGCAAACTTACGGGAGATTGGATTGTTGGTTGCTATGCTTTTGTTAGTGAGGGCAGGAGCTATAGGATGTAAGGTGTGGTAAGTGTTGAGTATTGATGGAGCAGACCGCTCTCATTAAAGAATCCTTTCCACATTATTCCAGTGTGTGTGTGTATTCCATCTTACCTGAACTGCACCCCATCGAATTCCATCCATAAGTATTCCCTTGTTGCTGTTGTGGGTGTTAGCGGACTAGAGGCAGCACAATTCATTCACACCTAATCTTTGACGCGATCTTTATGTTAACACAAAATACATGTGTATACAAACTCATGCAAGGTGCAAACGCAATCAATGTGAATTGGAATGGTGTCAGTTACCAAAATTGGGGCCAGGGTGAGTAACAGTGCAACAAAAGCGCAGTTGTGTTGTAAGCAAGGTGATAATTTGGGCCTGGGGGGTGGGGGAGGAGGCAGGTGTACCCCCGGACTGGTTGGGTGCATGGTGCAGTGCAAAGGCCTGCGAGAGTAGCAATTTGGTACTGTAAGTTAGAGTGCGGGTCTTTGGAGAGTAAAGGTGATGGTCAGAGAGTCAGGGTCCATCATTAGAGAGAAGGTGACGCAGCCGCTGCTGCAGTATCAGTATGGGAGTTTTTTGTCTGGGTTTTTGTCAGTAAGTTTAGGGGCTAGCTGGAGCTAGGGATGCTAGCGTAAAGGAGGTACTTGGGGTGCTGATGGATGTAGGAATGGAAGATGTGCTGGGTACTGGGGGGTGGGAGTAGGCACGGGCACTGAGCTGTGCTTGTCCCACAAGGAGATCAGTGCCAGGGATGGTGATGCCCGTGCTTGCCCGCAAGCGCCAAAATAAGTACAAGTGAGGTTAGAGTGAGGGAGGGAGCCCAAGAGAGTGCAGCAGCAGAACACACCCTTCAGTGGCATTTTGGGAAAAGGGGCTTTTGAAGCTGCTGGGAGGTGTGTCGCAAGCAGGAAGAAATGGCAGCTGCAGCACACTTACCAGGGTTACAACCTCTACACACGAATGGTTTGCGGAAAACTCTTAATCCTTTAAAAAAAATGTAACAATTTTAGGGAGAGTGGCTTTCAACTGCCGGATTAAATTATTCAAAGCGGTCGGAATAATGCCCTTTGTATCGTCCCTAAATGATGCCAGGTAGCCTGGGTTAATTTGTGTGCAAGGCTTGGTGGCCTAACCACTCTCCTTTCTGCAGAGGTGAGGAGAGAACAATCCAGCTGATGCTCGGATAACGCTCAGCCACATTGCTTCCCTTTCTGCAGTCAGGCCATTTTAACTTGAAGGCAATTAACGCTATTAAATGGCGGGTCTGCATAAACACGTGGGTGAGAAGCGAGAGTGGGGCGGCTGCCTCTGTGCACCTCTAGAACCGACTGAGAGACAGTTTAGTTTCTATGGCCCGGCGGAATATGCGAACCTCACTCAAACCTGTATCGGAACGCAATTTATGCCTGAAGGAAATAAAACAAGCAACAACACGCATAAAAATAGAAAAGAACGAAACACACCTGTGTACACTGCAGATGCCCCTTCACACTGCTGCAGCTGGCCGCAGGGCATGTGGTGCCACACCAGGGAGTCGGCTCAACATTCGATTGCACATTAGACGTCAGAACGGCAGCAGCTGTGGCAGTGCACTGGTCCGTAGCACATATCTGCTGGCTGGTTTGTCTGCCTTCGTAGCTGCGGTCACTGCCTTGTCATGCGCTGGGTGGCCTGACACTGAGCTAGGGTGACCAGAGTGCTGAGGGAGATAGACATGAGGAAAGAGCAGCATGGTACGAGGGGAGAGGCACACGAGGGAAAGAACTACATGCGAAAGTGATCGTGGTAAACATCAAAGCAGCCGCGAAAGTGAAAGTAATCAACAAGCCGAGGTGACAAGAAGGGCTGGGCGAGAAGGGAGGGGGGAATGCCAGCAACAGAGGAGCCCGCGAAAGTGAAAGTGATCGTGATTACGATCGCTACGGAGGAAAGACACATGGCGCTGCGCGCGTGCACGTTCACGTGCACTGTAGCTTTAGGCCACGGCAGCACTTTGAAAAGCCCAGATATAAAATGTCTCTTCGAGCCTTTGGCTCGCGAGACCTAAAAACCCATCAGTACTGTACAGTTAGGCGTTAAACCCCACAGCATGGGGCATTACTGTGCAGACCCAAATTGCATTCCCCATGGCATTTCCCTTTCCATGGGGTTTAACATGCACATTTACCACCTGCTTTAAGCAGGTGGCAAAAGTGTGTAGAACACTGTGGTAAAAGTGCACAGGGGCTGTTTTAAGACAGGGCGCTGGGGAGGAGGAAGGACTGTGTGGAGAAGGTTGGCTGCCGGATGTCAGGGCATACAATGCTTCTCCATAATTTGTTTGATGGTTGGGCAGGGGTGATGGAAGGAATATGGGCTACTGTTAGAAAATGGGTTTCTGGTTGGCAGAGGTATGCACCCTTTCTAAGCAGGAACCACAATCCTAGCCATGGTAAGTGTAATACACACTAAAAGTTTACCTGTGCTCACCCTCTGGTAGCTTGGCAAAGTTCAGTCAGGCTAAACTAAAGAGGCAATGAGTAAAGTATTTGTGCACACCCACAGTAACACAGTGAAAACACCAAAAAGTACTCCACGCCAGTTTAGAAAAATAGCCAATTTATATGAGTAAAACAAGACCAAAACGACAAAAATCCAACATACACAAGTCAAGATATGGTTTGCGCTTGACCATGGCAAATCCAAAAGTTCAGTCCGACCGTGATACAACGCTGATTGGATATAGGAGTCATGCAGACCCACTGACAGTACCTTAGATGCATCGTTCTCAGGGACGATGTGTTGCGCAAAGGAGGTGATGCATCACTGTTTTGCACGTGGTGCCTCGGTTCCTTAAGGCAGGCAAAGTCGTTGATGCATCGATGTCGAGAGCGTGATGTATTGGCTCCATGGCTTCGATGTCAAACCGCTGTGTCGAGTAGAAGCTACGCCGGCCCGGGAATGCATCGGAATAGGGACAGTGCATCACAGACATCTGTGAGGCGTGTCCGCGACTTACAGCAGCGGTACTTCAGAGGCAATGTCGCAAAGTCGAGGTTGCGCAGCGGACTCTGAGAGCGGGGACCACAGCTTTGGTGCAGGCAGCGGTGATGCGCCAGCAAGTTCGGGACTGTTATAAGTCGAGGTTGATGCGTCGCACACTCAGCAAGCAGGGACCACGGTTTCGGTGCAGGCAGCGCAGATGTGTCGGTTTCGCAGGAATGCACTGGTTCTGAACTGACGCTTTGGAGTTGATACGTCAGTTTCTTGGGTTGTAGCTTAAAACTCCCTTCTAAGGGTCAAGGACTGGATTTGGCACCACTTGGCAGAGCAGAACTCACAGCTGCAGAGCCCAGGTGCTGGTAGCAAGATGCAGGTGAAGCCTTTGATATCCCTGAGACTTCCAATAGGAGGCAAGCCCAACAAGCCCTTTGGAAGCCTTTAGAAATGCAGGATGTAGAAAGTAAAGTCAAGTCCTCTCACTCTCAGGCAAAAAGCAGCAGGCCAACACAGAAAAGCAAGCAGCAAATTGTCAGTCCCTTCTGACAGCACAACAGCTCTTTTTCCTGGCAGAATGTCCTCAGTCCAGAAGTGTTCGGAGTTTATGGTGTCAAAGGTCCAGTACTGATACCCATTTCAGCCTTTGAAGTAGGGAGACTTCAAAGGAAGGTATTTGTGTTCACAGGACCCTGCCCTTCCTTGCCCTGGCTCCAGGCCCACTACAGGAGGAATGCAGCTCTTTTTGTGGGAACAGGCACAGCCCTATCCAGGTGTAGGTGTCAGCTCCTCCCACCCACTCAAGCTCAGGAAGGCCCATCACCCTGGTGATGGCCCATCAAAATATGCAGGGCACATCTCTGATGCCTTTCTGTGACTGTCTAGATGGAATGAACAAATTCCAGCTGTCATCCTGACCCAGACGTGTATTCAGAGACAGGCAGAAGCACAAAATCGTTAAAGTAAGAAAATGCGAACTTTCTAAAAGTGGCATTTTCAGACCTGAAATTTAAAAACCATCTTCACAAAAAGATGTGTTTTTACATTGTGAGTCCAGAGACACAAAAGTATCAATTTCTATCTGGTCCCAATAGGAAATTACACTTGAAGAGTGTTTAAAGGGAATCCCATTGAAAATCTATGGTAGAGATAGACCTTGCTATAGTGAACAACAAATGTAGCAATTTTTCACTACCAGGACATGTAAAACTCCAAAGTATATGTCCTACCTTTTAAGCACAATGCATCCTGCCCATGGCACTACCTTGGGCCTTCTTTAGGGGTGATTTAGAAGTCATAAAAGGGAAGGTTTGGGCCTGGCAAGTAGGTGAACTTGCCAGATCGAGATGGCACTTTAAAACTGCATACAGAGGCTCTGCAGTGGCAGGCCTGAAACATGTTTGCAGGGATACTTGTGTGGGTGGCGCAATCAGTGCTGCAGACCCAAAAGTAGCATTTGATTTACTGGCCATGGACACACGTGGTGCACTGTACTAGGGACTTATTCATAAATCAAATATACCAATCATGGAGAAACCAATCAGACCATATTGTAGAGGAGAGAGCGCATGCACTTTATCACTGATTAGCAGTGATAAAGTGCCCAGAGTCCTAAAGTCAACAAAAAGAGAGCCAGAAAAATAGGCGGAGGAAGTAAAAAAGTTTGAGGATAACTTGTGCAAAAAGGGCCAGGTCCAACAGCTACGCTACAATGCAGCCTTCTCCCACAGTGATTTTACCTGCGTGCACTATTGATTTAAAATGTGCAGAGGGCGAGGGTGGTGTTCTATATTCATTAGAGTAATTCTGTTTGTATAGCGAATGTTTTGGCGGATGAAGATTTTTTAGGGGCCTTTCGAGTTGTTTTCGTGCTATAAGGACTTGGATGTTCATCTTCTGTCGAAGGAGAGCTCGGACCCAGGCGAAAGGTAGGCCGGTTTTCGGAGAGGGGTGGACGAGCGTTGGTGGTGATTCTGTCTCCTGTAAGTCTTCGGAACTTCGCTCATACTGCCATCTGTTTCTGCTTTTAAAGGGCTGCTGTTTTTTAGCTTGAGGTGTCGCTCGTGGGTGTTAACTCTACATATTGGAGCCGGATTTTCACCTTGCTCGTGTAACCAGACCTGTGGGGACGCTTGTGCTGCATTTTGAAGGGACGCTGTGGGGGCTTTGATTTCCAGGACTGCGAGGACCAGGGTGCTTTCTGCCAATTTCATCCAGCACACCTGGTTGCTCTTCCTGGCCCCGCCTCCCTCTGCTACTCCACGCCTCGCGGCCCCCGCTTCGCGGGAGCCGCTCGTGGGCATTAACTCTACATATTGGAGCCGGATTTTCACCTTGCTCGTGTAACCAGACCTGTGGGGACGCTTGTGCTGCATTTTGAAGGGACGCTGTGGGGGCTTTGATTTCCGGGACTGCGAGGACCAGGGTGCTTTCTGCCGATTTCATCCAGCACACCTGGTTGCTCTTCTTGGCCCCGCCTCCCTCTGCTACTCCACGCCTCGCGGCCCCCGCTTCGCGGGAGCCGCTCGTGGGCGTTAACTCTACATATTGGAGCCGGATTTTCACCTTGCTCGTGTAACCAGACCTGTGGGGACGCTTGTGCTGCATTTTGAAGGGACGCTGTGGGGGCTTTGATTTCCGGGACTGCGAGGACCAGGGTGCTTTCTGCCGATTTCATCCAGCACACCTGGTTGCTCTTCCTGGCCACGCCTCCTTTCGGATCTTCCACTAATATAAGTCCCCTGACTGCACGCGCTAGCGGGACGCGCACGGGACGCAGCACGGGGCGAAGACCGGGCAAAGAGCGAGCCGTTTGAGGCCGTTCGAGACTGGAGACGCTGGGCTGGGCTATCCCCTGTGCATTTTGCTAGTATAATTGATAGAAGCAACCATAATGAAAACGGTGGGAGGAATGTCTAGGGTCAAAAGTACCGTAGTTGGCACCACTATGGCAGGAACTTTGGACAATTTTATTGTAAGAGCTGCTAATTTATTAGAACGAGAAATAGATCTCACAGAGCGTCGTCTCTCGTTGGATCCTCTTACCACCAAACATTCATCCTTAGGGAAAATCGCTCTATCTGTTACACCTGGGGTAAATATCACAAATCCTATTTTAACTGATTGCACGATTAGTGAGGGCGAAAGCATTGATATCAGTACGGATTTAATCTTGGAAAGAAAGAGGGGTAAAGATGCTAGAAGCAAAACTAGGCCTGTAACTACTTTGGCTGATGTTGTGACCAACCAATCAGAAGGCGTATCTACCCGAGCACAAATACACGCAAATTCTGAGGTTATCTCCTCCTCCCCCTCCTCTGCCTTAATCTCAGGAGCTAAACCAAAACAGAAGGCTGCTCAGCGAGGGAAAAAGGGGAGTCAATTCAGATCGACAAAATCTAAAAGTACTAAACCTGCACCTAATAATATTCTGGGTGCTGTTGACCAATCTTTGACTGAAGCAACTTCAGATCTAACCAGGCAACTAGATGATGGTTTTTATTTAAAAATAAGGGAAGTTTTTGAATACTCAACCCGCACGATCCTGGATAGACTTATTAAGATAGAGGAGCGTCTCAAGAAATTAGAACAGATCGCCTTAACTAATCTTGAATTCAATCAATCTTTGAAGACAGATTTACTTAGAGAGCTCTGTGAACATCCTCCCCCTGCTAACCTTGTAAGCAACTCAAAAGAGAAAACCTTTTCCTCCTTGTCTATGCCCTCTCTGGATCGGCACCCGGGATTATCCCAGGACAAATGCGAAGATATTGTTTGTATTGAAAATACTACAAGTGTTAGTGGTCCTAAAAATTCACATACAGGAGTAAAGCCCCCGCAGAAATCTTCTGACGTCAATGCAAAAGCCAATAATGTCATGGTACAGAATATAAATGTAATAGAAAATAGATCTGATCCCATCCAAGGTGATATCCTCAAGCTACCCACTTTAGACCTTCCACCAGAATCTTCACCATATGTTATTATACTGACGGGGGTACCTGGCTTGGAAGGAAAAACCACTGAGTCATACCTTGAGTTGAAGAACAAAACAATGCACTGGCTCAATACTAATCGACCACTCCCTCCTTATACCCATACCAAAATTCTGTTTGTTCGGAGAGTCAGCTGGGTGGGCAGAAGGAATAAAGACCTATCGGGGGATTGCATTTTTGTTAACTTTAAGGACACACAGGCTGCAAAATACATCCAGCAGGTACAACCTTTTTTGCCCAACACAAACATCACTCCTCTACCCCTTGCTTATTTTTATCCTTATCAAGCAAATAATAGCATGTGGGAACAGGTTGGGAGGGGCAAAATAAATACCAACTTCGAAAGAGGCAGGCCGGCTCTAGTCGAACAGGGTTGGCTGGAGACCTTTCCAAGAACAAACAGGTACAGCTGCCTAGACATGGTCGACTGACTACCCCTAAATCCTTATGCATCTGAATTTGTAGGGGAGGTCGTAGTCGATGATGTGTCAATCTTACTGTACGACCCATGGCCCGTACAATTGCCAACTTAGTGGACAAATCTGAAACCATCCCTATTAATACCGTGGGTGAAGAGATAACAGACCATCTTACATTGTTTAATAGTGGAATCTCTGAAAGTGTGGTTCCCCGTGTAACTGCTACTGTGACTTTATCGCCAGAGGGTGACATAGGTCCTGCCATTACACTTCTGTCCTGGAACGTTGCAGGGCTGTCTTCTAGGCTAGGTGATATAAACTGCATCTCCTTCGTAAAACAGTTTTCGATTATTTGCCTCCAGGAATGCTGGTCGGTTGATCCCATTCATATGAATGGTTACCGCACCTATCATACGCCAGCAATACATACCTTGAGAGGGAGAAATAAAGGGGGTCTATGCACTTATGTCTCAAACTGTTTAAAGGAAACTAAGATTTCTTTTTTTCCTGTTTCTGTCTTTTATCACATTTTGCATATAACGTTTGGGGGCAAGCAACATATAAATTTGATAAACTTCTATAACAACATCCCGAAAGAATTATGGGCCCCGACTTTTAAAGAACTACACGAGACCCTTAAAAATATAGATGAAAAAGAACCCTCTGATTTCTGTGTGATTTGGATTGGTGATTTCAACTACTTCCTATGCCCATTTAGCGACCAAAATACATGTGGTCTGGGAGAGATGGATGGTGTTCCCTCTGCACATTTTTCCCATACACCTCTGGGAAACCACTTAAACGATATACTTTTCTCCCTGGACCTGGGCCTCGTAAACGAACTATGTTCTCCACCAGTTCCGTTTAACCCCACATTTATAGGACGGGGCTGTAAATCAGTCATTGACTTCATGTTAATATCTAAACGATATCTTCACCATATCCGTGCATTTGAAACATGCGAGGTAGCAATGAGTGATCACTTACCACTTAGTATGTCCCTTGCCATACTGAGGGGAAAAAGCAACACTGCTTCTACGGTCCAGAATCTATATGATTTTAGACTGGAACTCGCAAGGAAGAATGGTTATACCCTAAAATGAAACAAAGTGGAACCAGTGGCCTTCTTTGGAAATTTAATTTGCTCTAAAGAAGTGGAATTTAATACCTGCCTCACAGAGAACGTTGAACCCTCTAAAGTCAATGATGCATTCCTTAGTATTACTGAGGAAATTAGAAAGTTACTTACGAAACCTTTGCATTCTGGGGCTAACAGAATTAAGAGATGGTTTGATAGAGAGTGTAGTAAGACCCATGCTCATTTAATGGCCCAACTAAAACGAGACCCTAGGGTAATGGTTGAAGTTAGATCTGCTAGACTTGCTTATCAACAGGCAGTTAAAAAAAGGAAAAAACAAATTAAACAGGAAGCCTGGCATACCCTTCAGGAAGCTTGTCATTCAAAAAATAATACTGCTTTCTGGAAAGCGGTGAATGCTCCTTTTTTTTACTGATAATGCAACAGATTCCATTGAAATAGCTATTACGGAAGAGACATGGGTGACCTACTTCCGGGAGCTTTACCAAGAAGACTTTCAGGTAGTGACAGAAAGGGGGCTAAATTTTAGAACTCAGGATGTAGTACCTTATCCAATTAATGTTGATTTTTCTATGGAGGAAGTCCTGACAGCTATTGACAAGAGCCCAGCGGGAAAGGCCCCGGGCCCGGATGGAATACCCGTGGACATTTTTAAGGCTAACAATAAGCTATGGGCTCCGCTTTTAACTAACGTCCTTAACAGCTTTACTAAAGTGGGTTTCCCACTGACTTGGCAGGAAGCCATCGTGGTGCCCATTTTCAAGAAAGGTGATCGCAATATACCGAAATGTTATAGACCGATCTCCTTACTTGACTCACTCATGAAGATCGCGGGGAGAGTTATACTTAACAAATTGCAAACATGGGTCGACGATAGAGGTATTCTCTCTCAGTTTCAATATGGTTTTAGGGAAGGCTTGGGAACAATAGAGCAAGGATTGAACCTAGCACTCCTAGTAGCCAAATACGTCGAGGCCAAAAATGAGAATTTATTTCTTACATTTGTGGACTTAAGTTCGGCCTTCGACTGCATTAATCACAATAAACTTTGGCTAACTATGCAGGACATGGGAGTGGACCCAAACCTCCTAATATTTATCAGAGAATTATACCGGGAGGCAGGTGCTAGGGTACGTTTTGGGGACAAGGGGGATTGCACTTCCAAATTCCCTATAGGAAAGGGCGTGAGACAAGGCTGCATTTTAGCTCCTTTTTTGTTTAATTTATATATTAATTCGGTTGCGTCTCACCTCCTGGAAGACAAGCAGGATTATCCTAAAATTGGCAACTCCTACATCCCCATTCTTTTATATGCAGACGATGCTGTAATCATGGCCCGGACCCAAATCGGTCTTCAGAGATCGATTAGTAACTTTTCAGAGTATATGGGTAGCAGGGGCCTAAAGATCAATATAAGCAAAACTTTTAACATGTGCTGCACAAAAAAGAAGAATCTTAATTGTAATTCATTTTTATCTAACACAAAAATCGAGACTGTAAATACTTTTTCTTATCTAGGTATTAATTTTGACAAAAAGGGAACTTGGACAGTAGCAGGCGAATCACGAAAACTAGCATTCTCGCGAGCAATAGGGGCTGTTAAACATTTTTCTAATAAGGTAGGAGGCCGGCCAGTACCAGTCTTGTTAGACATTTATAGGTCTAAATGTGTATCCATAGCACTATACGGTGCAGGAATTTGGGGGATAGTGAACACCCCAAGCATTCAGACTTGTCAGAATGCCTTCCTTCGTTATCTACTGGCAGTGCCTGGGTCCACTTCTTCTTATGTCTGTCATCAAGAGCTGGGCGTACCATACATTTCGGACCTTATTAAACTGGAGCCCATTTTGTTGTGGCATAAAGTTTGGTCTGGAATTGAGACAGGCCTGAATAGGGATATAATCAAGGACTGTCTAGGTCTTGATGGGGTCTCGAAAATGTCATGGTTTAAATACCTAAAAAATTTCTTTGTGGAGATGAGTCACCCGGAATTTTTCGACTCTCCAGACAGTATGGTGAGCTTATCAAGAAAGAAGCTCAAGCAAACCTGCCTGCATTTCCTAACAGAGCAACGCTGGCAGACAGAGAAATGCAAGAGTTCTGTTATGGCCAACCATTTACTTATTCAAAATCAAGGTATTCAGCCATATTTGAAATTAGTCCCTAGTTGTTATACCCGAATGTTATTGTCTCGCTTCAGGGCAGATATCTTTTTTAGATTAGTCACCTTCCCTGAGAAGAATTGCTGGCTAAAGGAACTTATTCCTTGTCCCTGTGATCAGGTCTCTGTTCAATCTTCCCTTCATTGTATTCTTTTCTGCAAATACTACTCAGAACCAAGGAAAAGTATTCTTCGAACCGTCTTTAAAAAGTTAGGGTTGAGGCAATGTAGAGTGGCGTTGGTCAGATTGCAAATGTTAGATGATTAATTTCTTATCTCTTCTGTGTCAATGTTTCTTAAAACTATTATAAGATTCAGGATCTCCATGAATTAGATTATTTTTAAATGGTAACATGTTGTCTTTTAAAGTTTGGTGTCTTTTGCCATGAATGAAATGTTATATATGTGTGCTTTTATGGTTTTGTTTTTAAAATCGAATAAAGCTGTTTCTGACTCTGACTCTGACCTGCTGGATTTTTAGTTGGTAAAATCAGGTTCATTGTTTCAGCACTCAGTATATCTGAGTCCAGGAACACTGGACCTCTTATAGTTGTGTGGAACGGAATTCTGCTCCACAAAATTACCAATTGGAGCCCATGCCTTTTATGGACACCTTGTGGATGGACATATTAGCCAGAGAAAATGAAACACTGTGAGGCATAAGAAGCAATGAAAAAATAAACAAAGCCGCCTCTATCATAAATGGCTTTTGGCTGACCTTAGTGGTAGAATTGGGAGGGATCTATTATGAATGACATGCCCAGCCATTTAAAAATGTTACAATAATAGTTTCAATACTTAAAAAAATAAAACACTTTCTAGAACAGATAATTGGGTCCTTCAGGTGCCTCTGTCAGAAAGGAAGGGAGCGGGGTCTCCTGCTCTGTGATGCCAAAGAGAGGCAGGCAACAAAAGAAGAAAAATGCCTTCTGGTCATGGCGCTTACTACCTGAAAGAAATGCAAATGTGTGCAATTGGTTAATCAGTAAATCTAAATGCTGCTAAGGTCAATATATGACTTTAATTGATTAAATCATCTGACGCTTCATTGTGAGAAAGGTATATTCTGTTAGAGGTAAGGTACCTGTGTTATCAGGTACGTTCTGGGGAGCTTCTTCATATTGTAAACATATACAAAAAGGGTTGCACTCAGTACAGCTTATATCTTTCTAACGCACTTAGGGGCAGATTTATTAACAATCTGTACCTGGTAACAAAAGTGATGCCACCATTCGCAGGATGTTGACTTGGGTGGCTATAACTTGTAGAAATATTTGTATGTGTCCAAACTTTTCAAAGTTTGCATGTGTGATGCACTAGACAGCACACATACAAAGTGGGAAACGCATTAAACGATGTCTAAGCATATTTGTTTGCACTGGAAGGATACTCTTTCAGTATAAACCCTATGGTTTATAGCACACACTCTCACTTGCACCATGGCGAAAGTGTGTGTGCATTGGCGAATTTCAGTTTAAAGTGTGCCAGCACACGAAGAGAATAATACAGCCCCATTTCTTAACAGATATGATGCTGTTCTGCTCTCTCCCTATGCTTGCTGAATTACATTGTGTGAAAAGTAAGTAAATCTGACCCTAAATCTGTCCGCACATTTTGTGGCAGCATTCCATTTACTGTGTGTAATACAGTTTTAAAATACTGACTTGCACACTGCTTTCAGTTACAAACTGGGACCTCGAAGCACTATAAATACACGTAAATATTCTACTGGTGCCCCAACCAGGATGCGGTTGTGTGCCTGTCTGGTTACACACACACACACATCTGCAGTTATTACATTAAACAATTGACCTTTCATAGCATAAAAGAATGCTTTTCTCATCATTTATTTTAACATTTTGTTTTTATTTCTGGTGTGCGCATTTTATTTTATATGTATATACATGAACGTGAAAGGCGGAAAAAGAGTTGCAAGATGTATTTTGAGTTTTTTAAAGCTATGTGACCTACATTGCACTTAGCATCAGAGTTCACATATGCACCTCAACTGCTAGATGACCTAGGAAATACTTTGCACCCATTACAGATGAGCTGAGGAATAGTGTTTCTTGGAAGCTGCAGCAGCTCAGGCTTAGACACACAACAGGGTGGTGGTGGATTGGAGCTAAAGCAAGGCCAACTCTAGGGCAGTGCAACCGGTGCAGCCACACATGCAGCTGACCTGGGGGGGGGGGAGGACTATGTTTAGAAATAACTTATAGGTTTAAAAGCATCAGTTGCGCAGTTCTTTGTGTGTCAGACAGTTTTCAATCAATAATAAAAATGTCAAGATAACTCTGATGAGTAATGTTCCTGCTAGAGAGAGAGAGATGGAGTGTTGTCTAGTGGCAGTCCTGCCTCATCGTGAAGTAGCGCAGAGGGGTTAATATGCCTGCTACACATAACATGTACCATGCAGATCACAGAATTGTGTTTAATGAGGATAACTCTATCCCCACTTCTTTTTACCATCCAAAACGATAAAAGCGGTTTGGCATGAAATCTCAAGTCGGCCTGGAAACGTGCGTGCAGCAGCATTCGCAAGCATTTCCGCTTGCACTTCATACACGTGTGCAGCGCAGCGCCGCCCCCAAAATAGTGCCGCCTGGGGCGGACCGCCCCCACCGCCCCCCCCTGTTGTGTCCTGCTGGACACAGTCTAGTGTTTCTGCCAGCCACTCCCCCGAGGGCTGGCCCACACACACACCCCCTCACCCATCCAACACGGGTGTCACCAGTCAGGTGACCCCGCTAATAAAAGGGGCCCGAGTGCACGTGCTCGTGGCTAGTCATCCGTACCACCTATCCATGTGTCTGTGTGGTCGTTCATCCATTATGTGGGCCTAGGGCCCAGAACATAACACTGGCGATGAGCGGGTTTTCCCGCGTGTGCAGCCGCCGCTTGTGAAGGTGGCGTGAAAGGAATGTGCTGCCTGTGTCTCGGGCGCCCCCTGCAGCTGGCACAGATCAGTTGAAGTCCCGCGGGGCGTGCAAAGAGCCCTGGTGTGCAAGTGCGGTGATCGGGAGTCCATCACGCACCTGCGGTGGCCGTCAATGCATAGCGGCACCTAAACCGAAAGATTGCTGAGATTCCGGTGCGGCGAGAGAGGAGCCGGTGGCGAGCCCTGCCACCAACTTGCTGAGCCCCCAACAGAGGCACGAGCTGAGCGGAGCCCACCCACATCGGCCACGATGACCCAGCGGACGCAAGGTGAGCCTCCTGTGAAACGAGGGAGAAGGGAGTAGCCGCCCGCCTCAGCGAGGAAAAGACATTGTGCCCACAAGGGGCCAGCCGTCTGCGGTGCCTGCTCAAGCCCCAGCGCAGCGCATGCATGAGAGAGGCTGCTGCGGGCGGGGAGAGAAAGGAGGAGACAGCGTCCGGCAGAAAATGAGAAGAGACCCCCATCGGAGTACACCGACATAGTATGTAGGGCTGCGTGAGCGGCCGTAATGCCGGAAGGGCGCGGCCGGTCCGTGGTGTGGTAAGGACCCCGCTCATCAGTAGTAAATGAAGGCTCCAATTTAAACGAAAAAAAAAAAGAAAGAGATTGATAAAACTTACCGCGCTGTGCACAATGGCCGTGGAGCCACAGGGACTGCCGGTGCGGTACACTGGGGCCCGAGGACGTCCAGGGGTGTCTGCACCTCGAGGGACATCGGCCGTGTAGAGGGGAACACTCCGTGCGAGTTGCCTGTTTTCTTTCTTGCCTGCAGAGACGCGACGAGCTGCAGCAACAAGTAACCGATCAAGGTTCCAGGGTGAAAGTAGACTGCCGGGGACAGCGTTAATAAGCCAGCAGCACCGCCTAGTGGTCTGAAGTGGTACCGCACCGAAAGGACGACCTCATTGTTTTCAAAACCAATAGACCAAGGAAACGGACACTGGCCCAGCCATCCCTACAGCCCCACAATCATTTACGATACAGCGACCCCAAAAGGGCTCTCATTCTTAAAGGAGACGAGCTGCCCGGAATGAGATAAAGCTGGTCACCCCTAGCAAACAGTAAAAGCACACCGAGATGTAACCGGAAGCACTACACCCTCACTCCAGAATTGAGGAGGGAAGTAGGATAAGCACATTCAGGGCAGCCAAAACAACTATGCATAAGGGAAGGTGGCAGCGAAAATAAAACAAGACTGGCCCGAAGAGCATGCTGCACCATTCTCCCTCACGAGACCCAGGCACCCTGAAATACCACAATATAATTTCACGGTGACACAGAGAGCACAAAGGAAACAGAGAGGGTGAGGAGAGCGTCGTGCATGCCACCTGTCATTGGTCTGCCACCTACCCCCGAGAAAGTTACCAAGAGTCCCATTCTCAAGAGCAGCCATCTCGTAAATCCTAAGGAGAGCCAATGCACGACTGCACCAGAGTGAGACAACTCAGACTGTTTTTCTAACAGAGAGGCGGTGCAGATGAGCTCAGTTGGAGTCTCCATAGAGACTACTAACTCTCACGCCTGACTGCTAGGCCCAACGTTGGCAGCCAAGAAAGCTATCCTAGCAGTGAAAAGGAAACTTAGAAACTCTCCCTCCTACACGAGGGGAAGACCACTTTCATGCTCCTGATAGCAGGACGTCATCACTGCAACAAAGACCAAACTGAGCAAAAGTGCATATAGACAAGGGAAGTATCGAAGGCCAAACAAGGTCCAGTGCAGGTGACAGGACGGTGAAATAATAAAGCCCAAGCAGACACGGCGCACAGGAGAAAACCCCAGGCCGGTGGAGAGAATAGAGACCCCCAGGCTGGTGGAGAGAGAAGACGAGCCCCCAGGCTGGTGGAGAGAGAAGACGAGCCCCCAGGCTGGTGGAGAGAGAAGAAGAGACCCCCCAGGCTGGTGGAGAGAGAAGAAGAGATCCCCCAGACCGGTGGAGAGAGTGAGAGACCCCCCAGGCCAGGGGAGAGAGAAGACGAGCCCCCAGGCTGTTGGAGAGAGAAGAAGAGACCCCCCCAGACTGGTGGAGAGAGAAGCAGAGACCCCCCAGACCGGTGGAGAGAGTGAGAGACCCCCCAGGCCAGTGGAGTGAGTGAGAGAGAGACCACTCCCAGGCTGGTGGAGAGAGAAGAAGAGACCCCCAGGCTGGTGGAGAGAGAAGAAGAGACCCCCCAGACTGGTGGAGAGAGTGAGAGACCCCCCAGGCCAGTGGAGTGAGTGAGAGACCCCCCAGGCTGGTGGAGAGAGAAGACGAGCCCCAGGGCTGGTGGAGAGAGAAGAAGAGACCCCCAGGCTGGTGGAGAGAAGAAGAGACCCCCAGGCCGGTGGAGAGAGAAGAATCCCCAGGCCGGTGGAGAGAGAGAGGTCCCCGACCAGGAGAGAGAGAGACACCCTGATGCCACTACCAATGCCTCCAGTCAGAGAATTACCTACCCTGGAAAGCTGAAAGTGTAGTGAACCGAGAGAAGAAGTCACGCAACAGTGACAAGATTTAATGGAAAATGCGAGTATTTGCACGCCAACTGGCGGTGAATGGTCCCATCGCAGTAAAGAGAACCTGGCTGATATTTCTCAGAAAAGTGAGAGACAAGTATATACACTAGTTGTGGCAAGTGACCACCACAGAAAGAAAAGCAAGTATACAGCACCACTGCTGCCAGAGCAGAGGCAAGGAAAAGAGGAGACGGAAGGGTGATTACCCGCCATCTGCAAAGCACCAAGGAAATTCCCAGAAGGGAGAGGGGCCCTGTGTGGTCCGAAAGCAGGAGGAAGAGAGATCGTAATCACCCAACCTGCATCAAAATCGCCCAGCAGGGAGCTAGAGATTATTCAGGGAGTACCCCCGCTATTGCCTTAAAGACTGTGGTGTGCAACGGTCCATTTGCAGGCAGGAAGAGAGTCCAGCACTCCGAGTGGCGCGTCACCACTACTGACGTAAGAAAAGGGAGATATTTACCCCCTACAGCAACCCGAAATCACAGCCGAAACATACGGATCCCTGAAAGCATGCCTACTCCCACTACCGTCCCTGAAGTTGGCAGACACACCTGAGAAGACGCCCAGTTTTTTCTGACCGGACCAGACCGGTGAGTGGTCCGTGATGGGAGAAGATGCAAAGCCCAGAGAACACGACGGAGTGAGCAGTAGATCCCTACAAGTTTGCGTGGCCTTCTCGCCACATCTTCAGAGAAGCTACGGAGTGGAGAATTATAGGACGGTAACGGTCCTATTACAAGAAAGCAGACGACAACTGGCGCGCAGTGGAAGTCAACAAAGGGACGCCGTTCACCAGAGTGCACCTTCTAACACACGCCAGCCACTGGGGTGCGGGGACGTCATTTTTCTCAGTGACCGTCAGCCACCTGTCGCCGGCTGCGTAAAGAAAAGGGCATCCCTGTTCTACTTACACAAATGCCAAATCAGAAGAGCTGCACCAAGTGTCCGACGAGTATCATGACTGCAAAGATTCGCCAGTCATCCCTACTCACTGCCAGTTATCACCAGATGTGGTGCAAGTCGTCTCATGGCATCCACTCCATCATCTGTCATGTGCATCACTGCCATCCTTGGAGCATCAAGAACAATAACTGGAGTCCCACACCACTTGCCAGAACAATCGACGATCCGAAAATACAGTGACCATCTGCTGAACCAGCGCATGTCCTGATCCTGGTAGCGAGAGCATGTTTCTGGCCAAGACACATCTACCCCTGAAGTTTGCACGAGTGACGAGGCAGTGGCTCCAGAGTCAGAGCCCATATACAGTCCCGGGGCAACTCATCCAAGGGGCCTCCCAGAGCGTGAGAGATGGACTTTACTGTGCCCCACCAATGGATTCCAGGAAGTACCCAGGCCATCCAACCGAGAATTTCAACAGGTCACAGAATGCCAAGACTGTCGCCAAAGGATCCAGCGACACAGTCGTCAGGTTTGCAGTGGACTCATTTATCCGCTCCTGATGCACCCATGTTGAACAATAAGACACTGATTGCCTCACAGCAAGAGCACGCTGGACCGATGAACATCACGTAGGTGGACCATTCCTCAGCTGAAGCGAAGCCGAAAGGTCCGGATATCATCAGCACCGTGTTCGTCCCCAGATATACCTGGTTAAAGTATGGACATGTGCCAAGATGTCTTGATGCTCACAGCTGCACCTGTCCACCGCTGTCCTGCGAACTACATCTCTGAACTGTGAGACTTCCATTTCTTTTAGTTTGGTTTTCTCATTTCTTTCCATAGGTTGGACTTTTTTGTTTGTTGTCTTTTCGTTTTATTAAAATTTGGGAGGAATGTTGTGTCCTGCTGGACAAAGTCTAGTGTTTCTGCCAGCCACTCCCCAGAGGGCTGGCCCACACACACACCCCCTCACCCATCCAACACGGGTGTCACCAGTCAGGTGACCCCGCTAATAAAAGGGGCCCGAGTGCACGTGCTCGTGGCTAGTCATCCGTACCACCTATCCATGTGTCTGTGTGGTCGTTCATCCATTATGTGGGCCTAGGGCCCAGAACATAACACCCCCTATCTACGCCCCTGGCTCTGGTTCCTAATACTAAAATGACAATAGTTCTCCATCTGTCAGTTTCCTTGCTCTCCTACCACCTGAAGGCCTCTGTAAGGTGTTCATCATTACTCTAAAACACAGCGCGGATTCCCGCAAACACTTGTCAATTTTGTGCACTCGGAGGCCCAGGTGTCCCACAAGATACAATGTTTTAGGAGGTGCAGGAGCACAAAGGCACAATCCCTGATATGAGGCTAGACCTCAAACAAAATGTGTGCTGTATAAACGCGAATGACAAAACGTTTAATTCTGGTGCATACATTTCTTCATTATCTCCATCATTAATTAGGTGTAGTTCGTGCAATCTCTAAAGCAAAATGGCGCACAAGGTTCATCTCTGACACACTCGGAATGCTTCTCTCTTTTGTATCACAGATTGGTCCAACAAGACCATATAGGCCCGGCTTTAGGGCGATGCCACCGAACCGGTGCGACTTCACCGGGCGCTGACTTTAGGTGGGGACGTGTTTGCAAGTTAATAATAGTTTTAAAAGCACCTTCTGCCAGGGTTCTGGCCTCCAGCAGTTTTTAGCCGTCAATAAAAATTTCAAGTTAACTCCGTGATTAATTTCCTTTCTACAGAAAGATCGGAGGTTTGTCTAGTGGAAGCTTGGAGGGTAGCGCAGATGGTTAGTATGCCTACTGCAAAGAACCTGTAACAGCAGATCACAAAAGAACCTGTACCAGCAGATCACAAAGTGCATATAATTTAAATAGATCAGTAGGTCATTGCTTTTGTCTGAGAGATCCTTTTATTACTTGCAGTTAATAAGTTAACATCCTAGCATACAACAGTGAGCTATTAAACTATACTGTCTACCAGTGTGGATGACATGTGACTCCTACACCTTATAGTCCTCTGTCTCATGTAACATTTCCTATACACTGATTTGCACACCTATGATTGATTGTGTTTTGTGCGTGTGATGTAAAGTGGTCTGACACCCTACACTGGTATAAGTGGCGCTATACAACTAATTTAATGCATCTGAGCGATGGAGTGGTTATGGAGACTTGAGGGGCACTGTTAAAGGGTGGTAGTGAGGGAATGCATGGCAGAGGTGGTCACTGGGGGAGCGCCAACAACAATTGTCGCACTGGGCGCCACCAGCGCTAAAGCCGGCCCTGAGACCATAGCCACCCCACTGATTCAGTGTATCTATATGGTATAAATCGACAAAACATTTGTTTAAAAATGAATTATTTAAACCATTACTGAAAACGTGACATGGCTTAAGGTGGATGAAAAATGTGTGTGTGTGTGTGGTGGAGGAGGGTTGACTCTAAAAGATGCGTGGCCAAATAATGCATGACCATGAATCCTTACCTATAGGCTTGGTGTAAAAGATGATCTTCTTAAATCAGGAAGGAAAGCAGCAGTGTTGGTTGAACTAGGAGCGGTTTATTAAGATCCAGAGAAAACGACCCCATCTATCATCAACTCCTGCAACTGCCAATAATGACCAGTTGTTTACATTCTACCACACATAACATTCTATAAGTTCCATGTTCCAATTCTGGTAACCTGGTAACATGGGCTTGCTTTTATTCTAATACAAGAACACTACACATGGCCTATGGCTTTTAAGGAATTGCAACCCTTTACCCTACCAGGTAGGTCGCTCCGCCTCCGCACAGCACCGCCTGTGTGTCCCTGTCCCAGCTGCCGCTGCTGAGGAAGTTCGAGGCCCTCCTCCACCCTCAGGCTACCACCTGCGTCTCATCCCTGGTGGCCAGTGGTAGGCCGTAGGGTTGTTCATCTCTGCTTTTTTCCGCTAGTTATTGTATTGTAGTGTATTGTTTTTATTGTTTTCACTGTATTTCCTGTATTGCCGTTGTCTTAATTACTGTGCCTGTGACTGCTGTCCCCCGTCTTTCCCCGCTGCCTGTACTTGATCTGTGCCGTTTTTCCCTCTGTTCCCCTCGCTGTCCCCGTGTCTCTCTGCCCGTTTTTAGGTCGAGCCTAGAACAGCGCATGCGCTGTTGCTCGACATTTAGTATACGGGTTTCCAAAGTGCTACCTACCAGACCTCGCTGGCCTAGCGCTTGCGTTCACGCGAGCGTGCACGCGCGCAGCCGCCAATCACTGCTGCGCGCGCACCACTCACGTGCTTGACACACAGCGTGTCCCGTCCTCGCGATCACTTTCGCTGTGATCGCGATTACTTTCGCATTCACGGCCGCGCGGCCAATGCTTGTTTTCCAAGCCACTAATTTCTTTTATTTAGGCTTCGTGACTGCCATGAGGCTTCAACGTGCTTTAGGCGGGCAAGGTTGCCAGCCCTCCTCGGGGAACGACGGGCGGCGAGTACTTTCGAGGCGGCCATCTGGAACTCCAGCACCGGCTGCTGCAAACTCCGACTACGCTCTCCTTACCTGAGGGCTTTTAAACCTCATTTGTTTTTCTGTGCCGCCCTGCTCCGTAAAGTGTACCACTGATGGTATGTGCTGCAATGAGTTGCTAGGAGCCCAATATAAAAACATCCTCCCACCTCGCTTGCTTATTCATTTTTAGAATTTTTCTCACGACTCGGCCTCTAAATCGAGATTTGTGTTCACCTTTGACTGTCATACTCGCAGCCTAGTGTCCCCACCTCCCCTTGGTGTTCTATTCGTACAAATTAGGGTGGCCAGCTGTCCCGCATTCTACAGGTTTATCCCACAGTCCTGACTGCTGCACCTCTGCCTACGCAGTCACTTATGGACACCCATCATCCTTCATTTTGCTTCCTCTCCTGAACCGAAGCCTTCCCTTTTGGCCGTTTGACTGGCACGGGCCCTTGGCTATCATTGATTGGTTCAAAAGGTGCCAGTCAATCTTGTGAACGTAATTTCCGGCAGCCATCGGGACGAATTGGGGTTGCGGAGTGGCGGGGGTGTAGCATAGGACTTGATTTTGGCTGGCCAGTAACTAAGGCAGCTCTATTCTTCAATATGGAGATAACTAAGGAATGGATTGTTTTTTTCTTACTTTGTTAAGATGCCATGTATTTTATGTTGTGAAATGTGTGCACAGGTGCCATTGAACGGTTTAGTGTGTGTCCATCTATTGAGATTCTCCCAGTTAAGAGGCCAAAGGACCTGCCTTTATTTACAACAATTAGATTTAATTCCTAATGATTTCGAGACTAGTATCAATTTGTGGGCAAAATTAATGATATTGAAAAGAGGAAAATGAAACTGGGTTTGTCAGCTTTTTGTAGATTGTGCATTGTTGTGTCTGAATCCTTTCTTATATTAATAGCATCTTTTGCAAAACTAACTTTTAGAATGAAATGAGTATATTCAGTGTGTTGTTGCAATTTAGGCTTAGTTCTCTTACTATTTTCGTTGAGGGGGTTCTACAGATTTAGAGCTAACTAAGCCTTTTGGTATTTCAGTTGCAGCAGATGAAGAACCAGAGGAGAGTTTTCCCATCTTTGTGGGTTCTGTCTTTCACGTAAGGCGTTATCCATTTATGAACAGTAATGTTTGTTATCCACTTTTATTTCTCAGTATATTAAACAGGATCTTGTGGTTGGTGGTGTCAAAAGCTGGTTTGAGGTTGATCATAACGACGAGGCAGTGCTGTCCTTTGTCTAGTATCTTTACTGCATCTTGATAACTGATAAAATAGGTATTTCAGTGCTACATCCGTCTCTGAAGTTCGTCTGGTTTGTATCTAGTAGGCTCTTATATTTAATGTGTTCTTTTATGACCGAAATCTCTATTGTTTGACCCAGAATAGGTAGCCAAGTAAGTAGTCACCTGTCTGCAGTAGTCCAAGCACAAGTCTTTTGAAATGGTGGTTTGATTTTGTCCTTTTTAGATCGAACCTACCAGACCGTGCCAATTGTCTGGTTGGAAAAGACCTATTGTGAGCTTACAGCAGGTTTCCAGCTTGCCCATTGTTTACCAATGGTTGGTTTTGTTACTTGCATCTTATTTGATGGTTTGTTTTCCACTTCTTTTGTTTGTCCCTCCCCTGGAGCATTGCCTGTTTATGAACCTTTAGATTGACTATCCTTCCACTGCTGACATTTAAGGAACTACTTTTGCTTTTTCATTAAGGCTCCCATGAGTCATGTTTCTAGGTCTCTCTCCCTTTGTGCTGCTTCACCATTCAAATCCCTCACCTCACTATGTAGCTCCACACCCCTCACAACTTGTCTGTAAATGTACGGCAACAGGGATATTTTGGTGTTTTATCCTGCATTTCACGTATTGCACGAAAGGACAAGTTTGGAACACAAAGGCTTTTACGACTCTGTGGAAAAGGCCATCTGCTTCATTCTGCTGGCATAGGAGCCAATGGTGTACCTAACCTTGCGTTTCTGGAAGCCATTAAGACTAATGTCTGAGCTACTGCAGAGGAGAAAATGGCTGAAGCCTGTGTAAATTAAATTACGCCTTGACAAGTGTTTCCTCTTACGTTCTGACACTTATTTTTAAATTGTATTCAGTCTCTGGAGTGAAAAACATTTGAAAAATAAACGAGCCATTTATAAAGTTTGAAACTGTGAATTCAGTGTATAGTTTGAAGATTCCATTAAATGTGTTAACCTTCACTCTAGTAGTTAATTTTTTTTATTTAACTTAAAACAAAACACAAAAAAACTATATGCACGAACATAGGTTAAACCCACAGCTCAGCACTCTCATTATAAAAGCACAACCTATTTGCTTTGCCAGTGCTTGTTTAGGCTGTCCTAAAAACATTCTCTATTACAGGGAGAAGTTTATGATATTGACCCAGTGAACAGGGATGGGCGTTGCTTTAGTTGTGATACGAAGGACACAGGATATTTTTGGTGTTGGCTGAGATACTTTCAGAGAAGTTTCGTGCACTCCGCTTTAGACCTAATTCTAGTGAATTCTTGTAAATCCCCATGATGTTCTTTTGTGTCCTGTTAAAGAAGAACTCGGCAAATGTGTTTGTATTTCATTTTAGAATTGCCCATAATTGCCTTTTGAGGTCTTTCAGTGCTTTTGTTAACTGTTAAATAGTTTCTTTCGGCTGTTCATCGCTTTGTTTTATTCTTGGTCAAAGGTGGTGTCTGTGGTCCTAGGAATGATTTTTCTATGTATTTTTAGCTGCTTTAGAACATGATTTTTTTTTTTTTACATTGCCACGTTTTTGTGTATTAGCCAGCGTTTTCAGAAATGTCATATTGTGTGTTGAGTTTGTGTAGCCTCTCTGGCCCAGTTCTCCGTGCTTCCTGGTTCTTCTGAATTCTGGCAATTCTTTACTCAATCTGACCATCAAAGGTATTGGCAGCCATTTTCTCTAATCCATAGCTCTGGTCTTCGTTGCTTCTTCATTGCCTTCACTCACTTTGTCATCCTACCACACTGTTGATCAGTCATTGATACTCTAAAAAACTGTTTTTTGATCTTCATCACTTCCACCCAGGCTTGCCTACCATGCTGTTTGGGATGCATTCTACAGTTTCTCAGTTCAGGCTATTATTGCCATATGTGGTTTCTGACCTTGCTTTCACGCTCCATGGCACTCACATATCAGTCATCAATGCCTTTCTTTCATTTCATCTTTGATTTATATTTTATTGTGCAAGAAAATGGAACATTCTATAAAATGGCATCTAGGTCCTAATAAGTCATACAGTGTAATAAAAAGAACATTCTAAAAAATTGCATTTGGGGTCCTACTTAGTTACCACTATGGCCTAATCCCACACATGTATAGTTTTTAAAGCTGGATTTTGACAGCACATCTGTCAGTAGACCGATTACTAAAAACGTACATAAAGTGGGCTTTAAGGTTTCCCCTATCGACCATTGCGTTTCTTTGACCAGCCTCTTTTAGCGACTGGCTTGAGATCTAGTCGACCATGTTTTGGCTCACTCCAGGGGAGTAATCTTCTCTCACTTCATGTTATTGGTTGTTTTGGTGTGTCCTTCTGCCTTCATTATGGTGCTTTAATTCATCTGCATATGGGACTACTTTACAACTATATCCCTGCGTCTGCTCCTTCTGTGACTTCTCCTGTGCATCACCCTCTAATGTGCTAATGCTGCATGTGCTAGCACATTAATCCCAAATGTTTTGGCTTTGCTAATGCTTTATTATTATGCTACAGAATAGACTTTACTCTGCCGTAGTTTAATACTGAGCTCTTGCTGATCTGAATCCTAGGGAGCAGTTTTTAAGATCATGGCTGAAGTTTAACTGCAGTCCTGATATATCCTTCCCTCGTTTGTCTATCTTCTATAGTGTATCCTTAAGGACCATGGTTAACACTCCTCTCTACACTCACCAAACTATCCTTTCTAGTCTTTAGTCTCTTTTAATATGCCATTTCCTTCCAAGTCTGTTTTCATTTGCAGCCTCCGAGAGGCTCTGCAACAGTTTGTATACTTCTGAGCATGTCCTCCAAATGCATCTGTTATCCAATCTCTAAGGTTTCTTTGTTTTGTCCTTGTGGGATGTGAAGACTGCACATGCCTAGGATGTTTTGATATATGGAGATGCTTGTTCTAGCAGCGAGTGGGTGACTGCATAATTGTAGCCTCGTCGTATTTTGTAATTCTAGGGGCGTTTTTTTATCCTCAGATTTTTTTGAAAGGCTTATCTCCAGAAAAACATCATCACATGAGGCTAAATTGGCCACCTCCTGATTCGGCATGCTCCATAACTATGTGTTGTATCACATGGTGGTTATTACAGTAATTCGGCACCAGCACAACTATACTATTGTTTTTTTTTGTTGTTTTTTTTTTGTGTGATTCTGCTCTTGCTAGTAGAGAAATAATACCCCCGCTTGTAAGACAGTTTCCATTTGACGCTGGGACAGGTTAAATGCTACAATTATCTGTACAAAAAGAAGGAGGGAGGGGGGGGACCGGGAGCTAGTTATGGTCCAGTGTCTGTGCTCCGAGTTATATCTATAGTATTCAAATGGAGACACTGTTCCTGAAGAGACAAAGGGAGGAAAGAAACGAAAAGGTCTAGGCTAATATTAGGCCCAACTATCTAAGGATAGGGGGGCACTCCTTAGTTTCTCATGTTGCCCTCACACACCCCGAAGGATGTCATGCTTCATCATTGGGCGTTTGCTCCTCGTCGGGCCGGCGCTGCAATGCCCTACGGGTCCCCCGAAGGGTCACTTTAGCGGAGATCTTTTTGAGAAAACGCCGTTTGGTGCATGCGGGTGTGTGGTTTGGGTCCTAATAAAAAAGAGCTGCGTGGTGGTGAAGTGTGTTTGTGAAGTGGTATCCTAAAAATGTCTAAGGGTTACTGAGATAAATTTTAATGTGAATAGCACCCTTGACATAATAAAAGACCCGTAGGTCGGGTGTTACCTTATCGAAAATAATGTATCGATGGGTAACTTATGTGTGGTCAAGCGGTCGACATGTTTCGCGCCCCAACGGTCCAGAAAGGATCCCTGGCGCTTCTTCAGGACCAAAAAAAGAACGTAAAAGTGAGTGTGTTCTAAGGGATACTACCCTCAGTTTACTATCCGGGCGAACACTCCGTAGTAGCACTGCTCTCAGTGTGAGAGTCAGGTCGCACCAGGATAGACAGCCTAAAGGCACGGAGAAAAGTGCTCCACAGATTAGGGGACGAGCGTACACACCTTCTAGTGAGTTTAGCTCCGGCGTGGCCTCTGTAACACCTACCCCAGTCGTCCTCCTACCTGGAATGTCCATTCCAGGTAGGAGGACGACTGGGGTAGGTGTTACAGAGGCCACGCCGGAGCTAAACTCACTAGAAGGTGTGTACGCTCGTCCCCTAATCTGTGGAGCACTTTTCTCCGTGCCTTTAGGCTGTCTATCCTGGTGCGACCTGACTCTCACACTGAGAGCAGTGCTACTACGGAGTGTTCGCCCGGATAGTAAACTGAGGGTAGTATCCCTTAGAACACACTCACTTTTACGTTCTTTTTTTGGTCCTGAAGAAGCGCCAGGGATCCTTTCTGGACCGTTGGGGCGCGAAACATGTCGACCGCTTGACCACACATAAGTTACCCATCGATACATTATTTTCGATAAGGTAACACCCGACCTACGGGTCTTTTATTATGTCAAGGGTGCTATTCACATTAAAATTTATCTCAGTAACCCTTAGACATTTTTAGGATACCACTTCACAAACACACTTCACCACCACGCAGCTCTTTTTTATTAGGACCCAAACCACACACCCGCATGCACCAAACGGCGTTTTCTCAAAAAGATCTCCGCTAAAGTGACCCTTCGGGGGACCCGTAGGGCATTGCAGCGCCGGCCCGACGAGGAGCAAACGCCCAATGATGAAGCATGACATCCTTCGGGGTGTGTGAGGGCAACATGAGAAACTAAGGAGTGCCCCCCTATCCTTAGATAGTTGGGCCTAATATTAGCCTAGACCTTTTCGTTTCTTTCCTCCCTTTGTCTCTTCAGGAACAGTGTCTCCATTTGAATACTATAAATGCTACAATTACCACATCAACGAGCGTAATTTCAAAGCCACATTCCACGGTCAATTGAGTGGATGAGTTTTCAAAGTGCTGCTGGCTGGCCTAGCGCTTGCGTTCACACGAGCGCGCACGCGCGCAGCCGGCCGCCAGCAGTCTTTCACGGGTCATTAGAACCGTGATTACTTTCACTTTCGCAAAAGTAAACAAATAGAAAAAAACCCAATTTCTTTACTTTTGCTATAATCGCGGCACCCGCGCTTTACTTTTAATGTTCAAAGTAAAGTGCCGGTGCCGCAATGCTTGTTCTCGCGCGCTCGGCCAATGCTTGTGTTTTAACCTGGTGTCTGTACTGTTCGTTCTGGAGAAGTTCTTCGATCGTGGGCGGGTCTTTTCCGGACAGTTTGGCCAGTCCATGTCTTCTGCTCTGGGGCAATATAGTATTTGTTCCCAAGGTGGTCGGTGCTGACATGCTCTTTAACGAGCCCAAAAGTTCTCTACAAAAGGATCTTATTCTATTTATTGTTTAGTAGTGTGCCCAAGCTTGCTGTCATACAGCAGTCTTCAAACTTGAAACGAGTGGAGAAGACAGAAAAGAATGATAGCGACCCATTGGTTCTTTTCAGGCTAAACTCAAATCACAGGACGGTTAGGCAACGTCATCTTGACTAAAGAATTAAAGTAGCCACTCCAAGATGGGCGCCGACCTCGCGCGGATATCTCAAGGGGGTTTATTATTATTGTCCTTCATCTGTTTTCACAGCTGCTTTAGGTGGTTGCACTGCAAGTCACCTCGTGTCACACACCTGATATTATATGCAGCTCATTAAGAGACGCCTCGTAAGTAATTGAAAACGCTTAGTCACGGTGAGGAGCGTGGTTCCAATAGATTTGGAGAAGCGACTCCCTCTCTCGAAACCGGTGAGTGAGGCTTATCGGTCCGTGTTACACTGCCAATGCTTTTTGATATATGTGTTTCTCCTTTCTCCTTAGAAGCTTTTCTCCTTAGTAGCTCCATGTCAGAGGCACTAAACAATAATTAAATATGTTATTTGGCATTCTGTGTTACCCATGTGATAAAATAATATGAACGACAGCTGTTATTTATTGCATGTTAAAGGTGCATGCCACAGACCGTATACTCCATATTTCCATTAAATTATGGTTTTACCAGGGCTGGCTATGTACTCATATTCTCGAGTCACTGTTTTGTTAATGTATAAAGTAAAAATAACACCTGCATTTTTTACAGTACTTTGCAACATTAAACCCGAAGCAGTAAGCACTGTATTATTTGTAAATCTGCAGATTTACACATCTGGTGTCACTTGAAGTTGCCAATAGCAATGTCTCCTGTAATTGGGCGTCGAATCTGCATGCTCGAGGTTGTAGGCGAGGTTTACACTCCTCAGTTTCATCTGTGAGGGCCCTTGCGCAGGCAGAAGTCCGGGCATTTGAGTGCAAGTATACCCCGGACCCTATGCTGCATAAACACAAACAGACAAAATCTGACTCTCCCTAAAGGCTGCTGCCTCAGCCAGAAAAATTATTACAAGCAATTTTCAAACAAATACTATGCGGGCCCACAGCTGTAAACAACTGCAGACTACTGCTGTAGGAGAAAGTGATTCACCGTAAAAAAAAAAAAAAAAGGAGGTTAATAACTACTCTGCGGGCCCAAGCATTCTTAAGAGATTAGGAAATACAAAAAACACATGGCCCAAAACACTTATGAGTAACTAAAAGAAATGACCGAACGCTTCCAAGAACAAACAAAAATTGATAAAAAGGAAAGAGAAGGATGTTTCAAGAGGGGGCTATACAGAGGGATGCATTCCTTAATTATTATAGGGATGAGGCGAGAAAGATGAGTAGGTAATGTAGGCCTAGCCTGCACAATTATTTATGGTTGCAATTGTACTGCATCACAATATTTTCAACAACTTAATAATTTTCCAACGGACTGGATTCCACCGTCAGTCAGCTGAGCTGTCTGAGCACTACCCAGCCTGCCGGTACAAGAGCAGCGTGAAAGCAGAGTTGAGGCTCAGACACTCTGTGATGTTCTTACTATTTATTGTACTGTGTGTTAGCATGAAAGTCAGACCCCGATTATGACTCTCTGACAAAATTAACAAGCATTGGCATAGCCAATAGGTCTCGCTTTTGGGACCTTATAAGTATTTAGTTATGCAGCACAATATCATTGGTACAACAACATCAACTGTTGCATGGCTAAACACGTATAAGGTCCCAAAGGCGAGACCTATTGGCTATGCCAATGCTTGTTTTTCCTGCTGTTCCCCTCGCTGCCCCGTGCCTCTCTGCCCGTTTTTGCCTTCGGTCTCCTAGCTGCCCTGTATTTCTGTGCCCGCTTGCCTTCTGTTCCACTCGTGTCCCCCTCGTTTTTTTGAGCCCTTTTGCCTTCTGTACCACTCGTTCCCCCTGTATTTCTGTGCCCTTTTGCCTTCTGTAACACCCGTTTTTTTTTTAGCCCTTTTGCCTTCTGTGCCACTCACTTCCCCCTTGTTTCCTGTGCCCTTTGCCTTCTGTAACACCTGTTTTTTGACCCCTTTTGCTTTCTGTACCACTTGTTCCCCCTGTATTTCTGTGCCCTTTTGCCTTCTGTAATACCCGTTTTTTGAGCCCTTTTGCCTTCTGTGCCACTCATTTCCCCCCCTGTTTCCTGTGCCGTTTGCCTTCTGCAACACCCATTTTTCCACTCGATCTTGTGCCCTTCCCTCTGTTCCCTTCGTCATCCCTCTCCTCCCCCGCTGCTGTGTCCCCTGCGGCCCCGCCCCCCTGACTACCCATTCGCTGCCCCCGCCTCCCAGCTACTCCTCCCTCCTACCTCAACATATATGCCGGCCGCTGTGCGGCCGCGCCAAAGGCGCACCTAAGGCAAGCCCGTCTGCACCCGTCCGCGCCTGGACCGCGCCCAGCGCCAGAACCCCTGGCCCCCGCTCCCGTCACAACGACCGCCGCCACTACGATGCCAGCACACTCCACGCTCTCAACCCTGGACGGACCCTCACCTGCTTCAAGGCCGCCCCAAAACGCACACACGGTCCCTTCACCTGCCGGAACTGCAGCTACACCAGTCTCAGAGCCGACGAACCACCCGCCAAGAAAGACCGCACCTACCTGCGATGCATACTACTGAACACCCGCTCCGCACGCAAACACGCCGTCGAGCTCTGGGACTTGCTCGACACAACATCCCCGGACGTCGCCTTCCTGACAGAGACCTGGTTGAACGACTCCTCCACACCCGACATCGCCATAGCCATCCCAAACGGCTACAAGATCACCCGCAGAGACCGCACCGTCGGAGGAGGAATCGCCATTGTCCACAAGAACAGCATCAGTGTTGCGACTAGCACCGACGACGCGCTCAGCACCGCCAAACACATGCACTTCCAGATCCACACAGACCCCAACTCCACCCTCAGAGGCACCCTCGTCTACCGACTCCCCGGACCCTGCCCCCAGTTCAGCGACTACATCGCCGACTTCATCAGCACGTACGCCCTGACTGCCACCTCCTACATCCTCCTTGGAGACCTGAACTTCCACCTTGAGAACAACGACAACAACTTCACAACCCTAATCGATAACCTCGCCAACCTCGGACTGAAGCAACTCGTAACAACGCCCACCCACTGCGCCGGCCACACGCTCGACCCCGTCTTCTCCTCAAGCCCGCATGTCTCCATAAGCCACACCACCGAACTCCTCTGGACCGACCACCGCTGCATCCATTTCACCTTCTAGAAACCCACCACACACCACTGCACCCAACAGATCCCCCTTCGCTGCTGGAGCAAAATCATCGAAGACCAACTACATGCAAACCTCGCTCTCAGCCCACCCACCGAATGCTACAACACCGATGACGCTGCCCACAGCCTCAAATGCTGGATCAACCGCGGTCGGTAGTAGGAGTAGCTGCAGGGCGGTGACGTGGGGAGGGAGAGGGGTAGGGTGGGGGTAGTAAACTATGGATTACGGAGGTTTACAGGTAAGTTAACATATAAATTAATAAAACTAATTTCGTTACGTGCACTGCATCGCATTTGGGGATGCAGTGCACGCAACGAAATTCGTTTTATTAATTAATATGTTAATTTACCTGTAAACCTCCGTAATCCATAGTTTACTACTCCCCACCCTGCCCCTCCCCCTCCCCACATCACTGCCCTGCAGCTACTCCTACTACCGACCGCTACTGCGCTGGATCAAGGACTGCACCAACACCCTCGCCCCGCTGAAGAAACCCCCCCACAGAGACACTAGCAAGAGGGCCAGCTGGTTCACCCCAGAACTCATAGCCTCCAAGCAAGCCTGCTGGAAACTAGAGAAGAAATGGCACAGCGAACAAACTCCGGACAACCGCGCAGCACACAAGGACGCCATCCGCAACCACCACCACCTCATCAGGGCTGCCAAGAGAACCTCGTTCAAAGACCACCTCGACAACAACGCACACAATTGCAAGGAGTTCTTCAACATCGTGAAGGAACTCTCCAACTCCAACTCCAGCTCCAACACCAACGACATCCCGCCATCGCAATCCCTGTGCGACTCCCTCGCCACCTTCTTCCACCGCAAGATAGCAGACATCCACGAAAGCTTCAACACCCAGACAGCCCCAACAGACAGCAACACAACAGACCCTCCGCACACCATCGACCACGACCCCCTGCGAGCCTGGGCTAGCGTGAGCATCGATGACACCATCAAGACCATGAGCACAATCCACTCCGGCTCCCCGTCAGATCCCTTCCCGCACCACGTCTTCAACAAAGCAAGCAGCTCCATCGCACCCCACCTGCGCAACGTCATCAATCTCTCCCTCGAGACCGCGACATTCCCAGAGAGCTGGAAACACGCCGAGATCAACGCCCTACTGAAAAAACCCAAGGCAGACCCAAGAGACCTCAAGAACTTCCGGCCCATCTCTCTGCTCCCCTTCCCGGCCAAGGTCATCGAGAAAATCGTCAACCGACAGCTAACCCGATACCTCGAAGAAAACAGAATCCTGGACCATTCCCAGTCAGGGTTCCGCAGCAACCACACTACCGAGACTGCCCTCATCGCCGCCACCGACGACATCAGGACCCTGCTTGACAATGGCGAGACCGCAGCACTCATCCTCCTAGACCTCTCTGCCGCCTTCGACACCGTCTGCCACCGCACACTACGCGCACGCCTCCACGCCGCAGGGATCCGAGACAAGGCCCTGGAATGGAGCACCTCCTTCCTCTCCGGCAGAACCCAGAGCGTCCGCCTCCCCCCATTCCGGTCCAAAGCCTCCGAGATCATCTGCGGCGTACCCCAAGAATCCTCCCTCAGCCCGACACTGTTCAACATTTACATGGCCCCGCTCGCACACATCGCCAGACAGCACAACCTCAACATAATCTCCTAAGCCGACGACACTCAACTGATCCACTCCCTCACCAAGGACACCATCACCGCCAAAGCCAACCTCCACGAAGGAATGAAGGCCGTCGCTGACTGGATGAAGACCAGCTGTCTGAAGCTGAACTCGGACAAGACGGAGATCCTCATCCTCGGCACCAACCCTTCAGCCTGGGACGACTCCTGGTGGCCGACGGTACTGGGAGCAGCCCCGACACCCACCGACCACGCACACAACCTGGGAATCATCCTCGACTCAACGCTCTCAATGACCAAGCAGGTCAACGCCGTCTCCTCCTCCTGCTTCAACACCCTCCGCATGATCTACAGATGGATCCCGACAGACACAAGAAAGACAGTCACCCAGGCCCTCGTCAGCAGCAGACTCGACTATGGAAACGCTCTCTACGCGGGAGCCCCGACCAAGCTCATCAAACGACTACAACGCATCCAAAACACCTCGGCACGACTGATCCTCGACGTACCACGCCACGGCCACATCCCCCCCCCCCCCACCTGAGGGACCTGCACTGGCTCCCCGTCAGCAAGAGGATATCCTTCAAGCTCCTCATCCACCCACACAAGGCACTCCACAAGACCGGCCCAGCCTACCTCAATAGACGGCTCTCCTTCTACATCCCCAACCGCCAGCTACGCTCCGCCGACCTCTCACTAGCCACCGTCCCGCGCATCCGAAGAACAACCACCGGCGGGAGATCCTTCTCCCACCTCGCCGCCAAGACATGGAACACCCTCCCCCTGAGCCTACGACAGACCCAAGACCTGCTGACCTTCAGGAGGATGCTCAAGACTTGGCTGTTCGATCAGTAGCGCCCCCCCCGCTCCTTGAGACCCTCCCAGGTATGTAGTGCGCTTTACAAATGACTGATTGATTGATCGACTTGCTTAAAAGATTCAAACTAAGTTCCCGCGCTCCACACATCATGCCACCTGACTACTATTTGAGTGCCTTTCTGTGAGCTTTTGGTGACGGTATACAGGCACATCGTACAATAAAGGACATGCACATAAAACAACCCATACTTATTGCTTTTGCCAATGCTTGTTACCAATATTAGATCAATAATTAACAATTATATTGTAATAAATCAGAACAGAAAATATTTAATTTCTGAGAATATGGGACTGTGAATTAAACATTACTGAGGTATGTGAAACAGGCAGCGGTCTTCAGAGTGTTGCAATCACCCTTCACACTCCGAGCTTAATTTGTAAAAGGATAAGTGCCGGAGTCCAAAGTTTTGCTCAGAAGCCCTTATCAGCGCAATGAATATAGGGGGTGCCAAATACCAAAGATGAATAGTCTTGATTCCACATCATTCCTCTTTCATTCACCATCAGCCACATCCTGTCCTTTGATTTCACTGTTGCAGGTTCTTTTTGATCCCTGCTTTCTCCTTTGATCACCGTTTTCTCCAACTTTCTCTTCTTCTTTCTTTTCCTCTTCTGTTTTTTTTCTCACTCTTGCTCTGGGTGAAAGTCTGATGAGGAAAAGGTAAGTGCCAGTATACCTAATAGGAAAGCTGGTGGGCTCTACCTGTAACCACCGGCTCAAATTCAGCACTGCTCACACCACGTGCCTCTGCAGGCTCTCTGTGAGTCACTTAACACGATTTTCACCCTACCTCTTTCTGAAGTCCTCCATCTGCCTATTTCACCTCATCTCTAATCGAGCCCTCATCTCCCTCCACACCCCATTTCTTTCCTCTTCTCCACCTTCTTTTAATTCCCTCCTTTGGCATGTACTTCATTGCATCTCCTTCATTTCAGCTTTCCCTAAGCATCTCCTTTTCTTTTACTTTCACACTATCAGTTTTTCAACAACCTTGCACTTGTATCATATACTACCAAACTATACGTGGCACATGTCCAAATTGCTCTGTGTGCTCTGCAGAAGGGACAAGGATTAGATGAGTATGTATTCTGAACACAGTTATGACCTACAGGAAGGCACTGCGAGAACCTCGCTCTGCCTTCAGCCACAACCCCAGAGCTCTCAATTGTGGTCCGTTATAAACATCCACCCAAAACATGATGTTGCACAGATAGCTACAGATGATCCAGTTCACAGTATGCACAATACAGTATTTATATGTTGCATGATGAAACTACAGAAAAACAGCATCCTGGAAAAAGCAAATAGTCTTATGGAAGTAAATTAAGTAAAACATGAAATGTAAACAGAAGCTACCCCACCAATATGCATCTCCTTCATTTTTTTTGAAGTCATTGTTAAAATATCGTAGTTGAGAAATCTATCAGTGTTTTTTTCTGTAAAGGGCATCAATATAGGGTCTGCTACGGACCAGTTTCAAAGTCAGTTTTTAATTATTGTCAGACTTGGAACGCAGAGGAACCCAGTCCACTTAACGACCTTCATGGCTCCAAATTCTTACATAATAGCATTGACTATGCAAACAAACAACACAGTAAATGCCCCAGGTTCTTACCCGTAATCTTCATTACCCTTCATTATAGATGAGGTATAAAAAAAGCCGAAGTCGTTTGACCAAACCATAAACATTAATACAGTCTTGACTATGCAGTACATCAATCTTTAATGCATATAAAAAAGACCAAATAAGTGCACAACACCACAATTTATATTGCTGAATTCAACACACCTGTCCCCAGATTTAACTGAGTTCGAGACAGAACTGAGGAGATAATGAGTCACAAAAGTGTGTTCCGATGCTCTAGTGACTGCCCTACAGATTTCTTGAATCAATACTCCCTGCAATTCTGCCCAGGAAGTGGCCATCCCACTTGTGGATCTCTACTGGATAGGAGGTTCTGAGGTATTTCCCTGTTACACCAACAGGATAGTAGATTTGAGATATCTGCTCAGGCTTATACAGGTTGCCTTCCTACCCCTTTCATACTGTCCAAAAGTTTCAAACAAGTAATCAATCTTCCTGTACTGCTGAGACCTGTCAACATAAATCAAAACAGCTCTTTTAACATCTAGAGTGCTCAAGAATTGTTCCTCCACATAAAAAGGAGAAGGATGAACATCTCAAAGCTTCCGATTCTGCAAGATGATGAAATGGCTACTAAGAAGAAGACATTATAAGCTGGAGACTTAAACTCTACACTCTCCAAATGCTCACAAGGATGACACTGTAAGGCCATTGGCACTGTAGGAAGGTCTCAAGCTAGATAAATAGGATTTTTCACAGGTTTAGCCACCACAAAGCTCTTAAAAAGTCTAGAAACTGGAGAATTTATCACAGATAAAGGTTAAAAAAATCTCTTAAGGCCTTGATAACAAATCACGGAGATGTAAGTGTTGAAATAGAAAGATTTAAGTGAAAACCATTCAAAAGAAATTACATGACAGATGAAAATTCACAAACATATGCAGATAGATTATGAGAAAAGCACGACCTGTCACAAAACTTCAAGTGCTCTGAATAAGAATTTAGTGTGGAAGGCCTATTAGAATTCTGAATAGCCTTCACCAAAGAAGAGCATAGACCGTTCTCTAAGAGGTTGGACTTCAGAACTTTCAAACTTATAGTGTGAGCTGAAGTCAGAAAGGTAGGGGATGAATTTTGTGAGGCGATGGGATTTTGGAAGTATCCAACGGGCAGAAGGGGCACGGATTTCATCAGAAGAAACCAAGATCTCCATGGTCAGTACAGAACCACCAATACCAGAGGTCCTCTCTCCAGTTGTAACGTGGAGAGAACGTTCTGAATCTGAAGCAAGGAAGTTCATATCATCCCTAATATAAGACAGCAAATCTATCATCAAATTCTTAGTGATATGTTTGATCTTCAAGTCTGTGGAAGACGGAGACTCATAAGGTGCATCAGAATCACCTGTATTAGATACTGCCTCTGATTTCTTCTTTAGTGCAGAAGCATCTTCTCCAAAAGCTGCCAAAGTCTGGAGGACAATTCTCCTAATTTTCTCCTCCTCCTCTTGAGCATGCCTTCTACGTTTTGGAGCAGGAGACTGCCCAGCTGAAACTGCTGAAGAAGGTGATGGAGAGGCGTGCCTTCTTTGGGATGTATGCTAGCCCATATTGGAAGCAAGCCAACTGCTGCTGATAAATTCACACCAAACTGCTTCAATGCCAAACACAATAAAAAATGCTACTTACGGTGGTTTATATAGGCTGAAAAAGGTGCACTGCCCTCGTAGTCCAAAATAAAAAGACGAGCATGCATGGAGTTCCATACTCCTACTGAGCATGCATGAACCAGGAAACAGAGCATTCAAGGAAAACAGCAGTAAGCTCACTTCACACACACCAGGATGCAGAGGGAAGAATAGTGGCAAAAATCCCTGATCCTCTCAAGCATAGAAAGGTACTTGAAAGGCATCCATTTGAGAGAAGGACTCCAACAAATCCTCTCTTCAGAAAAAGCTGCTCCCGTGATGGAGACATGCACCTCTCAGGCCCAGCAAGGGAGGTAAGGATAGTCCAAAAATTACCAGAGCTGGGCAGGGACCTTCCATGTCCTCATTCCAGTAATGCATGAAAACAAACCAAGAGGAGCCAGGAGTGGCAGCCCCTGTATGGGTGGGTGGGAGGGGCTGGAATTCAAGAATCTTCCTGTTTTGTTCCTGTCGTGAGGTGACATCACGCCACCTGTAATGACTCGGACGAGGGACGTGAGATGTGGGGGTGATTGTCTCTTGGCAAAAATAACTGTGATTGTTATAGCCCAGGTCAATGGTTCTCATGACACTGACCTCAGAATGAAGAGACATTGAACTGATCCTGCGGACTTGGACCTGTGATCCACTAGTAACACACAGATTGCTGCATCAGATGCTAAACCCATCATAGTCCATGCGGATTGTTCTACTCCATGCGCAATGATGCATGCGTGAAACTGACTGGTTGTAAGTACACAACGTGTGTGTAGTTATGTAGTTCTGTGTCAGTGAGGGTGTACCTAAATATACACTCATAGTTGTTCCTGACATGAGATCTACACAAAGCTCTGCAGATGCATCTCAATCTTGACCTGCAGCTTTTGAGCTTGGAGCGATGAGACTACCAAGTATAACTTAAACATCAACCCCATGCCTACAACAAGTGAGACTGCTAACTAATAGGGAAATCTGAAAGGACACAAAAAGACAGTTAAATGAATGAAACATAGAGGTGGCCCTGACTCACTCAGATACCAACAAAGAAAATGGTTTTAGCATCAGCAATATTCGTCAACAACTCCTTAATGTCAGGAGTTTTCCTTGAAGACCTAAAAAAAAGATATATATATGCCCCTTTTTAAAAAAGCTAACCTGGACAAACATGAACCCGACAACTACAGACCTATAGCAAACGGACCATTCCTGGACAAACTTATAAAAAGAGCAGCTTTTGCACGGATTTCACAATTCATTGAAGACAATTCAATACTTTTGATTTGCAAACTGGTTTCCATCCAGGAAGAGACACTGAATCTGACCTAAAATTAATTTAAAAACACAGTGGATCAGAGCAGAGTTGCTGCCCTTCTGCTCTTAGACCTTTCAGAGGCCTTTGACACAGTGGATCAAAATATACTCATTCAAATACTTGAGGAAGCCAGACTAGAGGGAACAGCTCTCATTTGGATCACATCCTACCTATGCAGCAGTACAATTATTATATACTACCCCCAAACCCCCATTCTTTTCTAAACCATACAAGATTAAAGCAGGTGTTCCCCAAGGCTCAATCATCTCACCCATGCTTTTCAACATTTACATGACGTTACTATCAGATATGATCATTGGCTTTGACATCACCTGCTACAACTACGCAGATGTCACGTAGCTACTTCTGAAATTGGAAAGCCCAAAGGACAATAAAACAACAAAACCTTTTGATTGCCTCAGGGCCATTGACCAATGGATGACATGGACCTACCTCAAATTGAATGCCTCCAAAACCAAGATACTCACCTGTAGCGACTGAAAAACCAACGACTCTCTCTGCACCTGACCTAACGATCTACTACCACCTCTAAAAAGATCTGAGGAGGTAAAAAACGTTGGAATTACCATGGACGCCAAACTGTCAATGTCAAACTGTCAATTAATCTACAAGTGGATAAAATCAAGCTTTCTCACAATGAAAACACTGCAACCCATTTTCCTGCACCTAGGATTTCCACACAAGGTTTAAGCTACCATCTCTCTTATCCTATCAAAATTGGACCTCACTAATAATCTGTACGGCTCAACTTTACCAACTATGAGAAGACTACAAAGAGTTCAAAACACTGCCCCAGACTACTCCTACATGTAAAGTCACAAGGACATATCTTTCCTGCCTTGAGGGCATTACAGTGGTTACCTTTGCCGGAAGAGCCTCTTTCAGCCTGCTTTGTATCGCACTCAAAGAAATACATGGCAAAGGTACACTCTTTATCAGGAGGAAAATCAAAAAATACATACTAATCAAAAATGTCTTCCAGCCTAATAATTCCTACATACAAGAAAAAAAAACATGGGTGAAACATCTTTCTCTGTGCAAGCAGCCGAACTATGGAATACCGGCAAACAAAAGAGCTACGGACAACCATTTCCATTTCAGAAGATTGGTCAAAAGCTGACTCTTTCCCATATGATGACTATCCTCACAACTCAAGAATGCACCACAATAGTATACTCAGACATGACAAACTATACTTCTCACAGTGTGGAAAAGAGCATTTGTTATACAAGTACACGTCATTGTAATTTGAACTGTGGTTCCTGTTATAAGCAGATACATATATATTAGGGAAAATTGTGTATTACACCATGGAATTCATGTGTATGTCAGACTATTTAGGGGTTGCTGCTTCTATATACTTATGATGGAAGCATACGTAGACGGTTACGCCTGCTACTAATAGCTACAGTAAGTGCCATATGTATATTTATGTATGTTTCAATTAATTACAGTTATTTGAAACCAAAATATATACCACATGATGAATGTGGATAGCAGATCGTGTCAATATTGCCATCTCACTGTTCATATGGGTATCTATATAGAGAGCTTTAATCAACCAAATAAAGCTTTACCAGAATTATGTGTGTATATGTATGTATAAATGATATACATGTTGCTAGTATATGGAAAAAAAGAACCTTCTGTCCTTCCCATTCATTCTCCCTCTGACTCATCCCAAAACTTCTAATTAGTATGAACTCCTAAACATCCTTCTCAAATTTTCACCCCTCCTTTTTAGCCATGCCACCCAACTAATAAGCACACACAACCCTTACTTACAAAACAACTCACTACTTCCTCTTTTGAAATCCTCTGCGATAATTCTATCCCTACCCAGAAACTTTACTAAATACGCAAGAAATAAAGAGCACAATCCTAACACAGCTAACACACAAGAAATAACAAAAATTAATAAAATTGTGCTAACCTACTAATTACTATCTTGGGATCAGCAGTAGCGTGCTGCCTGTCGCAAAAAGCGTTTCAGTACCTTGTCAGGGGTTGTAAATGCTATATAAATACATTTACAATTGCAATTTTTGAACTGCATGACAAGGTATGGTGGTACATGACATAGGACATAACTAGTAAAATGTTAATCCTTAAATCTAATATCACTTTAAATTGTGTACACACAAATGTCTCAAGGTCAGCGCAGTGATGAATAAAGGTTTTTATGTATATACATTAAGTCAAAGGCTTGTTTTCGATATAAATATATCTTAAAAAGCAAAAATACAATAATGAGCAATAAAATAGTAAAAGGAACCAGTACATAAAGAGATAGACAAACATTTCATGCTACTGCTGGTACCAATAAATTAACTAAAAACCATTGTATATTTTGTTAAAAAAACAGATTAAACAAGAAACAAAAGCCTAGTTGATCTGATACGCCAAGCCCATCCTAGAATTTAGCTAAGCCACAAGCAAAGAGGGGCCGTGGGTCGTTTTTCAATATTCGTAGGGCCTCCAAATAGTGTCTAGTTCCAAGTTCTCTGCAGAGTGGCTTTAACCATCTACTCCGAGGAGCTGCATAGGCCGGGCATTCGAACAGAAAATGGGGAACAGACTCAGACCTCTTTTCACAAAATGGGCAAGAAGAAATTGTCTGGGTCGGTGCCTTCCACCTAGATGTCAATTCTCCAACAGGAAGTAAGCCTATTCTAAATTGGAAATATAGTGCCCTATCCTTACGGTTTGAGATGACATCCAGGTATGGTTCACAGAAGTGCACTTCCTTAGTCAAAAGAAAATCCATAGTGGACCTACACAAGTTGGCGTTACAACTTCTGGTATCGGCTACCCAGCTCCAATATATCTTTTTTAGCCCGGACTTAGGAGGTGCAGATCTAATATTCCAGGCCTCGCCGAGACCAAGGCTGACGAGAAGACGCTTGACTTCCCTCAAGTGGATCTTGGACCAGCCTGGTGACCCCAACACATCGGTTAGGCCGTGCGCATAGCTGGATAATTCTGGTGTTCTCCAAATTCTTGCCCATAGGAGAAGAGGGCGGAGCTTAGCCTGGTCGCTAATTGGCCGAGTACCCATATCTAAAAGCAGTGGGAGGGTTGGGGTGCTATAGGGGAGACCCATTAAATCTTTATGAAATTTGCTTTCGGAGCGGGATAGATGGTCCGCCCTATAAACCCCCCAAAGTTCAGCCCCATAGAGGGCAGCGCTAACACCCCTTGCCCTGTAGATGTCTAGAACAGGAGCAATGGGTTTAAGGGATGAGGCACGATGTTCCTTAAGAAGGGCACCCACCACCCTCTTATGGGTCAGCAACATCTTTTGGTGGCGGCATTTCCAGCTCATGGAGTCACAGAGACGAATGCCAAGGTAGTCGAACTCTGAGACCCTCTCAAGGGCAACGGAATCTAGAGTCGGTGGTTTGGCCAATTTTTTCGGAGGGTTAAGGACCAAATACTTGGTCTTCGCTGTGTTAATGACTAACCCTCTTGCATCACAAAAAGACTTAAAGCTAACTAATAGGCTCTGCAGACCTGCCGGAGTTTTAGAGATCAGGAGGCTATCATCTGCAAATAGAAGGGTAGGTATTCTTTTGACTACCGGGGATGGTGCATCTGCAGGATGTTGTAGCAGTTGCTCCACCACTCCATTGACATACAATGAAAACAGAGTGGGGGCAAGAACACAACCCTGGCGCACCCCTCTATTTACAGGTATACGTGCTGTTTTTTGCCCTTGATTACCCCACCTGATCTGTGCAAAATTATCAGCATGGAGTTTTATCAACATGCTTAGCAAATAGGGTGGAATACCCTGTTCGTCAAGGACACTCCATAATTGGCTGCGGGGAACTAGGTCAAAGGCAGTCCGCAAGTCTATAAAAGCAAGGTACAGACTGCCTTTGCCCAGTACAACCACTTTCCAATATAACATCATGAGTCGAAAGGATTGCTCTATAGTCCCCGTGCCTGATCTAAAGCCAGCCTGAAAGTCTGAAAGAATGCCCTTTTCCTCTACCCACTGCAATATCCTGGCCAAGACCACTTTTCCAGCCACCTTTTGTGAGGTGTCTAAGAGGCTTATTGGGCGGTAATTGGCTGGGTCATTCCGACAACCTTTCTTGAAGATTGGGACGACCTCAGCCCCCTTCCATGAGGTCGGGAAAGTTGCCCCTTCAAGACTGGAATTCAATAGGGCGGAGATAAGTTTTCCCCATTCTTCCGGGTTAATGCGTAGCAAATCTCCTGGTATGCCGTCCGGACCTGCTGCTTTGTTGGGCACAAGGCTATTAATCGCCCCCACCACTTCCTTAGATGTGAACAGAAGCTCGTCCTTGGACTGGGAAGATGCATAAGGGTGTCGTACTATCAAACTTTCCCCCTCATCCGGGACCATTGAATAAAGTTGGGAGAAGTGGTCAACCCACGCACACTCAGGTACGTTACATGTAATCATTGTGTCCACAGGTTTCTCCCTAGTTCTTAATAGGTCCCAAAAACCCTTTGCATCCTTCCTAAGACTAGCGGCCTTCAGGTCACACCAGAACTGATCATCCCATTCTGCTTTTGCCTTTGTTAAGGCCCTCCTATAATTACCCCGTGCAGCGCAAACCAGGACTCTATTCTTAGATTTTACTGCCTTTAGTAGTTCCCATTTAGCCGCTCGGCATGCAGATGAGAACCACCCAGCAGAACCCTTCCTGCCGCTTCTCTTGTTGTCCCCCTTTCCCACGTTGTGGGTAACGAATAACTCGCCTAAAGCCTTCGTGGTTTGTGCAAAAACTACGGATACCTCCTGCGCACTGAAAGATGGGGAATCGATGCGAGGTATGATATTAGCCATAATAGATTGTACCTCCAGCTTCTTACTCTCATTGCCGATGATATTCTTCCATTTCAGGCGCCTGCCACAATTGGAGGGACACACTTCGTGTGTTAATTTCCACACATGTGGGATTGGGGGAGGGGAGCTACCCTTCCACAGAGGGGACAAAGACAGAGATAAAGGGTTATGGTCCCTGTCAATGGATGGCCGGACCTCCATGTCCACCAGGAAAGACCACAAACAAAAGTTCAACATAATGTAGTCAATCCTAGAGGAATGGCCTATTCTGTTGAACGTATGTGCCCCCATTTGATCTGATTTGGATCTGCCGTTGGTTGCTCTAAGACCATGCTCCAGACAGAGGGCATTAAGGTCAATTGCATTTTGGGTCCATCTCCTAATTGGAGCAATTGACAACGGCGGGATACCTCTCCTTGCATCGTCGTCGCTGGTGCCCAGCACATCGTCCGCAGCAAGCGGTTCAAATGTGCAGTTGAAGTCCCCAGCTAATAAGACGAGGGAATCTGGACCACAACTCTTGAGTTCCTCGTCAATGCCGGTTGGGGAGAGAGTGGATAGGCCACCCCTAGTACCTCTAACATATATATTAAATATTTCGAGCACTCCTCCTGCACACGGGCCTCTCATTGATAATCTCTGGAGGTCCGGTGAATTAGTGGCTATACATTTGATGGAGTACCGCAGGGAGATGCTTACCCAAATTAACAAACCTCCGGAGGGACGCCCCTTACCTCCGTTCGGTCGAACAGCTGGTACGAAGTAGGTGATATAACCCAGCTTATGCTGTGGTTCCAGGCACCAAGTTTCCTGGAACAAGCAAATCCCAAAGGATTCGATAAATGTGTTCCAATCAGGGATACTTCTATTCCGAGCTAGACCGGCTATATTCCAGCTAGCTACCTTCAGAGGCATGCTGGGAACCCCTCCCTGCCCCAATGTTGGTGCCCTTTTAGTGGGGGTATTATCAATGGCAATGTCCATTTCGACGACGGGTGTTACCGCAGCATGAGGGATTTGAAAGCCTCCAACAGGCAAGTCCCTACTGGGCTGGGGCAACACCTGTAAGCGTCCCCTAGGAGTGAATAAAGAGGAGAGGGTAGTGGTGGAAGAGCTCACCTGCTGCTCTCCAGGGGGTAAGCTATCAGTTTGTAACTCCCCGGAGACTTCAATATATGACTTCCGTACAGGGCGAATTTCCTGTCAACAACCTTGCCAAAATCGACCCAGCGGCTGACTCGGGATATTGTTAAATAGACTAAATTTAGAGATACAACCGCGAGTTTGTCTGCTGTCCCAACCCTCCCACATATAGATTCCGGCTTGCCTTACGGGGGGAATTTGGGGGTTAAAATAACTGAAGTCGCAAATGCCAATTGAACCCCTGCTATCTATTAAACTATGATCCTTCGTAGGTCCTCTGCATATATAGCTAACGATCCTTGGATCTTCAAAGTTCACTATGATACAATCCCCACTTATAGATTTTTTCCTGGTGCCAATCCATCCGACTCTACGTACGTGAATAATCCGGCCCTCCCAGAACTCGGGCAAAGGTCTGTTCTCTTTGAGCCAAAATAAAGTCTTGTTAAACAATTCAATATAAGGCTCACACTTACCTGGGCTAAGCACAGGTACCCCAGTCAACACAACTACATAGGGCTGACAATCAGGGGGGAGATTTATATTATGTTCCCTCCCACAGAGAGGGCCCTCATCTGACTGCAACACGTGGGCCTTTGCAGTTTCAGCTGGTTTAGAAGTTGGGAACTCAAGTACACTATGGGCTACTGGAGAGATGGCTATAGTAGTAGAATTTTCCTCACCTGTAAAGACCGGGGCGGGGGGGCATGCCTTCTTTTTGCCTGGAATATTGATGGTGGCCTTGGGGGACTTAGGTTTCTCTGTAGGCTTAGGAAAAGGGTGATCGGGGTTACTTGTAGTACCTGCCGCCAGCACAGTAGGGTACAGGTTCCGATTAGTCGCTTCCAATGCAACTGGTGAGTTATCAACTATGGTGGCTGAACTATGCTGAACAGTGGACGTTACCTTGCTAACGAGTCCACCCCCTAGACCATCGTCCCTCGTTCTTAGCTGCAATTTTATGAATGATTTTAATGAAAATTTTTTTATCTAGGGTTGTCTGCTCCATTTTGTCCACTCGCTCGGTTAGCCCTCTAATTTTGTCTAATACTGGAAGGAGTAGAGATTTCATTAGTTCCTCCATTTTTGTAATTAGGTGAAAATCTGAGGAAAGAGTCGCTACGCTATCAACAGTCTGATTATTGGGTACAGAGGTCACAAGCCCCTCAGTAGTGCCCTCATCTTTCTCTTCCTGTAGTAGGCTAAGGTCCCCCCCTACTACATTATTAAAATCACCCCTCTTGACACCCGCCCGCCTCTGGTTTCTACAATTTTTGGACAGTCTGCTTTTCCGTATAGTGGCAGATCTTCTCCTCTTTGGGGAGGCTGGATGGATTTCCGCCTGCACCACAAAAGCCGCCGGGGAGGGCGACATTGGGTGGGTAATCGGGTCAGCCGGATACGAAATAGGAATGGCTGGCTTGGTTACTGCCGGGACAGGGGCCACATGATTTTGGGCATTGAGTGTCGTAGCCGTCAAATTTTCCAGCCCTTCCATGTTGGCTCTCAAGGCCGCCAAACGAGGGTGATCCAAGGGGGAGGAGACAGGGAGGAGCGGGTCCAATGCTCGCTCCGGGGAGGGTATCAAAGCTATCGGGCCCATCGAAGATCGTCTATCACCAAATGGGCTACGAGATAGCCGCCGCTCGGCCATGGTGATTTCTTTATCGATAACGTTGGCCACACGGGTAATGAACTGGTCCATAGTACCAGCCATACCCCTCTCACTCCCCCTCAGACTTTTACCTGAGCGAGTTGACATCGCTAGTACAGGACCAGGCCTTTAGTGGATTCAAACCAACCCCCTGACAGAAAGTAGGGCAGCAGGTTGCAATGGATAATATATAATAGGAACAAGAAATAAGCAAATATCAAGAGGGGGTCCCAGCCACAGACAAGCAAAAATGAGTAGGGCGGCTATCACAGACAATGTCCAGATAATGTCCAGTAAACACAAACACAGTCCAAGTCCACAACAATAGGCAATTATCGGCATACATCAACAAAAGTACCTGATTTGGGGCAGGTGAGCTAGTGCCAAAGTTTAGAGGGGGGGCCCAGCCCAGCCTCTTCCAGCCCCGGACGGCCACAGACGGCCCGCCCTTTGCCCGGGCTTCGCCCGGCGGAGCCCACGACGCGGGGAGTAAGTCCAAATTTAAAGCGCCTCCGGGCGCGGGCGATGTTGACGCTGCTTCCGGGATGTTGGGGGCCGGGGAACCTGGGAACTGTAGTTTTCTCCTCCCTCCTCACTGCGGCCACGCGATGGCAAACGCGGCGGCGGGAGGGAGGGAACACCGAGTACAGCAACCACAGCACCACGCTAGGGGACCCAAGGTGAGGCTCAGCAGAGGCAGGCAAACAACCAGGCAAAACACGACACCCGCTCCACCGGGAGTAAGTCCAAATTTAAAGCGCCTCCGGGCGCGGGCGATGTTGACGCTGCTTCCGGGATGTTGGGGGCCGGGGAACCTGGGAACTGTAGTTTTCTCCTCCCTCCTCACTGCGGCCACGCGATGGCAAACGCGGCGGCGGGAGGGAGGGAACACCGAGTACAGCAACCACAGCACCACGCTAGGGGACCCAAGGTGAGGCTCCGCAGAGGCAGGCAAACAACCAGGCAAAACACGACACCTTTATACATTAAATGAACATGCAATATGAATCATTCATCAACAGGACAAATGCATTTTTCGACATGACTCATTCTTTAGTCCACCTAAACAAGGTACATCACTTTCCTCCACCTTGATATCCCACAATATCGAGCATTAGAGTGATGCAGGAAACAAAATATGGGTATCAATTTTGGCAACCTATTATAAAATAGTTAACCCTCATCCATTCAAGATACAAGAGATTTTTTCAAAAGAATCCCACTTCGTTCTATGTAATTTAGACATGGATGCTCTATCCTCGCCATTCCCTGATGATGCTAGCAGGGAAGCAAATTAATGGGCATTATTAAACTATGAAATGACAGGAGCAATCTCAACTTTGTATTTTACAATATATAGGATATTCTTTGAATTACAATTATTAAAAATGGTAGGATCGCTTCTACTTACAAACACTGGGAACTTTTATGGGTTTGTGTTGGCAATAGCCAACGCAAATATTTCCGTTAGCAAATTTAAAGAGGAATATATTTACAATGTTAGAGGATAGAGCACTCTATATTGGGATGTTTATGATTCATTGAGGTCAACTTTCAAATTTGGCATGAGATAAAGTAATCTCCCAACAAATCCTCTCCACAACATTGTCTAACAAACATCCACTGTAAAATTTACAAAGAAACTGAGTTGCATTAACAAGTCATTGTACAGAAAGGATACAGAGCACAATCGTCTATACAGTTCACAAAGACAGTTTTCATATGGTTGCTTTGCAGCAGTGGCGGCTCTTCCGGCCAAGGCAGAGGAGCATCACCCCACTGCTTTTTGCAGTGAAACACAGAGAAAGTAAATGATAAAACTTGTGTTATCATTTTATTTTCTTCTACTTCTATCCACAGCTTTGCGTGAGGGGACGAGGGCAGGGGAGCACCCTCCTTAGTGCGCAATGACTGAATGGCCGGCACTCTCGGACTGCCCAAAACAGTCTTGCGCACTTTGCATGTTCTCCACCCAGGCTGCATTGCAGTGATGGAGCAGATAGAGCAAAATTTTGTATACCACCTCTATTTTGCATGTAAAGACTAACTATATAACTCATTGATTATAATTTACTAACGGTGTGGTGTGTGTTATTAATTCAACCTTTTGCATACACAAATTACACGTGGGAAATTGCTAGTTGCATGGCTGAATAACTCAAATAACTAAAATACGTACGCATATTAATAGTAGTATATGTGATAATTAGATATCGCATGATTTATGTTGCTTACATGAAGTTTGCATTCCTGATTGGATCCTAAAGGTGAATATTATCGCTTTAAATGTCACTATATGCTAGGGCTAGGAAAATACTAATACATAAAGGGATTAGTGAGGGTACAACATTAGAATCATCATTTCTTTGTATTAATTGTTCTTTTGTGTTTGTTTCGCTTAAAGTTAGCATTTGGGCCTACCACAAAATGGAGTCGAAAATCGAGTTCAGAAGTGGCCACCTACTGCGCAGACTCGGATGGCTCCGTGAACTTCCTAAAGACCCGAGCACCCAATGTCCTCGGTCAAGGATAGGATCTTGGTGGACTGCCAAACCCCCGGACAGTAAAAAACGGTTTAAAATGAACAATTGGATCATACAAGTAAGCCCAAACCATTGTAATACAAGGACTATGTCATCTTCGGAAGTTAACCAGCAAAATCCATGAGAGACCATAATGAACAAATATCGGACGTTTTCGATCAGCCAATCACAGACTTTCTCCGCCTAAAAATGTTTCATATTATCCCGAAATTCATTATAAAAAGAGTAGTAGAATAGGGAGGGGGTTGGTTGTTCCTGGCTTGTTCTGGGTTCCTGTTGTTGTTCCGGATCGTTCTGATTTTCTGACGTCTATGCTGGCGATGACGATGACAGATGCTCGCACGATCTCTGGTCCTATGGAGATCTTTGGGACTGTAACATGCTGAGCAAAAAACTTTTGGACTTTGAGCTTTGGCCTGCTTTATTTGGACAATTTAACGGCTAATTCAAATATGCAGAGCCAATGAATTAGAGAAAATCCAGATAGCAAGAATAGGTAAATATAATGACCTGCGATTTGAAATAATTGATCTAGAAATTCTAAACTTTTGATGAAACAATGTAGGAGAGTAGGGTCTGCTATCCTATGGTCACCCCAAATTTTTGCTTTTTGCTTCACTGGTTTTTGACATATTGAGGCTGTGGGCCTGCCAATCAGACCCCCAGCCTGCTGTTCTCTCTACTAAATTTACACTATGCACCCTAGGTGCATAACCAATTGGAAGTGGATCACCCTGTGAGCCCCTGTACCAGTGTACACTAGGTACCCAGGGCAGTGGTGTATCTAAGGCCTACCAGGGGCTGAAGCATGTATTGTGCCACCCCTGGCCTGGCCTAACAAATTTGACACAACTGGCTGATCACTCAGCTGGGGTAAGTTGGTGTAACCACCTCTTACTTAGGTGTAGTATACCTATACCTAACCTTAAATGGGACACCTGGTAACCTATAAGTCACTCCTATGGCAGGCCTTAACAATCCTGAAGGCAGAGTGCTTGGTTCCATGTGAGATGGTGCTCTGGCATGAGCTGAGCCTGTCTGCAGTGGTCGGAACCCCTTCCTTCTACTGTTTCCAGATATCGTCATACCATATACTCTTTAGTGCATTATGAACCTCGCGGTTAAATGCTATCTTTGGTTTGGCTTTATCAAAACATGTCGAGTAAGGTGTCATACGAATTGGAATACTAACCCCTCGCCAATTCTGGCGACGGGGTTAGCATTCCACCCTTCTAGAGGGACACGACATGTACAGTACCTGAAACCCGGGTAAAATCAGACATAGCCTCAGCTCCACAAAATGGATGCTGCCACCACAGACACAAGTCTGCCCTCCTGCTGCTGGGAGTCCTTCCAGCTTGGGAGGTGTGGACAAAGGGTTTCCTGCCAGGGGAGGTGCGTGCACCACCCCAGACAGGATTTTGTGTATTGGTCAGGTAGGGCTTGAAAGAAACCAGACATGCCTGTGGCTCACAAGGAGCCTCGGTGCATATGCCAGTTCAATCCGGTCCTGGGGCACACCTGGGGCGAGCTGGACAAAGGATTGGGGGTGTAACCACCCCCCTTCCTGGTCCCACCCTTAGGGAGGGACCTAGCAGGTAGTCCGGCCCCTAGAATCCGCTTAAAGGTAGGAGCTGTGTCCTAAGACTTCAGACATCCTGGAATCAACTTGAAACTAAGAAGAAGACGGGAACTTCGACATTCTTCTGCACAGAAGACTGAAGGAAATCTCCCCTGTGGTCAGGGAGTGACCACCTTGCTAACGCAAGCACCATCCAGCGAATCAACGTCTGCTTTGCCGCCGCCTCCCGCCGGAGCCCGAGCCCAGAGACTGACAAGACCTGGACCTCCAGACCTCTCACCGCCCGATCCACAGTCCCTGAAAAGAGGAGACCCGTGGAGGCAACGAGACACGTGGAGCCAGCCACCTTGAAACGACCACGACAAGCTGCAAGTGCAACAACCGAGGCTCCCTCCAAGTTGTGCTTTGGGATCTGAGAAGCCCAACCCTCGAGCAGCATCTGCACCAAAGGTGAGCCCTCCAGCATCTCCACGATCTGCGTGGGGCCCTTCTGCATTTTGCCACTCGACGCGCCTAACCGGTTGCTGGCCCGCTGGCTAGTGGCCATCTTGGCGACGAACTTCAAGAAATACACCGCTGGTCTGGTTGCTCCAGACTGGCCCTTGCTCCCCTCCAAAGGAGCAGTCCCTCTGACCTTGCTGGTCAGAACCATCAGCTTATTTCGTTTTCCACAACAATTGCTTTTGCCAAGGCTTGTTTGCTTCGACCAAGTCGCCAACACCGCCGACAGCGAGAGCCTGCGTGGGACAGCTCGTGAACCGACTCCTGGACGTCGTCGACCTTCAGGGACCACGTGGCTGCAGAGACAAGCTACACCTTTCTTCCTGTTTGCACCCGACATCGCCTGGTACCCACCTGGTGCCACGCTGGTCACTGGCTAGTGACTGTGAACACTGTCCCCTCTGCTTACAGGTCTTCTACAACTCCGATCCACTCTTGGATCCACCGCATCCCTTCCGGACCGACCGCCTGCAGCATCTTTGTCCACAGGCTCCATTGAACAGATAGAAGAAACCCGACGCACTTCGAGGCCTATGCACCCGCTTCCTGTGGGTGAGGTAAAGCTGGCACTCCGGTGCCCAAGTGTAGAGAATCATCTCTAGTGTCTGTGTTTCCAATCTTGAGTTCATAGTCCATCCGGAAGATCCTTTTTGCAGTAACTTTGTAACTTTTACGCACCCATTGAAAACCTATGGGAGCACGCGTGTGACTATTTGCTCTGCACACGCAACCCGTGGACCTCCTGGTCACTAACTGAAGTTAGCTCCTTGTAGGCCCAGCGATTCTAGAGGCCCTAGGCCTTTTCCCTTTTCTGTTCGTGGTACTTATACCACTATTTTAGTATATGGTTTGAGCGGCCACCAGGGCCTATCCATATAAAGTGCAACTTATGTGTATTCTACTGTAATCTTGTTTGACGATTTGTGCTCCTGTGCTCATAAAGAGACTAGGGGTTACTTTGAGAAATAAATATATATATATTTTGAATATATATCTGTGTGGTGTCCTTTCATTGGTATAAAAGGGGGTTGCATTTGGTAAAACAGCCGGCTTAACACGCTTCACGAATTTAGCCTCAAAGACTGCTTAGCCTACGCTACCACTAGGGCAGCTAGTCCGAAAAGGTTGACTTACAACCACACCATAAGGGTTGCTTGGCATGGTACAAGGTGGTCACTTTAACTAGTGAACATCATATACCAGGCCAACTTCACACATTGGTGAGCAGCAGTTGGATTTGAGCTTGCTGTGTTTTACCATTGTAATCTCTTGGTTACCAATTGAAAGATCACATAGGTACCTGTAGGTACATATAAAACAAGATAGATATACTTAAGTTCTACTGAACTTAGTTGTTGTAGAGCAAAGGGAGTAGCACACCCTGACTACAACTACTAGATAGGTTTAGTAGGTAAACCCAAGTGTAGGTAGATTGCAACACATCCACCCACACTTAAGAGCAATGGCTGGGGCAGAGGGGTCCACTGTACCCATCTCTGTTGAGAGTGACCCCCAGAGGGCACCATCCATCTTTGCTACCCTTAATCAAAATGAGCTCAGGCAGTTGGCAAATATCAGGGGCCTTAAACAGTCCAAGAATCCTACTTCTGCTGAACTCAGGGAGCTTTTACAGGCTGATGAAGATCAGAAAGCTCTCAGGAAAGCCTCCCAGTTAGGCCCCTTAGGGACAGGAACAGGAGGCCCCCCTTCTGAAGATGCTACTGAAGTACCCCTTTCCAATAGCCATCCCTTAGATGAGAATCATACTACAGAGGAGGAAAGTGGTGGGGATACAGAAGGTAGTGTGGATGAAGGGAGAACTAGCCCAGTGCCAAGTGTTATACGTGGCCCAGCTAACTTAAGGCTACTGGGGACTGACAATGGGATCACCCCATTGGATCTCCCTAGTGGACTTAACCAGGGGCTTGGGAGGCAAAGGAATCACTCAGGTGACTCTAATGCTTCTCATGCCTCTAGAGGCTCTCAAGGTCACTCCAGGAGAAGGATGACCACCCCTCAGAGGAGGGAGCATGAGGCCAGGATGCAAGAAGCCCAGCTGAGGATCAGGAAGCAGGAGCTAGAAGTAGCCCTGATGGAAGAGAAACTGAGCAAAGCTAGGCAGCATAAAGAGAGTGGGTCTATACCCACTGGTGGCAGCATTGTCCCTAAGGACAAAGATAGGGTCTTTGATAATAGGAACCTGTCTAAGGTTGTGCCCCCCTACAAAAGTGGGGATGACATCCACAAATGGATGACTGCTCTTGAGAGAGCCTGCAAAGTGCAGCAGGTTCCTGAAGACCAGTGGGCAGCAATCCTCTGGCTCTCCTTTGAAGGAAGAGGCAGAGACAGACTCCTCACTACTAGAGAAGAGGATGTCAGAAATTACAGAATCCTGAAGAGTGTCCTAGTTTATGGGTTAGGCTTAACCACTGAACAGTACAGGTTAATGTTCAGAGACACCCAGAAGACACAGACTCAGGACTGGTCTGAATACATTGAATGTGCCACTAAGGCTTTGGAGGGTTGGTTGCTGGGAAGTAAGGTATCTGATTATACAGGATTGTACAATTTGATGATGAGAGAACAGATTTTAAATAACTGTCAAAACCAGCAACTGCATCAACACTTGGTTGACTCTGATCTGACCTCTCCCCAAGAATTGGGAAAGAAGGCAGACAAATGGGTCAGAACCAGGGTTAAGCAAAAGAACCAGAACCAGGGCCAAGGGGGTGATCAGAAGAAAACAGACCAAAAGGGTGGAGATCAGAAATCTAAAGACCAGAAGTCTTCAACAGGGCCCCAAACTACTGCTAAAGAGGGTGGGTCCCAGCCTAAAGGGAAGAAGAAAGAAGGTCAAAAGAAACCCTGGTGCAATCATTGCAAGAATACAACTCACTGGACTAGTGATTGTAAAAATGGTGGAGCCCCCAACACTGTTGCCCCTAAGGCACCTGCTCCCAGTACTACTGTTAGCAGTGTTGGTCCCCAGACAAAGGGTGTAGTGGGAATCACTATGGGTACTGAAGGAGATTCTGACTTAGACAGAACCCTGACACAGGCAGTCTTGATCTGTGATGGGGACATTGATTTGTCCCTGACTGTGAGCCCCAGTAACCTGGGCAAGTACAGACAGACTCCTTTAATTAATGAAAAAGTGGCTCAAGCCTACAGGGACACATGTGCCAGTGTCACTATGGTGACACCAGGCTTTGTGGACCCTGGACAGTACATACCAGGTGAGAATTACCTGGTGACCAATGCCAGCAATGCCACTACTTCACATAGTGTGGCAGTTGTTAACTTCTCATGGGGAGGGGTAACTGGCCTCAAAAGGGTTGTGGTTAGTGCAGACCTCCCAGTAGAATGTTTGTTGGGCAATGACCTAGAGAGTTCTCTATGGTCTGAAGTGGAGTACAGGACACATGCAGAGATGTTAGGTATATCACCACATGTCCTTGCTGTGACCAGGTCACAGGCCAAAAAGTGCCTTACTGAACCACAGGTCTTGGATCCTGGAACAATGGACCAAGCACCTACCAAGAAGAAGAACAGGAGGGTCAAGGCTGTGCCTTCCCCCCTGCCTCAGAGTGATGATCAACCTTCCCAGGAAGCTGATCTAGAGAACCCTGAAGGAACTGTCCCTGAAGAGCTTGAACCTGATCAGGTTGAGTTTCTGGGGACAGGGGGACCTTCAAGGGCTGACTTGAGGCAGGCTCAGTTATCCTGTCCCTCTCTTGAACCCCTCAGACAGCTGGCTGCTGCTGAGGCTGCTGGGAATGCTCAAGGTACCCATTAAGTGTATTGGGATGATGGGCTCCTTTATTCAGAGGCTAGAGACCCCAAGCCTGGTGCCACCAGGAGGTTGGTCATACCTCTGCAATTTAGGGGCTTCCTTCTTACCTTGGCCCATAATATTCCTTTAGCAGGACACTTAGGCCAGAACAAGACTTGGGACAGGCTTGACCCTCACTTTCACTGGCCTCACATGAATGAAGATACAAAGGAGTTTTGTCGCTCCTGTGTGACCTGCCAAGCCAGTGGCAAATCAGGTGGCACAACAAAGGCCCCCCTAATACCACTACCTGTGGTGGGGGTCCCCTTTGAAAGAGTGGGAATAGATATAGTGGGTCCCATGGATCCTCCCACTGCATCTGGGCACAGATTTATACTGGTGGTAGTGGATCATGCCACCAGGTATCCAGAGGCAATTCCCCTTAGGACCACTACAGCACCTGTTGTGGCCAGGGCCCTGCTGGGAGTATTCTCCAGAGTGGGGTTTCCTAAGGAGGTAGTTTCTGACAGAGGTACCAACTTCATGTCAGGATACTTGACAGCTATGTGGAAGGAATGTGGTGTCAACTACAAGTTCACCACCCCTTATCACCCACAATGCAATGGGCTTGTTGAGAGATTCCACAAGACCCTAAAGGGTATGATCAAAGGATTACCTGAAAAGCTTAGGCGAAGATGGGACATCCTTCTACCCTGCCTTCTGTTTGCTTACAGAGAGGTCCCACAAAAGGGGGTTGGCTACAGCCCCTTTGAATTGTTGTTTGGGCACCCTGTAAGAGGCCCACTGTGTTTAGTGAAGGAAGGATGGGAGTTACCTCTCAAAAAGCCTAAACAAGACATAGTGGACTATGTACTTGGTCTCCGCTCCAGGATGGCCGAGTATATGGAGAAGGCATCCAAAAACCTTGAGGCAAGCCAGGCCTTACAGAAAGCTTGGCATGACCAAAAGGCTGTCTTGGTTGAGTTTCAGCCAGGACAGAAGGTATGGGTGTTGGAGCCAGTGGCCCCAGCAGCACTCCAAGACAAATGGTCTGGACCCCATACAATCCTGGAAAAGAAGGGAGAGGTTACCTGCTTGGTGGACCTAGGAACTCCCAGGAGTCCCCACAGGGTACTCCATGTTAACAGGTTAAAAGCATATGTTCACAGGGCAGATATGGGCTTGCTCATGGCTACAGATGAGGGACAGGAGGAAGAGAGTGACCCTCTCCCAGACCTGTTGTCTCAGAACCCTGAAGATGGCTCAGTTGAAGGAGTGACCCTTGGAGGCAACCTCACTGCCCATCAGCAGACTGAATGTAGACAAGTTCTACAATCATTTCAACATCTGTTTTCCCTAATACCACTGACTGGTGTACCCATGTGGTGGACACTGGTGACAGTCTGCCTGTAAAGAACAAGCTCTACAGACAACCTGACCACGTCAGGGACTGTATAAAGGCTGAGGTACACAAAATGCTGGAATTAGGTGTCATTGAACCCTCAGAGAGCCCCTGGGCTAGCCCAGTGGTTCTGGTCCCCAAACCTCACACCAAAGATGGCAAGAGAGAGATGAGGTTCTGTGTGGATTACAGAGGACTCAATGCTGTCACCAGGACAGATGCACACCCTATTCCAAGGGCAGATGAGCTCATAGACAAACTAGCTTCTGCTAAGTTTTTGAGCACATTTGACTTGACAGCTGGCTATTGGCAAATCAGATTAGCTGAGGAGTCTAAGGCCAAAACAGCATTCTCAACCCCAGGTGGGCACTACCAATTTGTGGTGATGCCCTTTGGTCTGAAGAATGCACCTGCCACCTTCCAAAGGCTGGTGAACCAAGTGTGAGAAGTTGGCCTGATGTATGATGTCACTAGTTCTAGTGTACACCTTATATCAGTCCAAATACCCTTATGGTGATTGGTTGTAAAGTCAACCTTATAGACCAGCTATCCTAGTGGTAGCATGGACAAGAGCAGTCTTAGGCTAAACTCTGAATGGCATGTGAAGCCAGCTGTGATACCATATATAATCCCTTGAATACCAAATGAAAGGACACCACAACAGATATATATATAAAATAAAGTGTATTTATTCTAAGCAACCCTCAGCACTCTTTATGAGATTAGAGGTAAGTACAACACAGTCTTATTTAAGCATACATTAAGTCACACAGGTAGGTAATACAGTTAGGCCCTAGGGGCCACGCAAACCATATACTAAATAAGTGGTATAAGAACCACTGTCACGGAAATAGAATAGGCCTAGGCCTAGGGAATCGCTGGGGCTACACTACACTAGCGTTAGTTAGGAAATGGGAGGCCCACGGGATTCGTGTGCAGAGTGGAAACACTCACGCGTAATGCGTAAAAGTCAATAGCAATAGTACAGTTTAGAAAACGGTAGATTTAGGACACTTCCGGAGTAGCTAGGAAGTTGAGACTTGAAAACTAGACACTAGGATAGTCACTATCCTGATGAGCACCGGAGTACCCAAGTTACCTAGCCCACAGGCTGCGGGTGCATAGGGGTGAAGATGCGTCGTTTTCGTCGTCGACTCCTATGGATGCCTGAAGAAAGATGCTGACAGGCAGTCAGTGAAGAGTGTCCGGTGGATCCCAAGGCTGGGATCTAGAAGAGAAGAAACCTGCAAGCAGAAGGGACAGAGTCAAGGTCACTAGCCAGTGACCACGTGGAACCAGGAAGGAACCAGGCGATGTCGTGAAGATTGCAGGTGAAGGTGAAGCTTGTCGCTGCAGCCAGGAGGACCAGGAAGCGTCGAGGACGACCAGGACCAGGAGGCGAGCTGTCCCACGAAGGCTCTTGCTGTCGGCGGCGTCGAAGTTGGACTAGGACTCACCAAGCCTTGGCAAGCGGAACCCACGAAGAACGAAGGACTTGCTTCTGGTGCAGACCAGGAAGGTCTGGGGTGCTTCTTCTTTGCAGAGAAGCGGGAGCCAGTCTGGAGGAGCCAAACCAGCGCAGAAGATTTCAGGGTGCGTCGTCACAAAGGCCACTAGCCAGCGGGCAAGCAACCGGACAGACGCGGCAAGCAGGAAAATGCAGAAGGGCCCCACGCAGGACTCGTGGAGTGTGGGGGGGCTGATCTTCGGTGCAGATGGTGCTTGGGGTTGGGGCTTCTCAATCCCCGGTGCACAACTTCGAGGGTACCTCAGAAGCTGCGCTTTAAGTTACTAGCCACTTTTTCCAGGTAGCCGGTCCCACGTCGCTCGTCGCCTCCACGGATCTCAGCTCTGCTGCAGATGTGGATCAGGGTCGGAGAAGTCTGGGAGTCAAGGCTCTGGTCAGGCTCTGCAGTCGGTTCCTCGTAGAACGTGGGCAAAGCAAAGGGTAGTCTCTTGATGGTGCCTGTTTGCACAGGGTAGCCACTCCTTGGCTACAAGGGAGATTCTTCAGTCTTCTTCTTTCGTCGAATGTCGAAGGTCCAGAGTTTCTGTTCAGTTTTGCAGGTTCAGGATAATCTAAAGTCTTGAGTCCCAACTCCCACTCTTATACTAATCTGGGGGGCTGGGATACCTGCTAGGTCACGCCTTATGGGTGGGACCTGGGAGGGGGTGGTTACACCCGCTTCCCTTTGTCCAGTTTCGCGCCAGAGCTGGGGCTGGAGTGCCCCAGCGCCGGTTTGAACTGGACTATGCAAGGAACACCTTGTGTGCCCCAGGCATGTCTCATTCCTTTCAGCCCACCCTGCCCCAATACACTAAAGGCTGTCTGGGGAGGTGCTAGCACCTCTCCAAGCAGGAAACCTATTGTCCAGGCCTCCCTGGCTGGGATCACTCCCAGCTGCAGGAGGTCAGACTTGTGTCGTGGCAGCAGCATCCATTTTGTGATGCTGAGGCTTTGGTCAGAGGCTAACAGTTGAAGTATGATTTTAACATGCCTTTCCCTCTAGAAGGGGGGAATAATATTCTCATGTCCAGAAATGGCATGGGGGTATTATTCCACAGTGTTAGACACCTTACACGACATGTTTTGATAAAGCCAAACCATAGTTACCATAACCGTTTAAGATTATAAGGTACTTTAAGAGTATATGGTAGGCTATATCATAGAACAGCTATAAGGACAAGGTTCCGAAAGCTGCAGACAGGCTCAGCTCATGCTAGAGCACCATCTCACATGTTACCAAGCACTCTGCCTCCAGGATTGTCAAGGCCTGCCATAGGAGTGACTGATAGGTACACATGTGTCTATGTATGTTAGGTATAGGAATACTACACCTAAGCAAGGGGTGATTACACGACCTTGCCCCAGCTGAGGGATCAGCCAGTTGTGTCAAAATGGAAGGCCAGGCCAGGGGTGGCATAATACATGCTGCAGCCCCTGGTAGGCCTAGGGTACACCTATGCCCTGGGTACCTAGGGTACACTGTACAGGGGCCAATAAGGTGATCCTATCCAAATGGGTTATGCACCTAAAGTACATAGTATTAATTTAGAGAGAGAACAGCAGGGCTGTGGGTCTGATTAGCAGGCCCACAGCCACATCTAAGTCGAAAACCATTAAAGCAAAAGCAAAAAGTGGGGGTGAACATAGAAAGCAGACCCTACTCTCCTACACAACCCCCCCCCCAAACTTAGAGACATTAAACTAACCTTGACCAGTTGAGTCTTCATGTTCTAAGTGGAAATATCTGGAGAGTCCATCTGCATTGGCATGGTCAGTCCCAGGTCTATGTTCCACTGTGAAGTCCATCCCCTGTAGGGAAATGGACCACCTAAGAAGTTTGGGATTTTCACCCTTCATCTGATTTAGCCACAAGAGGAGCTTATGGTCTGTCTGAATCTTGAAGTGAGTGCCAAACAAGTATGGCCTCAGCTTCTTCAGGGCCCAAACCACAGCAAAGGCCTCCCTCTCAATAGCTGACCAACGTTTCTCTCTAGGGGTCAGCCTTCTACTTATAAAAGCAATGGGCTGGTCTTGACCATCTACATTCAGTTGTGAAAGAACCGCTCCCACACCTAACTCAGAAGCATCTGTCTGGACAATGAACTCTTTGGAGTAGTCTGGACTTTTCAGAATAGGTGCACTGCACATGGCCTGCTTCAGGTCATCAAATGCTTTTTGACAGCTTACTGTCCACTGAACTATCTTTGGCATCTTCTTGGAGGTCAAGTCATTAAGTGGTGTCACTATGGACCCATAGTTCTTAACAAACTTTCTGTAGTACCCAGTCAGGCCCAAGAAAGCTCTGACCTGAGTCTGGGTAGTTGGAGGAGCCCAGTCCTTTATGGTCTGGATCTTGCTCTCCAGTGGTTGAACCTGACCCCCACCAACTAGGTGGCCCTGGTATACAACCTTGCTCTGCCCTATCTGGCACTTAGTGGCCTTGATAGTGAGGCCTGCCTTTTGCAGGGCCTCTAAAACATTCCTCAGGTGGACCAGGTGATCCTCCCAGGTGGAGCTAAAGACAGCAATATCATCAAGATAAGCTGCACAATAATCATCCAACCCAGTAAGGACTTGATTCACCAACCTTTGGAAAGTGGCAGGTGCATTCTTCAAACCAAAGGGCATTACCACAAATTGATAATGTCCTCCTGGGGTCGAGAAAGCAGTTTTGGCCTTTGCACTCTCAGCTAGTCTGATTTGCCAGTAGCCTGCTGTCAGGTCAAATGTGCTAAAAAACTTAGCAGCTGCCAGTCTGTCAATGAGCTCATCTGCCCTAGGTATTGGGTGGGTGTGAGAAGTTGGCCTGATATGTAGTGCTCACTATTCTAGTGATCACTGTGTATCATTCCAAACGACCCTTATTGATGATTGGTTGTAAGTCAACCTTTTAGACCAGCTATCCTAGTAGCGTGGATACGAGCAGTCTTTAGGCTAAACTCTAGAGGGCGTGTTAAGCCAGCTGTTTACCATCACATATACCCCTTGAACACCAAGTGAAAGGACACCACACAAGTTGTTATGAAAATAAAAGGATATTTATTTATAACAAGACTACCCTGGCTCCTTATGAGTCAGGGAGCTAAGCACACTACAAAACTCTTAGGAAAATACTTCAGTTGCACAATTTACACAAATGCCCGAGGGGCACGAGAAACCATCTACACTAACAGTGAAATGCGAATGGTTAGAGTCTGGCGGTACTGATTCCGGAGTGATCCGATCAGTGGGACTAAACGAAAAAGGAACTGGACACTTGTAGAGCGAACCTGCGATGGAGCACCGAGATGCTCGAGTTACCTAGCCCGGAGGCTGCGGCTGCGTGAAGTTCGGCAAGATGTCGGGAGTCCTCGTGTAGTCTCAGGAGCCTGAAAGAAGCAGTTGCTGGCAGGCGACCAGTGACGATGTTCAGAGCGATCCACGCCTGGATCGGTGATGAAGGAAACCTGAAAGCAGAGGGGACTCAGTTCTCAACCGCTAGCCAGCGATCGTGTGGGTACCAGGAGGGTACCGGCTGAAGTCACCTCGACCAGGTGAGTGGGTGACGTCGGACTCGGCTGTTCCTCGGGCCAGGAGGCGCGGCGGCGACCAGGATGGAGGGCGAGCTGTCCCACGAAGGTGTCTGCTGTCGATGATGCTGGGCCCAGGCAGGGGCAGCGGATCTTGGCAGTGGCAACCCAAGCGGGGGAGTCAAGATGGCGTCGGGAGTGGACCAGGAGGGTCCGTGGTACTCCTCTGTTGAAGGGGAGCAAGAGCCAGTCTGGAGCAACCAGACTAGTGATGAAACAATCGTGGTGCGTCGTGAAGAGGGCCACAAGCCGGTCGGCAAGTGGTCGAACAACGCGGTGAACAACAAGGAGCGGAAGGGCCCCCACGCAGATCTCGGGGATGCTGGGGAGGCAGACTTCGATGCTGGAGCTGCTCAGGGTTTAGGGCTTCTCAAACCCTAGGTGCACTCACTCGAGGGTCCCTCGGTGGGCGTGCTAGATAAGCGTCGTGCAGGTTCTGAAGATAGCCGGTCCCGCAGGTCTCGTCACACCTACGTCTCTCAGCTGGGCTGATGAGGTAGGTAAAAGGTCAGAGATGGCAGGGTACTCGGGTCTCGTCGAGCTGGGCAGTCTTGATCCGTAGGAGAGACTTACAGCAAACCGCAAGCGCTTAGGTGGTGCCTGCTGGTGCAGGGTGGCTACTCCTTAGCCACAAGGGAGAGTCTTCAGAAATAGTCAAGAGTTCCTTTCGTGGAAAGTGGTTCGTGATTCGGAGTTATCCGATTATCTGATTATCCAATTTGGGAAGGGGACTCGCTCCTACCTTTATTCTAAGAAAAGGGGCTGGCCCGTGACTAGGTTCTACCTATGGGTGGAGCCAGGAGGGGGGTGGTTACACCCCTAACCTTTGTCCGGCTTCGCGCCAGCTCAGGGGCTGGTGTGCCCCCGAAACTGGTTTGAGCCGGGCTATGCACAGTGAGCACCGGGGTGCCACTTGCAATCACCTTCCTTTCAGCCCTGCCTACCTGGGATACACAAACCCTGTCTGGGACGGTGCTAACACCGCCCTCGACAGGAAACCCTTTGTCCAAGCTCCCCTTGCTGGAAGGTCCCCCAGCAGCAGGAGGTCAGACTTGTGTCTGGTGGCAGCATCCATTTTGTGATGCTGAGGCTTGAGTCAACTTTAACCGGGGTTCAAGGTTACTTCCATGTCGTGTCCCTCTAAAAGGGGGGGAATGCTAACCCCGTCACCAGGACTGGCGAGGGGTTCGTATTCCCATTCGTATGACACCTTACTCGACATGTATAGGTGAGGTGAGGCCAAAGTTAGCAATTGCATTAAAAGTAGTTGGCCCGCGTCACCATGGAACGGCTATTAGGACTTGGTTCCGCAAGCCGTCGACGGGCTCAGCTCGCGCCAGAGCACCGTCCCACATGATCCCCTGCACTCTGCCTTCAGGATTGATAAGGCCTGCTATAGGAGTGACTGATAGGAATCCATGTGTCCATTTTAGGGTTTAGGTGTAGGAATACTACACCTACAGCAACGGGTGATTACACCACGTGGCCCCAGCTGTCGTGCAGCCAGTTGTGTCAGATTTGGGCGGCCATTCCAGGGGTGGCATAATACAGGCTTCAGCCCCTGGTAGGCCCTGGGTACACCGATGCCCTGGATACCTGTGGTATGCTGAGACAGGGACTGACAAGGCGGCCCAGTTCCAATTAGTGGATGCACCTAACGTACAGGTGTGTTAATTTCGAGAGAGAACAGCTAGGCTGTGGGTCTGATTGGCAGGCCCACAGCCGGAGAAAGTCGTAAACCAATGAAGCAAAAGCAAAAAATCTGGGTGATCATAGGATTGCAGACCCTACTCTCCTACATGACCCCCCCCCCCAAACTTCGGGACAATAAGCTAACCTTGACCAGGTGAGTCTTCTTGCTCTAAGTGGAAATACCTGGAGAGCCCATCTGCATTGCCATGATCAGTGCCAGGTCTATGCTCCACTGTGAAGTCCATCCCCTGTAGGGAAATGGACCACCTAAGTAGTTTGGGGTTTTCACCCTTCATTTGATTTAGCCACAAGAGGGGCTTATGGTCGGTCTGAATCTTGAAGTGAGTGCCAAACAAGTATGGCCTCAACTTCTTCAGGGCCCAAACCACAGCAAAGGCCTCCCTCTCAATAGCTGACCAATTCTTCTCTCTGGGGGTCAGCCTCCTGCTAATAAAAGCTATGGGCTGGTCTTGACCATCAAAATTCAGTTGCGATAGAACAGCTCCCACACCCAGCTCCGAAGCGTCTGTTTGGACAATGAATGGTTTGGAGTAGTCTGGACTCTTTAGGATAGGTGCTGTGCACATGGCCTGCTTTAGGTCATCGAATGCCTTCTGACAGCTTGCTGTCCACTGAACTTTTTTTGGCATCTTTTTACTTGTCAGGTCGTTTAGCGGGGTCACAATGGATCCATAATTTCTGACAAATTTCCGGTAATAACCAGTCATGCCCAAGAAAGCTCGAACCTGAGTCTGGGTGGTTGGAGGAGCCCAGTCCTGGATGGCCTGTATTTTGCTCTCCAATGGTTGAACCTGGCCTCCACCTACAAGGTGGCCCAGGTATACAACCTGTGTCTGCCCTATCTGGCACTTGGTGGCCTTGATAGTGAGGCCTGCCTTCTGCAGGGCCTCTAACACTTTCCTCAGGTGGACCAGGTGATCCTCCCAGGTGGAGCTAAAGACAGCGATATCGTCCAGATACGCCGCACAGAAGTCGTCCAACCCAGTGAGAACTCGATTCACCAGCCTTTGGAAGGTGGCAGGTGCATTTTTCAAACCAAAGGGCATTACCACGAACTGATAATGCCCACCCGGGGTAGAAAATGCTGTTTTGGGCTTGGCCTCCTCAGCTAACCTGATTTGCCAATACCCAGCTGTCAGGTCAAACGTACTTAAGTAGTTGGCCGAGGCCAACCGGTCGATAAGTTCGTCTGCTCTTGGTATCGGGTGGGCGTCGGTCTTAGTGACCGCATTGAGACCTCTGTAGTCCACGCAAAACCTCATCTCTTTCTTACCGCCCTGGGTGTGAGGTTTCGGCACGAGCACTACGGGACTAGCCCAGGGGCTGTCCGAGGGTTCAATGACTCCCAGCTCCAACATTTTCTGCACCTCTGTCTTGATGCAGTCTCTGACATGATCAGGTTGCCGATAGATTTTACTCTTTACGGGCAGACTGTCCCCAGTGTCGACCTCGTGGGTACACCACTTGGTCTGACTGGGTGTCAGAGAGAACATATGTCGAAAGGATTGAAGAACCTGTTTACAATCCTCCAGAGAGGCTGCCACAAAAGACAACACCATCTACTGATCCATCGTCAGGGTTCTGAGAGAGCAGGTCTGGGAGAGGGTCACTCTCCTCCTCCTGTCCCTCATCTGTGGCCATGAGCAAGCCCATGCCCTCCCTGTCGACATATGCCTTGAGCCTGTTTACATGGAGCACCCTGTGGGGGCTCCGGGGAGTTCCCAGGTCTACCAAGTAGGTGACCTCTCCCTTTTGCTCAATGATCGTGTGGGGCCCAGACCATTTGTCTTTGAGTGCTGCTGGGGCCACTGGCTCCAGCACCCACACCTTCTGTCCAGGCTGGTACACAGTCAGGACAGCCTTTTGGTCGTGCCAAGCTTTCTGTAATTCTTGGCTCGCCTCCAGGTTTTTAGACGCCTTTTCCATGTACTCCGCCATCCGCGAGCGGAGACCGAGCACATAGTCCACAATGTTTGATGCCGGCTTTCTGAGAGGTCTCTCCCATCCTTCCTTTACCAAACAAAGGGGTCCCCTTACAGGATGTCCGAACAGAAGCTCGAAAGGGCTGTAGCCAACCCCCTTCTGCGGGACCTCTCTGTAGGCGAACAAGAGGCAGGGTATCAGGACATCCCATCTCCGCCGAAGCTTTTCAGGTAGTCCGTGAATCATCCCTTTTAGGGTCCTGTTGAATCTCTCAACAAGCCCATTGCATTGTGGGTGATAGGGTGTGGTGAACTTGTAGTTGACACCACATTCCTTCCACATAGCAGTCAGATATCCCGACATGAAGTTTGCACCTCTGTCTGAGACGACCTCCTTAGGGAAGCCCACTCTGGAGAACACTCCAAGTAGGGCCCGTGCCACCACAGGTGCCGTAGTGGTCCTAAGGGGAATAGCTTCAGGATACCTGGTGGCGTGGTCCACCACCACCAGTATAAACTTGTACCCTGATGCTGTCTGGGGTTCCATTGGTCCGACAATGTCGATCCCCACTCGTTCAAAGGGTACCCCCACCACTGGTAGTGGTATGAGGGGGGCCTTTGTCGTGCCACCTGACTTACCACTGGCTTGGCAAGTGACACAGGAGCGGCAAAACTCCTTCGTATCTTCGGACATGTGGGGCCAGTGAAAGTGTGGAACAATTCTGTCCCAAGTCTTATTCTGGCCTAAGTGACCTGCAAGGGGAATCTCGTGGGCCAAGGTGAGAAGGAAACCTCTCAGAGACAAGGGGATGACCAGCCTCCTGGTCGCACCAGGTTTGGGGTCTCTTGCCTCAGAGTACAGGAGTCCATCGTCCCAGTACACTCTGTGGGTACCTGTGGCGTTCCCTGCAGCCTCAGCAGCGGCCTGCTGTCTGAGGGGTTCAAGTGAGGGGCAGTCTAACTGTGCCTTCCCCAGGTCTTCCCTGGAGGGTCCCCCTGAGCCCAGAAACTCAACCTGACCAGGTTCAAGCTCTTGCGGCTCAGTTTCCCTCAGTTCTTTAAGGTCAGCCTCCTCGGAGACTTGATCCACGACCTGGGGCAAGGGGGAAGGCGAAGCCTTACCCTTACTGCTCCTTTTCTTGGAAGGTGTCTGGTCCGTTCTTCCAGGATCCAGCACCTGTTCAGTGGGGCATCTTTTGGCCTGTGACCTGGTCACAGCAAGGACATGTGCTGGCAAACCTAACATTTCCATGTGAGTCCTCTGCTCCACTTCTGACCATTGTGACGTTTCCAAATCATTGCCCAACAGACATTCTACGGGGAGGTCTGAACTAACCACAACCTTTTTCGGGCCACTTACCCCCCCCCCAGGAGAAATCAACAACTGCCATACTGTGATTGGTAGTGACGTTGCTGGCATTGGTCACTAGGTAACTGGTACCTAGCATGATCTGTCCAGGGTCCACGAAGTTAGGCGTCACCATGGTGACACTGGCACACGTGTCCCTGTAGGCCTGAGCCACTCTTCCATTTATCAAAGGTGTCTGCCTGTATTTGCCCAAAGTATTGGGACTGGCATCAGGGGACATATCCATATCCCCTGTACAGACAAGGACGGCCTGAGTGAGCGTGCCGACTAAGTCGTCACTCCCCTCGGTTCCCAAGGTTAACCCAACTAATGCCTTGGGAGGCGCACTACCACTGCTGACTGTACTAGGGGGCGCAGGTGCCTTAGGGGCTGCAGTGGTAGGAGTTTGCCCTCCTTTCTTGGTGCACTCACTAAACCAGTGAGTCTTACTTTTACAGTATTGGCACCACCTTTTTGACTGGCCTTCTTGAGTCTTCTTCTTCTGTGAAGCCTGACCCCCACCCTCTTTGGTTTGTTGGGGACCTGTCGAAGACTTCTGGTCATTTTGTTCGTTCTTGTTACCCTTTTGGTCTGCTTTCTTCTGACCACCCTGGTTCTGATTCTGGTTCTGCTTGACCCTTGTTCTAACCCATCTGTCCGCCTTCTTTCCCAATTCTTGGGGAGAGGTCAGATCCGAGTCGACAAGGTGCTGATGCAACAATTGGTTCTGACAGTTATTTAAAATCTGTTCTCGCATGATAAGATTGTACAATCCTGTGTAATCAGTAACCTTGCTACCCAGCAACCAGCCTTCCAAAGCCTTAGTGGCACAATCGACAAAGTCAGCCCAATCCTGAGACTGAATTTTCTGGGTGTCCCGGAACAGCACCCGGTACTGTTCCGTGGTTAAGCCGAACCCATCAATCAGTGTGTTCTTCAGGACTTGGTAGTTGTTAGCATCCTCAGCTCTTGTAGTGAGGAGCTTGTCCCTTCCTTTACCTTCAAAGGAAAGCCACAGTATAGCTGCCCACTGACTTGGGGGGACGCACTGGACAGTGCAGGCCCTCTCCAAGGCAGTTATCCACTTGTGGATGTCGTCCCCTTGTTTAAAGGGGGGCACTATTTTACTCAGGTGTCTAGTGTCTATACCCCTGTCTTTCTCTCTATTGAGAATGCTGCCACCAGCGGGATCTAACCCACTTAATTTCTGCTCTCGGGCCAAGGCAAGTCTTTCTTTGGCGAGGGCAAGTTCTTCCCGCTCGATCCTCAGATTGACCTCGCGCATCTTCGCTTCATGCTCCCTCCTCTGAGGGGAAGTCATTCCTCTCTGAGAAGATGCCTGAGAGACATGTGTATGAACCGATCTGCCAGAGCCTCTGGAGAGAGACCTAGCTCGTCCGTTCCCAAGGTTAAGCCTGCTTGAGCGTGGGCCCGGGGCTCCCCCAGCTCCATTCTCATGCCTGCTTAAGTTGGTCCTTGTAAGCCTGCCGACTACCACTGGACCTTTGTCTGCCTCGTCTCCCGACAACTCGTCCTCGTCCTCTGTGCGGAGGTCGAGGTCTGGGTCACCGAGGGTTCCCTCTAAGGGCGGCATGTTCCCATCTGCACTGGGGGGACCTGTGTTAAAGGACCTCCTAGCATCGTACGCCTCTAAGAGACCTATCAGAATTGCGATGGTAGGGTTAGAACCCTGGTTTAGCTTCCTGGAGGCACACAGTTGTCGCATCTCCTTGAAGCTAAGAGTTGCATATCGTGGCACGACCTGTGGAGGGTCACTGACCACTAAGGGAGTCTGCGAAGACTCTCCGTGGATCGACATGCTTTTCTAGTGAGGTGTAAGTGTTGCACCTACCTACACTATGGGTTTACCTACTGATCCCTTGCTAAGAGTTGTAGTCAGGGTGTGCTAAGCCCTGTTACACTACAACAGCCGGTTCAGTAGAACTCGGAGTATTCTAAGTTAAGTTATATGTACCTGGGTACTTATGTGATCTTTCACTGCGATATTCTTAGGATACGTGTGTGGTAAAACAACAGCAAGCTCAAATCCCAACCGCTGCTCACCAATGTGAGAAGTTGGCCTGATATGTAGTGCTCACTATTCTAGTGATCACTGTGTATCATTCCAAACGACCCTTATTGATGATTGGTTGTAAGTCAACCTTTTAGACCAGCTATCCTAGTAGCGTGGATACGAGCAGTCTTTAGGCTAAACTCTAGAGGGCGTGTTAAGCCAGCTGTTTACCATCACATATACCCCTTGAACACCAAGTGAAAGGACACCACACAAGTTGTTATGAAAATAAAAGGATATTTATTTATAACAAGACTACCCTGGCTCCTTATGAGTCAGGGAGCTAAGCACACTACAAAACTCTTAGGAAAATACTTCAGTTGCACAATTTACACAAATGCCCGAGGGGCACGAGAAACCATCTACACTAACAGTGAAATGCGAATGGTTAGAGTCTGGCGGTACTGATTCCGGAGTGATCCGATCAGTGGGACTAAACGAAAAAGGAACTGGACACTTGTAGAGCGAACCTGCGATGGAGCACCGAGATGCTCGAGTTACCTAGCCCGGAGGCTGCGGCTGCGTGAAGTTCGGCAAGATGTCGGGAGTCCTCGTGTAGTCTCAGGAGCCTGAAAGAAGCAGTTGCTGGCAGGCGACCAGTGACGATGTTCAGAGCGATCCACGCCTGGATCGGTGATGAAGGAAACCTGAAAGCAGAGGGGACTCAGTTCTCAACCGCTAGCCAGCGATCGTGTGGGTACCAGGAGGGTACCGGCTGAAGTCACCTCGACCAGGTGAGTGGGTGACGTCGGACTCGGCTGTTCCTCGGGCCAGGAGGCGCGGCGGCGACCAGGATGGAGGGCGAGCTGTCCCACGAAGGTGTCTGCTGTCGATGATGCTGGGCCCAGGCAGGGGCAGCGGATCTTGGCAGTGGCAACCCAAGCGGGGGAGTCAAGATGGCGTCGGGAGTGGACCAGGAGGGTCCGTGGTACTCCTCTGTTGAAGGGGAGCAAGAGCCAGTCTGGAGCAACCAGACTAGTGATGAAACAATCGTGGTGCGTCGTGAAGAGGGCCACAAGCCGGTCGGCAAGTGGTCGAACAACGCGGTGAACAACAAGGAGCGGAAGGGCCCCCACGCAGATCTCGGGGATGCTGGGGAGGCAGACTTCGATGCTGGAGCTGCTCAGGGTTTAGGGCTTCTCAAACCCTAGGTGCACTCACTCGAGGGTCCCTCGGTGGGCGTGCTAGATAAGCGTCGTGCAGGTTCTGAAGATAGCCGGTCCCGCAGGTCTCGTCACACCTACGTCTCTCAGCTGGGCTGATGAGGTAGGTAAAAGGTCAGAGATGGCAGGGTACTCGGGTCTCGTCGAGCTGGGCAGTCTTGATCCGTAGGAGAGACTTACAGCAAACCGCAAGCGCTTAGGTGGTGCCTGCTGGTGCAGGGTGGCTACTCCTTAGCCACAAGGGAGAGTCTTCAGAAATAGTCAAGAGTTCCTTTCGTGGAAAGTGGTTCGTGATTCGGAGTTATCCGATTATCTGATTATCCAATTTGGGAAGGGGACTCGCTCCTACCTTTATTCTAAGAAAAGGGGCTGGCCCGTGACTAGGTTCTACCTATGGGTGGAGCCAGGAGGGGGGTGGTTACACCCCTAACCTTTGTCCGGCTTCGCGCCAGCTCAGGGGCTGGTGTGCCCCCGAAACTGGTTTGAGCCGGGCTATGCACAGTGAGCACCGGGGTGCCACTTGCAATCACCTTCCTTTCAGCCCTGCCTACCTGGGATACACAAACCCTGTCTGGGACGGTGCTAACACCGCCCTCGACAGGAAACCCTTTGTCCAAGCTCCCCTTGCTGGAAGGTCCCCCAGCAGCAGGAGGTCAGACTTGTGTCTGGTGGCAGCATCCATTTTGTGATGCTGAGGCTTGAGTCAACTTTAACCGGGGTTCAAGGTTACTTCCATGTCGTGTCCCTCTAAAAGGGGGGGAATGCTAACCCCGTCACCAGGACTGGCGAGGGGTTCGTATTCCCATTCGTATGACACCTTACTCGACATGTATAGGTGAGGTGAGGCCAAAGTTAGCAATTGCATTAAAAGTAGTTGGCCCGCGTCACCATGGAACGGCTATTAGGACTTGGTTCCGCAAGCCGTCGACGGGCTCAGCTCGCGCCAGAGCACCGTCCCACATGATCCCCTGCACTCTGCCTTCAGGATTGATAAGGCCTGCTATAGGAGTGACTGATAGGAATCCATGTGTCCATTTTAGGGTTTAGGTGTAGGAATACTACACCTACAGCAACGGGTGATTACACCACGTGGCCCCAGCTGTCGTGCAGCCAGTTGTGTCAGATTTGGGCGGCCATTCCAGGGGTGGCATAATACATGCTTCAGCCCCTGGTAGGCCCTGGGTACACCGATGCCCTGGATACCTGTGGTATGCTGAGACAGGGACTGACAAGGCGGCCCAGTTCCAATTAGTGGATGCACCTAACGTACAGGTGTATTAATTTCGAGAGAGAACAGCTAGGCTGTGGGTCTGATTGGCAGGCCCACAGCCGGAGAAAGTCGTAAACCAATGAAGCAAAAGCAAAAAATCTGGGTGATCATAGGATTGCAGACCCTACTCTCCTACAGTGGGCATCTGTCCTAGTGACAGCATTGAGACCTCTGTAATCCACGCAAAACCTCATCTCTCTCTTACCATCTTGGGTGTGAGGTTTTGGCACAAGGACTACAGGACTAGCCCAAGGGCTCTCTGAAGGTTCAATGACTCCCAGCTCCAACATCTTTTGTACCTCAACTTTTATGCAGTCCCTGACATGGTCAGGTTGCCTGTAGATTTTACTCTTCACAGGCAGACTGTCACCAGTGTCCACCTCATGGGTGCACCAGTTTGTCTGACTTGGGGTCAGAGAGAACATATGTCTGTAGGATTGCAGAACCTGTCTGCAGTCCTGTTGCTGATGGACAGTGAGGCTGTCAGAAAAGACCACACCATCAACTGAGCCATCATCAGGGTTCTGAGTCAACAGGTCTGGGAGAGGGTCACTCTCTTCCTCCTGCCCCTCATCTGTAGCCATGAGTAGCCCCATGTCTGCCCTGTCAACATATGCCTTCAATCTGTTGACATGAAGCACCCTGTGGGGGCTTCTGGGAGTCCCAAGGTCCACCAAGTAGGTGACTTCTCCCTTTTTCTCAACAATAGTGTGGGGTCCAGACCATTTGTCTTGGAGTGCTGCTGGGGCCACTGGCTCCAACACCCACACTTTCTGTCCTGGCTGGTAAACAGTCAGTACAGCCTTTTGGTCATGCCAAGCTTTTTGGAGTTCTTGGCTTGCCTCAAGGTTTTTAGAAGCCTTCTTCATATACTCTGCCATCCTGGAGCGGAGACCAAGTACATAATCCACTATATCTAGTTTGGGTTGTCTGAGAGGTCTCTCCCATCCTTCCTTCACCAAACACAGGGGTCCTCTTACAGGATGCCCAAACAAAAGCTCAAAAGGGCTGTAGCCAACCCCCTTTTGTGGGACCTCTCTGTAAGCAAACAGAAGGCAGGGTAAAAGGATGTCCCATCTTCGCCTAAGCTTGTCTGGTAATCCTTTTATCATTCCCTTTAGGGTCTTGTTGAATCTCTCAACAAGCCCATTGCACTGTGGGTGATAGGGTGTGGTGAACTTATAGTTAACACCACACTCCTTCCACATTGCAGTCAAGTATCCTGACATGAAGTTGGTACCTCTGTCAGAAATGACCTCCTTTGGAAAGCCCACTCTGGAGAATACTTCAAGCAGGGCCCTTGCCACAACAGGAGCTGTTGTGGTCCTCAGGGGAATTGCTTCTGGGTACCTGGTGGCATGGTTCACTATCACCAGTATGAATCTGTGCCCAGATGCTGTTTGTGGGTCCATTGGTCCTACAATATCTATGCCCACTCTTTCAAAGGGGAACCCCACCACAGGTAGTGGTATAAGGGGGGCCTTTGTGGTGCCACCTGATTTGCCACTGGCTTGGCAGGTGACACAGGAGCGACAAAACTCCTTAGTATCTTCTGACATATGGGGCCAGTGAAAGTGAGGGACAAGCCTGTCCCAAGTCTTGTTCTGGCCTAAATGTCCTGCAAGGGGAATATCATGGGCCAAGGTTAGAAGGAAGCCTCTGAACTTCAGTGGTATGACCAACCTCCTGGATGCACCAGGCTTGGGGTCTCTAGCCTCTGAATACAGTAGCCCTTCATCCCAATACACTCTATGGGTACCTTGAGCATTCCCTGCAGCCTCAGCAGCAGCCAGCTGTCTGAGGGGTTCAAGAGAGGGGCAGTCTAATTGAGCCTGCCTCAGATCTGCCCTTGAAGGTCCCCCTGTCCCAAGAAACTCAACCTGATCAGGTTCAAGTTCTTCTAGGACAGTTCCTTCAGGGCTCTCAGAATCATCCTCCTGGGAGGGCTGATCCACCACCTGAGGCAGGGGGGAAGGCACAGCCTTTACCCTACTGCTCTTTCTCTTGGGTTGTGACTGGTCCATAGTTTCAGGATCCAGCACTTGTTCAGTGGTGCACTTTTTGGCCTGTGACCTGGTCACAGCAAGGACATGTGCATCTATCCCCAGCATTTCTGCATGGGTCCTATACTCCACTTCAGACCAAACTGAAGTTTCAAGATCATTGCCCAGTAAACACTCTACAGGAAGGTCTGAACTAACAACAACTTTCTTGAGGCCAGTTACCCCTCCCCAGGAGAAGTTAACAATAGCCACACTATGGGAGGTAGTGGCATTGCTAGCGTTGGTCACTAGGTAATTCTCACCTAGTATGATCTGTCCAGGGTCCACAAAAGCAGGTGTCACCATTGTGACACTAGCTCCAGTGTCCCTGTAGGCCTGAGCCATTCTTTGGTTGATAAAAGGTGTCTGTCTGTACTTGCCCAGGTTACTGGGGCCTACAGTAGAGGACAAAGCTAAGTCCCCATCACAGATCAGAACAGCCTGAGTAGGTACTCTGACTAGGCCAGAATCCTCCTCAGTTCCCAGGGTTAACCCTACTACACCCTTTTGCTGGGAACCACCACTTACAGCTGAACTAGGGGGTACAGTTGCCTTAGGGGCAATGGTGGCTGGGGGCTTATCCTTTTTGGTGCACTCACTAAACCAATGTGAGTTGGACTTACAATAGTTGCACCATGGTTTCTTTTGGCCATCTTTCTTTTTATCCTTTTTGGGACCACCCTCCCCCTGAGCCTTTTGGGGGCCTGGTGAAGACTTCTGGTC